>NW_026947495.1:59657500-60282500 GCF_034190915.1 Cavia porcellus
TTCTGCCATGTTTCTGCCTTCAAGGCACCTGAATTCTCAGAAACAATAAGCCAAATGAAATCTCCCTTCAAGTTACAGGTGTCAGGTATGGTGTCTTGGCCATGAGAAAGCTGATTGATACATGGTTCTTCCTCCCTTCCCATCTCCTTCCATGTATTAAAAATAGAGGAAGGAGTAAGAACTTGCTAAAATTCTACCAGTCACATTTTTAAAAATGATAACATATACACTTCTGCCCATCTTGCAGTCTGCTCATACAGCCTTGAATAACAGAACAACCACAAAGAAAACAAAGGTCACTTCTACTTCATGCCTATGAGGTATCAGGTCTTGTGTAAGTTCATTCATCATCTTGCATAATTCTCACAACAATCCTGTCTGATGAATATCAGTGCCACTATTTAATAAATAAGAAAACAGAATGAGAGGATGTTGCCCAAACGCCCAAGCTCTTAACCATTGCCTCCTTTATAACTTTATATCCTTTATAACTTTTATTTCCGAGCTCACAGACTCTCTATTGTACACAAGTGTTTTCTTGTGTAATGAAGTACTCTCATTACTTCAGATAACAAAAATTATGTCTTCCTTCAAGTTTCCAGAACATTCCCACAGGGGAACTCTCTACGTAATAGTTGTAAATAATCACGTACAGTCAGTCCTCCATATCTGTGAGTTCCAAATCCATGGATGCAGCCAACCACAGACTAAAAATTTTTAGGAAAAAACACAACCTGCATCTACTGAACATACACAGGCTTTTTTTCTCTTGTCACTATTCCCCAAATGATGTAGTATAATAACAGTACTTACTCTGTACTAGTATAATAAATAACCTAGGGCTTATTTAAAGTAAAGAGGGAGATGTATGTAGGTTACATGCAAGAATGATGCTATTTCAAACAAGAGAACTGAATGATAGATTTTGGTATCCATAGGAGTCCTGGAACCAATTCCTACAAATAACAAGTAATGAATGTACTGCTCATTTAGCAATAAAGGAAAAAACTACAAGAGATCAAATCAAGATCTCTCTGGGAAGTGGCATGGAAATACAGCTAGGATTGCTATAATTCTGTGTTCTAAAGAATTTTAAAACTTGAGTCATTGGTACATTATCTCAAAACTGGTAGACACTGTGGCCCACTCTCTTAGAATTTCTCATAAATCTTATTTTGAGAGACAGTGCAGGAATACCCAAGCCCTCCTCCTGCTCTCTAGAGAATTCCAGATCCCCATGTCACCCCAGTTTAGGGAAAAGGCAGAGGAAGTACCAAGGAGAAACAAAACGGTGGTGGCCACTTCCTGTGTGCCCAACAAGAGGCTCTGCCTGCCCACACAAAGCATCAGATCAGGCCACTGAAGGCAGGCATCATCTTCAATCTGTCTCAAAGAAAATTCACACCAGTCACCTTCCTAGGGACAAAGAAACCTGAGGGCCACGCAAAACAAGTTCCAGATCTGACTTTTAGGAAGATCATTAAGAGCTGGGTGAAAAAGAAAGTAAGCAGCAGCAAAGTGGCAAAGGAAGAAATGCGCTGGGACTTGTAAATTCAGTTTAAACACGAGGACATCACCAAGAATAACAATATTAACAGATATCTAACACTATAAAGCATCTCCTCTGAAATGCTTCAAACTTCGAGAGCAAATTTTCATAAATACAAACTACAGATATGAAATTAAATTCAGCAAGAATTCTTTAAATATTTCAAATCTCAAACTTTTATAATTCTGTAAATTTTATTTAAAAATCATTGAATTTGAATAAATCCATCTAAAGGATGTGAGAACTCTTTTTTGTCTTTTTGAGACAGGGTCTCACTATGTAGTGTAGGCTGGCCTTGAACTCGCAGTGATCCTCCTGCTTCAGCCTCCTGAGTTCTGGGATTCCAAGCGTGCACCACCACGTCGGCCTGGATGTGAGAACTTTTTTTTTTTTTATATCAGGGATCGAAATCATAACCTTTTGCTTGCCAGGCAGATGCTTATGCCGCTGAGCTAAATCCCCAGCCCAAAAACTCTTAATGAAAATAAATAAACTTTCACAGTATCAGATAAGAAGCTTTTTTGGTTCAAAAGCAGCTAACCTGCAATGGGTTATGGATATATTTTAATCTATAGGAAGCTTTGTTGTGCATCAAGCAAAGCATTACCATAAAGTGTAGATATAAAAACTGTTCCATTTTCTTTGCTTCAACTGACCACAAGGGTTCTTATTCGTTTTGTAAAGAAGAACTAGAAATTATAACTAATTTCAGAGATAAAAACATCATTTAATGGCATGCAAGTAAAGCAAAGATTTCCCAATCTGGCCACAGTGAACATACTTAAGAACCATGATTTCTCACTTGGCCATCTGGCGAAGCGAATGATAGCAAACCCATCCTGTGGCGGCAATGAAGCAAAAGTGGGCTGGGCCCCTCCTGTGGCTCGCCCATCTCCACTGCCCGGCTCTTCTCCCCTGTCGCCGCCTCCTTTCCTCCCCTGTCCGCTTCCTTTCTCTGTAGCCTAGGGCGCAAGCCTCCCGAGAAATTATGAAAACACAGGTCCCACTGCAGTCAGAGCATGGAAACATCAGCCCCGAGCCTCGCCCACAAAGGACTATAGCCGCGGGCCACAGCGCCAGCTTCCGCCAAGTGACAGGCAGCACAGGTTTCAGGGTAAAACAAAACGTGTGGACAACTGTCCCACTCCACTCTTCAAGGTGACTGTGTGGGCTTTTCTCCCTACCAAGACAGTACTTGTAAAACTGATTGTCTGGAATTGTATTAACTTTACAGGACATAGAAGCTATTCTGAATCATCAACATTAAAAATAAATAAATAAACAAACAAACAAACAAAAAAAGCCACTTCTCCCAAAATGTAATAATAGCCAAAGTTTTCTTTCTGGCTCATTAACTAGACATGCTTTTTTATCTTGCTGTAATCTACAAGACAATCTCAGAGAATGATTTCAATGTTTTGTACTTTAAAACCCTAAAAATACCAATTTAAAACGATGCAAAATTTAACACTGATCTTTGTAAATGATTATACAAATGAATGGAAAAAATTTTAATTCCAGTGGGAAGGAGGTCAAGTCTACATATATACAAGCTTTTATTTTCCTTATTTTAATATACTAAAAGAACAAAACACAAAACCTAGTATCTTGTACAAATATTCTATAAGGGTGTCAGCGATAGCTCTTTAAAGGTAGTCTTTGAGGCAAGTAAAGTCTTTCTCTGGAACCAGAACAACCAGAAGCTTTGAGTTTGTCATGTACATACAATTTCAGCACTTATGACGGTGATTATGTTTATGAGACTACGTCTACCTGTCTCTGAAGTTCTGCCAAGTTGTAAGGTAAGGCTCCCTCGGCCAATGGGGCTATTCTCTCAATATCTGCCAAAGTCAAGCGCCTTAAGGAAAAAATATGAGACAGAATTATTAAATCACCAACAAATTCATCATAGATCAATAGCATCATTCCTTTAAAAAAAAAAAAGCCTGTGAATATTATTTCCCTGTTCATACAAATCATTTTAGTGAGGTAAAAATTTTAGATTCAGTTTATGACAAAAAAAAAAAGATTGAAGAGACATAACAGTGAAGTACATGATTTTTCTTCCCATTTTAGTAGTATTAGGAATTGAACCTAAGGCCTCATGCATTATAGGCAACCACTCTACCACTGAGCTACAGCCCCATCTCTCTCTACATTTTTGAGACAAGGACCTGCTACATTCCTCAGGCTGGACTTCAGCTGTCAGTCCTCCTGTCTCAGTTTCCCAAGTGACTGGGAGTACAGGCCTGCACCACATGCTCATCCAAGTACAAGGTGTGATGGAAATACATGATGAATATTTAAATTTTTAATCCCTTTCAAAATTCTCGCCCTCACTTTGCACACCCTCATTCCATCATTCTTGCCACTTTCTGAAGCAGTCATGGAAGTACTCTTTTATAAATGTCTTCGCAAGGCATGATCAAAACTATAGTGAATGCTGTTCCTGAGTGCCATCCATAGGAAAGGACAGAGATTTAGCTCAGTGACACAGCACTGCCTGGCAAGCAAGAGATCTTGAGTTCAATTCCTGGCACCAAAGTGGGGGAAAAAAGGATTTAAATGTAGGCCAAGATGGTGGCTCACACCTGTGATCCCAGCACTCAGGAGGAACATTGTAAATTTGATCCTGGGCTGGGCTACAGTGTGAGTTCAAGGCCAGTATGAATCTCATAGTGAAACTCTGTCTCAAAAAGACCCCCCACAAAAAAATTACAGCATGTCTTTGCCCTCCTTATTCACCAGAATGGACACCATACAATTTCTGGCTCTTCCCCACAGTCAAAATGACCATAAAAGGTAAATGTTTCAAATCAAGTCAGGACATTGAGGCAGCCCCATAGCACAACCAGTGGTACAAAAGAGAACTTCTAGAACTGCTTTGGTAAGTGGCAAAAGTGATGGGATCACTGGGTTCAAAGAAGGAGGAATATTTTGAGGCTCAATGGCAGTGTGTCTTTTAGTGTAGTAAATTTTTAATATGCAAGCATTCACTATATTCTTTAATCACACCTTGCGCATGAATTCAATAAGACTCTAATGACAAATATTACAAGTGAAGAAATCATTCTTACCACAAGCAAAGTATAGACATTGACAGTCCATATATATTCAGTGTACCCGAGCAATATATCTGCTTAATGCATTGGTTCAAAGATTTTAGAAGGAAGGCTATAGGCTGGGGATTTAGCTCAGTGGCATAAGCATCTGCCTGACAAGTATGAGGTCATAAATTTGATCCCCGGTGCAAAAAAGAAAGAAAGAAAGAAAGAAAGAAGGCTATAAAGCTGATAAATACTGTTTGCCTCCCAAAAAAGGGCATGAGGATAAAAGGTTGACTTTTTAAATCACATACGCTTTCAAATCCTTCAAGCTGGCTGGGGACATAGCTCAGTGCACAAGCACTTGCCTGGCAAGCACAAGGTCCTGAGTTCAATTCTAGTATCCCCCTCAAAAACAGTTTCCAAAGATTTACTTAAAAACAAGTACATTCCATGAACAACAAAAGGTTACTTAAGATCCAGTTATGAGGAAAACTTTTTGAAATCATTTATTATCATAAAGGAGGCTCAAAATCTTAGGCTAAAAATGTGAATTTTAGAGGATGAGAGAGACCCTGTACTTCTATCGATCACCAAAGATAAGATATGTATAAGATAGCTCACGTATTTAATATCATCTGCAGCCCAACAATTCATTATGTAGCATAAGGCTATAAATCACATATATACACTGAACTATGAGTCCCCAGTTCTACAGATAAAATCATTTTCTAATAAAGCAACTATTAGAGATAACCAAAAAATCTAATCTTTTAATAGACCAAAAATTTTCTTCCCACAGATCTGCTGGATATTCACAGACAAGGATTTTTCTTTGGATTTGCATACTTTGCAAATTAAATGTCTTTCATGTACTTTGGTTTTATTTTTTGTTAGTACTGGATGGAGATGAACCCAGAACCTTCACACTGAACTACATTCTCAGCCCTCTTATAATTTTACTTGGAGACAGAGTCTCACTAAGCTGCCCAGGCTGGGTTGGAACTTGTGATCCTCCTGCCTCAGCCTTCCAGAGCTCTAACACACCTGGCTTGATTTGTCGTCTGTTATTTTTTTATTGTTTTGCAGTACTGAACACCCGAGCTGGTCTGTGATAACTATGATAATGTCCCAGGCTTTTCTCAAGAAAATGACACTCTCCAACACAAAACAGTAAATACACTGTTTAGTAAAACGACTGTAACAAACTGAAGTGGTGATGAGATTCCCCCTCAGTTTATCTTTATAAATTTGAATATATATATATATATATATATATATATGCAAATTTCTACAAATCTCCTGAAATTCATAATGCTTCCAGAGATCCCAGATGAAAGTAATCTTCTTCCTCCGTCTTTTCCCCTCCCCTTCTCTTCTTTCTTCTTTTTATCACGTCTACCTCTCGCGCCCTCGGCCCCTCTGTTCACCTCAGCCTCCCCTTTCCCTCCATTCTCTCTCCTTTGTCCTTCTCCCGTCTGCCACCATCCTCGGGCATCTTCTTTTTCTTCCTGTTTCTTCTGTTTCCCTTTCTTGAAATTTATATAATAAATTATTGTTTAAAAAAATGAACCTAAAACTAAAATACACTACTGACTCACGCTTTTTAAAAAAACTTCCCTCTAATAAATATCATGAAGAATTACTGGAATAGTTACCCTGAAGCGTTATATAGATCTGCAAGCTGGTACAGGATATCGATTTCTAGTGGGGTGACTTGGCCGTAGCGTATGGCGCTCTGGGCAAATTCCTCTGAAAGAGAAAGGGAAAAAGAATGCTAAATCTTGACAGATTCTTAATATTCACTGAACTTCCACCTTAACCGAGGGAAATCTAATCTGAAAGCTAAAGGCATTTTGGTGTCAGAATAAAAATCTAGAACTGAAATAAATACTTAAGAAGTTCAACTACATAAAAATCACCATGCATTTCTGAAAGCCAGGAAAAGGTAGACTGCTAAGAGGACACCACAGCAAACAGACACATTTAACTTTAATGGGAGAACAATCTTCTCTTGTCATTCAGGTCTCCAGAGCTGCCCGATAAAAGTGGCTGTTCTCTGTGTCACCTAAAACATCCTATTATAATTTGCCAGAAGGAGCCTTACTCCTCTCTGCGGGGCAACTCCTCCCTGTGTAAACAAGCTGCTGCCACAGTGCCACTGACCTGTTTGACAGACTGGGCCACAGTTCTTTTCAAAACTGTCAAAGCCACTTTTCCACTCCTGACTCCTGCATCCCATTAAATCCACCTGGGTTTTGCAGCCGCATGCACACAGCACATGCACACACATGACATGCTTTCTAGATCCGCCTTTTGCGTGGTGAACTTATATCAGCCTCTGCCTCCTCGTGATGAAAGGTGAAAACGCTGAAGATTCAAGTTGATCCTTTAAAATCTCACCTTTTGTGACTTCGATATCTTTCCTTGTGCCGGCTAAAGTGCTGTATATCTTCCGAACAAGTTCCATGTTATTCAGTAAGGAGTTAAATGCATTGAAGTAGGAGAAGCTAACCTGGTGGGAAATACTTCCTCCAGCAGCCTAGAAAACGACCACACAAAACATTACAAAAGCAAAAGCAAGAGGCATGTTTCAGACACTGCGCTTTTCTCAAAGAGGATCCAAAGGAGTTTCGGTCATTAAAATGATTAACAACCAGTGCTTAAGAGTAAGAGGAAATCACCGTACTGAAAACAGTACGTTTCAGGCCCTCAGGGAAGTCTATGTGATTTCGGTTTTGAGGAAGAATGCAACATCTGGAAGCTGGACTTCATACTTCATCTACCTATAAGGTCAGATACAACAAATATAATTATAACAGATCAAAAACAATAGTTATTTAAACAGGATTTTCAAGGCCCTCAACTACAGAACTCTTGCTAGTCTGGGATAAAATGTAGGATCAATGTGCAATATGGGGAACATTTTTGAATTTGTTTTTTCTCCTGTACATATACAGAAACCTAGTAATAATTTCTCTTGTGGTAGGGGATTGAACCCAGAGCCTCCTGAACACTAAGCACATACTCTGCTGCTGAACTGTACCCCAGTCCTGTAACTATCTCATTTACTATACTGTATTGGTATTCTTTTTGTACTACTGGAGATGGAACCCAGAGTCTCATGCATGTTAAGCCAGCGCTCTGCCACTAAGCCACATCCCTGGTATGTTCTTGCTCTCAAAATTTCTCTGTTTCTCTATATATCTATCTCTCTCTCCCTTTCTCTCTTAAGTCTTGACTAGTTGCCCAGGCTGGTTAAAACTTAGGGCGATCCTCCTGTCTCAGCCTCCCCAGTAGCTGGGATAGCAGGCATATGCCACTGCACCAGCTCCCAGTAAACTTAAATTTTAAAGCTATTTTATGTCAGCTTTGCTAAGTTTTTAAGGTCACTGTAATAATTAAGATACTTATCAGCCTCTGCTGATCTCTGAATCTGTCTCATGAGAAGTAAAACTGCCAACACCTCCAAAAAAATATACAGAAAGTCTGATGAGTATGTATTTGCCACTAAGTCTTCACTGAATGACACAAAAGGGGCTGTCTCATACTGGGTTGGGGGTGGCCTGCATCACTCCTGCAATATGAAGAAGTAGTTTCTCCCTATGCCCAACACTTGAACATAAACTCAAAAAAGAAGCTATTTTTCAGTTCATAAATCCTAATTTCTAAGCGAGAGATATCCAGATAATTAAAAACATTCTTAGGGTCAGGGATTTAGCTCAGCAGCCTAAGTGCCTGCCTGGCAAGTGCGAAGTTCTGAGTTCAATCCCCGGTACAAAAAAAATTTTTCTTTATTAAAAGCTCAATGAAGCTGGGCAGGGTGGTGCATGCCTGTAATCCCAGCACTCAGGAGGCTGAGGCAGGAGGATCATTGCAAGTTTCAGACCAGCCTGGGCTGCAAAGTGAGCTCAAGCCCAGCCTGAACTGCACAGTGAGATCTTGTCCCAAAAAGACCAAAAAAAAAAAAAAAAAAAAAAAAAAACCCTCAATGAAATGCTTATGGAAATACCAGGGTAACAATTTTAATCATAAAAGTCTATCTCAAATAGTGTAGGTAATGAAGGCAAATGTATCCAACCCACTACTCATCCAATACATTCCCTAACCCAAATACAGGTTATATTTTTATTAACCTGAATTTGGACACCATGACTCAAAAGCAGGACTGAAATTACTCAGAACTGGACATGTCATGGTAAACTGAGTCTACAATAGGTCCACCCAACCTAGCAGGAAGCTTTGATGAGCCCACTCAGCCTAGGACACACTGACTGAGCCTTTCCTTCCAGGGTTTTCCTCCCGTCTTCCCACCGTCATCCCCTGTCTCCTTCTCTTTCCTTCCTCCTTCCATTTTTCGGTTGGGGTGTGAGGGAAAGGTCAAGGGGTGGGACGGTGTCAGGGAGGTACAATGTGCAGCAGAAAGTGACATGCTCCCTGTTCAGACACACTGAAGAAAAAGACCAGAAGTTGATCTTTCTACCCCAGTCTAAATCAGGGATAATGATCCTCAGCTGAAACAACAAAAGTGCTCATTGGCTTCCCTCCATTCAAAACAAGCAGTAATCAAAGATTTATACATAAATACAACACACGGAGAAGAAATTGGTAAGTGAGGGAAGCGTCACCACTCTGTGTGAGGAAGTGGATGACGTGAGTTTGCTGTTCCTCCATTCATCCAGATGATTATTTTATAGGGATTTGCAGTTTGAAAGAACAAAAAGCTGTGTCTGGTGCTTACACACGGAATGCACAGGTGAAGGGGCAGAGAGAGGAGTGAGTCGCAGAGGCCAGTGGCCACACAGTTCCTCCCTACCTTCTGCCATGGGCATGGTTATTACAACAGTGTAGCAGACAGTGACGATCCCTCCAGCAGAAAAAGGAAGGAGCCATCTAACAAGACCCTGGGAGCCTGGTAGGGTGGAAAGAGGTCAAGATGAAGGCGGTCGTGTCTGGGAGGGGTGCTGCCCACTGGAAAAACAACGGCTAGCCCTCCTCTACAAGCTCTCATTTCCCTTGAATCGGACTCTTCAAATGGGAATGAACAATTTGGAAATCTGAGAGCAAGGCGGTGGCTCTGGATAAAGCTATGACCTGAGGAAGGACTACTCACCATCACCTCTACTGCCCTTACACACATACACACACACACACACACACACACACACACACACACACACACACAGCTGTTTACCAGCTGCCCATCAGGCATGAAGTTTGAAGGGTTAGTCAGATGGATCCAGAGGCCAATCAAGGACCCAAGGTTCAGAGTGTCTCAGGAGACAGAAAGTTGGAGTACTAGCATTTTACTTACTGAAACTAAGTTCTCCTCCACAAAAGGAGTAAGCATGTGAGACCGAATGGTAACCATGATGTCACTGAAATCCAGACCAGAAATCATGCCAGTTTTGCTTTTGTCTTTCAGTGCAAAAGCCTGTCTTGCGTGTTCCAACTGCAGCTCCTGGAAGGAAAAAATGAGAACAGGGCATTCAGTTGGATACAGCAGATCCCGATCACATGTTTTGGAAAGGAAAGGAGGACAGATAGCCTTACCCCATGTGTACTTACTCCGCACAAAGCTTTTCTTTCTTTCTTGCAAATGTACTACATATGACTCCTCAAGGAAAAAAAAATGAACCAGAGCACAGCAATGAAGAAAAGAGGGGAGGAAAGAACCTTCAGATTTTCCCTGAGAAGTTTTCATCACTGGAAACAAAGCAAGTACAGTGTTTCCAGGGCCTTATTTCGGCCTTTAAAATACACAGTAATTTATTCTCTCCTACTTGAAAAATTTCTTGTCACCCAAATGTACTTCTTGAATGAAGAGTTTACATTCATAATGCACAAAGTATGTACCACTGTCACCCCCACTGATGTGTTTTGAAATTTGGTGTTTTTCTTTTTCTCTTTGAAAGAAAATGAATTTGGAAAAAAAGAGCTTGCATTAATTTTCAGTTTTTCAGTTTTAAATGTTGCAATCAAAGTCAGTCTTTCTCCCTGCATCAGACATCTTATTTTAAAATATGAGCTCAGTGTGAAACTACCAATTGATAAGTGTGCTACTTTGTAATGCTAAGATGAAAATTATGAAAAGCAAGCTCTATAACCAGAGTCCTATTATTCCCTCTGTTGGGCCTTGGGCACCATTACTCATCAACCATAAGACAACCCAGAATATCTCTGAACTTCTAAACTACTGTCTGACCCAATGTTGTAATAAGTGCTAGCAATTAAAAAAGAAAAGAGAAAAGAAACGACAGTAACCCACTGGACACCATACAGAAGGCGAAATTGAGTATTTCTGCTCTGGGGCCCCTGAGCCAACCCAAGTATACTGGGCACAGTGCTATCAGATGCCTTTTCTGTGCTCTTTCCAGCTCGGCAAGTAACAGTCATATCTAAAAATATAAATATTATTCATGGATAAGATTAAAGATCAAATATTCTGAGTTTCATTGGTTTTTATTTATCAAAGGCTTTAAATCAATCTCGCTTTACCTTTTCTGACATTTAAAATAGCTTTTGGTAGAAGTCATGCCCTTTTTCTTTAATTATACTTTTCTATAGACTTGTGATCTCTCTATGGTAATTCAAAGACACCCAAATTACTTTAGCTGGTATTTGTTTTATAATTCATTAAGCTATACATTTGTTTTATACAGGTGGCTTTCTGTATGTGTATAATAGTTAAACAAAAATTTTAAGATTTTTTTTAGCAGGGTGATGGGCTAGACACAAGTATATCAAGTCATCAGTCTACTAAATCTTTCAATAACTTTTTTGGGGGGAGGGGCACTGGCGATGGAACTCACAACCTCTCACTTGCCAGGCAAGCACTGCACCCCTGAGCTATATCCCTGGCCCCTCTTTCAATAATTTTAACTTCAATGTTAAATGATCACACTAAGGAAATACCTAAGTAAAAAGATATATTTGGATTTGCATGAAAAGAGCAATCTAAATGAAGAAACAAATTCAACTGGTAAATATGTATGTCAGATAAACGACTATGAGATAAACAGCTAGCATGATTTGACAACATTTTCTCTTTTATTCATGTTTTTCTATTTTTGTCATTCTGCCTAACTCCATCACTTTGGCACCTCATTTCCCACCCGCACCCTTTAAATGAAGCAAGAGCTAGGCAAAGCAGTGCATGCCTGTAATCTCAGCCTTCTGGGAGGCGGAGGCAGGAGGACAGCAAATTTGAGCCCAGCCTGGGCCACTCAGCAAAGCCCTGTTTCAAAATAAAAAATAAAAAGGGCTGATGACCTATATCAGTGCAAAAGCCCTAGATCCAATCCTCAGTGCTTTGGAGTGAAAAAAGAAAGCCTACTGATACAGGAGGTATTCCACCAAAAATAAGATAAAATCCAGCAAATGGGAGAGTCAACATAATAGAAAGGCAAACAGATTTTCCAGATAAAAGTTAAGGAAGATCCCAGGATTAAAAGCTCCAGCTTTAGAAAATGCTAGGAAAATGGTGTAGCTGCTGTGGAAAACAGTCAGCTCATCCCTCGAAAAGTTAAACACAAGGGCCAGGGATGCAGCTCGGTGGTACAGCATTTGCCTGATATGCACAAAGTCCTGGATTCACCCCACGCACCTCCAAGAAAACATTAAACATAGAATTAGCATTTGACTCAGCAATTCCACTCCTAGGTATATATACCCTAGATACTGAAAGTAGGTATTCAAACAAATATTTGTATATAAATGTTTATAGCAGCACTATTCACAGTAGACATAAAGTAAGAACAACCCAAATGTCCATCAACAGATGAACAGACAAAAACATCCTACATTTATACAGTGGAGTATTTTTTAGCCCAAAAAATGAATGAAGCATTATGGGTAATCTTGAACCAGTAACAACTAGCTTTTAGTCTTTCATAGTTACAATCAGCCATGAAAAAAAGCAATGGACAAAGGGTCATATTGTCTGATTCCATTTATATAAAATATCCACAGAAACAAAATGCAGCATGGTGGTTGCTAAACAGATACAGGACTTTCTTTCTGGGTAGTAAAAATGTTTTGAAACTCGATAAAGATATGTGGCCGTAAAATAATACAAATGTATTAAAAGCTACTAAATTAGGTATGTTGAAAGAGCTTTGTATCATGTGAGCTGCCTCCCTCCCCTCTTCCTTCCTCTCCTACCTATTCTCCTTCCCTCCCCAGAGCTGTGCATGAAGCCAAGGCTTCATCGTTGGCACTCAAGTGCTTTAACACCGAGCCACACTGCCATCCTTCACTTAGGAAAGCTCCTGGAAACCTCCAAGAAGATGAAACTGCTCGGACACTTCACATGTTTAAAACACACTAAAGAGCTCAGTGTGGTGGTGTACACCTGTAATCCCAGCACCCTGAGAGGCTGAGGCAGGAGGATCGCCTCAAGTTCGAAGGCATCCTGGGCTACACAGTAAGCTCAAGGCCGGTGAGAACTACACAGTGAGACCGTGTCTCAATCAATCAATCAATCAATCAATAAACAAACATATTACAAGAGTTTAATAACTAGGGCACAAAAGAGAGTGAGTTAGCACTAATATATAAAAAACTAAACAAAAACTGAAAATGCCAAGAAAATTTACGAATTTTATCATAGTACAGTTATCCTTCAGTATTCCCTGACCCCATCAAAGCATGAATACTAAAATCCAAGGATGCTCCATTTCCTTATATAAATGGTGTAATATTTGCATGTAGTATTGAATGTAGAATACAAATGGCATAGTATTTACACAATTTAAAGTTCATGGAATTTACATCCTTCCATATTCTGTAAATTGTCTCATACAAATAACCTCCACACCTCTCATAAGCTTTAAATGATCACTGTACTACTTCTAAAGCCCAGTACAATGTAATGTTAATTAAATAATTGTTCCACTGCAGCATTTAGGGCTAGGACAAGAAAGACTACATGTCCAGAAGTGTCCATGTGCATTCAGGGAGGGAGAGGTAAAACAACTAGCTTTTAGTCTTTCATAGTTACAATCAACCAAGAAAATACAAAAGTAAGAAATTAAGAAGTGGTAACACATGTTTACCGGAAGAAAACATGAAAAACAGCTATGAGTTTAAAGAAGTTGCCTCTGGTCAATATCAATGGAAAATGGGGCTGGGGATTTAGCTCAGCGGCATAAGCACCTGCCTTGCAAGCAGGCAGTCGTGAGTTCGATCCCTGGTACCGATAAAAAGGAAAAAGACAAAAAAAAAAAAAAAACAAAAACTAATATCAATGGAAAATAAAAAATGAGGATGAAACAGGGACTTTTACTTCTGTACTAAACTTAAAAGAAAATAAAAGAGAAGGAGGCAGAGGAGTAACAGTGTGTATGACACCAGTTGCAAATGCTAAGCTCACCTGGAGAAATTGCGTGAATTCTGTGTAGTTAAGATGCTTCTTCCGATTATGCCCAAAATGCAGCCGGATAAATTCACAGTCCCAGTTAAAAGGGATATGATGGTGAATTATAGTCTGCCCAAAAATTTCCTTGACATTTTCTTAAAAGGGAAAACAAAAATAAGTCAGTCATACCTAGAATAAGTAATCTAATCCACTGCAGTGTTCCTACAGAAAAAAAATTGCAAAGTTTTAAGTCAGTATCATGTGCTTCTATTAACTACAAATTTATTTTTATGCCCAGAAACCCATGTACAGGAACACAACTGATACAAAATATAATTTTACACTTAAGATTGTGTACCATTACATATAAGGCCATGATATTCTTAATTTCTCTTGATTTAATTTTAATTAGGAAGTGATTTATATCTTACACTATAAATGGCTGCTACTTTACATTCCTGTATAAAATCAATAGTGTTTTCCCGGTTCCTCAAGGAGTCGAATTAAGCCCTTTATCAGAAGCATGAATACCTAAATTATAGTACAATGCAATATTTGGCATACCAAGTATGGTTTGATTGAAGCTTGATTATTACATTCACACTAGCCTGAATATGTCTATTGAAGATAGGTAGGAGAAATACTACCAAAAGCATGTCATTAGCACAGCAGCAAGCACCTTATTAAAAGCTTCTGATATTGTCAAAAATATGGTCTTGACACAAGGCTTCAAAACCCCCATAAAATCCATGATTATTAATCTTAAGTAGTAAAATATTTTAAGAGAAGTGAAATTAGTGATTCACTTTTAAATAAAAAGTCAAACATAGCACACTAACTTTTAGAGAGGAATCAGTCACACTGTGTAATATACAACCAAGATTCTCTGGCAGCTTGTCTTCATGCACGAGCAATGTTATTCACTTTCTTACACAGTTTCACATTTATTATAAAAGTCAATTCACAAATGACTGATATTTTAACAAGCATAGACTGGATAGACTAATTTGAAAGCTCATGCCAAACAATAAAATAAAATAGAAAGTCATTAAAGTTAAGAAAGAAAGAAGCCTATATTAACTAATTTATTAAGAATAACATTGTTTTCAAATTTAAGCCAAATTATTAATATGAGTTTTATGATCAACAGCTATCAATTATACTAGAGTTAGTAAATACAAGTTTAGTGTTTTATAATCTGCTCAGACTATGCTGTTGTCTCTAATTCTTGCAAATTCTTTGGATAAGATACTGGTCTCATAATATAAATGGTTTAATGGATTCCCTTTGTGAGAGACCCTTTTTCTTAATAAAAGCACTACTACTGGGGTGAGACGAAGAATTCTGAACTTGAAATCCTACCAATCTGTACTCAAAATAATAGTTCTGAATACATTACATCAATCAATTAAGTTGGTAGAAGGCATTGGATGTCACTGGGGAGATGGGATTCTCATCTTCTCCTTCAAATGAATTGCAGGATTCATTTCTTGCCTAAGTAGCAACAGTTATTTCAGAGGTTTCAAAACGTGTCAAGTATTCTCACTTTCCAGTAAGTGTACATTAATTGTTATGTAGGTTTTTATTCCTGAAAGAAAATTAACTCAGTAACAATTCATAGAATCTTGGTCTCTAATCAACACAGAAGGATTATTCTTAAATCTATATGAAACTTCAGGGAGTAAAATACGTTAGTTTATAAGGTAATTGAAATAATAAGGGCTGGGGTATGAGACTCTGGGTGTTCAAGCCCCAGCACTGCAAAAACAAAAATGATTAATAAAATAGTAAGAGCAGTAATAAATATTTAGCACTAAAATCGTGTGGAAGAAAAGCAGAAATTTTTTAGGATCATTCTAATTAAATTAATTAGCTACTTTTCCTCCAAGATCAATTAACTTAATTGCTTATTTTTAAAGTCTAATAAAAAGTGTGCATCTAAAAAAAAATAGAAAGCAGAATAGAGTAACTTTAAGTTATATTTATTTATTTATTGCTACCGGGGATTGAACTCACATGTTTGCCAAGCAGGCATTTACACAGCTGAGCTAAACCCCTGGCCCCTAAGTTGCATTTATTTAATTAAGAATTAATTAAGAATAAGTTGCTGCATGGTAGACTTTATTTTAAAATAATTCCCAAAACTCAATTATTCCTAAAACTCAATTACTTAGTAACAAATATATATATTGTTAACTGGACAATTTTTATTTAATAGTGGACAAAACTGAACCCTTTTTATATCAACAGAAAATATCAGAATCTACAGTATGAAACTTTATCAAGTTAAAAGATTCAAAAGCCTTCAAACTAATGCAATTTAATTATCCATAAAATTTTTCTGCTACCACAAAAGGGTATATATATAATATTTGTAATGTAATTTACATTTAGAAAATTTATAATTTACATTTAGAGAAAAATATCTCTGGATAAAAACTTTTAGTTCAAAATTTTATTTTACAAACTGCTAGCAATCTCTAAATAAGACCTTAGAATGTCATTAAAACAATTAGAATAATGGCCTAAACTCCTCAGAGCAATCTCTCCAAATACAGAAGCATCCTTTGCCATGAGGATTTGCTTAGACATTTCCTACTTCTCCCAAAATGATGACATAACTTTGTATGTGGTTTTGTTATCATCATTCATATATGCTGTGGTTTATTAATTACTTCCCCAGATACTTTTAACTGTTTTAGTCATGCTATAGGCTACAACTGTGGTTACTGTGACTAATAAAATGTTAAACCTACTTTCTCTCTCTTGAGATGTATATTACTTTTTTAAAATTTCCTTTACCTTGCCTGAGGCTGGTACAGGAATGTGACAGAATCAGCATGACTAGGGTTTAGAAGTCATTCATATAATCACTTTTCTTTTACTAGTATATAATATATATATATATATATATATATTATATACAGTCTAGAGAGCTTAAAGATATTTATGAGAGATGATAGCTAAAATAACTGATGCTCTCATCCTTCTCGATTTTATCAGGTGCTGCATGATATGAAAAGGAACAGTGACAGTTTCAACTGTGCCCAGTACATCTAACTTAAACTGCAGAGCAAGCTTCCCGCCCAGAGAGAATCCCGTCTATCCAGTGGCAAACAAAGATCACTAGCTCTGAATAACTCCTTAACAGTGCTCTTTTAGTGGTCACAGTTCTGGCCTGGATGAAAGGGATGCGATGGTCCCACCTTATTGGTAGCAAGATCATGTTCTAATACTTTATACTAGGATAACATTTCCAACAGAAACAGGAATCCATTCGTTTTCTGACATATAGAAAACAATAGACCACTTTTTCACTTCCTGCAGAGCATGGGCTTATGAAAGGGAGGCCTTATAATTCCGATGAAAAGGGAATTGAAGCTAGATACAAAAGTAGCCTGTCATTATGTTCTCTTTGCTCAAAGGAGAGGAGCACAATGATTTGTCAGGAGGGCAGGTAATGGTGACAACTGTGATTAAGTAAAAATGTTCACAGATGTATAATATTAGTCAGTTTAGCTGTATCAGTCACTTATAATGATGGGACTAGATGAAATACACATCGAGAATATATATATTTATATATTATGTAAATATGTCTTAACAGAGGTTTCAGTTTCCCCAGCAGCCCACACTGTGTGTACCCATCTCATCCACCCTTATCCCTCCCCTGGATTGTATGGGAGCTCCCTACTGGTCTTGTTCACCTTTCTGCAATACAAAATTACCTCTGACCGGGGCTGGCACTCTTCTCCAAGACTGCCACCATGCCTGTTCCATGAATGAGCCTGGAAGGAGCTGCTGTACCAACGGTGTGGCCAGAGAACTCCTCCTGTAGGTATACAAGCCATCAGCCCTGAGACACAGCCCACCTACCATCAGCCCAACTTGACATCCTGATTCCAAGGATTCCAGCCCAGCGGGAGCCACTGCTTCCAATTACAGGCTTGAGACCAAACACTCTTATTGTCAGGGGGAAAAAAATTCCTCAATAGCTGAGTTTACCTGTATGGTTCTTAAAGTAAAGTCAGAAAATCTTTTAGGACACCCACCACAAACAGTGAATATCCTTGTATATAACTGAACAAACACAATGGTGAGACTTGTAGAAGAGTTTTTCAGTGAAGGACAAATTAGAGGGAAAGAGGAGCAAATGGGAGGCCAAAAAAGTAAACAAAGGAAAACAAACAACAACAACAACAAGACCAACAACAGGAACTTGTAGAGGAAGTCCCAACCATCAGAGCTGTAGACTTCCAGGGGGATCATAATGTCTTGGAAAACCTCCTCTGTGCTCTGGGAGATGTACTTTTCTTAGCCCTTTACCTACCTCCAGAAAAAATTAGTGTGTGATCGGTCAATAGAGTAGTCCTGCTGCCAAATACATGTAAAAAGATTCATTTTTCCAAAAAAAACGAGTTCACATTTAAAGAGCATCTATTATTATAGAAGCTAGAAGCTTCAATGGTCTCCCATCACATGGCACAAAATCTAGTAACACTACATCCTTTTTTGTTGTTGTTTTTTGGTACCTCTAACTCTAAGCTATTTTAGTAGGCTTGTGTATTTAAAAATCTATGATGTCTGAAAGCAGCACAAAGAAAAGAACCTCAAAACATTTTTCTGATTTAATGAATCCTCGGTGAAGCTCTACTTCATACCAAATTATACTCCTTCTCACCATTAGAATTTCATATCATCCCGTGTCCATGGTATTCTTTCCATTTAGAAAGAAATACAAGAGTTTTCATATTTATGCTTCCATCTCCTGACTTTTCAAATAACAGCAGTAGTCCAATCCATTCTACTCTTCATTTTCAGGAAAAAGAGCCAATTTTAAAGGCACAAACAGAACACATTTTTATTTGCTATTTTGCATACTGACAACCAACAGTAATAAACCAAAAGATAGCCCTCCTTTTTGAGGGTTCTATACTCAAGGATGACGATGTGTCCCTGGAAAAAAGTCACTTTGAACACATCTCATTCCTAGGAAAACTATTTTGAAACACAATGTTGATGAGTTAATAGAGAAATGAGAACATATTTTCATACTTATTAGTTAATACATAAGGTTTTTTTTGTTCGTTTTTAAAACGTGATCTTAGTCAAAAGGCCGAAGAGATTTTGTTTTTTTTTTTTTAGAATGATTACATCATTGTTAAAGCAGTAGGCCTTTTTTGGGAGGGAAGGGGGAAATGCTTGCAGCTACTGACAACATAATGTAATAAAACAGCTTAACTAGGTTACCTCAACCTAATTCTATCAAGCAGGACAGCCAGCACACTAGCAGATAAAGTGAGCCCAAGGTAAATGCACACTGTGTCTCGCACACCCCAGTCATGCGATGGTCCCTACAAGGCTCATGACACCTGGCAATCACAGAGAGACAAGCCATTAAGTTATTACTCACAGCATGCATTAGAAGTTTTATTTAAAAAAATCAAAGAATAAATAATTAAGCAACAGTTTATTCACTCCTTAGGAAAAACAACTCCAGGCCCTTTCTTAAGCCTTCCTATTCTGAAATGTATCACCAAGGCCTCAATATAAATCTTCTCCTAGTATAGAGGCAACTTTATTAACTAAAAACCTTGTTTAGCACATGAGTAAATATTGTTCAGTGTTTCTCTTTATATAAATAATGCAAAGATGCACAATTTAAGTGTACAGTTTGATGTGTATAAGAGCATATCTAAAAAAAGAGCATAGAGAACAGTATATTCAATATACAGATAACATTGTCATCATAGTCCACGAGAGATACCAGTGGCATAATGGCTCTCCCTCAACTGCACCTTCCATTCAGTAATCTCTAACTTTCTCTCCTTGTGTGCACAAGAAAACTATAAATAGCTACAAACTAGAAAACACAAGGCCCTTTGGTGAAAAAGATTTGACTCTAGTTAGAATGAATCTAAAATTTCCTTTTATCTAAACATACGTCTATAAATATATAAGCACAATTCATTTTATTAAGTGGACACAAACATGAAAACTGACCTTCATCACAGATTCAAAATCCTATAAAAATAAACTCCAAGCTAATTATTTCCACATGTAGAAATTGTGCAGTCTTGAATACAGTCTGCAATAAGTAGACCTTAGAAATCTTGTTAAATGGCATTTGATGCAAGTTTTAAAGTTTTTTTCTTTCTTAAAAAATATAAAATTATAATTTCATTTAATATATAACTATAAGTTTATTAAAATTTATTAATGTTATGAAATATTATAAAATTAATCATATAAAGATATAAAATTATGATTCCCTTCAGTTTAGTTAAGAAAAATTGTGTAACAATGGTGCTAAGAATATTGTTCAGTACTAAGGCATTTGCCCAGCATGCATGAAACCCTGGATTTGCCCCCTAGCACCACAATAAATAAAAATATTTTTAAATAAAGAGAAAATGATCAAGGTCCTTAAAAAAATAGGGTAGCACCATCAAAAGAGGTTCAGGGGTCCCCAGGAACAATGTCAAAACAGGATATAATTTTCTTATTCCATAATAATCTTCTTGTCTCTAGATTACAGAACAGAAAAATGAAAGCAATATTCTGGACAGCACGTATGTTCTTTAGGTCACACCCAGTGCTTTAAAAATTAAAACTGCTATGTTCTGTTTTTAATCTTCATTATATTTCTTGGAATCCTAGCTCATAAATCATAGTGTATAAACCAATTATTCAGCTATTTTTCCCTCTTTCTTTTCTTTCCTTTTTTTTTTTTTTGTGGTATGAAGATCGAACTCAGTTTCTCTACATTGAGCTAAATGCCCAGTCCAGTATTTTTTGAGAGCTCTCTAAGTTGCCCAGATGGGGCTTTAACTTTAGATCTTCCTGCCTCAGCCTCCAGAATGCTGGGACAACAGGTATGTGCCACCACACCTGCCTAAACAGTTTTTAATCTACTAATCAATAACGACATGGATCTCCATTGTCAGTCTGTTGGGTAAAGTAACTTGAATAACTTTATTTATTTATTTTATTTTTTTGGTACTGGGGACTGAACTCACAACCTCACATTTGCCAGGCAGGTGCTTATGCCATTGAGCTAAGTCCCTGGTGAACAACTTTATTTTTAAAATAGAAGGCAATCAAACATCACACAATAGGACAAAATAAACTAGATTTTAAAAAATCTTATCTTTAATGTACACATGATATAAGCATAAGTATACTGTCTCTAACTCAAATATTTGTGTCAAATTATTTCCCAAGCATTTTACACTACATTTGAAAATGAGATATGTAAACATGTGTGAAACCTACTGCAAATACAAAATGCAGTATTATGCGTCATACAGAGTTGATGCTGAGTAACAGGGAGAGATTGTGTGCTTTCAGCTATAGAATGTAGGTGTTTATGAAGACAGTCACCATTCTTACAAAGGCAAAATGGCCAGAGCTTGTTCTCAAAAGGGAGGATGCTAAGATATAGGCAGAAATCTAAATAGATCTGCATAGCATTTACTTGGGAAATTCTCATACAACCAGATTAATGGGTAGAGGAAGGAAATAGTTAACGCCAGGCTGGAAAATGTATTCACCAAAAGTTACTGCCAAGGAACTATGATGCTTCTAAATTCATTTGTACATTCTCATGATTCTTACCATTACTGTGATACTATTTGTCAAGTTTAAGTTAATGACATCTGTCTTATAACACATCATAGTAAATAAACATTTATTCCAGTGGCTCAGGGAAAGCCCAATTTTCAAGGGTTTCTCTCAAACGTACATATAATTGACACTACAAAAAGAGTTCAAGTTCAGCTTGCAAGATGAAAAAGCTCTGGAGGTCTGTTTTATAGCAGTAGGAACATATTTAACACTACTGAACTGTATAGTTAAAAATGATTAAGATGGCAAATTTTATGTTACTTTAATCACAAGAAAAAAATGGGGATTCAAGGTCCTTGAAAGCACTGTATTTTTTGTTGAAAAGCTTGTTGCAAGAAAGATTAGCTGATAGTTTCACTCATCATAAACTAACTTCTACAAATAAGTATCTTTAAAAATTAATGCAGCCAGGCATGGTGGTGCATTCTTGTAATTCCAGCACTCAGGAAGCTGAGGCAAGAGGATTGCCACAAGCTCAAAGCCAGTCTGTACTACACAGACAGTTCAACGCTAACCTGGACTACATAATGAGTTTAAGGCCAGTCTGAGATACACAGCAAGATCAAGTCCAAAAAAAAAAACCTAATGCACAGCTACAAATAAAAATCCTGTTCTGCACACTTGTGAAACATCAATAATGTGTTAGGTTATGTGTCTACCAAAAGATTTAAAGCAATGTCTATGTCCAACTCAGATATAGCAATTTTTTGTCTGTGTGTGTGGGTTTTTTGGGTTTTTTTTTTTGTTGTTGTTGTTTTTTTATCGGTACTGGGGATCGAACTCACAACCATGCTCTTGCAAGACAGGCGCTTATGCCGCTGAGCTAATCCCCAGCCCCCGAGATACAGCAATTTTAAAATTCTAGCCTTGTTTGCTAAAACCAACAAATCTAAAATGGGGGAAGGCTGGAATGTCAGAAATCACTAACTAATATCTTGTCTTAACTCTATCCTTCATTCTCACTGTTGGTGTCAAAATGACACAGACCAATTTTCCAAAGATACCACAGAGAAGCTCTGAACTCTCTATCCAAAAATCCCTTAAAGAATGAAAAGATTGTTCACTGTCTACTTTATAAAAAATTTTTGCCCAGGCTGGCCCAGAACAGAAAAACTTCTGTATCACCTATTTTATGAATGTGAAAATATCAGTGACTTCATGAGCTGAAGGAACAGCATTCCCATATTCCTTAATCTTTTGCATATCCTAATAGTCCACTTCGAAGAAAATAAAACCAACTTGATCTGTGTAAATCCTTTTAGGAAATTAATATTTCATTTACTGATTAGGTACTAAATAAGCCGTAATTTATATTCAGTTGCTAGATTTAACAAGTAAATACTGGGCCAGCATCATTAACTTTAAATCACATATAATCTTTCTTTCCCCTTACCAAATGTCACCTCTCCATTTCCACTTTTGTCAAACAATTGGAAAGCCACTATGAACATGGAATCTGGAGCACACAAAACAGATTCAAAAGCCAAAAACTCTTGATAGGAGATCAACCTGTAACAAAACACAAAATGTTACTGGCTAGAAAAGAAAGGGAAAATGTCAGATATTTAATCTGTCTTTACTTTATGAACTGTAGCTCGGGCTAACCAAGTAATTGATGAAAGATAGACTTATTTCAAGTATGGAGGAAACATTGCCTTTTGGTAAGCCTCTAATGAAAATGAGCACCAAGCAATAGGCTCTAACTTCACAGCAAGAGAGAGAACCAGACCAAAACTAACTAAACATAGGCACTGAGACACAGAGATCCAAATTCTACCCCAGATTGGGCAGCTTATTTATTAAAATCAAAAGGGGTGCAGGAGGAGGGTTGGGATATAACTCAGTGAGAAGGCCCTGGGTTCAATCCCTAGTACTGAATAAATACATCATATTAAACCTGAATCTGGGACTTCCGGGAGAACATGGCGGACAAATAACAGCAGCCACGGAGGCTCTCTGAGATTACCAGTTTAGAATCCAGGAGCGGTGCCCTGTGAGGAGTCCTACGCGAGGGGAGATGTACCCTGCCGACTCAGGAACGAACTAAGCTGAGAGAAACCAACTGGAAATCCAATCCTGATGCTATAACAGGAACAGATAAAATCTCAGTGCGGAAGCTGGATCCCACACCATTGGAAGATTTGAATTTCCTGCTGCCGCTACTGTGTCCCAATCCGCATGGCAGGGAGAGAGACGCGCGAAAGCTCTGAGAGCTGGAATAGGCGAACCATACGGCGGCGTTAAGAGCGGGACTGGCAGGGAACTCTGCATCAATCTGCGGTGAGTGAGAGAAATGGGGACCATTTCATAGACTAGGAGGCTCCAACAGAGGACATTCTGGGAATGAACAGACTAGCCAGAAAAGGGCCCTACAGTGACTTTAGTCGCATATTCCCCTCTCAAGCGGGAGTGGTGGGGAGCGCTTGGCCTGGTGACACTGCAGACTAAGATCCAGTAGGCTAGCCCAAATCAGGTCCCTGTGCCTGGCGGTGCACCCTAGCAGTGAAGCATTCAGTAGGTTGACCTGGAAGGGCGGGCCCAGCAGAGGGTGCCCAGGTCTGTGTCTCCCCAGTACACTGCAGTGGGCGGGAACACCTAGCCAGCGGATTCAAACAAACTGTAACAGACAAAGAGAAAAAAAAAAAAAGAACTGGGCATCCTACAGACGCTTGTATGGAAGGAACAAAAAGTATGGGAAAAGGGAGCAACAAGAAAGGCTCCTCAGTCCCCAATCCTGAGAACACTGATCCAGGAAAGGGAAATGCAAAAGAGAATGAAGACACATGCAATATCAGACACAGCACCTATAGATATAAAGTGGTATCTCCAGAGCCTCATAGACGAGTTCAAAAATGAAGTATTTAATGAAATAAAGCAAGAAATAAGTAGAATAGTTAGATGCTAAGCACCGTCCAAGAAAAACCAGATGGTGGGATGGAAGAACAGGAAAAAAAGGGGAGAATTGTTTGATGGAGAAAACATAGAATACGTGAAGCAGGTTCAAAGAGATTACCAGGAAAATAAAAACTCTATTGAAAGCTGGCATAACAGCTTGAAAGAAACTAAGGATAGATTTATCTGAACTGGAGGACAGATTTGTAAGGTGGGAGCATGAAATGAAAAACTTCTTAAAAATAACAAGAAAACAAACAGCAATAATACAAAGACTAGAAGATGGTAAGACGATCTATAACTTAAGAATAAAGAACATAAAAGAAGAAGTAGGAACTCAAACAAATGAACTACAAAAGCTATTCACAGAAATAATCCAGGAGAATTTCCCTAATTTAGCAAAAGGTAAAAATACTCAGATGTATGAGGCATACAGAACCCCAGCCACCTACAACCCAAACAGAGCTACACCCAGGCATATAATAATCAAAAATTCCAGAAATCCAATATAAGAACAGAATATTAAAAGCCGTCAAAGACAAGAAATAGATCACTTACGAGGGAACACCCATCAGAATTACAGCAGACTTTTCAGCACAAACCATCAAATCACAAAGATCGTAGGGGGAAATAATTCAAGCTTTGAAAGATAATAACCTCCAGCCAAGATTGATATATCCTGCACAACTGTCCCTAGAAATTGATGGAAAAACAAGGTGCTTCCAGGATAAAGAGGAACTAGGGAAATTTGCAACACCAATTCAACTCTACAGAGATTACTGCAAGATATTCTAAAAATGAAAAATACCAAGATTCCAGAAACAGTGGCAGAGCAGCCACAATGAATGGAGCAGAAAGCAAAATGAAGAGGACAAACTGACAACTAATGACAGAAAAAGAGCTCAACAGAAATGAAGCAGAGAAGGTTGGATGGTAGGAACAGCCATTTTGGAGAAAACAAGACATCATAATAGGTAGTGCTGATTTAATATCCTCTTGTTTTGAAGTCCTATCAAGCTTTTGTTCTTCTGTCTACATTGGTTTTAATGTGTTGTATCTTACTGGATTTTATTATATGTGATAATATAAACAAACACTTTTATAGATAGGGAGATTATACAGAAACCATTGTTCATTTTCTGGTAGTTGATTCTAAATCATTCTGTCATTCTCTTGAACGGTTTTACATTGTCTTGATACGTTTGATGCTACAATATACAAAGTTATACCCAAAGCTTTTAAGGGAAGAGACACTATGGTAACTACTATTATGTTGAGATTATCTTGTGGTAAAACACTATTTTGCTTATTGGCTATGTTTTGACCTGCACTGTTTTGTTGTTATGCCCTCTTATTTATCTCAATCTCCTTTTTATTATCTACTTTTTCATTTTTATCCTTTTAATTAAGGGAAAAATAAATAAAAAATAGCAGGTTATATTATAGTAACCCACTTTGATTTCCTATTAACTTGATTTGAAACTCTGTATTGCTCTCACCATCTTGTTTTGACTAATTTTCCTCTATTCTGTCATGCTTGATAGTACCAAGTTTAAAAGTATAGGCAACAACTATGAAGACAATAAGATTCATTGTGATGCCCATTCTGGTTGACTATTATCTTTCTTTGAAGTCCTCTAATGTCTCCAATATTTTGGTTTTATTGGTCTTATTCTTTACTGTTTTGCTCAATTTTATTATAATTGATGATTTAGGCAATTCTTCTTAAGATAGCAAGAGGCAGTATGGTAATCATTATTGATCACCTTGTATTTTGTTTTTACATTATGTATTATGTCCATCCTTTTGATTTGATTAACTCTGTCCTGGTATGTCACATTTAGTTTTACTTTCTTCAAAAAAAAAAAGAAAGTAATAAGAACTGTGGGAGTAATAAAACCCAAAATGTGTAATTGTCATTGTACAAAAGAAAGGAAAAGAAAGTTCTCTAAAAGATATAACTGCATATATATTTAAGTGTATAAGATAGATAACCATATTACTGAGTTTTTTTGAACATTGAACAAAACTGTTTGCAGTCTCACTGTTTGAAAGTCCCCTCTATATGCTTTAATTTTGTAACTTCAACAACTATTTCTAAAATGACAATATATAATTAACTAGCGATTTCCTACTGTTTATTTTTTCTGAAAGTCTGTATAACTTGTACCCTTTTTCTGTTTTGTTTTTTTTTTTTCTTTTTTCTCCTTAAGGAAAATTAAAACAAAAAAAAAAAACCTGAATCTGCTCAAGTCTCCAGATCAGAGTTTCTCCTCCTCAGCACTACTGACATTTTAAGTTGGAGGATTCATCTACTGTTGGGGTCTCCTAAGCATTACAACTCACTGAACAACATTCTTGGCCTTTATCCACTAGATGCCAACAGTGTTCCCCAGTTATGACTACAAAAAAAGTCTCCAGACATTGCAAATGTCCCTGGAAAGCAAAATTGCACCAGTTAAAAAGCACTGATCGAAATGTAATCACCAATTTAGAGAAAATATCATGGACAAATGAACATGTTAACCCCACATGACAAAATGTAGACTATAGGAGAATAAAGAACAGACATCCTATAACTGAAAGAAACTAAATTTTAAAAAAGATATAGAGGACAGTCACAGTTTTTAAAAGACCCAAAAGTTACTTAACAATAAAATTACAATGTACAGCCTTACCTGAATTCCACTTTAAAAAAAGAATACCTTTTGTGTGTGTACTAGGAATTAAACTCAGGACCTTGTGCTTGCCACGCAGGCACTTTGCTGCTGAGCTATCTCCCCAGCAACAAAGTAGAAATTTTTTAAATTCATAAGTCAATCAAAGAAATAGAAATACTGATAGAACAAATACCTGCTGATATAAGAAATTCATATGTTTAGGACAGTTTTTGTTATTAAGAGTTCTTATCTTGTAGAAATACATAGTGAGGTATTTATTCATGAAGTCTGTCATCTGGAGCTTACTCAACAGGCGGACATACACATGAAATAGATTTAGTAATTATTTTGATAATTATTAAAGTGATGAGTACACAAAATTCATTATTATATTATTCCCTGTTACATATGTTTAAAATGTCAATAGTAAAAATTTTTTTAAAGAATATTTTGAAACATGATCCCGGGTACCAAAAAAAAAAAAAAAAGAATATTTTAAACAAAACCTGACTGCACAGGAACTATCACAAAGAATCAACAATTGGGATTTCATCTTATTAAAAAGCTTTTGTATGGCAAGAGAAACCACCAACAGAATGAAAAGATAACCCACTGTGTGGGAGAAAAGGTTTGCCAGCTGTTCTTCACAAAAAGAATTACTATCAAGAACATAGAAAGAAATCAAAAACTCAGTCCTCTCAAATTTAAAGGCCCAATTCAAAAATGGGCAGCTGAGATGAATACTTCTCAGATAAAGAAATACAAACAGCAAATAAATATATGAAAAAATGTTCATCATCACTAGTCATTCAAGATATGCAAATTAAAACATCAATGAGATTCCCCTTCACCCTAGAAAGAATGGCTGTTATCAAGAAATCAACCAATAACAAATACTGGAGGGGTTGTGGGGGAACAGGAATCCTTCTCCACTGTGGGTGGGAGTGTAGACTGGTGCAACCACTGTGGGATCATTGTAGAGATTCCTCAAAAACTAGGATTTGACTCATCTATTTCCCTCCTGAGTATCTTTCCAGAAGAATTAAAAACACTGTACCACAGCAATATATGTGCACCATGTTTATAGAAGCACAATTTATAGTAGCTCTATCTTAGAAACAACCTAAATGCCCATCGACTGAGGAATGGATAAAAAAGATGTTGTATTTTTATACAATAGAGTACTCCTCGGCCATAAAGAGATAAACTTGAAACTTCTATAGGAAAATGGATGCAACTTGAGACCATATCATAAGTGAAATAAATCAGATACACATGTGTAAACATCATAGTGTCTCACTAGTGTGAGGTAAAAGAAACTATATATCTATATACATCTCTCTACATATATATCTATATACACATTATATATACACATATATATCTCTATATAGATGTCATCTAGATATAGTAGTTGTATATATAGTAGTTAAGATAGTTATACTAATGATTTCTTTGAACTCACTGAAGAGAAAGGTTTGTGCTAGTATTGTTCAGACAATTAAATTCAGATATTTTGTACTCTGAGTAACTGATTTGAAGATAACAATATGCAATGTGTATATCAGCGTTATACTCTTAATTGTTGTGTTTTGAAATTTTCTTTTCCTCTTTAAAAAAAGGATTATTTCAAAACAAAAACCCAAAGGACTTCCACTATTGAGATTTTTAGAACTTTAACAAGTCCTGTAATCCATATGTAGGACTATAAAATTAACCAGGGGCTAAACCTACACGGAAGTTACCTAGTATGACTGTATAGAGTTGGCTATCCCTCACAGCAAGCTTGCCACAAAGACTCAAACCCATCTTTCTGCTATTCATCAAGTACCACTATCCAAGTAACATCGTTATAAAAATCTGTTCCATATACACAGATATGGTATTGATAAGTTTCTTTTTCTCCTACAAACTGAAATTGTAAAAAGATAATACTAAAGAAAACTTCTGCACGACACATTTTGAAATATAGACTAATGAACACTGGGCAGTTAAAGAAAGATTGGTTTCTTGGGAAAAACACTGCAATGAAGATGAAAAAATCCATGAAAGAAGACAGTCTATTTTGAAACTAGTAGGTTTACAGGTAATAAAAATAGTAAGATTTGTGTTCTCCCAAAACTCGTATCTCTTGATATTAGCCAGGCATTTTTAATAGCTACAATTTGCAACAGCTTCCTAATTGGTGTTCTGGGTCCTTCTAGCCCTCCTCCAAGTCATCCTCAAATTGTAGCCAGAGGTTATTTTTTAATTTAAAAAAAACTTCAAGATTGAATTCACTGATCAGCCAATTCACCCATTTAAAGTGTACATCCAGGGCCACCCATTGGGAGCCCCCTTCTGTCCCTCTTAGAAGCTTTCTATTTCTCAAAAAATACTTCCTACTCTTAAAGAAAAAAGTGCATGTCCAATAATCCTTGGCAGAATCACAAAACTGCAAAGATCATAAACTGTCAGCTGGCAGACAATTTGGCCCACAAAGATGTTTTCTTTGGCATGCAAAGTATTATTTTTTCAGTTTCATTAGTTGCCAACATTAGGAAATCATAAAAGGTCATGTAAAGAGCCAGTTTTTTGGCTTCTCTAGATACAAGTGTGGGTAGCAGGAGGTTTCTGGCTCCAAAGAGTGCTGCAGAAGATGACCAGCAGTCACAAGTTACCCCCAGATCACCTTTCCCTGAAGATCTGACACATACACATTGATGACAACTAGGTGACAAGCAGCTCTTCGTTTAAAATACAAAAACTATGTAATGTACTAAACATCTACATTTTGTCTATTACATATTCAATGGGTAAATTTTACCAAAAAACTAGATGTGTTTATTTTACAGCTTTGAAATAGTATATTTTGTGAATATGATGTTCACTTTATTTTTTATATTCTTCAGTCTCTTGACCAATGGGAAAATAATATACCAAAATGTCAGCAGGTTTGTAATTTTTGAAACACTCAACATTTTTGCATAAAAATCTGTCCTATATGATGCATGTGTATATAAGGGAAAACATTTGTTAAAAAAAAAAAAAAAAAGGAACAGAGGCCAGGTGTGGTGGCGCATGTCTGTGATCCCAGCACTCAGATCATTGGGAGTTCAAGGCCAGCCTGAACTACATAGCAAAATTTTGTCTCAAAAATACCAAAAAAAAAAAAAAGAAAACTAGTTTTCTGCATTACAGATGAATACAGCTTCCTGAAGAAATTTTGAGTTGGATTAAAAATAAAAACTATCATTCTAGCAGTTAGTTTCAAACAAGCAATTGCTAAATATTTTAGATAAGATCACACAGTAAGAGTCTCTGGGATTTGCATTTAATGCATACAATCATTTTGCTTTTCATTACACAAGCAGAACTTCAAAGTTTAATCCTTAATCCCAGAAATAGGTTCTTAGCTAACGGCTTTTACTTTTAGAAAGCCCATCATACTATTTATTCTATACAATGTTGCTTTTACGTGGCTTTCCACTACAAACACCTGTATCAAAACACTGCTTAGTTTATATCTACTAGGCAACAGGAGATGGGGAAGAAACCTAGTTTATATGTTAGAACCCAGGTAGAGAAAACAGCACAAAAGAGCATAGCACTGGCCACTTCTAAACTAGCTTTTCCCACGCACCTTCCCAAAGAAACTGGCCTCCACTGCCTGCACCCCTTCTCTTGGTTTCACCTGATCTCAGGTGATTTAGAGGCAATATGTGTTCAAATTACATACCTAAAGAACTCTCAATCAAAAAATTTCAACAGAACCAAGGGACATTCTTGGGACTAGGGGAAAAAATGTACCAATTGAACCACAGATTTTGGGGGGTTTTTGTTTTGTTTTGTTTTGTTTTGGAACTACCATATTTTTATCTCTCATCATTACCCTGGGCATACAGAAAAAGGACAAAAAAGAATGTTTTAAAAAATGATTATAAGCCAGGAATATACCTCAATGGCATAAGCACCTGCCTGGCAAGCATAAGGTTGTGAGTTCAATTCCTGGTAACCAAAAGAAAAAGAAAGAAAGAAAAATGATAAGAAAAATAGACTTAAAATTAAGAGAACTAAATTTGTGTTACTAGGAAAATCAAACAACCCCAAGGCCTTATTTTCCTTAACCGTTAAATGAGAAAAGTTTATCTTCTTGAATAAGTCAAATACTTATTAGCCAGCATGATAGTGTATGCCCATAATCCCAGCATTGGATAAATTGAGGCAGGAGGACTGTTGCAAGCTCGAGGCCCAGGCTACATAGTGAATTAGTTCAGGGCTGTCCTGACTACATAGCAAGACCCTATTTTAAAACAACAACAACAAAACCTTTAACAATGATACTCCACCTTTTAAAAGTAATAATGAATCTCTTTGAAAAGCTGGGGTTTTTCCCTAGAAAAATACAAACAAAAATCTACTCACTTTGCCTTATATTTCACAAACTTCAGGAATTTCTAAAGCTCATTCATAAAAAAGAGACTAAGAACCCATGTGTTTTGAAAATAAATCTGTCTTTCTCTGCTTCTACAAATAATTTACATATTTCATTCATTTACTTGTAATTTTTATGACATAACTGTATGCGACCAATAAGCCTGATTGGCTTGGGAACTGCCTACAGGAATAGAAAAGCACATTTCTGGGTGTGTCACGAAGTATGACATGGGGTCTGTGTTTGGTGCCTGGGCCCCTGAGCCCCTGCTCTGTTTCCCAAGGACTGTAATCTGAGCATCTCTGCTCCACCAATCCCTTCAAGCCATAATATTTTGCTTTGGAAGCTGCTAATCATGAACTGGATCCCCAGAAACTGTTAGTCAAATTAAACCTCTCCTCCCTTAAATTGCAGGTGCTGGAACGAAAAATACCCAGCAACAGGAAAATTGATCAATCCAATTACGAATCAGACTTCCCATCCAATACCATTCTGCCTGGCTTCAAAGAGAAAAATAAAAGGAAAATTTTAAAGTTATTAAACTTTGAAGAAGAATATATTTGATAATTTTGGAAAATAGATAAAATGTACCTATGTTCCTAACACTTATCATTTATAATGACTCAGAATCTTTCAAACTCATTAAATACTCATTCAATAAATATTTGCTGTACTGAATTTCATGCACTGTGCTGGGCTCTGTAGGACAATAAAAATGAACACAGAACTGGGAGTGGTGGTGCACACCTATAATCCCAGCACTCAGGAGGATCACCGAAAATTCAAGGCCAGCCTGAATACATAGTAAACTACATAGTGCGACTCTGTCTCACAAAAAATTGTAAATACAGAATTAGTCTTGGACTTAATGAACTTAGATATTTTTCCATTACAAAAGTCATCTACCTGGATTTCACATCTAAGTCTTACCCCACTCCTATCTACCATTTTTCTAAAATCTGATCATATTTGTGGTGATAGTAATAATTATTAAAGATTCATTTTTGCCTAGTTCTTTACCTAAGCAACTCCACAAGTAAGAGAAAGAGCCTGCGCCCTTTGAGGTTGGGGAAGTAATTTAAAACTGCAAGCCAAATTTTTTTCCAGAATTGCTGCATTTGCTCTGTAATGCAGCCTGTTAGCGGTTTGTATCTAAATGTCCTCCATGAGCCTCATGTGCTCAGGAGTGGGCCTTCTGGAAGGTGAGTAATGTCAGGAGGGGATGCCTGGCTGCTAGGGGTGCAGCCTAGAAGGGTTTATCTCCCTCCCCCGCTTCTCTCTTCCCTCTCTGCTTCCTGGTCACCATGACATGAGCGGCTCTCTCCCATGCTACCCTGCTATCATGGCTCTAACTGTGAGCCCAAACAAACCTCTCTTCGTTTGTGTGAACTGAACACAATACACACAAATATTGCATCCCAGCAATAAGGAAAGTAACTAAGAGAAAGTAACAGCCAGACACAATTTTAATACAATAATGGTGACTTTTCCTGCTACTACAGATACTCTAGCACGGTGGTGACAAACTTATGGCACATGTGCTGTTATGTTTTCCTTTAGAGACAAAAATGTTAATCAATGACTAAACCTCAGTATTGAGATTTAATTGCAGTGTGAGCACTTTGTGATAAATTACTGGGTTTTGGGTTGCAGTTTGGCATTGGGTCTCTAAACAGTTCAGTATCACTGCTCTAGTAGAATGCGTCTTATTACTTCTGTGACTTTACAGCCATACAAAAGCACCTCCAAGACAAGGAGTCACAAGCCTACAGGATATTGTTAAAATTCAGCAAACAAGGTCCCAGCTCCACTCCAATAGTAACGACGCAATGACCCCACACCGAAGGACTAATGACGAAATCTCCCCCTCGCTGCTCTGAATCACGCATGCAGACCCACACGCGTGCTCTCGCGTTTCATGCCAAGCCTCTTCCTTTCCCCAGAATTCACCTCCCTACCTGTTCCTATTCATTCTGACAGATTTCACGCCTGTCTCACCAGCTCCACAACGCTGCCCTGACCACTCAAAGCAGAGTTAATCATGCTTACTGGGACCTCCCCTACTTTTAATAATCATCTACCAGAGCACCTCATCACAGAAGGGCTACCTTGTTTTTCTTTGATCATCTTTCCCACCAGGTTATGAGCTTCTTCTTAAAACCAGAAATTTCATTTTGTTTGTTTGCTGGCTCTAATGAGGTCTGACATTGCCGAATGTTTGCCAAATAAATAAATACCACTCCCTAAACTCTTAATTTTCATCATAGCACTTACACATCCCCTAACATGCTATCATTTATTTTTTATTTTGTTTATTACATTTGAGTAGTTTATTCACTGATTATTCTAACATCAAGGACCATAATGAAGCACATCAGGCCTTCAGTGTCTGTTGAACAAATGAACATAGTTTCCTAGAACCAATCCTGTTTCAATTACTCAATATAAAACATAGTTATTCCCATAAAACTCTTTCCAAAAAGGAAGGAATGCTAGTATTTTTGGTAATGGCAGTAAATAACTGTTCTTACAAGCTTCAAAGACATGCTTTACTAACATCAAAGTTCTAGATACAGGTAAAACTTAGGGTTTTTAATTTTCAATATGGTGTTGCAAAGCATTAGTTTTCAGAAAGCTTATGAAAATTCTCACCCATCCTTGGTTTGATCAGCCACTCCTGCCAAGAGCTGCACAATCTTCGGATTGCTATTTGGATCATTGTATAGTCCAAGATAGCGCTGCACAAAGTCTTCTGGGGTCATGTAATGTTCTCCATCAACCTCGGTACTGGCATACTAAAAAGTGAATCAATAATGCATGTGAAAAATTAATTTTATAATAAAACTAATTAAAATTACTCAGTATTGTGTAGCCACCAAATGTTTTGTGAAAAGCATAAGTTAAACCCAATATTAAAATCAAATAGCAACCACGAGTGCCTAATTTTTGTCCATAGAGTGAACAATCAAAGATGAAGAGACTGATCTAAGAACACCATGCTCTGTGTACTGACACGCCCCCCCACAGGATGAACCTTAACAATACACTAAGTGGAATGAGCCAGACAAACCACACAGGCATGCACAGGATCCCCTTACATGAACCGCCTGCCACAGGCAAAGCCACAGAATCTGCAAGTAGAACAGTACCAGGGGCCACAAGGAGGGGGCCATGGGCACTACCAGGTTAATGGGTACAAGGTGTCTTTTTGCGGATGATGAAACTTTTCTAGAATTAACGATAGTGATGGTCACATTGGAAATGTACTACTAAAAAACTGAGTTGTATACTTTCATGTCTCACATGCTGACTGTACTACTAGAGCTCTGAGTTATATACTTTTAAATAGTTACAATGGAGAAGTTTATAAGAATATTTTTATCTTTAAAATATAAACAGATAACAGATATCAGAAAGACTAAGAAAAGTGAAGGGAAGCAAGGACCTGAAAGTAAGAAAATAGTCTGCAGTAGCTGCCAGAGATTTGTAGACCAAGAGTGGGAGGTGGGCTGAATCCCAGGACTGACAAAAATTAAAAATAAGAGTGAGAGCAAAGGGAAACACAACCTGCCTGCAAACCTTAGAGGTGACATGAATGAGAAGCAAACAAGACCTTCTACTTGTTTATTTCTCTTTTTTTAAAGACCTTCCGTTTGTTCCAAGTTCGACTAATTGGAACAAAGAAACAAATTAAACACCCTATTTTACATCAATAATGTTTTTTGTGTCAGGGCTTCGCTATGCAGTTCAGGTTAACCGTAAACTCACTTCGTAGCTCACAATGGCCTCAAACTCACAGCGATCCTCCTGCCTCGGCCTCCCAAGTGCTGGAATTACAGGCTTGCACCACCACACCCAGGTTTATATCAATAATTTTTAAAGTAATAATAATAATATGCCACCTGTCAAAGAAATTCAATAGGTTCAAGGTACTGTAGTGTAGCATGACCAAACACGAACAACCAAAGCCCTCCTTGAGAGGCAGCAGATTTAGTTACTCTTGTCAACCAACAAAGCAGTAAGATCAGAAAACTTCCCAAAACTAAAGAGAAGCATTCACAAAATATTAAGCACAAAAAATTAAAACAAAACTCCACATTAAGGCCTGGCCCATGATAAAATTGAAGAACAATGAATAAAGAGAAAATCTCAACAGTTTTATGAGAAAAAAGCCAGATCACATTTCTAGTTAAAAGGATGCACCTTGAAACCACATTCTTAGGTGACATAAATCGGACACAAATGTGTTAATACTGCATTGTTTCTCTGGTGTGAGAAAGTGAAAGTGTAAATAAGGACCAAAATGTAACACATACTGTGAAACAGGAAGAAAATGTTCAAACGGGAAGGGGGAACTAGGGAGGGAGGAGGGGAAAGGAGGGCAGGGAAAAGAAAAAAAGTGAGAAAACAAAGAAAACATGGGAAGAAAGCTTTTGTAAACAAGAGGAAGACAGGTTAAAGGGAGAGCAGAGAAAAGAAAAAGAAAAGAATCAAGATATATAAGGTAGAAATTCCCTATGATGAATGTGATCATTACATATACCTAAAATGTACCAATACATAAACTTAATATAAAAAAAAAAAAAGAAGCAAGCTGAGCACAAAAAGAGAGAAACAAAGAAAAAGCAGGTCACGTATAAAAGAATCATGAATTGTGACATTGTACCCCTCAGGAGCAACACTAGAAGCTTAAAGACAATGGAAAAAGGCCTGGGAAATTCTGAGGGAAGTTATTTCCAACTCAGAATTCTGAACTGAGCCAAACTTTCATCAAATGTACACTTAGGTTAAAAGCACTTGGAGCCTGTAATCCCAGCACTCAAGAGGCTGAGGCAGGAGGATCGTTGCAAGTTTGAGACCAGCCTGGGCTGCAAAGTGAGCTCAGGGCCAGCCTCAACTATACAGTGAGATCCTGTCTCAAAAAAGACCAAAAAAAAAAAAAGTACTTGGAGATACCTATGCTTATGAAACTTTCTACTCGCATATACTGTTTCTCAGGAAGCTACAGGAGAATTTTTTGAAGAAAGGAAGGGAACTAAATTAAAGGAAAATATGGGACACAGAAAACAACCTGGGGAAATAGCTACGGGGATTCCAGGACAGCTGAGTATGTAACTCTGACCAGCAGATGGAAGGTCCAGAAAGTAAAGTCACCAAGGAAAATAGACGGCGTGGTTACCCAAGGCATTGGTTACTGGAGCGGAGTCCACTCTACCCTCCACTCCTTAGCACTCTACCGAAAATTAAAACCCACGCCTGTACCTCTATTTCTAAGCCCACGCCACCGCTCTGCTTTTGTGGCTCTTTCTTTGGTGTTTATCCTCTCTAATATACTATTTTATGGATTTTACTGTGTCCCAGGATGGGTCACAAGGGAAAGAATCTTTGTCTAGTTTGTTTACTAACATATTCCAAGCACCAAAGGCAATGCCCAGCACACGGTAGGCACTGCTTAAAGATCTGATACATTAGTGAATGGGAAGCAAGTACACAAATAGGCAAATAAAATGTTTAACTATAAAAAGCATTTTTTGCACAAAAATAGGAAATATAATACACGACTAGATTTAAACAAACTGTACCAGCAATTATAATAATGTAGATACCACATACTAACTTAGTAAAAAGAGTAAGTATACTGAGAAGAATGGAGGGAGAAAAATGAGGAAGGAAGTAGGAGCAGAAAGAAGTACGTTCTCAACTACCGGAATAGCTTGTTTTGTTTTGTTTTACAGCCTAGAAATAGCAGAATTAGAAGAGTGAAGAGAAATTCAAAATAAGTAGCCTAAAGCATTACAGGAATTGTTCTGGAACATGAAATGGAGAAGTAGGATCAGAGCAAAGAATTGTTGGTTTACCTTTTAGCCCAGTTTAAATGCCTATGAGAATAAGTTAAACCAACCACCAAAGACTACCATAACAAGTGCTTAAAAAGCCAGGTTAGACATTCTTTAGTAACTGATACTATCAAAGATGATATCAAACCTCACCCCAAAATCAGTTATGCTCTCTCTCCATGATTATAAAAGCTATTTCTGAAGTGGACTTGGGTTTACATTTTGACTTGATCACTAATTTGCTCTGCGTTCTTAGCCCAGTTCATTTTTGTTTTTTGGGGTTTTTTTGTTGTTGTTGTTGTTTGTTTGTTTGTTTTTGTCTTTTTCCTTTTTATCGGTACCGGGGATCGAACTCACGACTGCCTGCTTGCAAGACATGCGCTTATACCACTGAGCTAAACTTCCAGCCCCCCACCCAGTTCATTTTTCCTCCAGACTCCTACATAGTTGACACATCTGTACAATGAAGATGGAATAATGCTTAATGTTTCAAAACAGTATGAATGTAAACACAAGAAAAAGCAAACTGTAAGATGTTAATACCAACAGTGGATAGATTCTACCAATTCCTGTCAACTGCTTCTTCCCTTCCTCTTTCTCCAACATATAACAGAATTAGACATGGTCCCCTAATATCACAAAATTACCAGAGTTAAGGACAGGCAGAAGTAAAAAAAGGCACACTAGAGATGGAGAGAGATATTACAACTGGAAAAGAAGTCTAAAAACAGAATTTAAGATTGAAAATCCAGACATGGAAGCACATACCTGTAATCCCAGCACTCAAGAGGCTGAGGCAAGAGGAGCACTGTGATTTCAAGGCCATCCTGAGCTAGAAAGTGAGTTGAAGGCCAGCCTAAACTGCATAGCAAGACTGTCTCAAAAAGACAAAAAGAAGGGGCTGGGGCTTTTTAGCTCAGTGGCACTAGCACCTGCCTGGCAAGCATGAGGTCATGAGTTCGATCCCCAGTACCAAAAAAAAAAAGAGGTACACTTAAAAAGACAAGAAGAAAAAAAACTTGACAAGTCAACCAATAACCAAATATGAAGTTGGGCATGGTAGTGCATTCCTATATCCCAGCATTCTGGAAGGCTGAGGCAGGGAGATCACAGGTTTAAGCCCAGCTTGGGCAATTTAGCAAAGTTGGGTCTCAAAATAATAAATAAAAAAAGTGCTGGAGATATATAGCTCAATGCAAAAGCCCTGAGTCCAACCCTTAGTATTACAAATAAATAAACAAATAGGTATGAGAAATATGAGATATAGTGTACTTCAGGAAATACATCATGAGAAAAATGTACTGTTCAAAGAACAGGGAAGCAAAGAGAAAGTAAAATCCAATTTCAATTGCAAATGGAGAGAGAGGGTACTTTTAGCTGCTCAATGCGAACAAATGTAGTAATAAAAGAAACTTTTTTCTTTTCCTATGGGAAGAGGAGAGTTAGAGAAAGTAGTGGAGGAGAGTACAGGAGTCCAACGGTTCCCTGCCTAGTATAAAATAAGTTTGTGTATTTCATATGGGAAAGAAAGACAAAGCAGGTTAAGTATCCTGTAACAAACATGCCTATGGTCCAGATGTGTTTTGGATTTCAGAATTTTTGTGACGGTTAGATAATTGGCATATACGCAGCGAGATATTACGGGGACCTAAGTCTAAACCCAAAATTCATCTATGTTCTATATATACTTTTCTAGGCATGGTTCATCAAGGTTAGTTTTTTTAGACATGGTATCACTTTGTAGTTCAGGCTAGCCCTGGACTATGTAATCCAGGCTGCCCTCAAACTTGTGATGATCCTCCTGCCTCAGCTTCCTTAGTGCTGGGATTACAGGTGTGTGCCACCATGCCCAACTTCTGAAGGTAATTTTATACGATACAACTTTATATAATATTTGTAGTGCACCTACATTTTTTTTACTGTGACTCATCATATGAGGTCAATTGTAAAATTTTCTACTTGTTATATCAACATGTCAACAGTTGAAAACTTTTGACTTTTGATGCATTTCAGATTTCAAATTTTTGGATAAGGAATGTTCAAACTGTATACTAAGATATGCAGCAGAAGCAAAACTGAAAAGGCAGTTTGAGATCAAACAGTGGAAGCTCCGAATGAGAGAACAGCCGGAACTTTATTCTGTGAGTCACGAGATGCCGCTAAATAATTTGGAGGGAGGGCAAAGAAATGATCTGACCTGTGCTATCGCTGGCAGCACGGTACGAGGTAGCAGGGGAAGACGGGAGAGAGACTGTAACAGGGAAACCAAGCAGTGGCGGCCACCCAGCTCCAAGTAAGACAGAGGACTGAAGAGGGAGCCGTCCTTAAGAGCTTTGTGCTTTATATATTCCTTTTAGTAATGCATTTACAGAATTCAAAATTAAAATAGGGGCCAGGGATAGCTCAGAGGCATAGCACCCGCCTGGCAAGTGCACGGTCCTGAATTCAACTCCTGGTACAAAAAAAGAAAAAAGATATTCAAAATTCAAAAGGAACAAAAGATATGTAGTGAGAACTCATCCTACTGCCTCTGTACCCACTCAATTCCCCGCCCTCGAGGCTATCAATTTATATGTATCTTTCTAAACATGCTTTATGCATAGATAAGCATTTTACATATGCATATACATATGTGTGCTACTATGTATAAACATACACAAACATATGTATGTATAAAATTCTTAGCCATTTCTCTTTTTTCATAATTGGCATATTATTTATACTATTGTGAATGTGTCGCTTTTTCAAATTCAGTCCTTTCAAAAAACAACTTAGCTATATGCACATATACAATTGCATATACATACCATAAGGCACCATAAAAATGCTCACATCTTTTGACAAGAAATCCTGGGCCTGATTCCTATGAAAAATTACAGCAAAAGGAAACCTAAAAGCAAACTATAAAATAAGAAGATGCTAGATATGGAGTTCTGGTCATCTTTGTTCTCCCCTCATAGCTGTTTGGTACTGCTTTCTTTCAATAGCACATGACAAATGAGGAGAAGGAATAATGAAAACATTATTATTTTTAAAATATTGGCAATTCACTGACCATCCTTTTACCAGAGTCTTTATTTTCTGGCAGCTGAATTTGATCAGCAGTATAACCACTACCTCTGCAGAACACATTCACATGTGAATCTATAGAATTACCAAGATTTCAAGCATTGTTCTTTCCTTTTCTTTGAGACAGAGTCTAGTTATGTAGTGCAGGCTGGCCTCGAACCCACTATGTCACCCAGGCTGGCCTCCAACTCCTGGCGACCCTCCTGCCTCAGCCCTCATGAGTGCTGGGATTACAGGTATCCCAGGCATCAAATATTCTTAACTTTAAAATTCTCAGGAAACAAGTCAGCCTGGGCACAAGCCACTAAGGACACAGCAGCCAACAATGAAAACAAATGCTTTTGGTGACATGAAGTGAAACAGGCTTTGCCAGTGTCTAGGGTTATAAATGATGCCAGAGAACCACTTAACCTGAGGGACTTTGCCAGTGTTTTTCCCAGCGCTCCTAGTCTACTTTAACTTGATTTTAACTGAAAGACAGAGAATGTAGCTCAGAGGGAGAAAAGGGTAATTCTGCTTTTACACAAGGAGTCAGTACTTGACTTCTACAGGAGACAGTTAATTAATTAACTCATTAAATTAGAGACAATTACTTGGCACTGTCAGTAAGCCTGCTACTGGAACAGACAGAATGGAAGAGGGAGTTTAGAACTAAAACCAGAATCTCATTTTAAGTATCATATTAAAGACAAAAGTTGGGACCTCAAAATCTGGTGTTAGGGACGGGGGTGTAGCTCACCAATAGAGCACCTGCTAGCATTCTCAAGACCCTGGATTCAGTCCCCACCACAAAATAAACCCCAAAACTTTTGAGGCTAAGGTATAGTTCAGGGATACAACTTCAAAGTGCTTCTTTTAACTGATTGGGTAATGTTTTTAGTTGAGCATAAAGGCACACACCTGTAACCTGAGTTTTTCAGGAAGCTGAGGCAAGAGGGTCACAAATTGGATCCTAGACTAGGCAACTTAAGTGAAACAAATTTAATAAAAATTTAAAAAAGAATTTCTAAATGGCCTGATGATATAGTTCAGTGTACAGTGGCCCTGAATTCAATACTCAGTACTATCAAATAATAACAATTATAATAATGTTTAATATAATAATTTTTAATATAGTAATGTATTTTTGGTTTGGGAGGGTTTTTTGTCTGGTTTGTTTGTGGGGAGGGGCGGTATTGGGATTAGAACTCAGGGCTTTGCACTTCCCAGGTGGGCGCTGCATTGCTGAGCTATATCCATGGTCATTACAGTAATGTTTTTAAACAGATTTTTTTTAAAGTAAAAATAGTCTAAGGGTAGAAATAAGAAAATGTTAAGGGTCTCATTAAGGCCTACTCCCTTTACCCCTCCCTATCCCTTGCCCCAGAACTAGAGATTGAACCCGAAGCTTCCACCCCAGCACTTACTTTACTTTTTAAGTTTCCCAGGCTGAGCTCAAACTTGGGACCCTCCTTTCTCAGCCTCCCAGAGTGCTGAGATTACAGATGTATACCACATACCTGACACAGGGTCTGCTCTTCCTGCTAAACAAAAACACCTGAATGCTTACACTAAAAATAACAAAAACAACTTAAAATTTTGGGTTCTAAAAACCAACACTATGCTAAAGATTCCATAGATCAAGATTTTAAAGATTTAATATAGAATTTTCATAATATTTTCCATTTTGTACCTCTCATTTTAAAGGATACACTAAAATGATTTCAAACAGAATTGCCAAATATTATATCCTTACTCCAAATAACTGTAGAATTAATCACCTGCCATTTCAAAGATGTCTCTTAAGTTGTGGTAAATCCCTCTTGGGCAAGAAGTCAAGGACATGTGGAAGACATTGGCCAGAAGTAGCTGACAGTATCTGAACAAAAATAGGTGATCTATTTTCTAGATTGAACTTTTTCCTAATCCAAGTATTTGAAATGCAAAGTACACACAGCTTTGATAGTTCCAGAAACATTTAAATTTCATTGGCTATAACTGATAATCTGAAGCTGAAGAAATAAAATGAATCTTATAAGGGTAAACTCAAATATTTAATCGAAATTATTGTCTGTAAAACACAGACATATCACAATTACACTGAAGATCTCTGTCAACAGATTATGCTATCTAGAAATGTTTTGCTTTAGAAGCCAAGAGATCAACCTACCAAGGCCTCTCTCCCCTGTTTGGAGTGAACTAGATGATAATGACTCCTTTATAATTCACTAAAGTTAACCTTAAGTGACCTCAGAATGTAGGTAACTGTACTGCAGGCTAACTATATTAACTATATTTTAAACAGTTTACACACAACTCTAAATTTCTACTAAGAAAAAAGATTAACCTAAAATTTGATGGCTCGAATGAGTAAAAAAAAAAAAAAAAATCATAGCCTAAATGATAGAAATTACCTGTTTAAATGGTGTAAGTTCAAAAACAGTTCCCTCAATGCTTTATATTTCCAAAAAATACTCCAAAGATTAAAGGAAAGGTCTGATGTGCTGTGAATACAAATCTGGTTTCTTTTAAAAACTCATATAGTGTATCAAAAGCATGGATTTTCTTCATATTGAAATGGAAGTAATATATCTAAAAATGCTTGTTCAGCACAAAATCCACTGAAATAAAATCTATCATGTTATTTTGCATTCACCATAACACTGTGGCACCATGTCTGCTGCAAGGGATGCAGACCAGTAAAACAGTTCGTGTCACCAAGTAGCTCAGGAACAAAGGCACTATGGACTCTGAAACCACTGTCAGAGGTGAGTTCTAAAGCCCTACGCCATTACCTCATTCCTGGGTAAAACACACAACTGGACTGGTTGAGGTGATGTGTGCTGGCAGTCCTGGCTGAGAGGCTGAGACAAGCAGACCACGAGTTTGAAGCCAGTCTGAGCCACACTGTGAGATCCTGTCTCAAACTGAAATTTAGCTCAGCGCTTCCTGGGTTCAATCTTCAGTGCCAGGGGAAGCCGCAAAACAATGACACACATAGCTTCTTTTAGTTCCTTCTCTAGCAAGAGATTATGAGTAAAATAGCTGCACTGCTGTGAGGCTAAACCAATGCTGGACACCAAAGTGCTTGGAAGTGGTGAAACATGCATATTGAAGTCATTATTGTAAAATACACAGAGAATCCCAGTTTCTTTTCTGGCTTACTGAATTTTTCTGCATTTGCCCCAACAAAAAGGAGTTGCTGTGCTTCTCTCTCTAAAGGTTTCCCAGGGGTTGGCTTCCTGTATTCCTGAGCTCCCCAGGTCAGTCATGACTGGTCTCAGCAGCGATCTCTGCTTAGCCAACACGTGGCTGTAACATGAGTCAAACCAAACTCTTCCTCCATGGCTTCGTGCCAGCTGAAATGAACTGACATTTCCTTATCGTAACATCCTTTCAATTTCAGTAACTCGAACAACGGTGTCATAAAGTTTAGTAGGTGCAGACATCCCACAAAGCATCTCCCATATAAGAAAATGGCCTGGGTGAACAATGGAAGACCACGGTATGTATTAAGGTAAGAGCTGGGCACATAAAGCCAGTGCTCTTGCTGTCCCTACGTTACTGCTCTTCCTGCCCACAGAAGCCAAATTTAGCCAGGAATGTGTGCCCTTTCCCTAGGCGCCTCTGCAAACGGAGAAAGACTGCACAGCAGGTCTGACACACAAGCTCTGCTGCAAAGTTACAATGGAAATCACATTGCATTAGCACGTTAAATCAGAATGAAAGCATATCCTACTGCAAATGTTTGACTGAGAAAAAAATTTTCTGCACATTTGACCACATCAGCTTTTAAAAGTTTTACTAAGCCATACTGATTTTCAAAAATACAAATTTTAATCAGTAACACAAATCTTTTCCAATATTACTGAAATCAAACACATGAGCATTAGGGAAAAAGCAGTCTTCTATATCTTTCATGTTCACAAAAAACAACCTCCTACTTGATTTTACAAGGAAAATTCTTCATGACCCTGCTTTTCTTACTCAGAATGGTTCTATGAAATGCTGAGTTTCTTCTTTTTAACATATTTTCAAGAAAAAAGACTTTTAAAAATAAAAATATCAAGTATTTTCGCTATCTAATGTGGCAAGTCCTATGTCAGCTACCCCTGGACAATGGAATTCCTAACAGAGTGGGGAGTATGACAGCCTCATTAAACACTGAAATCAACCAAAGCTACCATAATAAACTAGGGCTTCCAAAGCAATGTTCCCTCACAAAATGATCAAAAACCTTGGAAATAAAATAATGGCCCCAGACTACTCAATAACCGGAACTAGAATACTTCCCAGGGCAGATTAAGTTGAATAATTAATTTACATTGTTCTTTAAATAAATACTTCGCTCTCTTGGTCTAAGTAACCATGGGAACACTCAAAGAGCACATATATTATAAGCCTGGACAAATCATCTCTCTGACAGTCAAGGTACAGCTCCTTGGGGGACAGAATGTTTAATGTTCACAAACCTTGATTAAATACCAACATTTTTGCCATAGAGCAAGGAAGACCTTCATCCTGATGGGGAGCAAAAAGAATTAAAAGATCTGGGAGACAGACCAACAAAATGAGTGTAAAAATCTGGCCTGATGCCATTTTTAATAAAGTTATTCCAAAAATAAAAAACAATCAGGGCAATTTGAACACTGAATAGAAATTAATGATATTAATGTATTTTTTAGGTGCAATAATTGTATGGTTTTTCAGTGTCACTTCTTTTAGGAACACATAGTTAAGTATTTATATATGCAAAAACATAGCATCTAGGAACTGCTTCAAAATAGGCCAGCAATGTAGATGAAGCAAGATTAGCCATAATTGGAAAATTATACTATTTTCTATAAATTCATATGTGACATTTTCCATAATCAGGATTCATCTTGAGACCATAAAGTAGAATAAATTAGACATATACATTTAAATATCATATGATTCTTCTTATATGAGAAACCCAAAATATAAAGAGCAAAATAAATAGGATAGATAATAGGAAATAGGGAGACAGATGTTTCTCAAATAAGAAGGGAATCAAGGGTTGGGGGAGGAGAGAGAAAACAGATTAAACAAGGAATTAAGATGTGTTATGTAGGGCTGGGGATTTAGCTAAATGCATAAGAACCTGCCTTGCAAGCAGGCGGTGGTGAGTTCGATTCCCGGTACCAATTTAAAAAAAAAAAAAGATGTGTTATGTACACGTCCCAACTCCACATGAGGAATGTAAACATTACGTACAGCAAATATATACTAAAAATTAAAAGCTAAAATAAAGACTACAGGAAAAAACAGGATGATTCTGTATATACTAACACTTTGTATCTCCAAACAATATTTCAAAAAGTGCATTAAAATACATACAGGAAGTTTACTTCATTTACTGTATCACCTTGAGCAAGTTAGTCATCTTCCTGAAGCTATTTCTTAAGCTATAAAATGGAAATACTAGGGCTGGGGAAGTAAGTCAAAGGCAGAGCAAGTGTTTGGTTTGTATGAGGCTTTGAGTTCAATCTCCAGCACCAAAAAACAAAAATAATAATAAACGAGCTAGGTGTGGAGATACATGCCTGTAATTCCACCACCAGGTGGATCTCAAGTTTGAGCCGTACTTGGGCAACTTAATGAAATCCTATCTCAAGATTAAAAAGGTGGGTGGCTGGAAATGTAGCTCGGTGGCACAGTGCCTGCCTTGCAAGCGTGAGGTTATGAGTTCAATTCCTGGTACAAAAAAGATTAAAAAAAAAAAAAACAGACTAAGGGTGCAGCTCAGTATGGAGCCCGTTCAATCCCCAGAACAAGAGAAAGGTGTGAGCTACGGACGGGTATGACTTAACAGTAACACACTTGTCTACCATTTCTGAGGCTGTGGGTTTGATCCACAGCACTGCAAATGAACAGAACACCAATAGTACCTACCCTTAGAATTGTTCTGAGATTAAATATGATTTGTACAAAACACATAAAAAACTGCCTAAAACATAACAGTAACCCAATAAGCTTTAGGCATTATTACCTATGTTGTTTGTTTGTTTGTTTTTTTAAAATCACAAACCCTTTACTCTTCTAAGTAAATGCTTGGGGAAAAAGACTGAAAGAAACCAACTAAGAGAAACCATTAGGGCTGGGGATTCAGCTCAGTGGCATAAGCGCCTGCCTTGCAAGCGCACGGTCATGAGTTCGATCCCTGGTACCGATAAAAAAAAAAAAAGCCACTACCTTTTAGGTGGCAGGAAATTACTGGGATTTGGGGGCAGGACTTTAAGCCTTCCCTTTCTACAGAAGTTTCTACCTTTTGTTTTTTAATTGTATATGTGAGTTAAGCACAGTGATGGCTGGGTAAGGTGAGACCAGCCTGGGCAATAAAGTGAGATTCCTTGGAGGCAGGGGACATGCTTGAATGTGTAATTTAAGTGGCTTGGGCTTGAGTCCTTTAAGAACTGGGATGTCTTACTCAACCCAGATCTCTAGCCCCCAGAATTGTATCTGCCTCCTTTTGGACAATCAGTAGCTATCTGTGTTGAACACAGTTGCTCAAAATAATGAGTCACAGCATGAGAGGGTAGGGAACACACAAGAACAACATTCAGGAGAGGGAAGAAACCACTAGAAAGAGTAGAGGTATCTACAGAAAGAGTAAGGTGACATTTCATCTTCAGAGATCCTAATTTTGGTTCATTATTCACGGTCCTTTCACTTGTATGGCCAAAATAATATGGTTAATGTTTGGATTTCTTGAAAATGTATTGCATAAAAGACACACTGTCATTAATCCCCTCCAAGACCCGCCCCTCACTTCAAACCAAGCGCTCACACCCTTGTTCTCGCCACTTTCTGAAGCAGTTTTGAAAGTCCTCTTTCCTTAGCGTTTTTACGAGAAGTGAACAGAAGTGTGGTGAGTGCGGCTGCCAAAAGCCACGCGAGACAAGGCTCATAACAACAGTCCAGTGTGTCCTCCTCACCTTATTCCCCAGATCGGCTCTTTCCAAAGTCAAAATGACCATGAAAGGTAATCATTTTGAAGTGATTCAGGACATCGAGGCAGCTACAACAGCCCACTAAAGACATTCCCAGAAAGGACTCCAGACCAGCTTCAGAAAGCGGCAAGGACTGCAGGGCCAGTGCGTCTGAAGGGGGAGGGTGGTAACTTTGAAGGGGATTAATGGCAACGAATCTTTTATAGTAAGATATTTGTGTGAAGTATTCTCCATATCTTTCTACTACACCACGTATTTTTGCAGGTAATATGAAAGCAGCACTAGCAAGAGCACTGCTGAACCCAGCAGTGTGACCTTAGGGAAACCCTCGGACGGCCCAGAAACTCTTCCCATACCTGTCCCCTACCCTCCCTGCTAGGTCTCCAGGTTTCCTACATGCTGCATACATACATTTGTTGTTTTCACCCCAGCCAGTTTTCTTTGCTCCTTCTGAAAACTGCATGCTAATTTTCCTTTAAGATATGCCTCCCTGGGGCAGGAATATAGCTCAGCAGCACAATGCCTGCCTGGCAAGGGCAAGTCCTGGGTTGAATTCCCCATACCCACACAAAAAGAATGGCCTCCCTTCCCAACTCTCAGTTTACACAGGTGATTCTAGCGGGGCAGACTCAACAGCTCCAAAGGTGAGCTTGTGATCCTCAATCTACTCCCTGAGACAACTGTACCCATCTGGTACTGTTTGGGGGTTGGGCAATAATTCCTAGGCTTAAACTAGAAATTAGGGAAAACGCTGACCTGCTTTTAACCTAGGGCTTCTCCATAGAACAAAACTGAAAATAAAGCCAAAGAAAAGGAAACCAAAAAAGGAGATATATGTGATTCTGACGTTAGTTAAGTTCCCCATCAAGTACTGGCTAAAATCCGTACATTCTGGACCCAGTCAAGTGTGACTGAATTTTTGTCAGTTAAGATGGAAACTGTCTTGACTAATGTATCTTCAAAACAGGTACTTCTTCCAGCTCTAGAAGTTAATACTGGCCATTCCAAGGATTGCACTGGAAGATACTTCAAAAATTTCCACAGTACTAAACTCTGGACAGACCGGAGATAGTGATTAAATGAATCATTTTACACACGGGGCTGGGGATTTAGCTCAGCGGTATAAGCACCTGCCTTGCAAGCAGGTGGTCGTAAGTTCGATCCCTGGTACCGATATAAAAAAGAATTTTACACACAAAAAAATAAATGACAAGTCTGTGTCCTGTTATTTCTGAGTCTGTGGTTGGACTATTACTCTTCTGTGGTCCAGAGGAGGCAACTGAAGATTTGGGAAAAAATTCTGCGAACACCTGCCTCAGTCTGTTGGTTCTACGAGCCTTACACTATGACTATGCCTCTTCTGGAACTTTACAGACTTTAGAGAAATAACTTATTTCTGAATATGGGAATTTGTGAAGATCTTTGCATGGCTCAAAAATGTGATTAACAATTGATTACATGCATGTACTCTTACATGCCTAATTAATATCTTAGTCACATTATTAGGTCTAGCATAGTTATCTAGGGAAGACAAAGAAAAAAAGAAAAGGGAAGTCCTCATTCTAACTCAGGGAAAAAGGAGACGAAAAACTAAATTTTATTTGGTTCTCCATATGTTAGGAAGAGTTGACATGTCACTTCATTTAATCTTTGTAACATTCCTTTTGTTATGTGTAGTGGTTCCATCTTAGATGAGAAAACAGGTTCCAAAACTAAGGGAAAAGCCACTAAGAAAAAGGGGTCAAACAAGGGTTCGAATCTAAGTTAGACCACAAAGCCCACACAGACTTCAGCTACATCCTGCTACCGCCTGGAAGGAAAGAGTTCCATCCAGGTCACAGTGTTGTAAGAGCAACACAGACAGATCAGACGGACAAAACTGGAAGACTCACAGTCTACTCAGAGCAAGAAGCACAGAAGTGTAAAGAACAGTTACAAATCGAGATGACATCTTTACACTGTAAGCTCAATCATTCTACTTTCAAAATGAAAGGCAAAAACTCTTTATTAGCTTCTACACTGTCAAAAAATTAAAAAATCAAACTCTTCCTCCCACCCGGGTCTACACACAAGGTCCTGCTCAACGTGTCTCCTTTCAGCTGAGCTCTAACTGGCCATTTATCTCCTCATACACTGACGCTTCATGTTCAGTGGTCTCCTTCCTATTTGCTGAACATCTGGTATCAAACCACTTTCTACATCCACGCCTAAGCACACAGGAGCTATCTCTTTGGAATTCTCTCAAACATCTGCCTGTTTCTTACTATTTAGTCCTCAATTCTAACATCACCACCTCAGAATTCACTGACCATCCTCTTGGAAAAGGATAAAACATGGTGGCCCTTATCACTGTTTATGATCAAAAAATATAGTAAGTGTTTCTTCTTTTAAAAATTTATGGGCCAGTGATGTAGTTTAGTGGCACAAGCACCTGCCTGGCTAGTGTGAGTTCAAGCCAGTACTAAAAAATTTTAAAATAAAATCATTTTTTAAATTTAAAAAATAAAAAATTTAAAAGTCACATTGCTCTTTTTTTTTTTTTTTTTTTTTTTTTTTTTGGTCTTTTTCCTTTTTATCAGTACCAGGGATCGAACTCACGACTGCCTGCTTGCAAGGCAGGCGCTTATGCTGCTGCGCTAAATCCCCAGCCCCACGTCACATTGCTCTTAATTTGCCCTCAAAACCCTTGCTGCCATGTTGAACACACTGTCTGAGGTTCTTGTCGCCCTCTGAAGCAATTCTGAAAGTTCTCTTTTGTGATTATCTTTAGTTGAACTGTCATGCCTGTCTCAGTACTCTGAACTGATTCATCACAGCTACCTTTCATGGCAATTTTGACTTTGGGGAGAGCCAGAAGTTGCATGGTAGAGGATCCTGTGAATCCGGTGGGTGGCGACACTGGAGTGCGTTCACCAAACTGTCTTTCAGTTGGATGGCACGCAGGTGCAGCAGCCACCATGTTTTTGATCATACCTCATAATAACATGAACGAGGACTCCCAGAACCACTTTAGGAAGTAGTAAGAACAATTGAAAATGTGCATTCCAAGCAAGGGGGAGCATTTGGAGGGAGAAGAATGGCAGTTTATCTTTTATTGTAATAATGTTTAAAATGTAAACATACATCACGTATTTTGATCATGCCACATAGTTGTCATAATCTGTAATTTTTTAAATTTGTAGACTTTTTGTCTGTCTCACCTTTGTGAGTCTCCACCTACAGCGAATTCCTCTCTTATCCCCACCTTCACTGAATTTCTTCACCTTATGTCTATAAAGGTAGAAACTTGTAGGGCATAGCATGGCACATACCAGACAACCTAAAATGTATTGATTCCAGGGTTCAAATGCAAGCGCTGCCAGAAAATACATATATATCTTGATTCGGAATAGGACATAAGATGGTATTTTAAAACACTAGATTTCTTATCTTTGCCATGATTTTTCAATCCTTGTGAAAAGTTAAAGACACAGTCTCATTATGGTGATAGTCTACCATTAATTTCTAAGACTTTTTAAAATGAAAACAGAAAAAAAAGAAAACAGTAACCATTTACGATGCTTCCTTAAAGACAATGGCTATCATCTGCAGTTCCTACATTCTAGAGAAATGGTGAAAACTCTCAACTGGACTGCTCTGTGTACCCAGACTGTTATTTGACCCAATTTACACTATGAAGCCTCCTTGCAGTGTTTGAATAAATTCTCACTTTTGAAATGATTTAATTTATTAATTTTTATTTATTTACCTTTTTGGAGAGAGGGTCCTGCTATGTAGTGCAGGCCAGCCTCGAATCACTTATGTAGCCCAAGCTGACCTAAAACTCACAGCAACCCTCCTGCCTCAGCCTCCCCACTGCTAAGATTATAGGTGTGCACCACCATGCCCAGAATGTTTAGAATTATTTACCTGGTCAAAGTTTAATACATAAATTGAAACCATTTTTATTTTCCTCTTCGTTTCTCTCTTAAACAAGTTAATCTACTATCTATCCTTCCATACCTTTCTCAATGCTGAGTCATACACAAACATATATTTGGGTGTAAATACATATACAAAAACATTTATGAAGTGTCTTTATTTTATAAGACAAAACCTTGCTACATACAAAAAAAGAAAATGTCTCCATTTTCTTGTTTTACTTAATAGTACTTTAGAAATTCCTAACCAAGCTGGGCATGGTAGCACACACCTATAGTCCCAGTACTTGGGAGGCTGAGGCAGGAAGATCTTCACGAGTTCAAGGCCAGTTTGAGCTACATAGCAAGACTTTGTATCAAAAAACCAACCCCCTCCCCCAAAAAATAAGAAATTCCCTAACTGGCTGGTGTGAACTAACTCATCCTCTTTAGTATCTGTGTAATATTCTATGGTATAGTTATTCCATAATCTTTCTACCACTTTTTTTTTTTTTTTTTTTTTTTTTTGTCTTTTTCGTTTTTATCGGTACCGGGGATCGAACTCACGACTGCCTGCTCGCAAGGCAGGAGCTTATGCCGCTGAGCTAAATCCCCAGCCCCTCTACCACTTCTCTTTGATAGCACTTTTTTTTTGGAAAAAAATGAGCATTGTGGTTAGCAAGTTTGTGTACTTACATATATATATATATTGTTAAGAATATTATTTTTCTGGAATAAAGATCCTAAAAATAGGCCTTTTTGTTTAAATACTTTCATCTTTATCCCTTTTTCCCACCTTCCCTCTCCTTCAACCTCTCTCTCATTCTTGCTTGAATTCCCAGCAGCGCCTCACAATGGCAGGTGAGGGCCTACCACAGAGCTACACCCACTGCCTGTTTACTTTCGTTTTAAGCCACTGCCAGACTCCTTTCCAAAGAGCCTTTGTTTCTACAAATATAGTAATGAGAACACTGTTGTTTTCACATTTTGGCTTCAGTAGATGCGTTCACCCTTAATAATCTTACAGCAACTCTAATATAGGGGTACACACTCCATATTTTTGGAAACACAGCTGGAATGCATATCCCAAAAAAAGAACAGTCCCTCGCTACAAGCCCTGTTAAGTTCCCTACACATCTCTAGCCTACTGGTTTAGGAAAAAGAAAAAAAGCAAAGAGGGCCAGGGCTATAGAAAAAAAAAAAAAAAGAGGGCCAGGGCTATAGCTCAGTGCACAACACCTGCTCTGCAGGTGCGAGGTCCTGAGTTCGATTCCCAGTACAAAAAAAGTAAGTACGAAGTGTGTACACAAATATATATTGAATCTAATGACATTTTTCCACTAAAAAATTAATGTTCCTAAAAACCTTAAGGAATAATCACTCTTTGTTTTATATCCGCATCATTCACTTCTTTTATCTACACAAGACAAAAAAATTTATCTAGGATATGATCTTTGTTACACTGGCACTAATGAAGAAAAGAACAGGGTCAAGATGACACTGAGTTCTACATGGTAGTAGATTTTTGGTCTGGTACATAGTTATATAGCTTTAATATACATTAACATGACGCATTGTTAAACGAAGAACACAGCCTATCTATCAACTAAAAACATTTAGGGGATCTTTTAAACATTGACTTTAAAGGGGTTTTTTTTGTTTTTTACAAAAGTATGCTGCCACAAGGAACAGACAAAATTAAGTCTTCAGTCTAACATTTTTTAGGATCCATAGCCCGTCACAGCCCTGATGTCCCCACCTCGTCTGCCTGCGCACTGCTCCTAGCAGAGCCTTCCGCTGCTGCACACCTGACTTAGCAGAACCGGGCCAGTCCTAGTGCGCGGGTGAGAGGCAAAACAAGAAAGAGATAAATCAAGAAACACAGTTCCAGGGCCGGGGATTCAGCTCAGCAGCGTAAGCGTCTGCCTGGCGAGTGCAAAACAAACAAACAAAAAAAGACAGGAGAGTTATAAAGGTAGGAACAGTAAAACCTTAACATAACAACGGGTTGTAAAGTTACAGCACAGCCAAACACACCAGAACTCATGTGTTGTGCTCCAGGTTCATGAACTTGGTGGAGGTGGAATGGGAAAAAATAGACTCTTGGTGAATACTTTTTTGTTCAACTAATAGAAAACACAGTTCATCAAAGCTTGAGAAACAAAAAACACAGAAAACAATTATTCTATCTCCCTATAATCAATATAATGTTTTATTCATAAAGTCCCTATGAGCTCACACATATAATTCCACTAAACTGAGTTCTGTTTTCAAAAGATGAGTTCACTGCTCTACAGAACAACTGACTCTAGCTGGGGATACAGCTCAGTGGCATGAGCGCCTGTCTGGCAAGGGCAAGGTCCTGAGTTCAATTCCTAGTACCAAAAAGAAAAAAAAAAAATACTGACTCAAGCTACATTGTGTGAAGTTAGACGGCCAATAATCACGGATCTAAATTTTACAGAGATGGCCAGGGATGTAACTCAGCAGCAGAGTTCAACTGCCGGTACCAAAAAAAATAAATTTTATAGAGAAAAGCTTTCAACTGTATTCTAAAATTTAAACTTAAATCTTCTCTTGGTAGTCTTTAAACAGCAAAGATGATCGTGAAATCAAATGATGCCCAAGTCCTACGAAAACCAAGTCATAAAGAAAACAGAACATATTTTAACTAGACTAACCCTTTTTGTAAAATCCCCCCTTGAAGCTCCTGTGGAACTATTCTCTCTAGTCCTCTGCCTTTCCACTGCAGTCATGACTGTCTCCTGTACATCACCTGGGCCTCTGTCCCTGTTTGCACTGAATCCTCCCAGCCATAAGGATTCATCTACTACCTGGACCCATTTGTATATGTCCAAATCCAACTTTAACTTAGTGGTTGCATTTACTTAGTAATCAAGCCCTGCCCACCTTCCATGCAAAAATTCCCCAAATGGATGTCTGATCAATTAACATCTATCCCCAAAATGCTAGGTCCACTATTCCTTCTTTACTTCTAATTTTAATACCAAATTTAATAGATTCTCTCCTTACAAAGTCACTGGTGTTGTCCTTCATTTATCTCCCCAGCCATCAGACACTCCAGGTCATTATCTCTCACATGGAGTATTTCAACAGCCTCTTAGCTGATCGCCTCAGTCACTTGCAGTCTCTCCACACTTTATCCAACTCACAAAGAGCTGCCAGAATCCTCCACTTCAATTTGCCCACTCAGAAACCCAAGGAGCCTCCCTACTGTTTCAAATCCAGACTCCTCAGCCAACTGTTCCAGCTAGCTTCAGAGTAAAGACAGTTTTAATTGCATCACCTAAAATAATCGGGTTATTTTTTCCTGTGTTCTTAAGCAAAACACAGCTGCCATTAGCCCCTGATATATCTCAGCCTTTCAAAAATCAGTTCGTTTCAAAATCCTACAAGCTGTATACTATAAAAGGGTTAAAAGAGTGGGGGTTCTGCCTCTGCCTTTGTTGGTGGGAATGTAAAGTAGGACAACCACTAATGAAATCAGCAGGAAAAGTCCTCAAAACAAGCTTACTTAGAAATTCCATGGCAGACGTGGGGTTGCACACCTGTAATTCCAGTACTCCGGGAGAATGAGACAGAAAGATCACAAACTCAGTACTCCGGGAGAATGAGACAGTCTTGGCAATTTAACAACTTACTGAAAAACTAAAAAAATTCAAAAAGGGGCTGGGGATTTAGCTCAGCGGCATAAGCGCCTACATTGCAAGCAGGCAGTTGTGAGTTCAATCCCCAGTACCGATAAAAAGGAAAAAGACAAAAAAAAAAAAAAAATTCAAAAGGCCTGGAAATCTTGCTCAGCACAAAGGTCATGCGTTCAATCCCTAGTACTGGAAAAACGAAAATGAAAAAAAAAAAAAAGAAAAAGAATTCTTTTCCTTTTGATCCAACTATGAGTTTGGTATATACCAAAAGAATTACAGGCATAATACTTCAGTAACATGTGCATAACCATGTTTATAGCAGGACAATTCACTATAGCTAAGCTTTAGAAACAGCCCAAATGCCTGTGAAAAGATGAACAGACAAAGAAAATGTAGTGTGCGGAATATTAGTCAGCCCTAAAGAATAAAATCACACCATGTCCAGGAAATGGGTGGAACTTGAGGGAATCATCATAAGCAAAATAAACTATACTCACATTAAACATCACATTTTCTCTTACATAAGAAACCTAAAATACAAATAAATAACATGAAGGAGAAATGATAGGAAAGTAAAAGGTAAACTCTTGGAGATAGGGAAGAGGATCAGAAGAAGGAGAAGGGGAGAAAAGAAGACATGGATAAAGGCATTGAAAAAGAACAAGGCACTTTCTATGCATGTACCAATCTTCCAAAATAAACATCATTATTCTGTGTTACAAGCATGTGCTAACTGGGGAAAAAAGAGACAAAGAAGAATCAATTCAAATGAGTTGTGATACTTAAGTCATTCTGAATAATTTCAGAAAAACATTTCTAGATGATGCTGGATTTCTACATTGTCTTCTAAAGCCATAACCAACCAATTAATTATTTTGTTTCCATTTCAAATACGATAATCTGGAAGGTTTTTTTTTTAAATGACATGATCTTGTGTTTACTGTACCTTTTCAGCTGAGCCACAGTAAACAGTGATAATATTGGAAAAGGAAATAAAATCTGGAATTATTTTTTAAAAAGTGTGTGGATTCAAACTTCAAGGGTACTCTGGTCTATACCACCTGTGAAATAAGTGACATTAACCAAGTCATTTAACTGTATATGAAAGGGATACTAACCCTACTTCACGGATTATGAAAATTAGCATAATGTCCTCACAGCACTGGGCCAGTGTAGGGCACCCTAAAAGGTCAGCGGTGTTCCCCGCCATCACTGTCACACGGGCGCGCTGTTCTGGGCAAGCCCATTTTGTTGCTGTACCACAGCGACTGCATTTGCCTTCAGCACTCGTCTCCTCAACACGGGCCACACGAGATGGCACAGACCTCTCAGAGAGGGGCTCACCCAACACCAGTCCATCATCGATCAGGAACTGGCTCCATTCTCTGTTTGAATTATTCAATTTGGTGTTTATTACTGAACTAAACACAAGCACGGGGCATGCAACAAATAGTCCTTATAAGTATTTGTCAGGAATGAATAAAATAAAAAAAGAAAAGGGGAAAGGGAGGGAGAGAGGAAGGGGAGGAGGGGCTGGGGACTTGGCTCAGTGGCACAGTGCCCGCCCATCACGTTCAAGGTCCTGAGTTCAAATATATATACTGTATCTCCAGCACCACACACAAAAAACTAGTTGGGTAAATATGTTTAGTGCTAAAGAAATACATAGTTAGAACGTATTTTGTCTTCTATTATATCTAAATATTCATGAGTTATAAGCATGTAAACCTTTGTAAAGGGATCCAATAGCTTTTTAGTATCCACAATTTTAAGTATTTAAGCCAGGGTAAAAATCTAATGTCACACTCAGTAACTGTGCTCCAGTGGACCTACCTACCTATCCCGTATCTTTCTAGCTGCTTTATATCCTCCTGAAGGGAAATATCTATGCTGTCACTCTCTTATCCATCAATAATGCTTTAATCAGTGCTCTACACTGAGTGTGAAGTGTGGAGTTACAGATTCCACAGGTTTTCAATATAAAAATAAGTATCATTAAAATAATGAGAAAGGAGCTGGGGGCCTAACTCAATTGCAGAATAAGTCTATGTGAGGCCCTGGATTTGCTCTCCAATACTGCAAAACAATTAAAATTGTAATACATAAAAAGATACTGATAATACGCAAAATGTCAGATGGAATGTAAAAATTTAAAAGCTGTCAAACAGCAAAACACAGCCCTGGCCTTTCTCCTTGTATCTCTTACCATTCCCCACTAAAAACAAAACAAAACAAAATTCCATACAGAATTACAAAGTTTTTCTCCATGGAAAGTTTAAGCTGGAAAGATCTAGTTCCTTTATGTCCTGCTGAGTCCACATGAGAAGATAAAATCAGGAAGACTAAATATTTAGCCTATAGGTACAACAGCCAGACAAATGCAGGTCTCAGAATTACACCAGCGTTCCTCATAACTTGAGCCAATGTTCTTTTCACTACATTAACTTTTTGACTGATTTTTCCCATGCCTACTTAATCCAGAAAATAAGATTAACTATTACATGAATTCACAAAATGACCAAGTCTGATCATATGACATAGTTAGCACTGCTATATTTTGGGATATGCTCAAGAATATTTGTGAAGAGCCAGATGGTGGCACATGCCTGTAATCCCAGCACTTGGGAGGCTGAGGCAGGAGTATTGCCATGAGTTTGAGGCCGGCCTGGGCTACATAGTGAACTCAAGCCCAGCCTGAACTACACATCGAGACCCTGTCTCAAAACAAACAAAAAGAGTATTTATGAAGAATAAAAATTTCAAGTTCTACTATAGTTATTTTTGTTCTATAAAAGGTATTTCCCTTAATAGATTTCATAAAATTTAGGATTCCCATTTTAACTAATTCTTTTTTGTTTTGTTAGCAGTGCTGCAAATCAAACGTAGGCTTTGTGCATTCTAGGCAAGTACTTACCAATGAGCTACATCCATGCCTTTACTAATTCCTTTTTATGAACTATACTTATACATGGCTATCTACACACCTCCTCCCCAACAATAGTTTAAAGAAGCCACCTCTTAGATAAAAATGTCATCTATTCCAGGCTCATCAGCATATGTTGGAATCTGTTCCTAATTATAGAATCATAGACTTTTAGAATTGGAAGGAACCTTGAAGGTCACCTTTCATTTTTACAGAGGAAAATAATACCCAGCAGGAATCTGGTGAAGGTTAGTGTCTACACAGGAGCCCAAATCCAGAATAAAATTTCTCAAAACAAATTTTCAGAGATAAATACAACCTTTAGTGAAAACACCTTAGTTCATCTCCTTTTACAGTTACTTAAGTACAACTTCCTCCAAAGAGAACTTTAGAAATTTTTTAACAGCAAATGAAAAAACTAAGCCAACTGTTTTTAAAACTCTACAGCTAAGTCACTAATCCTAAAAGCTTAGAAGTTTAGATCCTCTCAAGAATTTGAGAGCAACATTTCATAATGAACCCCCACAGGCCCGTGGATATAATAGAGGGAAAAAAGAAACATAACTTAAAAATTATTACATGGAGGATTGTTTAAGTAGGCAAGTTTTATGCAACTTTCCAGGAAGACAGCATTTTAGTTACTGTATCTGTCAATCATACAAAAAGTCCAATACATTTTAAAATATTATCTTAGTACTCACGGGAAACTAGAAGTTCTTTTTGGTCTACTTTTACACATTTTAAATCATGTAGGGAAAAGTGGTCTCAAGAAAACCACTTATCAACCCTTCATATGAAGGAAAAGTTGTAATCAAACATTAGTAAAAAAATTTAAACGACGTGTCCAGTCATGTTTGCAAAAATACATGGACACAGGATATTCCTCAAACGTTAAGTCTGAAAAAGGGCTAAATATTGGACCCCCCTTTTCTTTCAGTAAAAGATACACTCCATAAATCAATTTACCTGTAGGAATATGTTTCTCAACTCCTGAGGATCACCTCGCTTGGTAGTCTGCACCTGAAAGGGGGAAGGGAGGAGAGCTAGTTAATGCTTCACTAAAGACCAAGGCAATCTCTTGGAGTTCCCATCTGCTAACAATCAATGCTCTTATCAGGTGAAGGGCATTTAATTTAAAACAACCCAAAAGCCCTAATTGCTGATAACAACTGTCAAATTGGAGATCTGAGACTGGGGAGCTAAAGAGCGGTGTGAACAGCCTAAGATAGGGCAAATTACAGGCGGTGCTTCCTCCTGAACCGCAAAGGAAAGGCTACTTTATTCCACATCTACTAGCAACACAGTAGCAACTACAGAGCTTCAAATCAAGAGACCCACAAGAGTGGTGCAACAGGAGATTTAAAACACCCAAATTAACAGCATGGCCTAGCAGTCTTCCTTCCCGATGAAAACCAGTCATAGCGTATAATTATCTCGACGCCCCTCTCTTTCCTCATCCAACCAAAACATGACAGCCGCCACAAATAAAACACTTCTAACATCCTGCAACCTCCAAGGCAAACGTCAAGCACGGCCCTCCCGCTGCACGGAGGCCCCGAGTCACCCATACTCACCCCCTCCCCCACCGCAATACACTGATGCCCCAGGCAGCCCCGGCTGCTCTGGCCACTCGCTCTCCAGCTGCGGGCTCGCCATCCCAGGGTCTAGGACAGGACGCTACTCCTCCGTCCGTCACACACCCGCGGTCCTCACCAGCCCTCCGCCTCACGGTCCCTCCCTCCCCTCCCCCGCCGGGCATCCTCTTCCCTCGGATCCAAGCCCCGCGAGCTCCAAGCCGCCCGCCGGAGCCCCAGGACGCGCTATCTAAGAAGGAGGCAGAGAAGGAAATGGCAAGAGGTGGGGCGGCTGCAGGCAGGACCCTCGGAATGTTTCTTATGCAATAAAGGCAGCAGCGGAGAGTTGGAGTCACCTTGACCGCCATGCTGTGCTCGGAAGCCGGGGACGCGCGAGCGAGGGAGCGAGCGGGGCCGAGCTGTCAGGGCGCGCGCGCGCGTCGCCTCCCGGGCCGCGCCCGCCCTCCCGCTCCGGGGCGCGCGCGTCCCTATGCAAATGAGCCGGGCGGCGGCAGGCTGGGGACGCAGGGGCGGCGGCGGCGCCCCGGGGCGGCCGGGCGGGCGGGTTGCAGGGGCTCCGCAGCGCCCGCTGCAAAGTGCGGCGCGCGGGCTGTGGGGTTCCGACGCCGGCGGGGTGGCCGCTCCTGAGCCGCCGCCAGCCGAGCTCCAAGTTTGCAAGGCCTCGTACTGGGTGTGGCTTTGGGACAGGATGCTGCCAAAGTCGTTTTTTCCCGAGGTTTAAAGGAACGCTTGGGGCATATATTGAGAAAGATTTCAAAGCATCAGAGAGCATTCTCATTAACAATAGTGAGTGGATGACGGCTAATATCAATATTGATAAAAAGGGTTAGGAACCTCACTCTGGAGAAAACCTAAGGAAACATAACGAGAGATACACCTCTGAATTGACATGCGGCGAATATACCGGGTACATTTTTGTGGACTATTGTAAAGGTTTGTTAGTCGCTGGACTTTTCTGATTACGCAAATCCTTTGGACAATGAAATAGAGCACTAACGCTTTCAGAAAACTCCATGTATCTTCCATGGGGCTGGTGCACAATGCTAGTCCTCCCCTTTGCATGAAAACATTCTCCAGCAGCTTGCTTCCTCCTAGTTCTACCTAAGAACTGGTAGTTCTAGCTTGAGCCAAGACAGTGTCTCTGGGACTGTACTGGGCCATATAACTGATTCACTCAGACATTTACTGAACATCCATTATATGTGCCAGGCGTAGTCCTGCTTGTAAAGAATACAAATGTATTCTTTTAAAAAGATGTTATAATCCCTGTCTTCTAGGAGTTTACAGATAGATGATGTTATGGTCAATACATTGTGTCAATTTAAGAAGTTCAAAAATTTGACTAAAAGACCCAGCAGGGAGCCAAGCTCCTTACTTTATAAATATTCGGAGCCTGTGCAAGAGGAGGGCGTGGAAGGGCTGTGAGTGCTACACCCCCTGAAGGGGAGCATGCCGTGTGCAGTATAAGAGAGGAAAAGAGGCTCGTTCTCTCCTCTTTTTTTGCTCTTGCTGCTTTTGCTGGCTGCCCACCTTGAAGTGTTATCCCTGTGCCATGCTGCCCTGCCGTGGAGCCAGCTGATTATGGGCCAAAAGCTCCACAAACAGTGAGCTAAATAAACCTTTCCTTTCTTCATTTTGGGCATGCAGTGTTTTGTCACAGCAATGAAAGAAAAGTAACCGGGACAGATGATCAGTTCTTCCCTACATCAACCACATGTGGATTTTTCTGTTTTTGTTTTTTTAAACGAAGCATACTCCTTTTAACAAAAAACAAAAATATTCCACAACTTTAACATTTAATCGAACTCTATAGCCCCTCCAAATAAATTACATTCACCTGAAGCTCACCACAGTAATCCATAGGTATAGGTACCAGATCACCCCCACATTCCCAGTGTTGAATCTCACACAAGGCTTCCTATTTCTCCACACTAATCCTATTTCCCTTTTAATCTTTTTAGGAACCTTTATACTGTTTTCCATAATGGCTGCACCAAATCACAGTGTCTAAGAGTATCATCTTCTCTGTGCCCTTGCCAATGTTTTTTCTTTTGCCTTTTCAGTAATAGCTACCTAACAGGCATATCTCTGTATTTCATAGTGGTTTTATGTTTCTTGAATGATTAGTGATGTTGAATGTCATATATATGTCATACTATATAATATATATTTCCCTTGTTTCTGTTACTGTGACAAAATGCTCATGGACAGCAATTTAAAAGGGAAAAGATTTATTTGGCTCATGTTCTCTCAAAGATTTCAATCCACTGTCACTGGTGAAATTGTTTCTGAACCTGTGGTGCAGCAAGACATCAGGGTAAAAAGGTGTGGCAGAGAGAAGCTGCCCATCTCATGGCAGCTAGGACAGACAGAGACAGATGCAGAGAGACTAGGATGAGGAACGAGATGTCCCTCCCACATCACACCCCTAGTTTCCTGTTGCCTCCAACCAGACCCTGCCCCCTGAAGTTTCTGCCAGCCCCCAATAATGCTATCAAATTATAAACCCAATCCCCTGATGAGAGCAGCGAGTTCATGATCCAGTCACCTTCCTGAAGGTTCTGCCTCTGAATGTAGCTGCATTAGGAACCAACCCTTCAACATTTGAGCTTTTGGGGGACATTTTTGATCCAAACCACAACAGAATTGTATGAGTTTTTTTTTAAATAAATCTGATACACGGTTTGCAAATATTTTTTCCTAACCTGCAGGCTGCCTTTTCCTTTTGTCAGTTGTTTCCCTCATTGGACAGAAGCACAGTTTGATATACTGCTGCTTATTGATTTTTGCTTTTATAGCCTGAGTTTTGAGGGTGATAGCCAAGAAGTTGTTGTCAAGGCCAGTCCCAATGGACTTTTCATCTGTGGGCTCTTCTAGGAGGTTTACAGCTTCGGTTTTATATTTAGTTTTTTAAATACATTTTAAGTGAATTCTGTGCATTACAGACAAGGGTCCAGTTTATTTCTTTCACATGCAGAAGTTTTCTCTGCACACTTATTGAAGATGTTATTCTTTCCCATGGTTCATTTGTTAAAAATAAGTTGACCATATGTATTCAGATTTATGTCTGGACTGTTTATTCTGTCCCAATGGTGTGTGTTTGCATTTATGCTGGTAACATACTGCTTTAATTACTATAGTTTTGTAACGTACTTTAAAATAGAAAATGTGATGTCATGACTTTGATATTTTTCTTTTCCTCAAAATTGAATTGCTTATTTGTTCGTGTGTGTGTGTGTGTGTGTGTGTGTGTGTGGTTCCACACACATTGTAGGACTTTTTTCTATTTCTCTGAATAATACCATTGATATTTTGATACAACTGTACTAAATCTGTGTGTTGCTTAGGTAGTATAACAGTAACAATTCTTCTGAGGCACAAGGTTGGAATAGCTTGCCACTTATTCCTGACCCACTCAATCTATGCAAATGAGTTGGATCACAGAGATGGCAGCAGAGGTAGCAGCCCCACCAGGTGGTGGGTTGCAGAGCCTTGCACTGCCCACTGCAAATTGCGGAACGCAGGCTGTGGGATTCCGATGCCTGCATGGTTACCACTCCTGAGCTGCCACCAGACTGAATAGTGAGTTCAAACCCACCTTGGGCTACATAGTAAGATCTGTCTCAAACAAGCTCAAAAAAAGCAAGCAGAATAGGAAGTTAAAAGCTAAGAGGCATCCTGCCGTTGTATTGATTTTGTTGCTGATCATAAAAATTATGTCAGTCTTTTATTACCCCCAGTACCAGGATTGAACCCTGGGCTTTTGCACTGAGCCATATCCCAGGCCTTTTTTCATTTTTTAAATTTGCGGCAGCATCTCACTGAGCTACCTGGGCTGGATTGCATTTTCAATCCTCCTGCCTCACCCTCCTAGAGTGCTGGGATTACAGTCATGTGCCATAACCCCCGGCTTCAGCAGTAACTTTTTAAGAGTCATTTTCATAAGAGTCAGTATTTAGCTTGACTGAGCTGGAAATTTGACTCTGTTGGGGAAGATGTTACCCATGAAAATAATGTTACCTCTCTTACGTCTTTATATGAAGTATTCCCTGAAGACTGCTGTTTTGAGAGTTTGGTCTCTAATACATCAAGAGTCCGAGGCGGGGCACAGGATTGTGCAATAGCTGTGTCATCAGAGGACCAATCCCTTCACAGCGGAAGGGGCCAGCTGGGGCGCCCTGCGGGAGGAAGTGGGTCCAGCGGGGTCCCTTCCAAGAGTGTCTTTGCCTCCCTTCACTCCCTTCAGCTCTGTCTGCTTCCTGGCTGCTGTGAGGTGAGATGCTTTCCTCCTCTATTCCCTTCTGCCTCGATGATTCTGCCTTGGAGCCAGCTGAACCGCAGACTGAACCTCGTGAAACTGTGATCCAAAATAAGTATTTTCTTCTATAAGTTGATTATGTCAGGTGTTTTATGCCAGTGACAGAAAATTGACTACCAAACTCCAAACTGAAATGTAGATTTGCTAGACAAACCCACAAAAACATTTCTGCAACAATTTACATCCATAATAACTTGGAACTAGCCTGGCATGTTCTGAGTAAAAAATTAAAGTTATATTGAAGCCTTGATGAGTCAAAATGTAACGATTCCTGCAAGATGCAATTTAAGTGATCCTGCTCTGACAAAATTCATAGCTCTCTTCCCATTTTAATAACATACCATTTCTGTATACTGTCTAGCCTCCTTTTATTGTTTTACTGACATAATATATTTTTGTGCTATTTTCATTTCCTATGCAGTTACCACAGATACCATCTTGCAAGAGATAAATCAGGATGGGATACAAATACTTAGCCGAATATTAGAATATCACTAATTAAACCAGGATGAGTGCTCTTCCTAGGTTAAAGGTATACACACTACCACTATGGTGAGGAACAAGCTGAACTTTATGTTCTTTATCAAGATGCACTTGTTTAAAATACTTGAAATAAATACCATCATCTGGCTGTGGGAGAAACATACCAAAAGGATTTTTTTTTTTTTTTTGGTGGTACCGGGGATCAAACTCACAACTTCACACCTGCCAGGCAGGCACTTATGCTGCTGAGCTAAATCTCCAGCCCACAAGAAGGATATTTTAACCTCTGGAACTTTTAAGTATACATCTGTTTGAACCCATTCCTAGAATTATAAAATAGTCATCTATATTTTACTAAAACATTTAAAAACTTACAAATTGTAGAAGCTATGTATATGTGGTTGTGAGATTTTCTTGGCTTGTTTGGTTGGTTGGTTGGTTGGTTGGTTTCAGGTTTGGTTTGGTTTGGTTTGGTTTGGTTTGGTTTGGTTTGGCTTATTTGTTTGCATTGTTTTGAGACAGGGTCTCACTATGTAGCCCAGGCTGGCCTCAAACTGGTGGTTATCTTCCTGCCTCAGCCACCACACCCCAGTTTAAAATGTGCTTTGTAACTCCTTCTTTGTTAAGTGTCTTAGTGTAGAAATAGTGACCTGAAGTTAATGAAGATTGTAAAGGGTTATGTGTCCAAATTTAGCATTAAGTCTTACTTGGTAGGCTGACCTGAAAATCAATAAATCAGAAATTATTTCAGGCCAGGCATGATGGCACATTCATGTAATTCCAGCACTCAAAGGCTGGGAATCCCAGCACTCAAGACGATCACTGCAAGTTTGGGGCCAGCCTCAGCTACAAAGTGAGTTCAAGGCCAGTCTGAATTACATAGCAAAACTCATTTCAAAAACACACACACACACAAATAGAAATGACTTCAACTCAAGATACTGATGGCTAGATGCTAAGTGATACCCTTCTCTATACCATACAAGTATTATAGTCCCTGTAGGAACATTTGCCCTTGTTGAAATAAATTCTCATTTTGATGGAGAGGATAAAGAGAAGTATGAAAAATCATATGAAATGGTGATAGTCTTGCAAATACAACTTTTCCTAAATTGCTCTTTATCACAGTATGACTCTAAGTTCTGTAAGTTATGCAACAGAGACGACAGTGATCTCATTTTTGGACCACAACTTTCTTTATTCCCTAGGGAAGTAATAACTGCCAATTATTTTTTCCCCAAAGGATTTTGGAGAAATTCACTGAATGAATCACTCTAAGTAGTTACAAATGTGAGTGCTCTACCAATGTGCTTAGCCTGTATAAGCTCATATTTAGTAGAAGACCGTATGACCAGATGGAAGATTGAACTAGATACATTTTAACACTTCTTTATACACTCTAATCCCATTATTTGGAATGGGCCAAGTCTTAAGGATTTATTGAATTCCCTGTGCTTATTTAATAAAACTTGCTGTTACAGGAGATACAAGAGACACAAGTACATGATTCTCAAAGTATGACAAATATTTTACTAGTATAAAATATTCATTACTACTACTACTATTTATTTTTTAGTGAACAAAGTGAAAAGAATGATACTAGAATCTTTCATTACATGCCAAAAGAGAAGGAGCTTTATGAAATAATGCAATAGGGCTGGAAATATAGTTAGTGGCACAGCACTTGCATAACATACCTGAAGCCCTGGGTTTAATACCAGAGCTGCAGAAAATAAAATAAAATAAAACAATGGAGACAAGATTCTGTGGTTTGTCACATAGTCTCAGTCCAATAAAAAAAATATAGAGCTGGGGGCCAGGGATTAGCTCAGCAGTACAGCACCTGCCCATATTTATATATGAACAAATATCCTGCTGAACTCTCAGACACCCACCCTTGCCGTAGCCCTGGGGACTTATTTGGCTGTTGAATCTCTTCTCTTTACAGGTGAATGCAGACGGATGCTTTGAACTTGTCGCAAAATAAAGAAGCATCACTTTAAAAACTGGGAGAAACAGTAACATCCCCAAAATGGCCAAAGCAAATATGAAAAGGAGGAAAAGTCAGGGATTTAGCTCAGTGACTTAAGCATCTGCCTGGCAAGTGCGAGGTCATGAGTTCGATCCTAGTACCAAAAAAAAAAAAAAAAAGGAGGAAAGCTAGAAGACTTAAATTATCTGGCCTCAAAACTCACTACAGGGGCTGGGGATTTAGCTCAGCGGCATAAGCACCTGCCTTGCAAGCAGGTGGTCGTGAGTTCGATCTCTGGTACCGATAAAAATGAAAAAGACAAAAAAAAAAAAAAACTCACTACAAAGGCAAGAAATCAATACAGTAATGGTTCTGGTTAGCAAACAGGTTAATAAATTTATCAGTGTAACAGAACAGAGAGCACAGAAATAGATCCAGAATTATAAAATCATTTGATTTCTAACACAGCTCACTGAAAGCAAAGAAACTTTTCAACAAATAATGCTAAAATGACTATGCATCTATGTGAAAAACTAAACCTAAATTCCTATCTCACACTACACACTAAAATTAATTCGAGATGAGTTATAAATTTAAATTAAATGCTGAAATCATAATGTAGGGGTTTTTTGTCCCAGATTTTTAGCTTTTAGTAAAAAACACAAAAGAATAGCTTTGTGACATAGAAGAACATAAAGTTTTCTTAGGATATGAAACACATAAATCAAGAGTTGGGCATGATCACACAAGTCTGTAATCCCAGAACTTGGGAGGCTGAGGCAAGAGGATCAGAGAGTTCAAGGCCAGCCTGGGCTACACAGTGAGTTCAAGGCCAACCTGAACTTAATAGTGAGAACTTGCATACAGCTATTCCCTTTCTAGATATCTTCCCAACAGAATTAAAGACATCATATTAACAATGATATGTGTATGCCCATGTTTATAGCAACACAATTCTTAACAGTTAAACCTTGGAAGCAGCCCATATGTCCATTAACGGATGAACAGATAAACAAAGTGGTATTTATACAGAGTAGAGTATTATTTTGCCATAAAGAAAGATAAATTTGAATCATTTGTAGAAAACCAGATGTAAAAAAAAAAAAGAAAGAAAACTAGATGTATCTTGAGAACATAATGTTAAATGAAGTAAATCAGAAGAACAGGTTTAAATATTGCATGATTTCTCTTATGTTAGAAACACAAAATATTAAGACCAAAATAAAAGATAGATAAGAGGAAGTAGGGAGACAGATTTTTTTCAAGTGGGAAAGAGATCAAGAGGTGAAGGGAAAGAGCAGAGAATAAAGGGAAAAAAGATGTAGAAAAGGAATTAAAATGTATTGTGTCCCTGTAGCAAACATAAATGTACACAAGGAATATAACAGCATGTACTGTAAATATGTACTAATAAACAGCTCCCCAAGAAAACAAAAAAGAATAAATCAAGATAAATTAGATTTCTTTAAAATTAAAATTTTATGCTCATCAAAAAAATATCATGGGGCTGGGGATTTAGCTCAGCAGCATAAGCGCCTGCCTTGCAAGCAGGCGGTCGTGAGTTCGATCCCTGGTACCGATAAAAAGGAAAAAGACAAAAAAAAAAAAAAAAAAAAAATATATATATATATATATATATATATATATATATCATGAAGAAAGTGAACTGGGTATGGTGGTGCATACCAATAATCTCAGCATTCAGGAAGCAGAGGCAGGAGGATCATAACAAGTTCAATGTCAGCCTGAAATATGTAAGATCCTGTCTCAAATAAAAAACAGAACAAAACAAAATAAATAGGTAGAACTGGGATATGACTAGTGTTTGCTTAGTGGTAACAGCAGAAACAAGCAAGCAAACACACAAAGCTGCAAACTGGGAGAAAATGTTTGCAAAATGCATGTATGACAGAAGACTGATATTCAGGCTATAAAGAACCCCTAAAAATCAAGATAAAGATAAATAAACTAATTTTATTTTGTGGTATTGTAGTACTTTCTTTCTCTCTCTCTCTTTCTTTGTTTCTTTTCTTCTGCAATAGGGTTTTGCTACATAGTTCAGGCTGTTCCTGAACTCACTGTGTAGCCCATGCTGATCTTAAACTTGTGCCTCAGCCTCCCAAGTGCTGGGATCATAGGTGTGTGCCACCTTTTTAAAATTTGAGGCATGGTATTGCTAAATTGTTCAGGTTGTCCTGCAACATGTGATCTTGTTGCCTGAGCCTTCCTCGTAGCTGGGATTACAAGCGTGTACCACTGTACACAACCTATAGTCATACCTTACTGTTTACTGCCTTGAAACTAGGTGAATTTGGTCGTTCTTTTTTTTTTTGTCTTTTTATCGGTACCGGGGATCAAACTCACCAACTGCCTGCTTTAAATCCCCAGCCCCCTGGGTGAATTTGGTACTCCATGTGCACAGCAGAACTTGTCAGTGTCAACTGCTTTGTGACTCACTGCCCTTTCCAGTCCAAACGATTTGTTCAGTACTCCTCTCAGTACTCCTCGTTTGAGTACTCGTCAAGCCTCTCAAAACCAGTAAGTGACAGCTCCAAGGTACTAACGTAATTTTAAAATGAGCAAGAGAGGCACATGCCTGTCACTCCAGCATTCTGGGAGGCTAAGACAGGATAGTCACAAGTTAAAATTATACATATATATGGTTATATTTCAGTGAGAATCATCTATGTTCAAGCCTCAGCAATAAAACAAACAAGAAAGACTAATTAAACAGATAACCAGGTATTGTGGCACATGCCTGTAACTCCAGCACTCAGAAGGCTGAAGCAGGAGGATCACAGGTTGGGTCTAGCCTGGAATACACAGTGAGACTTTGTCTCAAAAAAGCCCTTAACCCAACAATTCTGTCTCTCAACATTCACCCATGAGGAATGAATACATGTACACACATCTAAATATACACACACACACATATTTATACATACACGTGTATATTATAAGAGCTATATAAAAATTTTATGTACAATACCCCAAAACTTGAAGTAGCCCCAGTGTATATCAATAGAATGGGTAAACAAGCCATGAAATATTAGTGGAATGGAATGCTGTTCAGAAATAACAAGGAGCGGAGATCCACACCATGTTGGAACTTAGGACTCTGGGAAGCCAAGCCAGCACCTCTCCTCCCTGGTAAGCGGTGGCAGTGTGGCAGACTGCAGCCCTTCCAGGGGGAGACCCAGCAGCAGCTCCTGACATCCGCACCATGTTGGAACTGAGGACGCTGTGAAAACAAATGACCATCCTGCCTCCCTGCTTAGCAATAGTGAACCTACTGCTACATGGCCTAGAGTCAAATATCCCACTTCCCCTAGCGCCCCCCCCCCCATTAGCAAGTGGGAACCAGAAATCTGAGCATCTCCTGGGAGGTTGACCATAGCAAATAAGAGGGACTTCCTTCTACCATTTCTGCGAAGGCAAATATTTTTATTACTCTTTTGCTCTTTTCTGACTAATGGTACTGCTCTATTCAATATTCTGTTTTGATAAGTTCTGTAGTGTTCTATATTTCATCCCATTTTGATATACGTGACTGAAAGAACAACAAAATATACTGTGATACCTATTACTGTTATCCCGGTAACCTGCTGTGAAGTTCTGTACCAATTTCACTGTACGATCTTAGTTGGCTTTATTCTGACTTGTTCTGTTGTATACTTTCAAAATAAAATAAAAAAAAAGAAATCACAAGGAGCAAGCTACTGCACACATGACAACATAGATGAAATATGATCCACAAAATCATAAAGTCCAAAAGAGTACATATTATCTAACGCCACTTGTGTAAAGTTACAGAACAAAACTAAACCATGGTGGAAAAAATCAGAATTGTGATTTTCAGGGGAGAGGAAAAGACTTGAAAGAGCCATTGAGAAGGTATATTTTTTGCTTTGATTTGGGTTTTTCAAACTGAGCACTTCAGTTTTATACAGTCCATCCAAAATGAGCATAAATTTTTTTCTTCAAAAGAAAAAAACTCAAATAAATATTGAATTCTAGAATAGCACTACTTTGAAGTATTTCAGAAGAGTACTAGGATTTTTAATTCACTTTGAAATGTATCAAGGAAATAAAAAGGATTTGTAGGTAGATAGCGAGATGTGCAGATAGGGATACCTGGTGAGGCATGTGGGAATTTACTGAAAAAAATTCTTCCAGCTTTTCTAAATATTTGAACATTTTCATAATATCATGAAAGCAGAAAAATTGCATTGAGTCTTTGTGTCATGACAGAGAGCTGTCCACGTTCGTAATTCTGTTGCTTGGTTAGAAATTGTAATGAAATGTATTTCTTACTCACTTATAAATCTTTGTACTATGCTGGAAGGAAGGGGAAAGAAATAAACCGCTTGACAAATAATATGCTCCTTCCTGGGTAAGGGAACCTGTGAACGTTAGAATGCATCAACAAAAATTCCTTAATAAGGGTTCAAATAATAATTAGGTGTGCTTGGGAGTTTTATGTTTGGGTAGACATATTCGTTTAGTCTGTCATCCAAAGGAAAACCAGAGAAGGAATGTGCCTGACCTCAGCAGGATCCAGACTGGTAACCTGAAGCCTAACTTGGAACTGTTATGGGAAAGCACACACAGGGTGTAACCCTAGACTGGGGAGTCTTAGCTTGGTGGGAAATACCCTGCCATGGGTCACTGTGTCCTTGGGTTCCCCATCCGAGGGCCAAAGGCCTACGGGGAGGAGGGAACCAAACCCACTGAACAGGGAATTTCCAAGAAGGGGAGGTAGGGTTGTACCCTGAGTCTGAACTGGAGAAAAGACTCTAGAAAGAGAAATTTGCAAATCAAGACAAGAAAGCTGGGAGTCGGGGTATACCCAGGAAGAAAGGCCTCCTGAAGGACTGCATTAGAAGAATGTTAATCAGTATAAAATTGTACTGATCAGAAGACCAATCAGGAAGTTTAAGATGGAAAGTTCTTGAGAAAGTGTGGAACTGCTAGACTGAGGAGACACAGTTAGACCTTGTGGAGAGAGACGAGTCAAGGGAAAATGGGCCACATTCGGCAGCCCGTGCTTGAGTCTCAGCTGCACGGGAGACTGAAACAGGAGTAAAGCACAGCCGGGGCAGCTTAATGAGACGCTGTCTCTCAATAAAATTTTAAAAAAGGCTGGTTTTGTAGCTCTGTGGTGGAACACTCACTCAGCATATAAGAAGCCCTGAGTTCATTTTTTGGTTTTTTTGGTCTTTTTGAGGCAGGGTCTCACTATGCAGTTCAGGCCTGGCTTGAAGTCACTTTGTAGCTCAGGCTGGTCTCAAACTCGAAACAATCCTCCTGCCTCAGCCTCCCAAGTGCTGGGATTACAGACACGCCTGGCTCTGAGTTAATCGTTAATACTGGGAAAAAATAAGAAAAGTGGGCAGAAATGTGCACTGGTTCTTATTTTTCTAGCCAGAGAGAAGAGTCCTCACTGAGAAGAATTAAAGGTCTCAACATTATACTCTGCATATTCTTTTTTTTTGTACCATGACCTCGCGCTAGCCAGGCAGGCACTTATGCCACGGAGCTAAATCCCCAGCCCCAAACTCTGTGTATTCTATTCCCAGCTGTCAGGATAATAGGATGCCATCTTTTTTTTTTTCACCAGGAAATTGAACTCACGACCTCATGCTCACCAGGCAGGCGCTGTGCCACTGAGCTATATCCCCAGCCCTAGGATAGCATCTTAAAGTATGACAATATAATAAGGAAAACAATGTAAAAATGAAGTAAAAAGGCATTAAGTGTTGGAATATAAATGTTCCCTTAAATTCCCCATAATACAAAGCCTTGGGGCTGGGAATTTAGCTCATCGGCATAAGCACCTGCCTTGCAAGCAGGCAGTCGTGAGTTCAATCCCCAGTACCGAAAAAGGAAAAAGACAAAAAAAAAACCTTTATGCTGCAAAAGACGACTCCAAGGAAAAGAATACAAATTACACATAAAAAGAGTTAACTACAGCCTGCACTTTAAAAAAATTGTTTATTGGTACAATTTAGATTTACAAAATGATCACAGCAATCATATCAAACTTGTACCTGTGCATGTCATGTCTAAATTCTTATTTTTCCTATGCCCTTCCCCTCCCTTCAACCCTTCTTGCTTTCCTTATTTAAAAAGTTTTGTTTCCACTAGGATAAAATGGAATAATAATCTTTTCTCATTTTTTCTTTTCCCTTCCTTTCCCTCCTCCCCCTCTATAATTCCCCTTTCCTTTTGAATAATTTCTTTCTGTTTCACAATATCTATTACACATTTTGGTCCTTATTTATATTTTCAGTTTCTCACATTAGAGAAACAATGCAACATTCACATATGTGCCTAGTTATTTCACTTAAGAGTATGGTGTCTTCCGGGAGAACATGGCGGACAGAAAACAGCAACTACCGAAGGCTCTCTGAAAGGCTCAGCTCAGAAGTCAGGAATGATGCGGACTAAGGAGACATGAGCCGGTAGAGATATGCTCTGCTGACTCAGGAACGAACTGGGCTGAGAGAAACCAACTTGGAATGCAGTCCTGGCGCTAAAATAGAAACAGAAAAGTCTCGGTGTGGAGGCGGGACTCCGCGCCATTGGAAACCGCGATTTGGGTTTCCCGCCGCTGGGCGGCTGGCTGCCTCTACAGTGGCTCAGCAAGGAGAGAGACGCACAGAAGCTCTGGGAACGGGAGTCTGCGAACGGAGTCGAAAACAGGATGGACAAGGAGGCGTACACTGCCTTGTGGTGAGGTGAGTGAGAGAAACTGACACTCTACCACAGTTTGACTCCAGCAGAGGACTTTCTGGGCTCGGGCAGTCCTGTAAGAGCAGGGCGTGGTGGCAACTCCAGCCACACATTCCCCTCTCGGACGGGATTGGTGAAAAGTGCCTGGCCTGCGTGACGCTGCAGGCGGACTTGGTAGGCTGGCCTAACCCAGATCCCAGAGCCTGACGGTGGCCAGGAGGGGCGACTGACTCCCGCGTAGGCTGCCTAATCCGTAACTCCCTGGGGCGCAGCGGTGAGCAGGAACACCTAGCCAGCACAATTTGATCAGGCTGTGGCTGACAGGCAGGGAAGCTGGGCCTCCTATGTAAACTTGCATATATATAAGGAACAGAGAATATGGGGAAGGGAAGCAACAAGAAAGGCTCCTCGGCCCCCAATTTTGAGAAACAGGCAACAGCAGACACCGCACCAATAGACATTAAGCGCCATATAGAGAGCCTCATAGACCAATTCAGGAATGAAGTTATCAACGACCTGAAGCTAGAAGTATGCAGAATAGTTAGAGAAATGCTAAGCACCACCCAGGAAAAAACAGATGGTGGAATGGAAGAACAGAAAAAGAGGGGAGAATTGTTTGATGGAGAAAACAGAGAAAGCATAGAGTACGTGAAGCAGGTTCAAAGGGACTATCAAGAAATTAAGAAGTCTATCCAAGACTGGCATAACAGCTTGAAAGAAACTAAGGACAGACTATCTGAACTGGAGGGCAGACTTGAAACATGGGAGAATGAAATGAAAAACTTCTTAAAAATAACAAAGAAACAAACAGCAATAATACAAAGACAAGAAGATGATAAGAGGAGCCATAACTTAAGGATTAAGAACATAAAAGAAGAAGTAGGGACACAAACAAATGAACTACAAAATCTACTCACAGAAATAATCCAGGAGAATTTTCCTAATTTAGCAAAAGGTAAAGATACTCAGATGTATGAGGCATACAGGACCCCAGCTACCTACAACCCTAACAGAGAAACACCCAGGCATATAATAATAAAAATTCCAGAAATTCAATACAAGAACAGAATATTAACAGCTGTAAGAGACAAGAAACAGACCACTTACAAGGGAACACCCATCAGAATTACAGCAGATTTCTCTGCACAAACCATCAAATCACGAAGAGCATGGGGGGAAATAATTCAAGCTTTGAAAGATAATAATCTCCAGCCAAGATTGAGATATCCTGCACAACTGTCCCAGGAAATTGATGGAAAAACAAGGTGCTTCCAGGATAAAGAGGAACTGGGGGAATTTGCAACCACCAATTCAACCCTACAGAAAGTATTGCAGGATATTCTAAAAAAAGAAAAATACAAAGAACCCAGAAATAGTGGCGGGGAGGCCACAACGAATGGAGCGAGAACAAAATGAAGAAGACAAACTGACAGCTACTGACAGAAAAAGAGCTCAACAGAAATGAGACAGAGAAGATTGGATGATAGGAACAGCTATTTTGGAGAAAATGACATCTTAATAGGTAATACTGATTTAGTATCATCTTGTTTTGAAGTCTCATCTAGCTTTTGTTCTTCTGTCTCCAATGGTCTAAACAGGTTGTATCTTATTGGATTTTATTATGTACGATAGTATAAGCAAAAACCTTTTAAAGACAAGGAGATTATACAGAAACCATTGTTCATTTTCTGTTAGTCGATTCTAAATACTCTGTAATGCTGTCATTCTCTTAAATGGTTTTACATTGTTTTGATATACTTAATGCTACAGTATATGAAGTTGTACTCAAGGACTTCAAGGAGAGTCAATATGGTAACTACTTTTGGGTCGGAATTATCTGGTGGTGAAACACTATTCTGCTTAAATGGTTATGTTTTGATCTGCGCTGTTTCGCTGTTATGCCCTCTTTTTTCTCAATCTCCACTCCATTATTTACTTTTTAATTTTTATCCGTTTAATTAAAGGGGAAAAAATAGCAGGATATAATATAGTAACCCACTTTGACTTTCTATTATCTCGATTTGAAGCCCTGTATTACTCTCACCATCTTGTTTTTGACTGATGTTCCCCTATTCTGTTTTGCTGGATAGTATCAGGTTCGAAAGTTTAGGCATCAGCTGTGAAGATAATGAGATTCATTATAACGCCCATTCTCGTTGACTTTTATCTACTTTTGAAGACCTACAATGTCTCCAATGTTTTGGTTTTGTTGGTTTTGATCTTTACTGTTTTGTACTGATGATATAGGCAATTCTATTAGAGATAGCGGGAGGCATTATGGTAACCATTGTTGATCACCTTGTATTATGTTTTTATATTATCTATTATGTCCACCCTTTTGACTTGACCGATTCTGTTCTGTTATGTCTCATTTGGTTTTACTCTCTTCCAAAAAAGCAATAAGAAACGTGGGAGCAATGAAACCCAAAATGTGTAATAGTCATTGTACAAAAGAGAGGAAAAGAAAGTGCTCTAAACTATATAACTGCATGTATATTTAAGTGTATAAGATAGAAAATGATATCACAGAGTTTTATTGCATCATTGAACAGAACTGTTTGCAGTATCATTGTTGGAATGTCCACTCTACAAGCTTTAATTTTGTGACTTGAACAATTATTTCTAAGATGGCAATATGTAATCCATTAACTAATGATTTCCTACTGTTCATTTTTTTCTTCTGTAAATCTGTATAACTTGTAAAAAAAATACAGTCATTGGCTTTGATTAATAAAAAAAAGAGTATGGTGTCAAGGTCTCTGGACTTACCTAGAAATGTCTCAAGCTTATCCCTCTTTATGGCTAGGTAGTACTCCGTTGTAAAAAAAAAAACCATCTTTTTTTATCCATTTATTGGTTATGGGCATCTGGGTTGTTTCCAAGATTTAGCTATTACGAACTGTGCTACTATAAACATGGGTATGCATACATCATTGCAGTATGATGCTTTTAATTCTTTTGGGAAGATACTAAGAAGAAGAATAGCTGGGTCAAATGGAAATTAGTCCAAGCTTTTTGAGAAATTTCCACACTGATTTCCACAGTGGTTTTACTGATCTACATTCCAACCAACAGTGGTGAAAGGTACCTTTCTTCCCACAGCCCCTCCAGAATTTGTTATTGATTGATTTCTTGATAGTAGCAGTTCTTTCTGGAGTGAGATGAAATCTTAGCATTGTTTTAATTTACATCTCTCAAATGGACAGTGATATTGAACATTTTTTTCATATATTTATTTACTGTTTGTACTTCTTCATTTGAGAGTGTGTTCATCTCAGATGTGCATTCTAGGTCTTTAAATTTGGGGGGGTCTGGTTTTTTTTTTTCAATTCTTCACATGTTCTAGATATTAGTCCTTCACCTGAGGAACAACTGGATAAAAATTGTACCCACTCTGTGGGTTGTCTCCTCACCGTGTTGGTGGTTTATTTTGCTGTGCAAAAGCTTTTAAATAAGATGAGTACCAGTTGTTGATTGTTTGTAATATTTCCTGTGCAATCAGGGTTTCATTCATGGAGTCGTCTTCACCTTTACCTGTGTCTTTAGAAGTTCTACTTATTCTCTCTTCCAGCAGTTTTAGAGTTTCTGTTTGAATATTTAGATCTTTCATCCATTTCAATTTTTAGCTTAATGCATGGTGAGAAACATGAGTCTAGATTTAATCTTCAGCATATAGAAAGTCAGTTTTCCCAGCACCATAATAAGAGACTCTTCTTCCAGTGAATGTATTTGGCCCCTCTGTCAAAGACAAGGTGGCTGAGCGTGTTTGGGGTTGTTTCTTCATCTTCTAGTCTGTTCATTGAACCTGCGGTCTGTTTTTTATCCTCTGCACTTTGAGGAAGTGCCAAGCAGTAACACTAAGCTGCTGCTTTTTCCTGATCCTGATGCCAGTAGGGGTAACAGGTCTGCCTAGTTTCATCCATTTTATTCCTCAGTCTTATTGCTTAAAAAGAAGCCCTAGAAACAGCCCTTGTTTGCTCACTCTCAAGTGACTCTGCTTTTCTGTCACCCTGAGTGGATGGCCTTGCCTCGATGGTTTGAGGTGAGGAAGAGAAATAAAACAGAATCAGCAGTTATAGCCTGCTAATCGTCCCCAGCCCTCCTGTGGAGTATTATGGGTGAACATGTGTTGTGCGATGGTGTGGAAGCAAATCAAAGAAGTGGAAAATGTAACCTCCCGAGTGAAGTGCCAACCCTTTCACTGAGATCCATGTGACCACGGCAATAATACCGTCTCATCAAAGCCAGTCGGCTCAGGGGTGCACACAGGAAGCAGCAGCGAAGTGAGTGATCCAGGGCGCGGCAGAGGAGGAAGGGGGTGAGTCACAGAGCAGCAACTGTGTAGATCAGACACTTTCCTCTCTGTGTAAACATGCTCGGGAACATGAAGAGGGCGTGGGGTATTTCCGCTTACCAAATTCTGACTACGAGGTACTAACGTTTCTCTGAGATGTAGAGTATGCCTTAGTGTTACAGATAGCTGTAAGCAGGAAACAGAAGGGAACATAATCATCTAAAATTTTAAAGGAACAGTGTGTACCCTAAGGTGCTTAGTTGTTGTAAACTTATTCAACAGCAATTTCTACAAAGGGAAAAAATCAAGTCAAGCTGGTTGGTACACAGGTTTTATGGAAACAATTATTTATCACTTCTCCTATTTAGCATTTCTCTGTGTTCCTTCTAGAATATTCTTATTACTGCATCCTTCTTCCTTCACTCATACTCTTAAGTCTTAACTCTTAATTATAAGCCTGATATTAGCTATATAAGTATTAATTAAAAGTTTATTGATCAGCCAAGGGAGGTGGTGCACACCTCAGGAGGCTGAGGCAGGAGGATCACTATGAGTTCAAGGCCAGCCTGGGTTAGATAGTGAGTCAGGGCCAGCCTGGGCTACAAAGTGAGTGCAAGTTCAGCCTGAACTACGTAGTGAGACCTGTCTCAAAAAAAATTATCATTCCAAGCTGGTTGCTCTCCCTGTAGCCTTTACCCCCGTATATGTCCTAAGTGAAGGTCATCACCATTGCTCTTATTGCTCATGTCAGAAGCTGAGTATCAGACTGTCCTTTGCCCCTCACATCCAAATTAGCCACCCAGTCTTGGGTTTTCCTGCACATCATTGCCTTTCAAGTTTTTATTAGTCCTCACATTAAATTAAGATGAAAATGATAGGATTATTTCCAAAAGATGAAAAATATTTCCAAAAGATGAGAAGTATAAAATAAAAAGTGGCCTTTCTTCTGAGAACACGGAGAGAGATGACCAGCACCCTCCACCGCTGGCGACCAGCGATCTCTCCGGTGGACACGTGGCGTGGGGATATGTAAGTAGTCTGGGTTTGGGGTGGAACCTAAGGCGGGCATTAGTGATGCACAGGTAGCTCATTGGTCCTAGGTTTCGCACCATAGGTAAATTCCCAGGGGCGAGAAGATGGCATCACAGGTAAATTCCTAGGGGCGGGGGAGACAGGAGCTTCCTGGTTCTGGTTGAGGCTTTCCTGGCTACAGAGTCCTGTCTGGGCCAAAATCCTTTCATATCCAGTCTTATGATTATTATTATGAAAAGGGGCAAAGATTTTTCTCTTTAACTACTTCCTGCTGGCAGGGGGCACTGTACTGGAGCCTAGGGGAGTGGACGGGATGAAGGTTGATGCCCAGGTAGAAGCTGGTGCCAGGTGTTTTAGCCAGGACAACTTCACTGGTGAATGCACATATGTTATACTGGAAAAACAAAGAGACAAGATGTTATGAGGAGGCATGGCAATGTCATATTTAAGGACCCAGGTGAGGTAGAAGGAAAGGTGCCTTTGATTTAGACATGTCATTATATCAGGACGAAGTTGAGGTAGGAACATTTCCATGGTAAGGCAGAATTATGAAAATTAAATGTGAGGTTAGGAGGAGTGAAGTTATGAGAGGTGATTACTCCCCCATCTGAAAGCATAAAAGTTAAGAGGGTGGGTGGGTAAGGCTTGTCTCTGGTATGCATGACGTTGGAGTCTGTAGGCAATACTGTTAAAGAGTCCTGCTGTAAAAATGATCATTAATAGAATGTAAGAAATTGGGAATCAAAGTAGATAATAAAACATGACTTAGCCTGTTAACTGTGGCTGCAAGGTCTTTGTGAGACAGAGATGGGTAGGCGACAGAAGATGAGATGACCACTCAGAATGATCAGATTTAGGGCTTGAGTGATGCAAAACCAGAACGGCAGTCTAGCAACTTTGATTTGGGCATGGGTCGCTGTAACCTGATTGTATCAGCAGTTTACCTGGTTGTGGGAAAGGCTTTTATGTATCCTGAAAAAGTATAAACAAAGTGAGAAGACAAAATGTACCTGTCAGTCTTGATCAGGGCTGTCTGACAAATTGGTGAATAAGAAAGGAAGGGGGTGGTCTTATATCACTGAGGAGAGGTTTACTAGTGATAACAGGTAGAAGCTGTTGAGGCCTCAGTGTGTCTAAGTGAGCCTGCATAAAAGGCATTTTTAAGATTTAAGACTGGGACCTGCACGAAATAGGTCTTGTTTATAAATGGCATATGTTGACCATCAATACCCTGTCATAGAGATTGAGGACTTAATATAGCAGCCTGAAAACTCAGGAAGACCTCTGTATATATAGCCTCTATGTCCACAAATATAGAGAATGTCTTACCTGAGACTTTAGTGCGACTTGGAATCTGAGACGGACACCTTAAAGGGGGCTGTTGTTGCCCTGAACCCCCTCAGTCTTCAGCAGCAATTTTTGTCAGCAATGAATCTGGCAGTGTTGACATTTCCTGTGAGGGCTAGAAGTTAGGATGGCTTACCCACACTCTGGCGGCTATGACAGTCCAGCAACCCTGGAGTAAGGTCTCAGAGAACACCAGGATGGGGCATTTTCTTGCCCAATGTCTTCTGCTGCATTTGAGCGTGGTCCACGGTGGGGGCGGGGACAGGCAGCTCCACCTTGTGTAGGTTTACCTGCCTCAGAACTCCCAATGCCACAAGTGTTAAAAATATGAAAAACCATATTAAGATCTCTAAGGTTTAAAGATCAAGTTTTGCCTTTTTGTTTGGGATTTGGACTACAGTAGAATTAAGTAAGTATGCAGGAATTTAATATTGGCATTTTAGATCAGAGAGCAGGCTTTATCTCAATGGCATACTGCTTTGTTTTAGGGTGCCATGTGGCAGGCCATTGTTTTACTGAAATTACATACTTGACAAAAAAGGCTTTAGTCTGCCTAAAAAGGCTTTAATGGAAACATTTTGCAATCTTATAATTAAATCTATCAAAACTGATCTAATACTGTCAAATTTTGAACACATTTACTTTTTAAAGTTGTTATTTGCAGTAGTATGAACCAAGACAAACAAAATAAAATTTTGAAGAAAACCCTTGTCTTGGAACAGAGCTAGTGGTTCCCAGCAAAAAGGAATTTATAACCTTAGTTATTAAACAGGAGATTGGTGAAAGCTTTGATTGATAAACAAGGCTGGTAAAATTATCAGGTGGCCAATAACCTTGATTAAGTGGTTTGAGAATTGTAATAGAAAAATAGCATCTCTTGAGTGGAGCTGAATTGTAAAAAAAAAAGCATGTCTGAGCAGAGCTGCTGAGCTGCTGTTTCGTGGCACACCGGCAGAGCACGCCAGGGTGGGGGTGGGGCGAGTGTTGGGACATAGCGCACAGGGGCAGGCTGGGACTGCCCCAGAAATGCGTAAGGTAGTGGTGGCAACGACGTTGACGACAGTGCATGGGGGAGGGAGGGGCTAGGATGGCCCGTGGGGGAGGGGCTGGGAGGCGGCCCCACACAGCCTGCAAAGCTGGAACTGCTTGTGGGGCGCAAGGATTAGAAAGCTGATTTAGGAACACAGCTGGGTTTTTATTAGCCTCCTGGACCTGTTTTAAAAATTTGTTATAGTTAGTATGCTTGTCCTGCTCTGGCACAGCTATAGGCACAGGGTCATTATCAGTGGTGTTTACCTTATATCTGTAATCAACTTCTTCTCGAGCTGCTTGCCACAGCTGATTTTGTTCTTGTGAGCTGAGAGTGGTATTTAGAATCACATAAACATCTTTAAAATGTAAATCATAACAATTAGTAATAAATTTAAATTGCCTGATATAATTCTGTGGGTAAACAGAGAAGCTACCTAATTTATGGGTTATCTGGGATAGATCAGAAAGGGAAAAAGGCACATGGATGTTAACAAGTCCCTTGGGGCCAGCTTGCTCCCGAAGCGGTAGCAGAGCCTGAGGAGAAGATTCCCGAGCAGAGGGCCATTGGACAGCCATCTGTCCAGTAGATGCGTGTGAGCAATCATCTGTAGAGGGCCTACAGAGCTGCTGCCGGTCACCCTGGGAAACAAAGGCAGATGGCGTCTCACTGTGTGCCTTGCAGCGAGAGGATTGCTGTTGGCAGCACAATGAAGTGTCATGTGCACTGCAACGGGGCAGCTGTTGCAGTTCACAAGAGGAGCCACAAGGGGGCGCCCGTTGACAGTGAGGGTTCTGGGAACATGGCAGTGCCTGTCACCATGTGACCCTCCTGAACATGGTGGCGCCATGCCATGTGGCAGAGGGTTGCAACATGGTGACTGTTCCCCGCGCAAGCTGCAACAATCAAGAGGACTGTTAGAAGGACATAGCGACCGAGACCTAGTATGGTAGGCGGGCAGTGAGAATGCTGTAGGGGATAGAGAATTCTCAGGAGAATAAGAAATTGGAGACTTTGAGGAAGCACTAACAGAGTGATTAGAGTTTCTGAGAGAGGTATAGGTCCCGGAAGGTGGAGAGGGAGACAATCGCACATCCGGAGGTGTCTGCGACGCATTGGGACCAGGACTGCTGAGAGAATCAGGCATAGGGGAAGGGAGGGCGGGAGGGCGGTCCTGCAGGAGGTAATGGCAGGGAACGAGTCTGGGGGCAAGCAGGCGGCTGCCGGGAAAACACCAGAGGAACGTCCTCAAGTGAATCCTGAGGGCAGGACGGAAAAGTTTATGGTGCGGTAGAGTTAGCTAAAAGTATTTCAGCAGGAGCACAAGACTTAATGAGAGATGGGCGTGTTCTCAGAATATGAAAGGCCTGAATATAAGGGAGTTCTAATAACTTGTCGCCAGTCTGACAGAAATCATACAAATTCCTGAGAATGCAGGGGTCAAATGTTCCTTCCTTGGGCCAACGATTGCCAATAATCAGGTAGGTTGGCCAGACCTCCCGGCAGTAAAAAGTTAATTGTTTAGTTTTTATGGTACTTTTAATTCTTAGAGTATGTAAATTAGAAATTAGGCATTGTAAAGGCATCTTTTGGGAGTTAGAAAATATGTTTTCCATGACTGATTCAGGCAAGAAATAAGCCAGTGGTCCAGAACAAGCTGTCACTCGTTTGTGGCACCACACGGAGGGTAAGGTTCCAAAAACTCGTATATTCCAGTCGTCACTGAGAGATTTATGAGTGGAGCCCACATGGGGTCAGTAACAGTTTTGCCCGTGAAAGCTCGAGGCTTTAAGGGAAGTGAGGCAGTCCTTTCAGTGTGGGCGGTCCAAAAATCTCTGCTTTGGGCTATCCAAACCAAAAGAAAGTGAGAGATTTTATAGAGTGTGGACACAGGTTAGCCCAGAAAGAACCCTGCCCTGGGCTGTCCTAAGGACGTGAAAATGCACAGACCCACGTGAACGGGGAGAACAGTTGACTGAGGCTGCCCAGTGCCAAAAGTTCCCCGGGGAGTGCTCACCTGAAATCAATCTGGCCGATGCTGAGTGCAGGCAGCTGGTGACAAGGACGTCTCGGGAGAGGAAAAAGCTCAGAATTAATCCAGGATGTTATCTGGTTATCAGCTAGGAGACTCAACTGGGTGTGTCCCAGGAGTCAATCACCTGCCAATCGAGTCACGACACCAAGTAATAGGATTATTTCCAAAAGATGAAAAGTATTTCCAAAAGATGAGAAGTATAAAATAAAAAGCAGCCTTTATTCTGAGAACACGGAGAGAGATGACCAGCACCCCTCACCGCTGGCAACCAGCGATCTCTCTGGTGGACACATGGTGTGGGGGTATGTAAGTAGCCTCGGTTTGGGGTGGAACCTAAGGCGGGCATTAGGGATGCACAGGTAGCCCATTGGTCCTAGGTTTCGCACCATAGGTAAATTCCCAGAGGCGGGAAGATGGCGTCAAAGGTAAATTCCTAGGGGCGGGGGAGATAGGGGCTTCCTGGTTCTGGTTGAGGCTTTCCTGGCTACAGAGTCCTGTCTGGGCCAAAACCCTTTCAGAAAACATGTGTATGCAGAGACACGGAGACAGGTAAAATAGAAAACTCTTTAGAAGCTTGAGTTTGAAGGACAGGTGACCTACAGGACAAGACTGAAAGTCAGCTGTGAGGCCTTCCAAACACGCCTCGTGTGGGTAAGGTCCCCAAAGTCTAGATTGTCATTGATCTGTAGGTAAGAAATGACCTTGCGTATGGCCCAAAGATCACTTAAGCTAGTTAAATTCACAAGACACTGATAAATAGCCAATGTCAGCTAACACTTCCTCAGTTCTTCCTATGTGTCAGATGCTATTCTAAGCACTTTCTATGGCTCTGTTCTCAAAACAACCCTGAAGGGCTGGAGATTTAGGTCAATGACAGAGTACTTGCCTAACATGCACTGCAAAACAAACAACAACAAAACCTGTAAAATAAGTTTATTTCATGTTATTATCCCTAATTCTAAGATGAGGAAACTGACAGTGAGATTAAACAACTTTCCAAGGTTATACAACTGGTAAATGATTATTTAAAAGTTAGGAAAAAGTGTGAAACGTCTTGAGAAACTTTTCAGAAAAGCAGCACAGCTTATGAAGAAAGATGGAAATATTTAAGTATAGACAATGAAGCTAGAACTGATTTCTAGGAGAGCTACCGAGAAAATAAAGATTTTTAAATGGTGATGACAAGATTATAAAAGAAATAACATAAGAATTTTTTCACATTTAAAGATGAATTTTCAGTCTCAGTGTGTAATTTGCATACCCAAAACGATGACTGTGGTGGTGCACGTCTGTAATCCCAGCACTCAGGAGGCTGAAGCAGGAGGATCATTGCAAGTTCGAGACCAGCCTGGGCTGCGAAGTGAGCTTAAGACCAGCCTGAACTGCATAGTGAGAGCCTGTCTAAAAAAAAAAAAAAACGATTCCATACTAAAGAACATTTTGAAATATCATAATGTTGCAGATAAAAGACGATGTCTTATAGACAGAATGCAATAGGAGGAGGTAAAAATGGTCTATCTCACAGAATAACCTACTGAGAAATTTTCACCTCACTTCCTTACTACCTTGTTTTCACAGGATTTGAAGCCCTGCTGTCCAAGAAAGAATTTATCTGCTAAGAAACTCCAACATCAGTTCAGATGAATTGGAACCTGAAACTGCAGCCTGACTATTTTGGCCTCCTCGAGCTGCAAAGGTAAAGGCAGATGAGAGTTACCATGGCTGAGTAGTCTTCAGTCCCAATGAGTGTGGGGAGCTGGGATGCTGCGCTAAAATTGGAGGAGGATGGTTATGTCTGCAGCCCCACTGAAGAAAGCAGGAAAAATGTGCTAGAACCAGCACTTCTCTCACCCCATCTCAGGAGGCTTGAAGAGCGAGTAAAAACTGATTCTACCATATTCTGCTCTCCATTTCCAGTCTCTATAGTTGTAAAAATTGCGGGCAATAGGAAAATGTTTTAAATTCCAAAGTTTTAAGATAGACCAGGCTAGACTTTGAATAACTTCAAATCCAAGAAAACTATGTAACCTGCCTAGGATAAGGGGAAGGTAGTCAGTGTAATTCAGAAGGAGTGGTGACTAGAGGGAAAAAAAACAGTTAATGTTTGTATCCCCTCCAAATCAGATTCCTTAGTAAACTGTTCACATAAAGGTAGTAATTGGGTTACTATGTAATGGTAAATCAACGAATCAGAAATTGAAATTTATGTATATGGCAAGTACAATTGCTTGAGTAATCTGTGTTTAGTGAGCTAAGCCTGGAGCTGATAAATTAATTTTTCCTAAATCATAATTTTGTATGAGATTAGCAGTGATCAGGTAACTAACCAAACCCATTATACTTCTTGCTATTCAACCAATGAATATTGGTTTAAGATGTAAAATAAATTTATTAGCATGATTTTTTTTCACAAGCTCATATTAGATGATGGATTCTTGGTTACTTTCTGTAGATCTTTAAATTGTGGGTGCTTTTTTATGAGAGTTTTGTTTGTAGTTGTGTTTCAAAGATTACCTTAGTAGTATTTCAAAGAAGACTAAAGAAAATATGTTCCTTCAGTTTCTCCATTTTCTATAACAAACTGAATGTTATACTTGACTTTTCCCATTATCTGCAGTCATTTCACTTTGCAGCAAGTCCAAAAATACAATTGTATTTCAGAGAAAGGTAACTTCGAATAATCCAGTGAAGATTCTCTTGGCCCACCTGATGTGTAACTATCTACCTTAACTGGTCCTATCCCTAACTCCAATTTCTGTAGCATCATCAGTAATATTTATATGAAGATTGTAATTCATTTTAATTTTTACTTATTTATTCTTGTGGCACTGGAGATTGAGCCTGAGGTCTTGTGCATACTAGGGAAATGCTCTATCACTTTTATATCCCCAGCCCAGGACTCTAATTAATGAAGTCTTCCTTCACACTGGAGTATTTTAAGATACTGTGGCAGGTTAAGAATCTCCTGGAACTATTTGTGGTATATTGATGCCCTATGGAGGAATGTCCTAACCCAGTGATGACGAGCTGTTCCGAGCTTTAAATGATAAAAAAAAAAAAAAAAACCTGCTCAGCATGCATGCCACAGGTTCACAATCACTGCCCTAACAACCTGTAACTCCCATAAGATAAAAAGAGAAAAGAGTTTATGGTTATAATTTAAAGAAATCTCAGCTTTATATGTCTCACTGGAAAATGTAAATGCATAATACAGCGTATGAAAAAGTAAGATTCAGGCCAGGGATATAGCTCAAGCACCTACAAATGCAAGGTTGTGAGTTTAATCCCTCCTGGTACCTAAAAAAATAAAAAGATAAGAATCATCAAAGAATCATCCTTTCAAATCATAACTATTCTTATCAATCACATAATGATTTAGATAAGCTTTTATCTATTTCTAATAAATGGATGAGGTGTCAAAAGTTGAAACATATTACTCATCCATGATGGTGAATTCTGGGGAAGTTAAAGCAGGACGATTTCAAGTTCTAGCCCAGCCTGGGAAAATGAGCAAGACTTTGTCTTAAAATAAAAAATAAAAAAGTTCTGGAGATGGATACAGCTCAGTGTGAAGATCTTGGTTCAAATCCTCGTGCTCGAGGGGTGGGGGGAAACATGAAGTCCATTTCTACAAAGGAAAATGTAGCAAAACTTTTCACCAAATGAAAGAGTTCAGCAGGATTTCTTCCCACCCAAGGACAAATGCAGATATGTAGTCATGGTTGAGAACAATTTCTCCCTGACCTTTCTTGTGATTCTTATATAAAGCAAAATGCTGTGTTTGTTTGTTGATAATGTAAATGTTTTAAGATTTTTTGAAAATACTGATTGTTTCAAATGAAAGTTTTCATTAGCTCAAGTATTAATTTATAGATAAGAATATCACTTTTTTTTTTTTTTTTTTGTCTTTTTCCTTTCTATCGGTACTGAGACTCAAACTCACGACTGCCTGCTTGCAAGGCAGGCACTTTGCCACTGAGCTAAATCCCCAGCCCCAGAATATCACTTTTTGTAGTAGCAGTAATAGTAGTAGTGGTAGGGATTAAACTCAGGAACTTTGCACCAGGATATATCTTCACCCTTTTCACTTTTTATTTTGAGATGGGGTCTAAGTTGTGAAATTTCCAGGCTGGACTTGAATTTGCAACCCCCCTGCCTCAGCCTCCCACAGTATTGAGATTACATGTATGCTGAGATTACACACCCAGAGAATATCACATTTTAAAAAGTTACATTTATATTTTAGATAAAATTTGATGAGAATTTGTAACCCAATATTACAGTAAGTACATAATCCTGGTCATACAGGGACTGTCCTCAAGGACAGTCAGATGGGAGAAAAGGGACATAACGAAATACAGCAGTGGGTCTAAGAAGAAAGAATATGGATCCAGGCAATTTTTTGTTTGTTTGCTTGCTTGTTTGGTGGTATTGATACAGGAGATGGCATGGCAAAGCTGGCTGGAACAGGGAGCAGGATCTGTCAATTACAAGAGCCCAGGGCAATGCCAGGACCTGTATGTAGAATTTCTGGGGAGCTCCTATCAAGACGTAAAAGAAGAGCGCGCACCGGGGAAGCTTGCTGTAGTGAATTCCACCGTAGCCAGTGCCATGTTTCTCAGATGCTGTGTATACTTTTATTTTCCCTTTTAACTTTCCTTTTCTGGCCCAACTTTGCTTTGCAGAGCTAGTTTCTCCCATACTCATGCACTCCTCAGTTTTCAGGTCAACTTTGTCACCATGTTTGGCTTGTCTCGCTCACTTCTTTATTTGAGGCAAAAAGGACCTGGAATACTTTTGATTGGTGAGCCATTTCTAAAGAAACCACCTGATACCGGTACATACGGGGGCCTCAACTCCTCCACACTGAGCTATATGCCCAGCCTTTAAAACAATTTTTTAAAATTGACAAAACATTATTACAACCTTGTCATTATTTTGTATCATTCTAGTCTCTGAGAAGAAGTAAATTTATTCTTAGAACAGATTCATCTGGGCCGATTTGACTCAGTAACTCCTTTAATTAGTAAGCATGGTGTGTAAATGTATACAAAGTGTTAACCTTTAAGCTGATTATACAGAAAAATGATATGGCTTTTTTCCTGAATAAAATACACAAGATTTTCTTTGTCTTTCAAAGTAAAATGTTAAGGTTAATACAAAATATCTTTGTCTACTTTGTAGAGTGCTAATTTAATTTTTTAAAATTTCAGATATAATCTCATTAAGTCACTACATTTCCTGGGCTAGTCTGAAACTTGTGATCTTCCTGCTCCAGCCTCCCACAGTGCTGGGATCACAGGTGTGCACCACACAACCAGTAACACACACAATCTTAAATATTAATGTATTTTATACAATAGTTAATTTGACTAAGATTCTCAATAAATTTGAAAGGAATGTGTTGTCAGTTCAAGTGAGAATTTGGAGATGAAAATAAAATGGTCGTAGTCTTGGAAGAGTTACCAATAAGGAGTAAAGTTGAGAATAAAAAAGGTGATGATTCTTAACCTAAAGGGAATAGGCAGGAAAGGGGGGCAATCTTTCTGCCACAAGCAGGCTATGTTGGTGAATGATCACAGCAAGCCCAAAATACTGCAAGCCTCAACTAGGCTAACTGGGGAGAAGTGAGAAAAGAATATAAAAGCCTTACTTGAGATGAAATGTGATGCTGTTACAGCAAAGAGCATGGGGTCACTTTGTTTATTGTGGGGAACCCAGGGAGGAGAAAAGGAAGGACGTTTTATGTATTTTACAGTTACCCAAAATCTCTCCTGGACTCCATCAATGTATTCCCAATAGGACTCTGAGTTTGGCAAGACAGTAGCTTACATTTATTGCCTGAATATTTGGGTGTTTAAATTGACTAAATGGTATTTAAAAAGCTAGTTTTTCTTTCAAGAAAGTGAGAATTGAATATGAGTTAAAATTATCCAAGGAAATCTAGAGCTATTGATGATCTAAGCTTGTCTGCAAGAAAATGCCAGTGTTCTAGGAAATCTTGTATTTTATCAGGGACACAACTTCCTTGGCAAAAACCCATCACCACTAAACTGTGCTGTGCACCTATCTTAGGTCAAAGCTATTCCTAGTGACATGCAGATAAAAAATGAGTAAGAGGGAAACACTTATGCTGGTATAATGGGCTGAATGTGGGTAAGTTTTAGCCTCTTGGATTCTAATCACATGGTCAAAGATGTTTTAAAGCTAAACAACTTGGCAGTTTGTGTTTCCAAGAACCATGAAGTACTCGAACAAAAGTGCAAATTTAAAGCCGGCGCAGTGTCACACGCCCATAATACCAGCTACTTGGGAGGCTGGAGCAAAATGATCCACATTTCAGCATAGCCAAGGCAGGTTATCAAGACACTGTCTCAAGGAGATTATACAGAAACCATTGTTCATTTTCTGGTAGCTGATTCTAAATACCCTGTAATACTGTCATTTTCTTGAATGGTTTTACATTGTCTTGATATGTTTGGTGCTACAGTATACGAAGTTATACTCAAAGATTTCAAGAAAAGAGACACTATGGTAACTACTTTTATGTCAGGATATCTTGTGGTGAAACACTATTTTGCTTAAATAGTTATGTTTTGACCTACGTACGCTGTTTTGTTGTTATGCCCTCTTTAATCTCAATCTCCTTTTTAAAATTATTTACTTTTTTATCTTGTTAATCAAGAGAAAAATAAATAAAAAATAGCAGGATATATTATAGTAACCCACTTTGATTTCCTATTAACTTGATTTGAAACCCTGTATTGCCCTCACCATCTTGTTTTGACTGATTTTCCCCTATCCTGCTTTGCTTGATAGTACCAAGTTCGAAAGTATAGGCAACAACTGTGAAGACAATAAGATTTTATTATGAGGCCCATTCTGGTTGATTATTATCTTCTTTTAAAGTCCTGTAATGTCTCCAATGTTTTGGTTTTATTCTTTACTGTTCTGTTCAATTTTATTATAACTGATGATATAGGCAATTCTTTCTAAGATAGCAAGAGGCAGTATGGTAACCATTGTTGATCACCTTGTATTTTGTTTTTACATTATCTAGTATGTCCATCCTTTTGATTTGACTGACTCTGTTCTGTCACATTTGGTTTTACTCTCTTCAAAAAAAATTAATAAGAACTGTGGGAGTAATAAAACCCAAAATGTGTAATTGCCATTGTACAAAGGAAAGGAAAAGAAAGTGCTCTAAAGGATATAACTGCATGTATATTTAAGTGTATAAGATAGATAACCATATTACTGAATTTTGTTGGATCATTGAACAAACTGTTTGCAATCTCACTGTTTGAATGTCCACTTTATATGCTTTAATTTTGTAAATTGAATAACTATTTCTAAGATATGTAATCTATTAATTAGTGATTTCCTACTGTTTATTTTTCCTGAAATTCTGTATAACTTGTACCCTTTTTCTGTGTTTCTTTTCTTTTTCTCCTTAAATAAAACCTAAAAAAAAAAAAAAAAAAAAAAGACACTGTCTCAAAAAGTAAAAAGCTGGGAGTGTAGATCAGTGGTAAAGCACTTGCCTAGCATGCACAAGGTAGTGGATTCAATCTCCAGTACTCCAGGTAGTGCAAATCACCGGGATTTCAGAAATTCAAGACTAAATCACAGCCACTTGAGGTGTTCTTATGGAACCATTTCAGTGAGCTAAATGGTTGCCTAGCAACCCTGAGTGGAAAGCAAAGTAAATATTACACTATATACAGTTAAATGCATAAAGGAGCGCTTGGTTAGCATGTACAAGGCCTTGCATTCAATGCTTAGCACCAAAAATAAAAGGAAACATGGCAAAAGTATTTATGGCCAAAGTTGAAAATAAGAAAAATATCTCTTGAAGCCAAATCCTACATTTTAGATAGGTAAAACTACAGCTAAGGTCCACTTAATTTTTTTTTTTTTTTTTGGTCGTCCTAGGATCAACCCAGTCCTTCTGGGGAAGCGCTTGACCGCTGAGCTATGCCAGGGATCAGGTGTTTGCGTCTACAACCCAGGTCAAGGGGAAAGTTTTTCAACCAGTCTCCAGAATACGTCAGGAGAGGGGCGATGGAAAACACTCTTAACGTATCTGATTTTAACCAAATACACTCCAAAGAAACTCTCCTCAGGCCTAAAATCTTTCCAACGCAGTAAGTCCCACTAACTGACTGCACCAGCGGTGGCTAGGCAACGGTCCGCGCATTCTTTGCTGCGTTAGCCCCGCCTCTGGAGGCGCTTTCGCCCTTGGGCGCCTCAAAATTCCGCCTTTAATTGGCTAACGTCTCGCTGTGGATGGGCGGGAGAAAGGCGTCAAGCAGTGCTGTCACTTCCGGCCCGTGAGCGCGCGGGTTGATTCGTCCTTCCTCGGCCGCGGGTGCTCGCAGCTCGGAAATGGCGGGTAAGTTCCCGGGAAAAGTTTACCAAGGGGAGGAGGTGGGCAGATACGGGAAAGAACGCCGAGACAGCGGTGACAGTGCCCGCTTGGAACTTTCAGGCTCTCGCCTGGCTTCCAGAAGGCCTGCTTTGGCCGGGGAGCCTGGAACTCTTTGAGTTGAGCTGCTGGTCGCGGAGTCCGCGCCCCCGCCCCCATCTGCTCAGGGTTCTCCGCGCTCTGCGAGCGACCCGACCCCAGCGAGGGCCAGGCGCCTGGCTGAGCGTCTCTCGCTTTGGGCTTGGAAAGTGCCAGAAGCCTTGGGCCTGTTTTTCTTCCTCCCTTTGGCGGCCTCAGCTCTTCTACATCTGGTGCTGTCCCCCCTCCCCCCTCCCCGCCTACTGATTTTAAAGCTCAGATCTTCCTCCCGATCTCTTCCCACCTTCCACTACAGCCAGCCTCGCAGCTAGCGCTCTGCAGCAGCCTCGCCCTGCACTAGGACAAGCTCTGGACAGAGTGCGGAACTGTCTTAGGGTCCCTAGGATCATAGTTAGGTGTTCTGTGAAAGGCGCGACGTTCGCGCACCTTACTTATCTAAACTTCTTTTTCAGAGGGCCACTATAATCTGTTGTGTTCTACTTTGTGTTATCTTCAGTTTACAACGTTTAATCACTTAAAACTGCTATTGCACTGTACTTGTATTGAGGCTGTTGGTGTGTTTATTTTTTCAAATTACACATCTTTTTTGAGGTGATGGGCAATTTTAATTATTTTCCCCCGATGCAGTTATCACTGTATCTTAAGTATTTCATTTTTATGAATATGCTGAATAGTTGAACTATGGCATATACTCTACAGATGTTAAAGGAAGGACTGTTCAGTCAGATTTTTGGGGTATGCTGGTACCACAAAAGAGAGGAAACGTATGTACCATATGTACATATTTCTAAGAATTACATCAGAGTTCCACCACTTAATAGTTGGGTGTCCTTCGACTTATTTTTGTGGCCGCTTTTGGTTTTGGGGACCTAACCCAGGGCCTCCACACTGAGCTGAAGCCCCAGCCCTTTTTATTTTGTAATTTTTTTTTGAAAGAGAGTGAGTCTTCCAGCTTGAGCTCAAACTTGCGTCCTCCACCTTCAGCCTCCTAGAATGGTGGGATTATAAGCATGCACTACCACACCATGTTACCTGCAGTTTTGTAAGCAGGCATGTTTTTATCAATTTAGCTTCATATTTAAAACCTCAGGTTTAGGAAAGGTGTGGTGGAACCATGCCCAGTGCTAAGTCCCCTGTACAAAAGAAAAAAAAAAACCAAAACCCACAAAACTGGGGATTAAGTTATGATTTCACACATGATAAGAGATTGTGTTGCTTAGGTTGTGTAAATTCCTTGAGGTAGGTTCCATAGTCTTCATTTTATAGATTAGGCTCAGAGAGTCTTAGTAATGTGTTCTAGTTCACAAACAAGTAAGTAATAAGGTAATAATGGTGAAGCTTGGAAAGCCTGGATTTGAATCCAGGAGTTCTGTTTCCAAATCTTTAACGTATACCGCCTTAAACGGTATGTGTTTATGGTAGCCACTTTTTTTTTTGGTACCAGAGAGCAAACTCAGGACTTTGCACTTGCCAGGCAGGCATTTATGCCACTAAGCTAAATCCCTGGCGTAACTTTTTTTTTTTTTTTTTTTTTTTTTGGTACTGGGAATTGAACTCGGGACCTTGCACTTGCTAGGCAGGCGCTTATGCCACTGAACTATATTTCCTTAGCCAGTTTTTGAAGTTTATGACTTGTGTTCCTTTCCTGTGTTCTGCCTGTGAGGTTTATTTTGTTTTGTTTTTTCTTTTTTGAGATGAGATTTTGTTACATTCATCAGGCTGGTCTAGCACTCCTCCTCCTACCATTGCCTCCTGTAGCTCAGACTACAGGCCTATAGCACCACTCACAGCTGACTTTTTCCTCTTGAATTTTTATGATCATTTTGCCAAGGAGATTTATTGTCATCTACCTGGAAGTTTTCTCTTGATAATGGTTTATTTTGGTGTTACTTGGTATATCTATGATGGGTATCTACTATGTAATAAAACCATTTGGTGGTTCTAATTGCCCACATTTATAACCATGCATACATGACAAAAAAACAATTTTTTGTAAAATATAATGGAAAGCTTTTTCCTTCTTGCCCTGTCCCCGATCCTCTCTTATCTCAGTGCTAACTATGGTTACCAGTTGGTTCTGTATCCTTTTTGAGATAATCTCTATTTCATCAGTTTTTTAATAACTGTTTTACATCTCTCTGGGTAGAATTGTTCAGTATTAGAAACAAAATGCTATTGTAATTATTGAAGGACATTCTTGGTTTCTTATGTCTGATAATAGAAGCAGCGACACTGTAGCATTATTTTTTCATTTTAAAAATTATTTTTCACATTAATTTTTTTGGTACTAGAGATTGAATCCAGGGTCTCATGCATGCTAAGCATATGCTGTACTATTGAGCTACACCTTCGGTGCCCCCAACCTTTTTTTTTTTTTTTTTTTCCTTTTTTGGTACCAGGGATTGAACTCAGGACCATGTGCTTGTCGGGCAGGTGCTTATGGCACTGAGCTACATCCCTGGCCCTAAATTTCTTTTTTAAAGGGTATAATTCCTAGCAAATAATTTGTGTCAGGATTAGATGTTTGGCAACTCAGTAGTATATTAATTTTCAGGTTTGTTTATGCAAACTATTCCTAGTCTATAAACTTCAAAGGTGTTTTTTGGGTTCATTTATTGAGACATATATAGAAAATGACCTTTACTTTTGTGATCTATTGTCCCACTTTTAATAAGAATCTTACTTGTAGCCTGGCACGGTGGCTCACACCTCTAATGCCAGCAATCTGGGAACCTAAAGCAGGAGGATTGCAAGTCAAGCCCAGCATGGGCAACTCAGTGAATTAGTGAGATCCTCTCTCAAAATAAAAACTAAAAAAGGCTGGGGATGTAGCTCTGTTTGAAGGCCCTGAGTTAAATTCTCAGTACCACCCTCCCCCGGAAGACCCAGAAAACAAAAACAGAAACAAAAAGCTCTACTTGTATGTTCCCTTGTTTGAATCTTTTGCAACCAAACATTATAGAAACTTTTTCCCTTAGGATTTGGTGCTATGGAGAAATTTTTGGTAGAATACAAGAGTGCAGTAGAGAAGAAACTGGCAGAGTACAAATGTAACACCAACACAGCAATTGAACTAAAATTAGGTATGTATGCCATTTCCAAGTGATAATATGTGTATAGTATGTGTATGTATGTATCTTTCTGAATTTTAAGAAGAATTGTACATAAAAATAGTTATTTGTGTAAATACAGATTTCCACATTCATTGAACATGTTCAGATTTTACTTAAGTGAAAAAATCTTGATTTATGTCAGAGTCTTGAGAGATGGCAAAGTTAAGCATGTTGGGAAGATGTAACAAAAAGTGATGTATTTGTGATCTTAGCTCTGTAAGAAATTGTTCTTTTTTTTTTTTTGTATTTGGACAGAAATCTTTTAATTTTTTTCCCACATCCTTTTAATAGATATTGCTTATAGATTAATGAGTTTCAATTTGGGAGATTTATGCATGCACATAAGGAACTTTAGTGATCTGTGGGCACATTTTCACCCCTATCACCTCCCTTGCCCCATCCTCTCTGCTAGTTTCACACTGTGTATGTGGGCGGTTTCAGTGTATATAACATATGTTGATCATATCTGTCTCCCTGCTACTGCCCAGGCATAAACGCTTTCACACTCCCCTTATCCTTTTCTTGTCTAGAAAAAGCCTGCCTTTAAATTTCTTTCTTTTCTTTTCTTTCTTTTTTTTTTTTTTTTGGTATCAGGTATCATACTCATGACCTTGGGCTTGCCAGGCAGGTCCTGTACTGCTGAGCTATATCCTGGACCCTGCCTTTAACTTTCTTGTCATCTTTTTTTTTTTTTCATTACACATTAGAGAGAACTTAAGATATTTATCTTGAGTCTGGCTATTGTTGTTTAACATGGTGGTCTCCAGATCAATCCATTTTTATATAAGTGACAAAAGTTTATTCATTATGGATACATAATGTTCCATTAGCACATTTTCTCATTTTTTGTTGATGGGCTCCTGGGTGGTTCCATATCTTGGCTACTATGAATTGTGTCACAGTAAACATGAATATGCAGGTGTCCCTATAGTATGCTCTACTTTTGCTTAAAAAAAGTATAGGCAAAAGCCTATACAAATAATAGACAGTATCAAGTGTTGGTGAGATTTGGGACAGATATACTCATAATGCTGGTGGGAACATGAAATGTTCTACTTTAGAAAACAATTGGGCAGATTCTTTTTAAAAATTAAACATACATTAACTCTATGACCTACCAGTTCCACTCCTAGGTATTTATCCAAGAAAAATGAAAAAAACTTGTATCTATATAACAGCTAGGCTGTGAGTATTTGTAGGAGCATTATTTGCAGTAGTGAAAAAAAATTTAGACAGCCAAATTTGAATCAACTGGTAACTGAGTAAAGTATATGGTATTTTTTTGGGTGGAGGGGCAAGGGCTGGGAATTAAATTTAGTCCTGTTGTATTAGGCTACATCCCTACTTCTTTTTAAAATTTTAAGATAGGGTCTTGCTAATCACCTGATTAGGCTCACACTTCTGATCCTCCTGCTGTGTAGCCTCCCAGAATGCTAGGATTACAGGTGTGCACGCCACACCTGGCTGATGGAATACCATTTGACAATAAAAAAGAATGAAATTCTGATATCTACCACTTCAGAAACATGTTAAATGAAAGAAACCAGACAAAAACACCGTATTGTATGATTCTGTTTGTATGAAGTGTTGAGAAAAGACAAATCCATAAAGACAAAGTAGATTAACGGTTGTCTAGAATTGGAGATAGAAACAGAGAATAACTGCAAATAGGCATGAAGGTTTTCGTGGTGACAGAAATGTTTTAAAATAGATTGTGGTACAACTAAATGTTCTTTAATTGTACACTTAAGTGGAAAAATATATACTCATGAATCTTGCCTCTTCCATTTGTCAGTTTTCTCATTTGTAAAATGGAGTTAATAGTACTTCATAGTAGTTGTAGAGGTTAAACATGAAGCTATAATTATTTAACTTAATTTATAGAAAATAGTAAATGGCCCAACACCGTTGTGTACACCTGTAATTACAGCACTTAGGAAGCTGGGGCTGGAGGACTGCTGTGAGTTTGAAGCCAGTCTGGGCTACATAAAAAAGTTCAGTGCACTATATAGAGAGATTCTGCTTCAAAAAGAAAAGAAAATAGTAAATGCCAGCTGCTATTTTAGAAAACAGTGCATGCAAACTTAACAAGGAAAGTGACAAGGTAATCCCCTGAACCCTCACAGTAAATAATTGATCTGGATTTTTCTATGCATACAGTAATTTATTTTCTAAAACTAAGAATCTTGTACAAGCTGCTTTTTATTTAAGTTTACAATGTCTTAAATATTCTTTGTGACTATATGTAGATCTCTTGAATTTTATAATGCATCTATTGGGTATACTTACCCTATAAGTATACCCTTTTGGGGATTTTGATACTTTCTTCTGTGTATATCCATTTACATACCTTTATCTGCTTATATGTTGATAGAATGTGTAAGTAGAAATTGATACGCTAGGACAGAGTTTTTCAACGTCAGAACTGTTGACATTTTGGGTTAATTTTTTTTTTCCATATCCCATATATTGTATGATGCTTAACATCCTATTTCTAGTCTCTACTCACTGAATGCCAGAAACTTTTTTGTGTGTGTGTGTGTGTAGTACTAGGGAGTGAACACTTCGTACTGAGTTGTATCCCTAGATCTCCTTCCTCCTCTTATTTTGATACCCAGTTTTGCTAACTGCCCAGGCTGGATTCTTGTGATCCTCTTGACTCAGCCCTTACAAAGTGCTGGGATTATGGTTTTGCACCATACCACTGTGTATGCTGTTTTTCATTTTCCTCAAATTATGTATCCCATTCTGATTTGAATTTGTAATCATCTGTCTCAGCCTCTTAAGTGGTGGGATTACAAGTGTGTACCACCATGCTCAGCTTTCATTTTACCAATTTTTAAGTACAGTTAGGTGACAAACAGTGAATGTAGTTCCATCACCATTATTTTCAAAACTTTTATCACCTCGAACAGAAAGTTTTAACAGATAAGCAACAAATTCCACCACCACCACCACCCCCATTTGCCAACCTCTGGTATTCTTTGGATTTGAATTGGAACTTGCATTTGTTTGTGGTATCTCTTTTTGGCTTCCTCAAACTGAAGCAGACTTCACTTTCACGACCTTGACACTTTCAAAGATTATAGGCCAATTATTTTGCATAATGTCTCTTACTTGAGGATGATATGATGTTTGCTTATTGTTTATTTTAGGTCATAAGTCTTTTGGAGGAGTATTCCAAAAGTGGTGCTCGGATTTCATTGCACTATATTAGTTTCTCATCTAACTTCCATTCCTTTATATCCTATTTTATTTAATGGATTGTAACCTGTTACTGTCACTGTTCTCAAATTGTCATTGACTTAGCCAGTGGGAACCCATTTTGGGGTGGCTTGTGTCTTTTTTTTTTTTTTTTTTTTTTTACTTGTTTCTGATTGTTTGATTATTTCATTCTTTGGTTGATTATCTTGAAAATAGATGGTGCATGCTCACTGTTGTCTCCACCTAATCTCTAGAATTAAGTTATTTTTCCATGGAGCTTTGAGTTTTTTTTAAATGCAAAGTGGTATTTTGTAGCTAAAGTTTGAGTACTAGGTAAGTTTGTTGCTTATTAATGTTACTTATATTAGTGAAAGCAGGCCATCTTAATCCACAGAACTTTGTTCTATCTCATTTAGTCCAGATTTTGGAATTTGAATTCAATAAAGAGTATAATGGAGTTAATTAGGGTGTCTCCAGTGTACATTGTAATATTGAAACTGCTAATATTGCAAGTCAGTGATGTTGATGGGCATGTTGCAGCACACTGAGGCAGCCTATATATTTTTAAATAAACTTGTAAATTGTGTGGTTAAGGGAAAGTGTGTTGTCAAAATACTAATACCTCATGTAGAAAAATTTAGATGTAATCTGAAATACAGTTAAATACTTTGGGAATGTATGGCCAAAGCTGTGAAGCTGCTCGAAGGTTAGAATCTATTTATATGAACCTTATGAACATGCATTGACAGACTTGAGTGTACGTTGTATTTTTAGGTAGTCATCAGACTTTTCAAGTTAATTAAATTAATGTACTTTGGTGATTTCTTAATTTGGCTTTGGGCTAATAAGTCATTGTTGTAGTTAGGGGTTGCAAGGAGAACAATTACATATACAGGACACAGAATTTATATTTTATGATGGACCCCCAGAATTAAATACAAAAAAGTGCAGAAAATCTGTCCACAACATTAAAGACCTAGAAAATCCTGCCAAGGGCCTGGATCACACAGCAGTGCCCTGCATGAATCCAGCAAAAGATCTGGAGCCCATGACAGGGCCCCCCAAGAGTCCAAATGGAGGTCTAGAGCCCATGACAATGACTCATGCAAGTCTGTTTTACGGATCTGCTCTGGAAAGCTCAACAGTCAGTGGTGGAAACTAGAAAGTATGTCAGCAGTGTGAAGAATTTGTGCCAGTGGGCTGAGAGTTTTACACTGGAGCCAAGAAACAACACTCAAAAAAAGGACCAAGGCTCCCCTAAAAAGTACCACAGCCATTCTCAGCAACAGTGAGTTCCCTAGCCCTCTGACGATGAGAACAGCCAAGTACACGTCAGGAAGCCAGGGTGACAAGCTTCTCCTGGAGATTAAACAGCACACATCTTCCCCTCAGGAGCCAGGAAGTCACGCTCAAAGTAAGGACCAGAGCTCCTTCAAAGTGAACTGCAGTCATTGTCAGTGACTTGGTCCCGAGCTCCTCTAATGATAATGGCTGAATACATATTGGGGAAGCCAGCCTGACAAGTTCCTCAAGGAGAACCAACAGCTCCAAATAACAATACTTAGGAAAACCCGTACACTATGCTCTTCCTCTCTGTGTCTCTATTTATGCTGGCAACTTTCCTCCACTGGGACATCTATACTCAGCACCTTGTTGATTTAACAGCTGGTGTTAAGTTGACCACCAGTTTTTAATTCATAACAGGCATATAGACTGTATCTTTTTTCAAAATGTGTTTTGTCTCTCCAAAGACTCCAGAGCACTGAGAATTAGGTTGTATAAGAATTTTATGTATAGTCATAGAAACAATAGGACATAGGTTCAAAAGGAGGATTCATTGTAAGCCTATGTTCTGTATAGCAATGGGTATCATTTTGTATTCCAGGCTCTGAGCTTCTGTTTTCCTCCAAAACTGTGAGTGATGCAGGTTTTCCTGGAAGGAAAAGTTTTAGTACTTTAAAGTATTTTTTTCTATCTCTTTCCTTCCTTCTCTTTCTCTTTCTCTTCCCCTCCCTCCTTTCCTCACTCACTTTTTCATTTGTCTGTTCATTCATTCTTTCATTTTTTTCAGACAGGGTCTTGCTGTGTAATTTAAGCTCACCTTGAACTTATTATATTGTCTAGGCTGGCCCTCAACTCATGAGGCTTACTAAGCGCTTACTAAGCTTAGCTTACTAAGCGCTAGGATTTCAGGCAGTGTCCCACCATGCCCAGCTCTTCAGTTTCTCATATTGCATATTTTCTGCTCATTGAAGTAGCACATATTTTGCAAATATTTTTGGAAGTACAAAAGAGCAATGAAAGTTACTTGTAATTCATCATTCTAACTACTGCTGTATTATAATTTAGTGCTTCCTTCTAATATTTTTAATTATATATTCATTTATATTCTTTTTTTTTGTGGTGGGTACCAGGAATTGAACTCAGGATCTTGTGCTTGTCAGGCAGGTGCTGTACTGCTGAACTAAATCCCCAGCCTTCATTTTTATTATTTCTTCTTACAAAATTGCTATTACCATATCATAACTAACTGATGCATCATGAACATTTTTCTGTCATCATGTTTCTCAAAAACATGATGTTTAATGATTGGCCTTTGTGTTTACTATAATTTGTTTAGTCATTTTCCTATTTTACATTTGGAGCTGCTTGTTTTTTTGTTTGTTTGTTTGTTTTCTTTTTACTTGCTTTACTACCAAAACTGAATGTAAAGACTTTAAAAAGATTGATGTTTCTGATGTCTACGAGAGAGATTGCACTTGGTGCATATTCTCATATATGTGTGTCAGATTGATTTAGGTCTGCACTCGTACTTACCAATATTAAGTTTCTGTTTTCTGTGGACCACATTTCATGGAGAAAAACTTCATTAATTTTCATGATCGAGGCACTTGAAGAAGGCTGATTGTAAGACACAACTACAAACACACTCGCCACCTTATCCTTGACAAAGAGGCCAAACATGTTCACTGCTCTCAGTGATAGCCTCAGATGATAGCCTCTTTAATAAGTGGTGCTGGGAAAACTGGCTTTCTACAGGCTGAAGACTTAAATTAGACCCATGCTATGCACTAAGCTAAAGTAAAAATGAATCAAAGATCTAAATATTAAGACAAACACTTAAATCTATTGGAAGACAAGGTAGGGGTAAAAATCTTGAGGACATAGGGGTAGACAAAGAGTTCATAAATAAAAACCAAACTGCATGGGAAGTTCAAACAATGAACAACTGGTATCTCATTAGAAAGTTTCTACACATTGAAAGAAATCATCAACAGAGTAAAAAGAAAACCCATGGATTGGGAAAAGATTTTTGCCAACTGTCCCTCAGACAATGGATTTATATCTAGAACATATAAAAAATTGAAAAAAAAATAAGGCCCCCCAAATTCAAAGACCCAATCCAAAAATGGGCATCTGAAGTGAATACACAATTCTCAGATAAAGAAATACAAATCGCAAGTAAATATGTGAAAAAAAAATGTTCAACATCATCAGTCATCCAAGAAATACAAATTAAAGCAACACTGATGTATCACCTCACTCCAGGAAGAATGGCCAACATCAAGAAATCAACCAATAAGAAATGCTGAAGGAGCTGTAGGGAAAAAGGAAACCTTCTCCTCTGTTGATGAGAGTGTAGATTGGTATAAACACTACGGAAATTAGTGTGGAGATTCCTCAAAAACTAGGAATAAAAGTTGCATTTGACGTAGCTGTTCCCCCTCTGGATATTTTCTAGAAGAACTGAAGATACTATGCCATGGCAACATATATGCACCTATGTTTATAGTTGCAAAATTTTTAATAGCCTATGTTGGAAACAACCCAAATGCCCATCAGTTGAGGAATGGATAAAAAAGTTGTGATATTTTTGTACAATAGAATACTACTCAGCCGTAAAGAACAATAAACTGGAGGCTTTTATAGATAAATGGATACAACTGGAAACCACACTCAAAAATGAAATAAATTGGACTTGCATGTGTAAACACTATATTGTCTCATTAGTGTAAGAAACCAAAAGAGTAAATAAGATTCAAAAGTTACAGTGGATATAATAAAAGGAAAAAAAAAAACATGCTCAAAGGAAAATTAATATTGTTTGATTAATTTTGCATGCCTGTATCTGGTAACCTGACCAACTGTTTTGAAGACAATAATATGCAAATAACAATCATGGTTAAATTCCTATCATCTTGATTTGAAATCCTATATTGCTATTGATTTTTATTTGAAAGCCTATATTGCTATTGATTGTTGTCATTTTGCTATTGTTACTTTGTTGTTTCTTGATTTTTCTGTTTTTTTCCCTTTAAAATAAAAAAAGGTCAATTGTAGAAATAATTATCATAAGTAGGGTTATATCACTTTTGTCTGTGCTGAGGATTTAACACAGAGCCTTTGTGCTGAGTTACATCCCTAGTCATTTTTATTTTTAATAATGAGCTAGTCTTGCTGAGTCACTGAATTGCCCATGTTGGGATGGTATTTTCGGCCCTTCTGCCTCGGCTTCTAAACGCCATGTGAGTGTATTTGGTTGTAATGTTTCTTTAATCTCTTTCAATCTAGAAAGTCCTTTTCCCCTACCTCCAGTGTCCCATTTCTGGCCATTGATTTATTTGGATGAGTAAAGTCAAAACATAAAATTATGAGACAAATCTACATCATCCATTTCCTTTGGCGTTAACTTGTTTCTCCTCTGTATTTCCTATAAATTGAAAGATAAATAATTTTGTAGGAAAAATATTTTTGATAAGGAAACGTCACAGGTGATACTGTGTGCTTCATGTTGCATCAAATCAGTAGGCATATAATGTTCCTCTGACCCTCCGTGAGCAGTATTGTTAAATCACTTGCAAGGGTAATGATTACCAGATCTTTACAGTGAAAAAATAGCTGTACAGTATTTCTATAAATTAATTATCTGCTTTGTAACCCAGCGAATGACTTAACTGACTATAAAGACTTACAAGTTTTTCATCTATAGCTTATCTTTTCATTGTTCAGTTGTTTAAGGACTTTTTGATAGTTTTTCTTCATAAGATAATATCAGGAAAAGTCTACTAATACAGTGTCAGAACTCACAATAAGCAGTAAAAATTTTGAAAAAAACCATTTCCATCTTAGATTGATAGAAATTAAAACTGAGGGTACAGGAATATTCTTGAATCTATTGGAAACAGAGTTTAAATCGCTCCTGGTAGGTATATAAACTTTTAGGACATGTATAGAGGATACTTAAGCAGTATTCATAAAATTAATTCAGTACTCTTATTTTTCTACTTCTTCTTTGTATATACTTGTGAAGGTACAGTAACATGTGAAAAAGATGTCATTGCAGCACTGCTTGGCTGTTTTCCAGTGCTGGGAATCAAACCCAGTGCCTCTTTCAAGCATCTTACCAGCAACTTATAGGCCCAGCCCATGCAACATTATTTTTTTTTATTTATTTTTGGTACTAGGGATTGAACTCATGACCTTACACTTGCGAGGCAGGGACTTTGCCACTGAGCTATATCCCCAACCCTGCAATATTATCATCATCATCATCATCATCATCATCATCATCATTATTTTACTTTTATTTGCATTTATTTTATAGTTAATTTATTCTCATGCCTTAAGTTTTTGTTCCTTCAGTTTCTTTGGGGATATCTTTTTCTTCTGTGCAACTTCCTCCTCTGGTTAGAAGTAATCTGTCTCTTTTTAGTAAGGATCCTCTCACTGTGGCAGGGTGAGCTCATGTATGTGTTAATCTAGCCCCGAGCTCTGTAAGTAGGGTGGTGCATCCTGGTGCTTTGTTTACCTGTATATGTTCAGTGACCAGAGAGTCTACATCTAACTTTAAGTTCAGCATTATTCTTTAGATTTTTAAAGCATGTGCAGCAAAAATTAGCACTCTGTGGGCCACTGACCCCGAGTCCAGCCCCACAGTTTAGCCTGGGCACACCTACCACCTCCACCATTGTAATAACAACATGGCACACATTGCTTCTTTAATATGACATACCTCACATAGTTGGTGGCCTTTTGGGTATGCATAACCTTGATGGCCTGGATGGTTTCACAGGTGTTCTTAAAGTGAGCAGGAAGATTAGAGCTTCTTGATTTGCATGATTTTGTGGGATTTTCTGGGTCAAGGAAGTAGCAAGCCATTTTTACAGGTCACCTCAGGTTGCTTACAGGAGGAGTCCACAATATAATTTGTAATAGGGGGAAAAAATGACTGAGAACAACATAAATGTCCTCTTGCAGTCAAAAAACATGATGTGATAAGAGCTTCATCAAACTGGGGTTCTTCTTTTTTTTTTTTTTTTACCGGTACCAGGGATCGAATTCACGACTACACGCTTGCAAGGCAGGCGTTTATGCCACTGAGCTAAATCCCCAGCTTGTGCTCAGAATGTTCCATACAGTATTCTGTGTTCACTTCCTAAATGATGTAGTTTTTCTTATCTGAGTACTTTTTTTTTCTATTTATGTTGTGTGTAAATTTATTTATAAAAAAGTCAGGTACCTCTGTCATATCTAGTCTTTTAATTCTTTAGGGGTTTTGAAGCTGAGGCTTTGAAATAATGTTCTAATTTTTACTGTTCATTGATATGAGACTGCACTATAAATTATAATGAAGAAATGACATTTTATGTAAGAAAAAATGTTGGTTGCATCTTAATTGTAGTGAAATTTTGGAAATATCTTTAATATATTTTTTATTCTTTTGAACAGTTCGTTTTCCTGAAGATCTTGAGAATGACATTAGAACTTTCTTTCCTGAATATACCCATCAACTCTTTGGGGATGAGTAAGTAACATTGTGGTAAAACACAACAAAATTCCATTCTTTTAGGTTTGGAAGTTAGATTTTATTTTTGTTATTACTGTTTTTCATGTACTTTGTTTTAAAATATAAATATTTTAAATATAAAATACAGAATAGTATTTTTTACATTGAGATACTAGTCTAGTTTAGTACTATGAACACATTATCTTGTTTACTTTCTCACAGCAGTGTTAGCTGTGTATTAAATTTGTTACTCTGTACATGTGTGGTAATTGTGTAACTGCCTAAGGAGATATGAATGGCTGGAGTTCAGATTCAGTCAGCCAAACCCCTACTTACATCACTGCTACTTTTTGGTTTTGTTTTTCCTTCCTTTTTTGTTTACTACTTCTGGTATAGCATATACTTATTCCTCTAAAACTAGAGAGTTCCAGTTGTTGTTCTGTTATTGAGTAAGCAGTTAGAGAAATTTATTTTTAGAAGTAAGTTTGAGAATAAGTCTGAGGGTATTCAGCACATCCTTTGATTTCTTTCACCTTCACTACATTGTTAGAGTAGTCATTTACCATTTTCTTTATTTTTTATTTTAAAAGTTCAAACTGACAGTTACAAGAACATATAGTAAACACTGAATGTCTTTTACCCTTTACAGACATCTTTTTTAGTCACCTTTTCTTGAATCATTCTTTTTTTGTTTGTTTTTTTGTTTTGTGACACTGGGCATTTAACCTAGGGCATTCACAATGAGTTGTATTTCCATTCCTTTTTAAGTTTTTTATGTTGAGATGAGGCCTCACTAAGTCACCAGTTACCCAGGCTGTGCTAGAATTTGCAATTCTCCTACTTCTCCAAGATTGGCACATGCAGCCACATTCAGCAATCATTTTTTCTCTTCTTATGTAAATATATTATCATTTTGTTGTTGAACCAGTTGAGAATAAGTTTCAAAATCTCTTAACTTCTGATTCTTCAGTATATACATATCTTTTAAAAACAAGAATGTTAACCATAGTAGATTGATCAAAATCAGGAAATTTAACTTTTTTTTTTTCTTTTTTTGGTCTTTTTCATTTTTATCAGTACCAGGGATCGAACTCACAACTATGTGCTTGCAAGGCAGGCACTCATGCGCCTGAGCTAAAATCCCCAGCCCCTGGAAATTTAACTTTTATACAGTATTACTTTTTTAATGTTTCAGTTTCTAATGTTGCCTGTTGGTTTCTAGTAATTCTTTTATAACAAGGTTTCTGCATCTTGGATCCAGTCAGGAGTCATATTGCATTTAGTTGTTGTCTCTCTCTATTTTTCTTTCATCTGAAACAGTTCTTTAGCCACTTTTTTTATTATGGGCATTTTTTTTGGAGTATATGTGGGTTTTGAAGAACACTTCTTTTCGATTAGTTTCTTATGAATTCAGATAATGTGTATTTTTTAGTACTGCTGCAGAAATGGTTTTGTGTCTCCAGTGTCATAATAGGAAGTCTACAAAGTCAACTTGTTCCATTGTTGGTTAACTTGGGTCACTTAGTTTGGAGAAGTCTGCTAGATTTCTTCAATGTAAAGTTAATATTTTTCCTTTGTAATTTATAAGTAATCTGTAAGGATATAATCTCAGACTGAAAAATATTCTGTACTGTTACCCAGTAGTTTTAGCATTCATTAATGATTCTTTTTTTTTTTTTCCGTACCAGTGATCGAACTCACAACCTTATGCTTGCCAGGCAGGTGCTTATGCTGCTCAGTTAAATCCCTGACCCTTCATTAATGATTCTTGCCTGAATCATTATTTTACTATGATGAGATTGTACAAGGGTGATTTTCTAACTTCCTATCTTCTACAGTTTATCAGTTTTCATTCTTTTAGGAAGAACTTTCCTTATACTTGTTTATGTTAGAATAGACTCATTATTGTTACTAATTTTGATGCCCAAATTATTACAGATAAAGCAGCTAGCAATCTTATAAATTTTTGAGTCCCTCATCATTGTTGTTTTTGGTACCAGGAATCAAACTTAAGATCTTGTGCTTGCCAGGCAGGCATTTATGCTGCTGAGCTATATCTCTGGCCCTGTCCTCGTCATTTTGGAGATGCTTTTCTCTGTGGTACAATAAGATGTTCTGGATTCATCTTGTACTTTGTCTATTTTGAACTCCACCAGTTTCCCAAGGAATCCTGGTTGTAGTAGAAAAGGATATTTAGACATAGTCGACATTTAAAGTAGTTCTTCTATTAATGGCTTTTCCTATGCATTATTTAATATCTTATTAAATAAGTAATTATTTAATATCTTATGAAATAAACAGTTATTTCATAAGATTAAAATATAAGCAGTTATTTAATAAGATCAAAATATCTTAACACACTGACAATGTGGTTTTTTGACAATGTGGTTTTAAACTGCCAAATATTTCTATAGAGTAGGGAACGATTTAGACACAGTTGACATTTAAAATATTTCTATTAATGGCTTTCCTCTGCATTATTAAATACTTATTTAATAAGATATTAAAATATCTTAACACACTGACTTTGTGTTTTTTGTTTTTTGACAGTGTGGTTTTAAACTGGCAAATATTATAGAACAGAATAGTAGGGGAGAAGATTTAGACAGTTGACATTTAAAGTATTTCTATTAATGGCTTTTCCTCTGCATTATTAAATACTTATTTAATAAGTTATTAAAATATCTTTGGCACAGTGACAATGTGTTTTTAAATTGGCAAATATCTATATATAACATTTCCTGAGAATTTCTCATTATTATTGTATCAGATTAGACATTTTATGTATTTTTTAAATACTAGTAATTACATTTTATTGCATATAGACTCATGAAGAAATTTCAACCTTTCATATTTTAAACAGGTTTTATTATAAGAATATGAATTATGTCCTCTTCAGATTTTTATCTTTAGGGATGTTTATTTTATTTTCTTTCTACCGCCTTAAAAATCTCTTCTAGGACTGGAAATGTAGCTCAGTAGTGGAGTGCTTGCCTTTTATGCACTAGGCCCTACTTTAGTCTCCAACATCAAAAAAGAAAAAATGCAAAGGTTATAACCCTTTATCTTATAACTAAAGGATATTGACTTTGAGACTGCTGTTGTTGCTTTTTTTTTTTTTTTTTTTTGTGCACATTACTTTCAGAATTCCTGGAATGGTGAGTGCTTATACTTTATTTTGCCTAAGACAGAAATCTGGAAAAGACACTGCTTCTTTCAAGTAGTCTTCTGTCAGAACTTACTATTGTTTGTTTGTTTTGGAGGAGTTTCATTTAGTTGGTTTTGTTTTGTTTTGTTTTGGTTTTTTTGTCTTTTTCCTTTTTATCGGTACCGGGGATCGAACTCACGACTGCCTACTTTACTTGTAAGGCAGGAGCTTATGCCGCTGAGCTAAACCTCCAGCCCCCCCCCCCTTTTTTTAAACAGTGTCTGTGTAGTACAAACCAGCCTTGCAGTCTGTGTACATCAGGCTTGTCTTGACATTGCAGTTTTGTGTTAGCCTCCCAAGTGCTGAGATTACTGACATGTGCTACCATGCCCAGCTAGAATTCATTTTTTTAAATAATTAAGAGGAGGCTCAAACAAGATGAAATCTTGCCTGAACAACTTAGCAGGACTCTTTCTTAACGTAAAAATAAATAAAGAGCATTGGGCATACAACTCTCTGAGTTCAATTCTCTTTTTTTTTTTTTGTCTTTTTCCTTTTTATGGGTACCAGGGATCGAACTCACAACTGCTTGCTTTCAAGGCAGGCGCTTATGCCGCTGAGCTAAATCCCCAGCCCCCTGAGTTCAATTCTCAATACTACAGTCAACCAATCAGTCAGTATTAAGTGATCATCAAAACACCTTTTTTTGAGGTATAAACACATTATGTCACCATCACTAATCTCAACTCTGGTTCTCTCCTGTACCAGGCTGTCAATACTTTTTATCTTTGTAGATTTACTTGTTCTATGTATTTTAAAATTCACTTTTTTTCCTTTACTTTTTAGAAGACTCTGTAAGCTGAAAAGTGGAATTAAAAGAAGTTGTGATAGGGGCTGGGGATTTAGCTCAGCAGCATAAGCTTAGCACCTGCCTTGCAAGCAGGCAGTCGTGAGTTTGATCCCTGGTACCGATAAAAACGAAAAAGACAAAAAAAAAAAAAAAAAAGAAGAAGAAGAAGAAGTTATGATAGCAGTGAGCATAAAGGAAAAATTGGCAGCTGCAGATCTATTATCTTATGTTCATAGAAGGGTTTGCATATACTTAGATGGGTGTTATCACTGCTTTAGACAGCTATGGATGTTAGTGATAGACATAAGCGATAAGTTGAAAAGACTGTTCCAAGGCTAGGTGTTAGGCTTCTCTAGTTGGGTTCTACTTTACCACCATTTGTATTGTTTTAAGTGCTTCATAGTAATAATAGTTGCCACAGATGTAAAAGTTACAATAATGTCTAACATTGAGTATTTACACAGTGCTAGTCAATACTTTGAATTTTTAAAATTTATTCATTTAATCAAAATAGTATTTCTGAGCTAGATCCTATTATTCTACTTTATAGATGCAATTGAGGCATAGTTTCATTGGTGGATGTTTGTTTTATTATTATTAAATACTGCTTACAGTCTGAATAATCAATCAAGTTTTTGTTTATATATACAGTTAATACTTTTTAATGACTGCAAAAAATTCATTCCACTCTTCCCCACCTTATTTTAGTGAAACTGCTTTTGGTTACAAGGGTCTGAAGATCCTGTTATACTATATTGCTGGTAGCCTGTCAACAATGTTCCGTGTTGAATATGCATCTAAAGTTGATGAGAACTTTGACTGTGTGGAGGTAAGAACAGAAATACATTTATTTGTTTTCTAGTTGAATTAATTTTAAAAATCACATGATCAGTTTTTAGTCACTGAGATATTATCTCCCTATCATTTCAGTTAACCCTGTGATCATGATCCTTAGCCTTTTTGTTTCTTGGATGGACCTTCTCTTTAAAAATCACCTTTTTTTTTTTTTTTTTTTTCTTTTGGTGGTACTGGGGGTTAAACTCAGGGATGTTCCACCACTGAGCTATACCATCAACTCTTTTTATTTTTTTAAGTTTTAAGACAGATTATTGCTAACTTGTCCAGACTGACCTTAAATCTCAACTTGCAATCTTCCTGCTTCAGCCTCTTGACAACCTTCAATTAAAATTGTGTACTGCCTTGCCTGATCCAGGTTTTGTCTTGATTGTAAACATGGAAATTAATATTTTTTCATATAAATGGAAGTACCTAAATTTTCTTTTACTTTTGTGTAGAACCCAATTTCTCACTGCATTTCTAATGTCACAGATTTTACTAATGTATTCCTTTATGAACATAGATAATCAAGGTGATTATATTATGAAACTGTTTAGTACCTGTGATCCCAGTATTTGGAAGGTTGAAACGGGAAACTTGTTGTGAGTTCAAGACCAGCCTGAACTACATAGCAAGACTCTTATCTCAAACAAAACAAAACACTGTTTGAAGTAATGTTTTCAAAAGGAGATGAAGGTAAAGGAAGATATTAAGAAGTATCTTCTGTGATAGGCTTAGGTGTTGCCTCATATGGGGAAAAAAAGCATTTTGCAAGTGTGACCAAGTTAGGAATATCTAGGTGAAGCCTAAACACAACCATCTATGTCCTTATGAAAGAGAGGGAGGCAAAAGGAGATGTGATGACAGAAGAGGACAGTGCAGTGTTCCTACAGAGACAGAATGATGTGGCCACAATCCAAGGATGCATAGCTATTGCGGAGCTGAAAGAGGTAAGGTAATGGATTTTCAAAAGAGAGTGTGACTCTTTGATAATGGCCCAGTAATACAGACTTTAGACTTTGCCTCCAGACAGAGAATAAATGTCCACTGTAAACAAACATGTTTGTAGGATTTTGTTATAGCAAATACAGGAAACTAACAGACATTTTTGTACCACCAAGTGGAATGGTGCTGTAATAAGTAATTTAAAATGTAGAGATAACTTCCAATGAGTACAAGCCTTGAAAAAACATGTATTAACTTGAATAGACTGAGGTAGAAATAAAGATGTCAAAAGTACTGTAAGGTAAGGCTTAGACTAAAGTTAGAAGAAAACCTATGTTATCTTAGGTAGTACACTTACCATAAACGTGATTTTGGGTAGAAGGGTGAACTTTAAAGGCAATTCTGTGATGGTTCAGAAGAAAATGAAGACTTTGTGTTTGGAAATGGAAGAAAAGGAGAGCCTTGTGTAATGGCAGAAAGTCTCATGAAGAAGAATTTGTAAGGATTGATTGTAGATTATTGAAAGTTTGCCGTCTGGTGTGTGCCTGCTTATAGTAAATATGAAAAGAAAAGAGGTAAATTGAGAGAAGAACTGTTATGTATGCCAAAAGGATCCAGAATTAGTCTTGAGAAATTCTCAGCTCATTCAGATTGCTGAATATATCAGAATTAGATTAACTGTAAGAAAAGTGTTCTGGAAGGAAAGCCAAGGATAATCTCTGGCTAGTGCTGAAGAGGTTAGGCGTGATAATCACAGAACTTCATCATTAAACAAGCTCAGGGCAGGGCTCTGAGAGGATCTGTGGAGGACCTTTTCTGTTTGATGCCGTGATTCTCATGACATTATAGTGATACCTAAAGGCTTTGAGAGTCAAAGCTGCAAAGTTTAGCTTGAATTGAGAGAACAATATGAAGATAGGCTGAAGAACTTCTAAAATTCTGCAGATACGAAAGTGATTCTAAGTAATACTGTATAATAGTTGTGGTAGTAGGATGCTTGAAAAGTAGTATTTAAGACAGATTTATTAAAATGGACTTTTTCCATAATCAAATTAGATTATTAAATTCTCCAGGCCCAAGCCCAGTTAGATTTTTTTTTTCTTCTTTTTAAGATAGCATGTCTTTTAGGCAGGCTTTGAACTCACTGTTGAGACTCAAAGTAGCCTCAAACTTAACAACAGTCCTCTTGCCTTAGCCTTTCAAGTGCTTGAATCATAGGCAAGTGCCAGCATACCTGATTTTCAGCTAAGTATTACAAAAAATGCAGGTAATATTTTTCCTTGTGCTGTACAAGATTCATTGAGGATTTTTTTTTTTATTTTAAAAAAGCAAAACAAAAAAAAAAAAGGATAGAAATGATACAGAATTTCAGAAAAGAAAAAAGGGAATTAACACTAGTTAGTATACTGCATATTGTTATCTCAACTAGTTGCTCAGGTTACAAAATCTAGACAAAAGTAATCAAATAATGACAGCAGAAACTTATTTTTGATGAACTAAGAGATTAGTAGTATAGTTATCTGTCTAGCATACATATACATATATACATTTTTATGTTTACCAATATACATATAATCTTTTTCTTTCTTTTCTCCTTTCCCCTATTCTAATGCTGTCCTTTTGAGCACTTTCTTTCCCTTTCATTATTATAACATCTATTGTATATTTTGAATCTTATTACTCTTTCAGATTTTTTTATTTTTTATACTAGGGAGACTATGATGTTTATAAATGTGAGTTTGATTTATTTCACTTGTGAGTATGGTCTCAAGTTGCCTCCATTTACCTATAAAAGCCTCAAGATTATCCTTTTTATAGCTGAGTAATACTCCATTATATAAAAATATGACATCTTTTTTATCAATTCTGCAGTTGATGGGCATTTTGGTTGTTTCCAAGATTGTTTTTTTTTTTTTTTTTTTTGGTCTTCTTCATTTTTATCGGTACCGGGGATCAAACTCACGACTGCCTGCTTGTAAGGCAGGTACTTATGCCGCTGAGCTAAATCCCCAGCCCCGGTTGTTTCCAAGATGTAGCTATTACAAATTGTGCTGTTAACCAGCGGCAGAAAAATAGCATGGCAGAAATAAGGCAGAGAAGGTTGGCCATAATCATTAATATAGATTGGCTCAATTCACCAATAAAAAGAAACACAGGTAGAGTGGATCAAGAGATAGGGTCCATCAGTATGCTTTATATAATAAATACATTTAACCCAAAAGGGGGTTTATAGACTGAAAGTCAAAGATGAGAAAACTATTCTGTGTGACAGGGAACCAGAAAAAAGTGGGAGTAGCTTGCCCCATCAGCTGCAGATTGATTAGAAAGCCATGAAACTTTTATACAATGGAAAACTACTCAGCTATAAAGAAAGATTACCTTGAGGCTCTTGTAGGTAAACGGATACAACTTGAGATCATGCTCAGGGGTAAAGAGGTTCAGAGTCACTTGAGTGAATAGCAGGTTGTCTCCCTAATATAAAATCTAAAGGAGTTGGTAGGGTTCAAAATGTACAATACATCCTGTGAAAGTGAAAGGGGAGGAACTGTTTAAAAAGGGAAGGCAGTGGCTGTTGTTAATCTGTTATGATTTGAAACTCATGTTGTTTTCATTGTTCTTTTTAGTTTGGTTTTATTCTGTTTCAGTTTGTCTACTTGTATTAGATTTGATGGCATGGACAGCTGTTCCAAAGATAGCAGGATATATTATGGTAACCATTTTTGATTTCCTGTTAGCTTGATTGGAAGCTCTGTATTGCTTTCATTGTTTTGTTTTGACTGATTTTATTCTATTCTGTTTTGTTTGATAGTATCAAGTCTGATGATGTAGACAACTACTTTGAAGACAATAAGATCTCATTGTGGTTTTACTATTATCTTCTTTTGAAGTCCTATAATGTCTCTATTTTGTTTTTATTGATTTTGTTCTGTACTCTTTTGTTCGATTTTATTATGCCTGATGATGTGGGCAATTCTTTTGAAGATAAAGGGCAATATGATCTCCTTGTATTTTGTTTTTAAGTCATGTACCATGTTCATCCTTTTGTTTCGATTGACTCTATTTTGTTTTATCTCATTTGGTTTTATTCTCTTTAAAGTAAAAAAAAAAAAAAAAGAAAAAAAACAATTTTGCTGCTATAAACATGGGTACACATAAATCACTGTGGCTTGACATTTTCAATATTTCCCAAAAGGGGAATAACTGGATTAAATAGGACTTCTAATCCTAGTGTTTGAGGAACCTCCACACTGATTTCCACAGTGGCTGCACCAGTCTACATTCCCACCAGCAGTGGAAAAGTGTTCCTTTTCCCCACAGCTCCACCAACATTTAGTATTGGTTGATTTTTTTGATGGCAGCCATTCTCTTTGGAGTGAGATGAAATCTCAGTGTTGTTTTAATTTGCATTTCTTGAATGACCAGTAATGTTGAGCATGTCTTCATGATTTGCCACTTGTATTTCTTCATTTGAGAAATGTGTGTTCATTTCAGATGCCCATTTTTGGATTGGGTCTTTGAATTTGGGGCACCTGATGTTTTTCAATCCTTTATATATGTTCTAGATATAAGTCCTTTGTCTGAGGGACAGCTGGTTAAAATTCTTGCTCATTCTGTGGATTTTTCTCTTCACTCTGTTGGTAATTTCTTTTTTTGGTCTTTTTCGTTTTTTTATCGGTACCAGGGATCGACCTCATGACTGCCTGCTTACAAGACGGGCGCTTATGCCACTGAGCTAAATCCCCAGCCCCAGGAATTTCTTTTAAAGTACAAAAACTTTTCAATAAGATGAGATCCCAGTTGTTGATTCTGGGAGGTGCTTCTTGTGCAGTTTGAATTTTGCTCATGAACTTTTTGCCTACCCATATGTCTTCAAGATTCTATCTAACTTGTCTTCCAGTAGATTTAGTGTTTCTGTTTTAATATTTAGATCTTTGATCCATTTTGACTTTAGTGCATAGTGATAAATGTGGGTCTAGTTTCAGTCTTCGACATGTGGAAAACCGATTTTTCCAACACCATTTATTATTGCCTATCTTTCTTCCAGTGAACATGTTTAGCCCCTTTGTCAAAGATAAGGTGGCTGCATCTTCTAAGCTGTTCCATTGATCCTCAGGTCTGGTTTTGTTTTGTTTTGTTTGTCAGTACCATGTTAATTTTATCACTAAAGCTCTATAGATATAATTTCAAGTGATAATTTCAAGTCAGGTATTGTGATGCCTCCTGCCTTGCCTTTGTTGCCTACGATTGTCTTTGCTATTCTAGGTCTCTTCTGTTGCCAAATAAATTTTAGGATTGTTTTCTCCAGATCTGTAAAGTATGTTATTGGCATTTTGATCGGAATTGTATTAAATCTGTATTAACCGTTTTTGAAGTATGGCCATTTTCACAATGTTGGTTCTTTCTAACAAAGAGCAAGGATATCCTTCCATTTTCTGTCATCTTCTTCTGTCTCCTTTTTTTAGAGTACTACAATTTACAGTATAGAGGTCTTTTACATCCTCTGTTAGGTTGATTCCTAAGTATTTCATTGTTTTGGATGCTACTGTAAAAGATGTCATTTCCATAATTTTTCTCTTAGTGAGTTTCTTGTTTGTGTACAGGAATGCCATCGATTTTTGAGTACTGACTTTGTATCCAGCTACACTGCTGAATTTACTTTTTTTTTTTAATTGGTACCAGGTATCGAACCTGGATACCAGGGATCAAACTCAGAACCATGTACTTGCAAGGCAGGCGCTTATGCCACTGAACTAAATCCCCAACCCCTGAGTTTGCCTAACTCTGTTAGTCTTTTGATAAGAGTTTTTGGGATCTTGTATGTAGAGTATCATGTTGTCTACAAATAATGATAATTTAACTTCTTTCTTATCCTCATTCCTTTTATTTCTCTCTTGTCTAACTGCTCTGGCTAATGAATTCCAGAACTATATTGAATAAGGTTGGTGGTAGTAGACATCCTTGTCTTGTTCCTGGTTTTAGAGTGAAAGCTTTTAGTTTTTTTCCATTTAGTATAATGTTGGCTGTTGGTTTGTCATAAATGGCTTTTATCAGATTGAGTGTAGATACTGTGTATTCCAAGTTTCTGTAGGTTTTTTTTTTTTTATCATGAACGAGTGTTGGACTTTATCAAAAGCTTTTGCTGCATCTATTGAGATGACCATGTGATTTCTGTCTTTGGCCCTGTTGATGTGGTGTATTACATTTATTGATTTGTGAATGTTAATCCATCTCTGCATTCCTGGGATAAATCCCACTTGGTCATGATGTGTAATTTTTTTGATGATTTGCTGCATTCTCTCTGCCAGTATTTTATTGAGAATTTTTGCATTGATGTTCATTAGTAAGAGTGGCCTATAGTTCTTCTTTTTGGTTGGGTCTTTCTCTGATTTTGGTACCAGCTTAATACCTGCCTTCAGGAATGAGTTAGGAAGAATTGCTTCCCTTTCAATTTTACTGAAGAATTTGAGGAGTATTAGCATTAAATCGTCTTTAAAATTCTTAAAGAATTCAGCTGTAAATCCATCAGAACCTTGGCTTTGTTGGCAAGTTTTTAATCAAATTTTCAATTTTAGTAGCTGATATTGGGTTATTCAAGATTGTTATATCTTTTTGATTCAGCTTTGGTAATTTATACATTTCTGGAAATCTGTCCATTTTCTCTATGTTTTCCACCTTATGTGGGTAAAGATTTTCAAAGTAGGTATTAATGATCTGAAGATTGGTTTTTGAAGCTGGAACTGGTAGTGCTAAATTGATTTCTTCCACAGGAACTACTAACTTACTTATTGATAAATCTTTCAAATACTATGTGCTATGAAAATAACTAGATATTTGCATTGGTTCTAATAGTCACATCCTTGAAAAGCAGGTTTTTCCATTTAGAAGTACTATGTTAGACTTTTAGTGTTTTTATAGGGTTACTTTGCTCCATAGTCAAAAGATCATTTACCTGTAGTGTTCAAGCAAGTATTAAGGGAAAATAAATAAATATCTATCTATCTATCTATACATATACATACACAAAATAGTTAAGATAGTTATACTACTAATTGCTGTTAGTTCATTGAAAGAAAAGTTTGGTTTGTTCCTGTATTGTTTGATAAATTTTTCACACCTGTATTGTGTAATATGAGCAGCTTTGAAGATAACAGTATGCAATGTATAACCATTACTCTCCTACAATGTTGTTTTGAAATTTTGTACCATTGTTTTTTTTTTTTTATTTTCTTAAAAAAAAAAGGATTGTGGATGTAGAGGTAATGGACTTGCCTCTTTGATCTCAGCTTGCAGTGAATGTTCATCCCACAGCACCTTGGTACCAACGATACAGTGGCTAAGACTAAGTAACACTCTTAACGAATTTAAGTTCTGGCCAAGAGAATGTCAGTAAACAACTAGTAAATCAGCAAATTAGATAGTGAATAAGTAAATTAATGTTATGGAGAAGTATTTTGCTGGGTTGATTGAAGGACTTGACAAAAGCTAAATGGTGTAGTCTTTGCTATGATGAGGTGTTCTTAAGAGGTAGAAGTAGTTAGTAGCCTTTAGAGATTTTAAGTAGGTAGAGAATGATACAATATAGTTGGTATTTTTAAAAAGATGATTCTGGCTGCTATGCAGAGATCACACTGCAGGGGGAAGAGTGAAAGAAGAGAAACCAGAATATTGCAGTATGGAAGGGACACTAGATTTGGTTGTCAAATTGAGATTATTTGGAGGTTGAGCCAGTAGGGTTTGCTGTTGAATTGAGTGTGATGGATGAGGGAAACAAGAATCCCATTGCATAAGTAGTGGTAGTACGATTAACTGATATTGGGAAGATCTGAGATGTAAGGTTAAGTGGGGAAAATAATCAAATTTGTTTTGGAGGTTATTAGGTTGGAATTTTTGCAAATCATAGTATGTAACATTTTTTGAGTACAAAAATATGCCCTTTTTGGGAGAAAATTTGCTTAAAAGTTAATTTGCTTATGATACTTTTGTTAATACATTCATCTTTCATCACCCATTATTTGTTTCCAAGCTGAGTACTCCAGTTATATCCGAAATTCTTCTATCACGCTTAAGATGTCTATAAAATACAACAGTTTTGCTTATTCATACACTGATGATTTGTTCACTCTTGCTTATTCCTGACTTTTGCTTTAATACCTTCTATCTTTTGGGGGTGATTTTATTGATTCTTTGTGGAGGGGTATGTAACTGAAATTGTTCAGTATTGCTAATTGCTAGCATTTCTGGGAAAGGTTTGGTAGAGAAAGTTAAAAATAAATATATAGGGGGTTTATATTATCTATGAATTTTAATCATTTTATCCTTATCTTCCACTAATGTGGATTGAATTTGATAATACCGTTAATGTGGGAAGATTTAAAAGTTTTTCTGGAGCTAGGTTTATGTGTCTGACTTAATCCCAGTACTCTGGCATGCTAAGGCAGGACGATGGCAAGTTCAAATCCAGGCTAGGGAATTTAATGAGACTTTAAAATTAAAATATGGGCTGGGGATGTAGCTCAGTGTGAGGGCACTGACTGGATATATTCCCCAGTAAGATACCACCAAATCTTTATAGGAAAGTCCTACTTATTTACAAAAAATTTAATCTTGAGGAAAGGAAAAAATAATCTTTGGTAGAAAAATTTAAAAGTTCATGTTTGAAATTTCTGTGACAGTATTCAGATGTCTACATGAAAGATTAAATATCAGAATATGAGATCAAGCAAAATAAATAAATATAGAACTTCTTTGCTTTCTTTTGGTTGCATATTTTTAGGTGTTAGATTCACGATAATGTTAAGACTATACACTATTTTAACCAACATGGAACAGTAGATTATACCTAAATAAATATAGAACTTCTTTGCTTTCTTTTGGTAGCATATTTTTAGGTGTTAGATTCACGATAATGTTAAGACTATACACTATTTTAACCAAGATGGAACAGTAGATTATACCTACTTAATATGCCTTAAGTTACAACCTCAAAAACTCACTAAATCGCTAAAGCATAGACATTCAAATACAAGTGTAAATATTTATAACATTACTAGTTATTTTCAGACACATTGCTTTATGCAGTGATGAAGAAAAGCAAAAATTGCTCCATGGGAATATCATGTATAACAAAGCATAGAATACTGGTACTTGAAATGACTAGTGAGAAAGTACGCAATCTAAAAACATTTCATCATGACCCACTTACTGTGAAGTACTGTGACTAGAATGGTTTATGTTATACTTTCCCTTTAAAAAAGTCACCAAATGTTAGGGAAACATTTGTAAGGGATATCTTTATTAAGATAATCAAGTTGTATTCTTAAATTCATTTATTCCATTTAAGTTTTTATTTTTTTCTGTTTTTTAAGTTTAGACTAATGTTCTTGAAGATAAGGAAGTTTGCAGGGATCTTCACAAACACAACCTAAGATTTTATCTACAAGCATTAGAACTAAAAAGCTTTAGTTCATTTTTTCATTTAATTAAAAATGATTAGATTGGATTTTTCTGATGATTTTATCATCAGACCAGTAATGCAGTATGAAAAATGAATGCTTTAAATTTAATTGAAGTAAAGCATATATTTTAGAAAACAAATGTTCTCATTTACATGTGTGTGTATTTTTTTTTAAAGCAAAATCCATTTAATAGAGAAATATAAACATTTTTCTTTGCTAGATAAGTTCTGAATTCTGGGTTTGAAAAACTAGTTGTTATATGTTCTAGGTAAATAGGTAGTTATGTGTATATGAATATTTACATATATATAAACAGAACTCTTGCTTTGAAACTTTGAAACTGCATAAGTAAAATACAGCTTGCCTTGAGAAAAATATTTTATTTGAACATACATGTTACAATGAATAAAGGATTCTTTGAAGACTCAAAGTTGTATTCCTTTCCAATTTTGTTGAGCAGACCTTTGGGGAGCTTTGCCCTTCACCAGAAGACAGGACATAAGGAAAGCTATTAAAGGTTAACATTATATAGACTATGTATATCTATATCTTGAAATGATCTTTAAATTGATAGATTATAAAGCTTTTTATTTAAAAGTTTTTCTTGAATTTGTAAAACCTAAACTACAATTGTACTATTTTGTCCATTTATTACTTTGGATTTAAATTGCTAAAAAACCATTTTCAGCTATCCATTACAATAATTTACGCATGTAGTTATTGAGAATATGCTTACAGTGATCTCTTCATATTAGATAGCAATGTCAAGGAAAAATATTTATCAAATAGTGCATATTTTAAAAATAAGTAAAAAGTAGTTCAAGTCCAGTTTGTTTGATCTTGAGGGTGAATGGATTACAAGGATTAATGTACATACCAGAAATAAACTGTTGGGCAGAATGCTAAAGAGCTATATTTTAAATAATAGCTCTTATTTTTATAGCTATAAACAAGTTATATATAAATGTTGGTGGTACCAGAGCATTGTAAGTAAAACTTGTTTGTGATAAACTCCATCGTTGGTTCTGTATCTGAAAATGTAACTGAATGATAATAAGTGCTATTCATCTGCAGGTGCATTGCTTCTACTTAGTTAAAAGATGGTTGAAAGGATAGGAATTAGTAGCATGTTGTATTAGCCTTTTGTAGTGCATTTTGTCCTAAGCATCTTAATTTCCCTGTTTTGAATGCTAAGTAGCAAGGGTCTTGGTTTAGAACTAATACCCATCATGCATGTAAACGGTATGAAAGAGCTGCTTAGTAAGTTAACACAAAGTGTTCTTGTGTCAGTCCTTGTGGAAATAGATACAATACAAACATTACAGCTGAACTCACGGCAAACTCCATTAAGTAAAAACCTGGCTTCATTGTTCAGGAAAAAGTTTGAATAGAATGCAAGCTCATTTTGTTGAATGTAATGTCAGGCTTTTAGGGACTGTATTGAGGGATAAGGTTTTGTTAAGTTGAGACCAATTCATTAAGTTTTATTGCCTGGTGAGAAGCAGTAATACTTTATTGTAAGACTTCATCAAATATTCATGGTTAAAGAGAAGTAGTAAATGTATTCAATCAAGTGGTCTTTTGGGGTTTTGAAAAGGATTATGAAGTCTGCTCAGATGATAGTTTTAACATTCATTGAGGTTGTTTAATGAGGGTAATTTTAATCTTTGAGTTTAATTTTGTTGTCCAGTCTTGTCTCTTTTGTACTACCACAAATCCAGGTCTATAAAAATTATGTCACATTATAGAGATGAGTGAATAATATACCCATTCATATAATTTGTGTTTTTCCTAAGTGGGGATATTTTTTAAATTACCATCCTAATTTGGCATATGAGGGAGTTGCTGTCTGTGTGTTGATTATGAAGTTGCTATTCATTTGGTCAGGCTAACCTTACTTCACTACTGCTAGTGATCTTTTCTTGTCTTAGATAATGCATTGTGTTTGATACATAAAATAATAAGTAGTCTTTTGTTTGGCCATTTCAGATTATCGTGAAAGGTTGTAGTCAGCATTTTCTACAGGATGTTAGAAATTTTGTGGCACACTCATTATTGCACATGATAGGCTACCTGTTTCCTCTAATTTATTGTTAAGTTATGCTCATCTCAGATTGGTGTGGCAGTGGTTTATGCACGTGAAACTCATCCTTCTGTGGTTCACTGTGTGTTTACTTCTTTAGTTTGTGAGCTAAACTTTTATAATGTTCGTTGGTTTTGTTCTTTCAAAAGATCAAACATACTCAAAAGCCAAATTTGTTACTAAGTTTTTATGTTCTTTATCCCCTATTCCTTAGGCAGATGATGTGGAGGGGAAAATCAGACAAATCATTCCACCTGGATTTTGCACAAACACAAATGACTTTCTTTCTTTGCTGGAAAAAGAAGTTGATTTCAAGCCATTTGGAACACTACTCCATACATACTCAGTTCTCAGTCCAACAGGAGAAAACTTTACTTTTCAGATATACAAGGTAAAGAGAAATCTAAATATTCTTTAGGTAAAGTCACTCCATGTGTCTGAAACGTGCATGCAATTTATTTGTTATTTTCATGATTTACTGTAGCTTCAGGAAACTTAAGTTTTTTTATTGACATTAAAAACATCTATTTGTGTGTGTGTGTGTGTGTGTGTGTGTGTGTGTGTGTGTCTGTCTGTCTGTCTGTCTGTGTACACATTTAATGTGAGACTTCTAAGCATTTTCCCACAGGACAGTTTTGTGTTCTGAAGACTTTCACGTACCTCTGTGATGAGTTTCACCTGACTTTTTCTGGCTTTTTCCCTAGGCTGACATGACATGTAGAGGCTTTCGAGAATATCATGAAAGGCTTCAGACCTTTTTGATGTGGTTTATTGAAACTGCTAGCTTTATTGACGTGGATGATGAAAGATGGCACTACTTTCTAGTGTAAGTACAGTTCTAAAGCAACAGTAGACCTTATTACCTTCACAAAGCCAGCATTTTAATTGTGGCAGCCCAATTATTGGGACAGTATAATGATATTTTTCCCAGGAAAGAAAAACTATTGTTTATGAGGCTTGAGTTTTCCTTCATTATGCTTTAGGAGACCTTGAGAATAGAGCTGAATTCAATGCTGTTGTCCGTTAGGGCCTTGAATGTAGGCTTAAACAGTAAAATGAGCTTTGCCTGTGTTTTCTTTTACTTGCCACCTATTCATCTTTATAATAGGCAAGTGCACTGAAGTGATGTAAAGAGGTCTGATTTATCCAAGTTGCTGCACACCAATTAAGTGAATTGTACATTCAGAACATAGCAGGTGTACCCATTGGGCCCTCACAGAGTAGCTTGCTGACACTGAAAATTCAGTCAGAGAATGGAAAAGAAAATGGACACTGCATGGGAGCGCGACTGTAATTGACCTGCTGGGCTTTCTGTTTTATCTGCAGATTTGAGAAGTATAATAAGGATGGAGCTACGCTCTTTGCGACCGTAGGCTACATGACAGTCTATAATTACTATGTGTACCCAGACAAAACGCGGCCACGTGTAAGGTAATTGGCAGTATAACACGTGCCTTGTCTTTTATTTCAGAAGAAGGAACTGCTGAAGTTTCCAATACTTGTTATAATAGTGTTGATTTGTTTAAAAATATCACCATTATTCATTGACTATGTACTGATTTATTTCATTGTTCCCTTTGAAACAGTGTGGAAGAGTAAACCAATTTTGAGTATCTTGATAATTTTTGGATTTCTTCAAGGTTGACTGAAAAAAATTACAAACTTTTAAAATATTCATAATACTAGAGGGATTTGTAGTTTTTTTAACTGGCCATGATATTTTAAAGTTCTAATTTAAAAAATTTATTTACTGCAGTCAGATGCTGATACTGACTCCATTTCAAGGTCAAGGCCATGGTGCTCAACTTCTTGAAACAGTTCATAGATACTACATTGCATCTCCTTCAGTTCTTGATATTACAGGTATGTAAAATTTAATGCTACTGAAAGAACTTCTAATAACGTCTTTGTTACTGTTTTTTTTTTTTTTTTTTTTTCCAAAAGAACTTTCATTTTAATAGTATTCTTGGGTGCTCTTTTAGGGACTGTCCAAATATTGCTTAAGGGTACATTTTTTTGAGACAGGGTTTCACCATGTAGTTAATGCTGGCCTTGAACCCAGGCTGGCTTTATATCCAGTGACCCTCCCTGCCCAAGCCTCCTGAGTGCTGGAATAACAGGCTTATACCACCATGCCTGGCTTTTTAAGGCTACATTTTTAAATTTAATTTTTTTCCTTTTTTTTTTTTTTTGGTACCAGGGCTCGAACTTATGACCTTGTGCATGCCATGCAGGTGCTTGTGCCACTGAACTACTTCTCCAGCCCTTAAGGCTGCATTTTAGATCATAAGTCTCTGTAGAGATTAAATATACCCCTAACTGTAAAGCAGCTTAACTGAACAAATTGAAGATCATGAACTGAATATTATGGAGAAATCTTGGTCAGGCATAAACACATTGAAAGTATGGTCAAACTTAGTTTATTTGGCAGTTACATATATTATTCAGTATGTACTCATTCGTTTCTCATGTATAGACAGAATTTTAAAAAATTTATACCTTTGAAAAAACCAAAGGTAAATAGTTGCTGAACAGAATACACACATCCTAAACTGTATTTTATGTTCCTAAAATGCATGCCTTTATTTAAGGCAGTAGTAGATAAGGTAAAATGTAGGCCAGTTTGTTTTGGGAACATCTTTTAGTATGGATTAGCCACAGAATTAATGTTATGAAATGAACATTTTGGAGGAGAAAAGAACTTCATCTTTTAAGAAGAGAAGAAGGTACCATCAGATGGAGTTACAGATGACAATACCTCCCTTCCCTCTCCTCTCTTCCCCTTCCCCCCATCCATCTCTTCCTCCCTCTCTCTCTCTCTCTCTCTCTCTCATTCATTCACTCATTCACTCATATTGGGAACTAAACCTACCAACATTGCATTGAACTACATCCTGATACCTTTTTAAAATTTTTTTCAGATAAGATCTCACTAATTTGCCCAGACTGGGGCTGAACTTGTGATCCTTGGGCCTTAGCTTACCAGAGTGCTGGGATTATAGGCATGTGACAGATGATAGTGTTTTAACATGTAAACTACTAAAGAACAAAGAGGTTCAAGGAACATTTATGTTGTCACTATTTTCTTTTCCCTTGAGTAGTAACTCAGATTATCCCTTATAAAGTTTCTGATTAAGCTGAAAGTTATCCTTTCTTTTCCCATGAAAAATACTATAAAAGTTGAGCATCCTAAATTAAAAATCGAAAGTTTTTGAGTGCCAGTATAACACTTATAAAGGTTTTGATTTCTGAAGCCATTTGCATTTTCAGATTACATATGCTCAACTGGGAAAATCTATGCAAAGGTTCCAAAATCCAGGAACTAGTTCTAAGCATTTCAGGTTATGGTTGGTGTGTGTGTGTGTGTGTGTGTGTGTGTGTGTAATTCAGTGGTAGAGCATAGACTTCTCATTCAGGAGGCAGACTTCAGTCCCCAGCACCAAAACAACTCTTCAGGTAAAGGTCACTCACCCTGTATCACATATTCACATTCAAATTAGGTATTAAAATTTATTCTATAGTGGTATAATTGGTTAGTGTTTGGTACTTACATAAAATTTACTGTACAAGTTTGAATAGTGTTTAACATTCACTAAAATGTTAACTTGTTAAAAAATGCTGTTTCAGAATTTTATGTTTATTTAAAGACACCAAAATAATTCCTGAATATAGGACTAACAGATTTATAAACAGCTTAGTAGGCAGACTGTGTTAGTTGCTCCGTTTTTCATATAGTAGTGGTTTCACTTGTCGAAAGTAAATAAAGTTATTTGAGAATAATGACTTGATCCTATAGAGTAATAAACTAGAGGAAAAGCGTGGTCTTGTTTTTTTACTTGCTGACAATTAAAACCAAGGCTTCATTTATACTAGGCAAGTGTTCTGCCAATGAGCTATAGTCCCAACCCAACATGTGTTTTAAAGGGAGTTCCACATTTATGGAATTGAATTAACTTTTCATCTGATGTCCTGCTTCTGTTAAATGAGCTGGAAAGAGAAAATAAAGTAGTTTATATCAAACCTCATTTGTATCAAAAGTTATAAATTGCTTAAGTGACACTTATCTTTAGTGACTTGTAAAATTACAGAAACAGTTTTAGAAAAGTACAAATTACATCACTTCTTTTAGCTAAAACTGAAAGTTGTTTAGCTTCTATTTCATTACAGAGCTTGGACTTGGGGCTATACGAAGGAACATTTTTGGTGATTTTAATCTGGAATTCACACAAGTAGTCTTTGTCTGCTCTAGTGGGTAATGTGCCAGCGGGGGTTGTTTCTCTGAAGCCTCTTAACTACTTTCTTCTGTCTACTCCAGCCAATAAAGTCCTTGATACTTAGCACCAATTAGCAGATAAAGAATTTTATTTCTTAAATCTCAGTGAAGAGTCATCAATAATAGTACCCTTTATTCATTGCTGTTTTTCATTAGAAATGAAGTCTTTAAAAAAGAAAAGCTAAACATGCTAAAGGACTTCTGAATTTGACTAGAGGTATCAGCCTTTATTTTCGGCATTAACATTTCTTAGCATTATAAAATACTAAAAATGCCTTATCAGCTGTTCTCATTAAATAATTCTAGGCTTCCATATTTGATCTTTAAAAAGCAAAAGAAAACAAAACAAAAAACTTAAAGGAGTTTGTATACTTTAGTCATTTTAGTTGTCTATTTCTCTGGTATCCTATATATATTTTTTAACTATGTAGCTTTAGCAGGCTTTGGCTCTCCCTTTGCAGTTCAGCCTATTTGTACTGAGTAAGCCTTTTGCTTACTTGACATAAAAACAGTAATAGCAAAATTTGCCATTGTAGCTTAGGTTGTATCCTACTTCCAGTGTATGTTTGTGATGTTATTGCTGCTGTTATAATTTTAGCTTAATTAGTATGTATACTCCAAAGTGTTTGTCTTTTTACATGTGGATGTTGAATTGTCTTGATACCTTTGTTGAAAGTCAGTAGACCATAAATATGTTAGCTTATCTCTCTATTATAATGATTTGTACATTTATCCTTAGGTTAGAATCACTATCTAGAGTAGTTTACCGTAGCATTATATTCAGGGATGGTTGTGGTATTTTTGTGGTAGTGGGAATGGACCTACAGCTTTATTCTAGCTATACTCCCAAATCTTTTTATTTTTTAAAACAAAGTCTTGCTAAGTTGCCTAGGTTGGCTTGAAGCTGTGCTTTTTCTGCCTCAGCCTCCCATGTAGTTGAGTATACAGGCATGTACCACTGTCTGGCAAGTTTTGTTATGTTTTCTAAACATTTTTTTTTCTTCTTCTTCTTCTTTTTTTTTTTAAATCCTTACCAGGGATCAAACTTATGACCGCCTGCTTGCAAGGCAGGTGCTTGTGCTGCTGAGCTGGGGGTTTACCCAGCACCATGGTTTTGTTATATTTTCAATTTTGTGAAGTTTCAACTGCCAAGTATACAAATAGAACTTATGGAGTGTATTTTGTCTAGATGCTGCAGAACAAACAGAAGTCTCTTGCAGAATTGATGAGCAGGGTTAAACATGGGCACTGATCCTAGCCAGGTGGGTGGGAATGGTACAGGGAAGAGCAGATATAAGAGGACTCCATCAGAGGGCACTGTCTGAGGATGATCCTCAGAGACACAGTCATACAGTCTATACGTTTCTCTTTGTGTGAAGATCCAAGCACCATAGCCTGGGGCTTGATATTCCAAATTTAACAGCACCTTGTGTAATGTACTTGATGCATGGAAATTCTTACTTTTCTTGCTGGGTATCCCATTCCAAATAGGTGCACAGTCTGAATTCTAAAAATAGCAAAAAATAAACAAAAAATCCCACAGACGTCCAAATGGTTAATGAAATGTTCTTTGCATCGTCCCCTGTCAGCCCTCTCCCACCTTTCCCCAGACCTTCCTGGCAAGATGAAGAAGTTACCCCAGTTGGCCTCCTAGCTGTGAAGGGCTGCACAGGATGGGCAAGACACAGCAGAGGTCTTGACGGGACAATTGTTCCCTTGTAGCTCCTTCTATAGGCCATGCTTATTCAGACAGACAGACTAAATCCTCTTTAGGGGCAAAGTTGCATCTTCTTTTGCTTTCCTGTCTATTTTCCTGGTAATTCCTGACATTGCTGCTAGATAATCGCCATTCCTGCAAGATTGGCCTTGGTTTCTCTGTCTTCTCAGCTAAGTGCAATTTCGTGTTACATCTTCCATTTTCTTTTCTCAATATTCTTTTTTGTTCTCACCTTGAAAACTCCTGTGTCCTGTCCAGATTCAGTTGTATGACATTTCTGGTTGTCTGTGCCACCTTGTTGGAGTGTTTTCAGTGCTGATGAGCCCTTTTTACCTTTGTACTTTCGTTTGCGTCATCTCCATTGTTTTGTCTGACACCGGAGATATCTTCATTTTGGGTTACCTGCAGCCCCATCTCTACTTTCTTTTTCTTCTTTCTTTCCTTGGTTTTCTGCTGTTTAGCCTGAAGCTTTGCATTGGTCTCATTGCTTCTGCACTGCCAATCTTTGTGGCCTTTCTCTTTCCTTTAGGTATATAAAGGCCCTGTCGGGAAATGCACCTTGAACTTTATATTTAGTTTGGAAATAGGAAGTCCTCTGACTTGTTGTTTTTAAAAATTGCTTTGGTTATACAAAGTCCTTTTTATTTTGGTAAAAATCTTAGGATCAGCTCATCAATTTCTGCAAAAAAGTAAATAAATAATTAGAGTTTTTGTAAGGACTGCACTGAGTCTAAATCAATTTGAAGAAAATAGCCATCTTAATAATATTGAGTCATTTGATCCATTAACATGAAATATCTTTTTATTCAGAGCTTTAAAATTTTCTCTGAAAGGGGTTGAGCGTGCTTAGCATGCACAAGGCCTTGCTTTGGTCCCCAGCATGTGCATACATAACATTTTTCTGCAGTGTTAGTTTTCAGTGTGCAATTCTTTTTTTGTTTGTTTGGTGTTTTTTTTGTTTTTTTCCTTTTTATCGGTACGAGGGATCGAACTCACGACTGCCTGCTTGCAAGGCAGGTGCTTATGCTGCTGAGCTAAACCTCCAGCCCCCCAGTGTGCAATTCTTGTACTGTTTTTGTTACATTTATAGCCATTTTACTATTTTTAAGTTGTTTTAATATAGTATATAGAAATAGTTTATATATTTTCTGTACTTGTTCATTAGTTGTCAGTTTTTGGTTAGGACTTTCTACATACAGATGATTTTATCTACAAAGGTAAAAATACTTCTCAATCAGATGTATTTTTTTCCTGATTGCAGGAACTCTGTAACAATGCTGATTAGAAATGGTGAGGCAGGGACCAGGGGTTTAGCTTAGCAGTATAAGCACTTGCCTGGCAAGCATGAGGTCATAAGTTTGATCCCTGGTACAAAAAAAAAGGGCAGACATCTGTGCCTCAGAAGGAAAACATTCTTTCACCATTATATTAGCTGTATTTTTTTGTACGCCAGTTTTCAAAGTGAGGAATTTCTGTCTATTGCTAGGTTGCTTAATTCATTTTTATATTGCTATAACAAAATACTGGAGGCTAGGTACTTTATAAAGAAAAGATATTTAGCTCACAGAATCTGCTCAGTCCTGATAAGGCTCATAGCCAATGACGTCACAGTGGCAGGAAGACATGCCAAAGCAGTGAGCATCAGATGTGCAGTGGAGATTAGGAGTTACCAGGCTCCCTTTTAAGAACCAGTTCTTAGAAGAACTTATGTTTCCACAAAGCCTGTGTTAATGACCTCTCGGGGTGTTGTCCCCATCACCTAGTAATTTTCCTTTTGGCCTCACCTCTTAAAGGTTCCACTACCTCAACATCACCGTAAGGCAGACCAAACCTCCCACATATGAACTCTGCACAATAAACCAATATCATGTGCTGAGTATTAACGATCAGTTGGTGGTGAATTTTGTTAGATATTCTTTTTTGTGACTGTTGAGATGATTATAAAGTTCTTCTCTCATTCTGTTAATACAGTGTGTTACATTAATTGATTTTTTTTTTTATGGTAAGCCAGTCTTGCATTTATAGTATAACCCCATTTGGTCCTATTTATGATTTATCTTATATTATGTATTGCTGAGTTTAGGTTGCTGATTTTGTTTTGTTTTGTTTTGTTTTGAGATAAAATCTCACTATCCGGTTCAGGCTGGCCTCTTAACTATGTAACCCAGGCTGGCTTCAAACTCACGGCTATCCTCCTTCTCAGCCTCCCAAGTGCTGAGATTACAGGTGTGTACCACCACACCGGGCAAATTTGCTGTTTTTTTTTTTTTTTTTTTTAGGACAGTTGCATCTGCATTCATAAATAATCTTGATTTACAGTTTTTTCATTAGGTCCATGATACTAGGGTAATTCTGGCCTCAGAATTTGTTTGTTTGTTTTTTGAGACAGTCTAAGTTGATAAGCTTCTTAGGTTGGACTGGAACTTTTAATCTTCCTGCCTCAGCTTCTTGAAATGCTAAGATTACAGGGATGTATCACCATGCCAGACTTCTGTTAATTCTTATAAACCTGGTATGCTAGCAATATAGTTCTTGTCTTTCTTTTTCTGGGAATATCTTTATATTGCTTTTGCTTTGAAGAATAGTTTTGTTTGACTGATAGCCATCTTGGTTGATGGTTTTAGATGGTATTTCCTGTTAGCACTTTGACTATGTCTTCCCACCGACTTCTAACTTCCTTGATCTCTACAATCATGATTGTCTTGCTTTAACAATTTTCTGTTTGTCTCTGGCTTCTGATGGTTTGATTGTGATATGATTGGGTGTGGACTTCTTCATGTTTTCCCAAATTAAAGTTGGTTGAGTTTCCTGGGTCTGTAAATTTTGTTTCTCATCAAGTGTGGTAAATTTGACCACCCTTTCCTTAAATATTTTTGTTCCTTTTTGATTTCATCATGATTATACTAAAATGCTTGAACAGTTTTAATTTGGGGGAGTATCTAAGTCCAGTTTACGTTTTGTAAAGCAGAGGAATGTTGGTAAAGAGATTATTTTAGTAGTTGACAGATAGAAGCATGTACAAGGAATTAAAATGTTCTTTAGGTGTTCTTTAGGGTGACTTGTGTAATAGAATGGTGATGCTTATTTGGAAAGACTGAAGAAAGGGATAGGATGACAAATTGTATATACAATCTTATATTTCCTTGATTTTTTTTTTTTGTGTAGGTTTGTATTTCCATTGTTTTGTTTTATTCTTAATTTCATCATTCTTAATAAATCATAATTTCATGGCCTTCTTTCTCCCCTTCCCTGCATCTTTTAGTCCCCTTCTCATTTGCAAAATACTGAATACAGTTACATTAACTATAATTAAAACTAACATACATGTGGCAGCATACTAATCAGAAAAGAATAGTTCTTATTTCACTAATAATATTTGATCAAAAAATAACATTTAAAAAATTATAATGTATTGCAAAAAGAAGACATTGCCATTAATGCCTCTCAGAATATGGAAGTTTCTTTGAACTTTGAACTTTTTGTTTCTTCAAACATACTTATTCCGTTATTCTTCTGACTTTCTGAAGCAGTTCTGGAGGACCTCTGTTGTGTAGATATCTTTAATTGTGTAGTCACGGCTGCCTTGATATCCTGAATCGATTCAAAATGTTTATCTTTCATGGTTGTTTTGATTAGGGGAAGAGCCAGAAGTGGCACAGTGACAGATTTGGTGAATAAGGTGGATGAGGACAACCGTGTTGTTAAGAGCTGGCCTTCTGGTTGGATGGTACTCAGCAGCACCATTCACTGTATTTTATTATTACACCTTGTAAAGCCCTCACATAACACTTCTAGAACAGCCTCAGAAAATGGCAAAAACGATGTGATAAATGTTCAAAGTGGGTTGGGGGGTATTTTGAGAGGGTTGTGTCTTACTATAATTTGCACATTCATAGTACATTTTGATCACACTACATATAAATATCTTTGCAAAAGAAGTATACCTATAATTTTATTGGGCACACATAGTCCTGTTTGAGTTCTAAGAAATAATCCTTTGAAATTGTGACTTTTGCATGTACTATTTTCTTTCTAAAATATTTGCCTTTTAAGTTAGCATGTATATTGAGATTACAAATGATGATAGAATTATGTTGGGTAAGAGGACTGTTACTCTGCTTTACATTTTTAGCGGAAGATCCATCCAAAAGTTATGTGAAATTAAGAGATTTTGTGCTTGTGAAGCTTTGTCAAGATTTGCCTTGTTTTTCCCGGGAAAAATTAATGCAAGGATTCAATGAAGATATGGCAATAGAAGCTCAGCAGAAGTTCAAAATAAACAAGGTATTTTTACTCTGTAGAAATTTACGTATGGAGCCAGGGATGATGGCTCACACCTATAATCCCAGCACTTGGGGGGCTGAGGCAGGAGGATCCTTGCGAGTTCAAGACTAGCCTGGGCTACAAAGTGAGTTCAAGGCTAGCCTGAACTGCATAGCAAGACCCTGTCTCAAAAAGACAAAATAAATAAATAAAGGAAATTTATGTATGTATGTATTTATGCATTTATTTATTTTGAGGATCTCATGTAATTCAAGATGGCTTTGAACTCCTGTAACCCAAGCTGGTTTTGAACTACTGGAAATCCTCCTGCCTCAGCTTCCCAAGTGCTAGGATGACAGGTGTGCACCACCATGCCCAATGAATTTTAAAGATTTTTTAAAAAGTACAGTAAGTCCCCAATTTAATGAATGAGTTCTGTAAGTCCTACAAAGTAAATCTTACACAAATATACAATGTACAACATAAAAAAACAAATGCAAGGTCTGTTTGTGTCTGTGAAAGTTTGCAACTCAGATGCTTATAGTCAGGGCCTAAGTGTACACAGCAAAAAGCGAAACACCTAGCAGTACGTGTGAGAAATAGCAGTGGTTAAGAGTACAGGCTCCGGGGGCTGGGAATTTAGCTCAGCGGCATAAGTGCCTGCCTTGCAAGCAGGCAGTCGTGAGTTCAATCCCCGGTACTGATAAAAAAGGAAAAACACACACACAAAAAAAGAGTACAGGCTCCAAAACCAGACTGTGTTCAAACCTAGATCTGCTGCTTACTCTGCGATGTGGGACAATTGTGTTTACTGCTTTGTTCCTTGGTTTCCTTATTAATAGAGTAGAAAGATAATAAATTTTATGACTATTAATTGTAATAAGCAAAACAAATATAGACAATAAGGTAGTTTGCAAGTTTTACCTTTTGAAAAATGTTTAAACTACAATCATTTTTCGTAAAAACAGTATGTGGGAAGAGGGTCTGAAGTAAAACATGTTTCAAAACATTTTATAGACTTCTACATATTTGTTTGAAGTCTAAAGTAGTGTGACTAGTTTAAGATACATATAGAACAAATAGTACTGGAATTCAGAGAAGGGAGTTTATAACATTTATGTAAATAAAGGAACCACACTGTTTTGTGGAACGAAGAGCATTTGAATAAAACCTTGAAGAATGGGTGAGATTTGGATTTTGAAAACACGTGGGATGAAGCATATTACAGTAAGGACTAACCATTTGATACTGTTGACCACCGTCCCTTATCTTCCAACTACAGTTCTTAGCTTTTCACTTACTAATCATTTTTCTCGAAATACTTTCACTCACTGCTATGTGCTCCTTAAATGTAACTCTTTCACAATTCTTTATTTGTTTTTAAGATTTAATACATGTTTGCAGTACATAATTAATACACTCATTGTGAGGAGTTGGTACATAAACATATCACATCCTGATTTTACTTCCATTCTCCTTTCTTTCCTTAGAGTTCTTTCTACCCATTTCTTCTTACTCTGTTTTAATTCTGCTTGGACAATCTCATGTAAATCTCCAACTTAGATTTTTTTTCCCCTCTGAGCTTCTAACTGTATAGCCAAGAGGTTGCTGGTCTCCTTCAACAACTCAATTTAAACTAAAATATTCCATCCTGCATTAAAATATTTTAATAATTTTCTGGCTTTAAGATGGAAAATATACCTTGGTCAGCCCTGCAGGTTAGGGAGGGAAAAGATTGAATCTCTAGGCTGTGTTAAATCTATATTAAGAGAATTTATTTAATAGCTCTGCTTGTAAAAGAAAGGGTATATGGACCATTAAAGCAATTCAGATTCTCAAGTAGAATACAGAGCTGTTGTAATCTGGACAGTGCTTTCTTCTTGACTTCAGCTTCCTATCACTTTGCTACCTGCTTTGGCTTTATGAGCCTGCTGCCATTTCCCACCTGCACCACACTTTTCTTCTGTGTCCCTACGAATATTTCTCCTATTGGGGATGCCTCTTTTGCCTGTTTGCCTGGCCACATAGGACTCATTTTTCAGACTCAACTCAGGTGTCCTTTCAAGGAAGTTGAAGACCAGCCTGAACTTACATACATAGCAAGACCATGCCTCAAAAAAGGAGAGGGAGATGCCAAAACTTCTTGATTTCTCCTGATATTTCTTGACCATTTTTCTCTTTCTTTCACTTGCCCATTAACTGTTAGTGTATCATACAGTCTCTCCTCTGCCCTCTTATCATTATGTATGTTTTTCTTTGGTGATCTTAACTGATCTTAAGGATTTAAATTGCTACCTAAAGTTAGTAATTGTTTAAACCTTCATCTTTAGACCAGCATCATACGTTTTGTTGCCTCCAGACTCTCCTCTGTGCTATGAAAAGGCTGTCATTACATATCCTTCTGTTTGTTATCCATCTCTAGAGTCCTTGTCCCTTAGTATTCCTATTGGACTGTCTCAGCTCATGCTCTCATGGTTTTTTTTTTTACCTGATTTAATAACTTAGCTTCTTAATTGACCTTTCTGCCCCTATTTTTCTATGCAGTTAAAAAGCAGTTTACTTAAAATTCAAATCTGTGCACATTGTTAAGCTTACATTTAAAACCTGGTCACCCACTAAATTGAAGTTCAGCTGTTTTACCCTGTATGTCTTTGTCCTCACTGCATGCCTCCTTACCTCTTATTCTGTGCACAGATACACAGTGCTCTTTCTATTTACAGAATGACGTCCTCCTACCTTTAAGGCTTATCCAGGCCTGCAGGTATGGCTCAGTGATAGAGATTCAGCTTAGGTTTTATTTTTTTATTCCTTCAGGAATGCTTGCTCTCCTACCACTTCCCACAGTTTCAGGCTATGCTACCTTAATACTCCATTTCTGTCATTAAATTTTTACCATTCTATTATTAAATCATTTTTGTTACCCACTAGATTGCTAACTCCTTGAAAATAGAGACAGGCTGCTTTTCTTCTGGTATCTAGCATAATTCCATCCCCATGGCAGATGAAATATGTCCCGTCACTGTTTTTTAATTTGAAAATGTTCAAAAAATGTGATTTTTTTTTTTTTTCTTTCAGCAACATGCTAGACGGGTTTATGAAATTCTTCGACTGTTGGTGACTGACATGAGTGACGCTGAGCAATATAGAAACTACAGGCTGGATATTAAGAGAAGACTGGTCAGCCCATATAAGGTAGAGTTTTCAAGACAGGCATTACATTCTTGTCCCTGTTTAAAACAAGAAAGACCAGCTAGTGCTGGTGTGTGGGCAAGTCAACATCAGTTTCCTTAAGGAACTTTTGCAAAGTGAAAATTTTCTTCCTGTTACAAAAATTTTTAGTCTAATAAAAAAAGAATTCTTAGTCTAGTAAACGGTAAATGTTTTTCATTCACTTCGAAGTGAATGTCAAGGATAGTCTATTTTTCTTTCATTTGGATGTGTTTTTTAAAAATTCAAATGCTCACATTCTTCTCTAACAAGTTATGTTGTTTTTTTTTTCCTATTTTTCTTATTGTCCTTTTTTTTTGTCTCTTAAAAAACAGCCTTTGTTTCTGTTTATAATGCCTGTAATGTACTATAACTGAAATCTCAAATTAATATTATTTACCTCTTTCTCTGGTCTTTTGTTAGTGTTTGAGACAGGGTCTCTCTCTATTGCCTAGGCTAGGTCTGATTTCTAATGTCCATAAAATTAACACTTTATTACTTGCTCTTAATAAAAGAATTTATATGATAACCTAGAACAGTTTATCCAAACATGAAAGTATGAAACAAGAAAGTATATTGTAGTGTTGCCACCTAACCAAGCGATCGAGTTCTTTTTCCTTCTTTGTATTATCCAGTACTTTCTTCCCTAAATCCACACTGTTCCTTCCATTTCTCCAACTGCTGACTTTAACCTCTCATCATCTGACTCTAACCACTACAGTAGGTACTTGGTCCTCCAATCTCATCCATCCTGAATATCACTGACACAGTGTTGTTCTGCAGTAGTGTCCAGCACAGAAATTGTTTACTGGCTCCTTTTTGCAAATTCCTCCAGCTTAATGTTGTCCTTCTTAATAAAATGTGGAGGGTATAATAAAATATGAGAGATTCAGTAAGTGCTAGTTAATAAACACTATTAAAGTATGATTTTTATTTACTTTTGTGAAACTTCCAGCAATTAGTTAAACATTGGTATTAAGTGAGCTTGAAAAAGAATGATTATTTAAATTTTAAAAAGTTATTACAGGGGCTGGGGATTTAGCTCAGCGGCGTAAGTGCCTGCCTTGCAAGTAGGCAGTCATGAGTTCGATCCCCGGTACCGATAAAAAGGGAAAAGACAAAAAAAAAAAATTATTACAATAAAAGATGCACTGCCATTAAATATTCCCCTTGACTTTGAACACACTTCTCTTATTAGTCGTGCCATTTTCTGAGGTCATTCTGGAAGTCCTTTTTGATTACTATTTTTAGTTGTGCTGTCATGATTATTTCAATGTCTTGAATAGATTGAAAACAACTGCCCTTTCATGTTGGGTGAATAAAGTAGGTGAGGGTACATTGTAATGTTTCTACAATCAGCTTACCTTTCAGATGGCACCATTCACTGCCTTTTTTATCACAATTCATGAAGACCTTCACATAAGAGGACTTCTAGAACTGCTTCAGAAAGTGGTAGAAACAGTGCCGGGGATTTAGCTCAGCAGCGTAAGTGCCTGCCTGGCAAGCATGAAGTCGTGAGTTTGATCCCTGGAATAAAACAAAACAAAAAAAAGTAGTAGAAATACTGAGATGTGTGTTCAAAGCAAGAATATTTTGAGTTGATGGCAGCAGCACTATAATCTTACTATAATGATTGTTTTAAATTTGAACATTCGGGTCTGGGGATTTAGCTCAGCGGCATAAGCACCTGCCTTGCAAGCAGGCAGTCGTGAGTTCGATCCCTGGTACCGATAAAAACGAAAAAGACAAAAAAAAAAAAAAAATTTAAACATTCGCTGTGTATTTCTTTTTTTTTTTTTTTTTTACTAGAAATCAAACTCGGGACCTTAGGCTTATCAGGCAGATGCTGAGCCACTGAGCTAAATTCCTGGCCCCATAATAATAGTTGCTTTTTCGTTAATATGTTTTTATTTAAAGAAAGGTATGTGTGTACACTGGCCAGAGATTGGGTTTTTTTATTGTTCCCTTGTTGGGGATCAAAACCTAGGCCTCATGAATGCAAGATAAGCATTCTGCCACTTAGCTACACACCCAGTACCGGCCAGAGTCTTTTCTTAGGCTCTGGAAGGAGCCTACTAATCACATACCTGTACTAATCATTATTCGACACAAACACCATGTCTTGTGAACTCTTTTAATAGGATTTGCAATTCAAGGGTAACAATTTAATAATGGCTTATTCCACGTGATTCTTCTGTTGAGTAAACTGGGTAAAATCTTGTCATTTTTTTCTTTTTCTATTATAAAAATTAATGAAAAATACACAATTTTGGTCATCCTATATTTAAATAATTGGACTTGTGAGTTTTTCCTCAAGGATAAAAACACTAGATTGGGCAGATAGCTTAGTTGGTCACTTGCCTAGCTTGTGTGAGGCCCTGGGTTTTTTTTTTTTTTTCTCTTTTTCATTTTTATCAGTACCAGGGATCGAACTCACGACTGCCTGCTTACAAGGCAGGCGCTTATGTCGCTGAGCTAAATTCCCAGCCCCTGAGGCCCTGATTTTAATCCCCCGCACCATGAAAAAAAAAAAATACCTCTTCAGGACAAGTTTGGGCGTATTTCTACTTTCATTTTTAACAGTGAAGATTTAAAATTTTAGGGAAAAAAATAGATCTTCTTTCTTAGTCTAATAAACAATTTTGTTTGTTATTTAGAAAAAGCAAAGAGATCTTGCCAAGATGAGAAAATGTCTCAGGCCAGAAGAATTGACAAACCAAATGAATCAAATAGAAATAAGCATGCAACATGAACAGCTGGAAGAAAGCTTTCAGGAACTAGTGGAAGATTACCGGCGTGTTATTGAAAGACTGGCTCAAGAGTGAAGTTATTCTATTCTGTACAGGAATCCCACAAATTTCTGTACATTGTGCTGTGAGAAATGTGATAACTTTAATGTTAACATCTTGTAACATTTTACTTACATTAAAAGCTATCTATGTTATCATTAGTTGATATTTTCTTTTGGAGAGATTGTATATTTTAAAATATTGTCTAGAAAGTTTATGAGCATATATTGCATTAAAAAATATAGCTTCTAAAGTACCACTTCTTATCTTCTTAAACAGTATAATAAATGCTTAGTTGTGATATGTTCATGTGTGATATGATTTTTAAATACTTACTATAAACTTTTCCTGTCTTAAAAAGCTTTAGGTTTTAGCTTTATTATCATGTATCATATACTTTGCTTCTAAGAGTTGACATCTGATATCTTTAAAACACATTCCTTCATGGTCATCTTAATAATCTTGTTTTTCCTGTATGATATTTCTAACTAGGAATGTTCCTAGTAAAGATCTGATTTGTTTTAAATAAACTCCTGCCTATATTAATTGTTTGTTAGTGGTTAGGCAGGTGAGAGAGAGACAAGAACTATACATACACCCTAAAGCCTAAATGTTTGGCATCAAAAATTAACTGAAGATAGGTTAGAAGTTAGCTGTAAAGCATTTTATAAACGATGTAAGATAGAAATTGGTTTATATACCATATGCAAATATCTGTTACAAATTGCTATATGGTTACTAGGGTGTTGAAGTACAAGGAATAAACCAAGTCAGGTGTAATGACACAAGTCTGTAATCCTAATACTCAGGAAGCTGAGACAGGAGGGTCAGTCTTGCTTCTTAAGCAGCGTATAAATTAATTGGTAGTTACAGAATTTGGTTTTTTTTTTTTTTTTGCTTTTTTTTTTTGGTACCAGGACTTGAACTCATGACTGCATGCTTGCAAGGCAAGCGATTATGCTACTGAGCTAAATCCCTGGCCCGGTACAGAATTATTATAAGTAAAAGCTTAAAAAGTATATAAGGTTTACCAATGAACCACATACTATATAACATTAAAACAATGTAAGCTGAACTTTACTTTTAAAAATCTGATTTGTTTTGATGCTCAGGCCAAAATTCCAACTTGGACATGCTCTGCTTTGGCCTTGGATCAATTTTCCATTGGTAAAAATCTGTCAGAGACACAAGACAAAGCATCTCATGGCTTCTGGACACAAAATAAGTTGTGGCAGAGGGCATGCCAGAAGTGCTAAGCTATGTCCTTAAAGGAGGGTGATGTAAAAGGTGCATGTATCATCTCAAGGCTGAACATAAATAGCACTTGATTTCTGAGAAACTATATGTATTCACTGCAGACAGAATGAGCTAGTTCAGTTAAAATCTTTTCTGGCAAGAAATTTTAAATTAACTACTGCTTTTGGTTTATTTTCTGTTCTGTGAGACAGCATTTAACTGGATAGCTCATCCCCGCCTTGAATTTAAGATTCATGATCCTCCTGCCTCAGCCTTCTGAGTGTTGAGATTACAGGCATGAACCACAATGCCCAGCTCAAAATAGTTTTCTTATATAGAAACCAGAAAATGTCAATGAGATAACTAATTTCCCCAGGTTTTTTTTTAAAGCAATGTTCCTATATTCAGTTAATGGATAAAGATCTGTTTTTCTTTTGTATTAACCTTTGCGACTTAAAAGGTTATACCCTCATTTGAGGTTAGAAGGGTAAAAATCTGATATTTAGATTTTGTATAGTAATTAAATACTAAGAGAAGTGTGTAGGATTGTGTATGAAAACAGCCAGCAGGGCGTCACCTGCCACTCCTGACAGCCCTCACCTGACACCATTTACCATCTTGTTCGTGCCTGCTGTACCTCTCTGCCTTTATCTTGTCAATACCCTTCCATTTCTACTGTTTACTTTTTCCTTGTTGTCTATAAGAGTGTTTCCTTCTGAGCACTGGTTTGTCTAAAAATGAGGTTGCATCATGGTGATCTTCAGGCTCTCTGCTCTAAGATCCTTGCTTGTCTTTTTCTGTGGCTAGTGTTGTGGTTATGTCTACAAGAGCATTTTTTTAAATCACACATGAAAAATCACAACATGTATGTGACACAGTTGGTGTGAGAAGGAAGAAAGCACTATGTCACCAGTTGTCTCCTGGGGCTGCAGTTTGTTTCACCAGAGCCTCATTTGTTCTGCACAGTTCTCTAATCCTTGGAATCATGACCATCCTTAACTAGAGAAGATCTGGCAACCATACCTGAGAATCATTAGAATCAGATTTTAGATATTAACTGATTTAATTCTTTGAATTTGTTCTTTTTTAGAGCTTAAAAGTCAGTTTAACATTTTAAGAACTACTTAAGATGTACCTATAATAATTCTTCCTATTAGTTTCTTTGAGACAAGTTCTCACTGTAAGCCCAGGTTAGCTGGGCTTGAATTTGGGATTTCCTGATTTCTAGGATCACAGGTGTGTGCTACCAGCCCTGGCTTAATCTAACCTCATACATACAATGACTTACTTTCAGCAGCTAAGATTATTAGCACAGGGCCAGAGATGTAGCTCAGTAACACTGCACCTGACTGGCAACACAAGGTCCTGAGTTCAATTCCTGGTATAAAGAAAAAAAGATTATTAGCATGACTACCATTACAAAAACTTGGCAGTGCAACAATCTAGAAAAACTTTTTCATGCAAACAGCAACATACTGGGCATCTCCAACCATTTCCTTTATGGTTGGGAATTAGGGTTACCTTAAATACACAATGATATGAATGCCTGGGCATATAAACATGACTGTTTATTCCGGTAGTTTTGCTTAGCTCTTCTCAAATCTTAGTAGCCACAGAATTGCTCTAACAAGGTTTCTCAGCTTCAGGACTACTGACATTTTGGGGGCACAGTTCATTGTTCAGGGTTGACTTGTGTTTTATGGGCTAACAGTATCCCTGGCCTGTCCACATTTGATGCCAGTAGTGCCATCTCCATCAACCATTGGGACAGCACGCCACTTATCCTGGGAGCTTGGGGGAAAACACCTTTGGCTAAGAACCACTGGTCCATGGATTGAGCATCCACTTTAAGCATATTTATTATGTAACATACAGTACAAAACTCAAGAAAGAGTACAATTAACCCTTGCACAATGTATTCGGAAATCTGTATAAACTGTATGAAGGAACAATTGTCATTCCCAACACTGAGAGGCTGAGGAAGGGATCACGAATTCAAGCCCAGCTTCAGCAATTTAGATTCCATCTCAAAAAATATAAAGGGCTGAGGGTGTTGCTCAGTATTAACAGCCCTGGATTCTATCTTTAGTATTAAACAATAACCTGCATATAACTTTTTGACTCCCCAAAAACTTTACTAATAACTGCTTGTTGAACTGTGAACTTCAAAGAAGCCTTATTGTCAATTAGCAGATTTTGTGTGTTACATGTATTCTTTTTTTTTTTTTTTTTTTTGGTCTTTTTGCTTTTTATCGGTACCGGGGATTGAACTCATGACTGCCTGCTTGCAAGGCAGGCGCTTATGCCACTGTGTTAAATTCCCAGCTCAAGTTACATGTATTCTATATGGAGAATACAAGAACTATGAGAGACCACAATACTGCAGTGTTTTCTTGTTTTTGTTGCTTTTTTCCCCTTGTGGCACCGGGGATCTGGAGATTGAACCCAGAGCCATCCCCAGGCTTTTTTTTATTTTTTATGAGACAGAGTCTTACTAAATACTTGCCCAACTTTGCTCCAAATTTGTGATTCTCCTGCCTTAGCCTCCCAAATGCTAGGATTACAGGTATCTTAGCCTAGGCCAACACAGGCTTTGTTTAGGTTTTTTTGTTGTGGTTTGGTTTTCCATGCTGGGGATAGAGCCTAGGGTTTCGTGCATGCTAGGCAAGACTCCATCATGGGACTATATCCCCAACGCTGAAACCATCGTAAGCAATAAAGCTAAGATTTTTGTTCCAAGTCATGACTCTTAGATTCTTAACCATTGAAATACTGCATGAGATAAAATATTCTAGATGCTCCAAAAGGGAAAATGGAATTTAGCATTAGACTTAACCATACTGTGTACTGAAAGAACAGTTATCTTCAAAGCCCTGTTGGAAAAATTATTGTGAGTTTAGAATTCTCTATTTAAACTATCAAGAAAGTGAGAGCAAAACAAAGTTGGTTTTAAAGCAAACCAGAAAACTTACAGTCTTTCTGATATTACTTGTGATTTACTATAGCAACATGAAGGCGAAACAAAACATATAAGACATGGAATACAAGAAATGGTAAAACAAGTCCCCACTGGTAACACATGCCTGTAATCCCAGCACTCCAGGAGCTTGAGGATGAATGCTGAAGCCAGGGCAGTTGGCAATTTAGTAAGATTCTGTCTCAAAATAAAAAGGGCTATATATGCAGCTCAGCTTGAAGACTCTGGGTTTAATCCTCAAGTCCACCAAAAAGGAAGGGGGTTAAGGAGTGTAACTCGGTGTAGATCACTTGCCCAGTTTTCGTAAGGCATTGGGATTGATCCCTGGCACTGGGGGAAAGAAAACGTAAATGATTCTAATAAAAAGAAATCTTGGGATGACAACAGAATCATATGTTGAAGAAAGGAACTGGTTTAGAGTAAAAAATTATTCACTCCAGAAGAAAGTGTGTATAAGAAAGTCAAAAAATAATGTATAGCTTAATACAAATAAACTCGTTTGCAAAGCTTGGAGCCATAATTTAAAAAAAAAAAAAAAAAAAAAAAAAAAAAACAGGGGAAAGTAGCTGAGTGTAGCTGGGCATGGTGGCAGACACCTGTAACCCCCAGCCTGGGCTACCCCATGCATTCAAAGCTAGCCTGAACTACAAAGCGAGACCCTGCTTCAAAAAAACAAAACAAAAACTGATTGTACCTGGGAAAGGGTAGCATGGACAGTGGGCAACTACTGGTTTTCATTGTAAATCTTGTTGCAAGTGATAGATTTTTAATTAAACAGTATACATATTACTTTGATATAAAAATTCTTTAAAACTATTATTCAACAGCAGGACTCCCTGTCAAATGTTTTAAAACTTGGGAAATTTTTTAAAAAGCAGACAAGTAGAGTCTTAAAACAATAAAGTCATTCCTGCCTTGACTTCCACAAAGCAGATTTCACCAAGAATTTCTTAATTAAAAAAGAACATCCATTTTTTTAGAAACAGCTTCTCAAAGAAATCATGGTTTACCATATATTTTCTTTGGCAGAAAGGGAAAATTTGCTACCAACAATTTGGTCTCCATCTTTGACATCTTGGTTCTGTAAGTCAGCAGACATTAAATATATAAATAAATCTCTGAAAATTACAGTTTGTGGGGCTTTCCCCCAGTTTGTGGGGCTTGCTATTGCTTATAAACACCTGATGAGCTATTGTGAAACACTATAAGGAGTACTTTAAAAACATACTCCAGGAAAAAATATTTTTTAAAACCTCAAGTTTTATCGTAGTGTAAACAGGCTAGAAAAGGGATAAGAAGTCTTTCTTCTATGACCTTTGTGGGCCTCCCTGTCTTGACCTTCAAATTGGAAGGAGTGAGTTACAGTAGGATGCAGTGTCTTTAAAGCAATACTAAAGACGAGGTGGAAATATGCTTTGATTCGATTCTCGGTTCACCTGGACAGTCCTTTGAACCTTTAATCATCGTGGCAGGTGGATCTGTGGATGTCTTCGGCAGAACGCATCTGTTTGCCGGCTTTCTGCAGCCCCTTTTGTGAAGGGGCCACACAGTGAGGCTTGTTTGCTGTCTGCGCCCAGAGCAGCTGCAGCTTCTCTTCCTTTATCCTTTCTCAAGCAAAGCAAGCGCAGTGGTGTCTGCTCTGCAGATGAGAGAACGCACTTCACACAGGTTATTCTGTGGCTTCAAGTAGGCAAGAGCAGAGGGAAACGGGGTCATGCAGCATCTGCCCTCTTGTCTGTCTCCACACTTTGTCTTGAATATGGGATTTGTTAAGGGAGAAGCAGGCAGAAGTTAAGAAATGCACCACTGCCTAGTTTTGCAGTCAGTTTGGGGACTGGAGGTGGAGAGTAGGATGGGAGAAAGGGACACAACTGGTTTACTTTTTTATGATTTAATCCACTATTTCATAATCTCCACTTTGGAGACTTTTACTTTGGAGTCTTTCTGTTTACCTGTTAACTGAAAGTCACAGAAGAGTTTTCAACCACTAGTATTACTGGTCAAACTGCTCTCCATAAGAATTGGCCTCACGCTGTCTTGCAGGACTGTCTGGCAACAGCAAAAATATATAAGAAGATGACCAGGAATGTGTCTCCACCTCAAGAAGGAAACAACAAAATCAAAAACGCACAGGAATGTAGATGTAACCTTACAGAAGTGTGGAAAAATGAGAGAAGAAACAAAGTGAAGGTAAAAGAAGAGAAAAAACACAGTAGACTGTACTAAAATTCAGGCAATATTAAGCATCCCTCGCCTTCCGCATGGGGTTTGCCTTTGCCTTCCTCCCTACCCTCTTCATCCTGGGATTGAACTCAAGGCCCTTGCATTTCCCAGCTCCCTCCTCCTTTACATTTTAAGACAGGGTTTTCGGCTAAGTCGTTCAGTTGCCCAAGCTGGGCTCAAATTTTCAATATTCCTGCTTCAACCTCCCAAAGTACCAGGATTACAGTTGTGCAGTACCACACCCACCTTGCTGTCTCTTCTATACAGATCTGTGACTGCTTATGGCAAAAACAGGGACCATCTCCAAGTGGTATATTCATAGAAAAAAGTCCAGATGAGAACACATCAACTTGTTAACAGTAGTTACCTGAGGCACTGCTGAGGGCAGGGATTACCAATGGGGAATAGGTGGCGGCCTCCAATAGGTCATACTTTCTTTTTAGATTTCATAATGCAAATGCATACTTCTGCTTAACCCAACTTCCTGAGATCCCAAGCAAAGAGGCTAGGGAAGTCTTGTCCCTTATGTGTCCCTACAGACCCCAAAGCCCACTCTGACTGAAGCAGGCAGTAATATCTGAAGGCTCTGATGCCAGAGAGGAGTCTGAGACCACCCCGATGATCTTCCCTATATCCTTCCCTTTCCCTCTCTTGACCCTGGCAGCTATTTAAGGAAGGCTACTGTTCCATCAGTGGATACAGGATTGTGCTGAAACACCTTTTACACTTGCCATCTTCTGTAATATTTTCAAGATAAAGGACTGGACCAACTTGAAATGGATGCTAGGCAGACCGGGCTTGACACCAACTCCCTTGGGACAATGTTTTAGTTTTATTCTACAATTAGATTAGCCTTGTCTGTTTCTGTTTCCCTAGTCCCCTGACAGGCTGCTCAAGCGAGCGCAGCATGCATTTGCTGAGCTTTTGACTGTAATATTCTATAGATTCTGAAATTTTCAGAATTTCAATGGGACAGGGATTCAGGTTGAACAATCTCTTGGAAGGGACGGGGCTTAAAGTTTAATTTGCATAGCAATTACAGGGTTGAAAAAATGTCACTGGACAAGGCAAAAATGGGAAGGGCCAGAGAGAGGGTCACATACCACTAAAGCCCCTCCATTTTCTTGTCCTGGCCCTCTCTTGGTACCATGAAAGATCCCAGGAGACAAGGCACAAATAGCAAAGAGAAATTTACTTGATTCTTACAACTGCCTTGCATATGGTACTACTTTTCCTCACGAACATATTTCCACATTTTCTCTAAGAGTACCCCTGGATTGCTCAGTACCATACCCATGATTATCTCAAATGGCTGTATAGGAAACATGACATTCTGCCAGCAAATTGGCTAAGACAGTGCCCTTGAAACTATCTGGCTGGACATATAATTGTTCAAAGCTGGACCCTAACTGTAGAAGGGTCCAACCACAGCTACTAAGGCAGAGCTTTGTTATACACACAGATTATGTTTATGCAACACTCCTAGTTCCTGGAAAGACTGTTCATTTAGCTTAAAATATGTAAGTAAGTAAGAGCAGTTTCTCATCCTAAAATTGGACAAATTAAAGGGAAGGATTGGAAATATTCTCCTGAAGCCACAGAGCTAAGAAATGAAACAAATCAGAAAGGTAATTTTCCTGGTTCAGATGGCAAAGGCAAGCAGCAGGGTCAGGAAGGGAGGGTAAAGACAATTGAGTGTAGATGACAAGCCCTCTTCATGCAGGTCCCTGGGCACTGGTATCTCCTAGTAGACCATGGAATGGGCTTTATTCCCCACAGGAAGTGCCAAATTAGTTCCCTTAGTTTTATAATTTGTTCATATGTAACAGTTTTCTTTTATAGATATGTAAACACCTTTGCCTTTGTGTTATAGATTGTTTTAAAGCATCTTTCATTATTGGTAACCCTAATAATACAAAAAAAATCTAATCGTCAAGATCACTTATGATGATGCACCAGATGTAGCATAATTCCTTAGAGCAATACAAGCCAGGCATGGTGGCACACACCTGCAATCCCAGTGCTTGGGAGGCCGAGACAGGAGGAACACCATGAAGAGGCTGAGTTGAACATACTACAAAGTGAGTTCAAGGCCAGTCTCAACTGCATCATGAAACCCTCTCTCACAAAGACTGGGGGGAAAAACCCTCAATACATATATTATAGGACTCTCTGTAATTTAAATTTTGTCACAAACTACAACTTTAGAAAAACTTATGCAGTGTAAGTGTATAATACCATTAAGTAAAAGAAGGGAAATCAAATTGATTTTTAGAATATACATTTATCAGAATTTTTTATTTCTTTTACAAACAAAAATTTTAAAAAATCAAGGTAAAAGACCTACAGAATAACAAATCACCATTAATAAAATATTTTAATATTCAAGAATTAAATTTCAGACACAGGAACCAGAGATATTAGGAAGTTATCCTTTATTTCTTGAACTCTGGCTTTAAAATCTATTCAGCTTTTTATTCAAACATTTCTACTATAAAATCTGAATAATACTGAGAGTTTAAATCAGCAAGGGTCATAATTTAACTGACCTTCATTTCACAGTGGGGAGCATGGCAGAAATGGAGCAGAGAAGCCATGATTTGGTAGTGATCACTCATCTAAATGAAAGCAGTCTAAAGCTCAGAATGCTCAGGCTCATCAAATGTCAAGATCACAAGAAAGCTTAGATGCTGGGGGCATAGCCCTTTATCCTGCTGGTCAGGACACACACATCCCATAAACCAATGCAAGTTTACTGCTTCTTCATTTCTAGCTCATCATGGATCAACATACTCTATGCTGAACTTACCTGGACACACTGGTGTTGTCCTGGTCCTCACCACGTTTCCTTTCCGTCTAGCTGTGGGGTAATAATGTGTGCATTTGTTTTCCCTGGGGCTGACTCAGCCCAATCACATGTGTTCTATCTCAGCTGTGTTTAAAATTGGGCTTCCTACCTTTGGACATTTCACTGGGGACTTCTAATTTTTTTTTCGGCATTTTTCCTGAGACTCATGTCCAGGGAACTCTCAAGCCTCTTTCTGCCCTAAGATTCCTGGTTCCAGGTATAGAAAGACTTACCATATTCAGAAACCTGTCCCTAGAACTGATCTGAGTTTGTAAAAGGCAAGAATTTAAGTAATGTACACAAATACATTTCTCTCTCTCTCTCTTTTCAGACAGGGTCTCACCATGTAGTTCAGAATAGCCTTGAACTAACTATGTAACTATATAAGCAAGGGGGCTAGCCTCAAATTCACAGGATTCCTTCTGCCTCAGACTGCCAAATGCTAGAATTACAGGCATGTGGCACCACACTCATATCGCTCTCATTTTTGTACAATTTACCACCGGGAAAAACATATTTATCTTCCAAGGTGACTCAAAAAGCTTCCAGAACTTATAGCATATGTCCTCCAATGAAATGTCAAAACACATTCTCTTTAAAAGTAAAAATAGCAAGTTTATGTAGTCACTGATAAGAATGAGTTTCAGTTGGGTGTGCTAGTGCACACCTGTAATCCCAGCAAGGCGGCTGAAGCACAAAGACTGCTGTGTGTTTGAAACCAGCCTGGGCTACATAGTGAGATCAGGGCCAGCCCGAACTGTAGGAAGACCCTGTCTCAAAAATCAAAACAAAATAAAAATAAATAAAATATAAGAATGAGCTTAAGCTAACTATTCTAAGATTTGTTGTTTATAAGTGGAAAAAGCAAGTAATATGTAATTCCACTTAAAATACACATATCTGCTTTTCAAAAGGCAAAGGCTTAGAATATGCACACAGTGACTATCTGGAAAGTGTGCCTGTGGTGTATAGAGCAGATGAAGAAGGGGGTTCTAACTTCCTAAATTCTTTTTTTTCTTTTCTTTCTTTCTTTCTTTTTTTTTTTTTTTTTTTTTTTCCTGCTTTATTGAGACAGAGTTTTGATACGCAGTTCAAGCTGGCCTTGAATTCACTTTGTAGCCCAAGCTGGCCTTGAACTCACAGCAATCTCCTTCCTCAGCCTTCTAAATGCTGGGATTACAAGAATGAGCCACCACACAGGGCCATTTTTCTTCAATTCTTAAAAATACATTAGAATATATCACGAACATTCACAAAGAATCGTATCAATCATGACAGTTAAAGTCCAGGAACTGCTACATGCTCATTTTGACTGGTCCCACAGAGTTCAATTCCTCGGGGATCAGGAGCCGGGCAGTGCAAGGAGGCCACCAAGATGAGTAACACCTGAACTGTGACAGGACTGAAGCGACCCCAGGACACAGGTGAGAGTCACTGTCCCTCATTAAGGAATCAGCACTATCTCACCTGATTCATAACGGCCTTCTGAGGGCTTGCGATGTTGGCAGTGCCACCGGCAGGTGCCTTTCTTCTAAATGTTAAATACTGCCAAGCAAGAAGTGTCGTTGAGGAAGAAGTCCCCTAAGCATGCCTACCAGGGTACTAAGGATAGCTTCGCGGCGGAACAAATGTCCTGTCTCCTCTGGTGTCTCCGCTGAGTAATGGAACTCTGGGGCAGTATTTAATTGTGTATGTGACCTAGTGGATAAGTAAGGGGGCTAGCTAGTGACTTCGAAACAAAATTTACCGACTGATTTAGTCATTTATTTACAGGGAAATAATTTGCAACACAGTGGTGCAAGATGCATAGTACTATGTTGAACACTAAATTATGCTTCATTTTTTAAAATTTTATTTTCGGCCCAACTTCACGTTTCCATGCACCAAAACGTTGATGCTATAAATATCAGTTGCCACGCTTACCTGCCAGGTTTCTTCCATCCTACCCGGGCGCGGGGACCCGGAGGGAGCGCGCGAGCCGCGGCTGGAGCCTGCCTCTGGCAGCTGGAGCAAACTTGTCCGGCCACGCATTCCACAGCTAGCCCGCAGCTGGTGCGGCTCCCGCGCCTGGGGTTCCGCAGTCCTCGCTCCGCGCGCACGCGCAACCGCTTAGGTGTCTCGGGGCTGGGGCGGGGCCACTCCTGAACCACTGCGTGGGGCGGGGGGGGGGGCGGGTCGGCGAGGAGCGCTCGTAGACACGTGACTAACGCCAACATGGCGGCGCCCAGGGGCGTCCGACTGCTCTTCCACAGAGGTAAGCGTGACAACACAGTCCACGAGGACTCGCAGCTCTGCCACTCGCTGCGTCCCGGGTTAAAGGGATACAAACCCGCGCACGATATGTGCTTTTAGTCCTACGCATACACTCACGAGGAGACATTCGCGAACGCACACATTTGTTCATTCCGCACTCGCCTGGACTACGTCCCTTCGTCGTTACTCCTTGAGATTTAAGAGCCATTGACACAAGTTTTCTCCCCTGCGTAAATTGTGTAATTAGTGTGACAGACACTTGTCCTGGATACCAGGCAGTGAAACTGAAGCCTGCATACTCATTTGCTTTATCTGCAGCTATTCTGTTGATGTTCTTTTGAGGAACTTGCAAATGAATGACTTAAGAGATTATGCTTTTCTGATTATTCTTTTCTGATGACTTAAAAGAGAACAAATGTCTGAGTAGTTCCAAGTAGATATTGCCCTGAGTGTTGAGATGTTAATTAAATGTACAAATCCTTTTGCCACTGAATTAGGGGAATCTGTTGGATTTGAAGTACTTTCTGAGTCTTTGTTGGAAACAACTTGGAAATTGTTGCATGGATGAGGAAACAAAAATAAATGTATGTTGAAGGGCTGCTTAAGTGTCAGGCACGAGAGACATAAAAACAGCCTTAAGGTAGATATTTTAATAGTGATAGCTACTGATACGGGGGAATATAACTCCCCACCTACTGGATGTCCGGTAGGAGTTTGTGTTCTCTAGAATCGAAAAATTAATTTTAGGAACAACGTAGGTTAAGAGAAAAATATATTTATTGAGACAAAGCTTCTGTCTGAGAGAGACAGAAGGGATCCCAAGTGAGTTGCCAAGGACTGTCTTTTCTAGAACTTTATAGAGTAAAACCACAAAGTGAGGCAGATCTAAGATGGGGAAAACATGGGAACTCACAAGATGGGTATGAGGTGGGACAGAACTATGATCAACCAACAAGATTAATTGCTTATTGGAAATGTGCTTTAATGAAGTTGATAGTTTTAATCGCATCCTGTGAAATGTTAAGTTTAGGTGATGTTTTTCAGCTAGCCAGCATTTCTCTATGGATGACACAATTTGTGGACTCACATTCAGAAGTGAGCTCTTTGACCTGAGTAGTGAAACCAGAAGAAAGCCACCCAGTCATGGCAGCTGCTCCGTCTGTACACATACTGACACAAAATTAAATAAAATATTTACAATTTTTATAAAATGTCTACTTTCCCAAGAATCAGAAATCAGTGAAAATACAGAGTGGATGTTACGTATCTTAGAGAACTTGGCAAAGACCGAAATATTATATGTAGGCAGAATTTCATTTTGAATATCATCTTATTTTGTAGTTAAAGCAATTTGTTCTTGTGAAGATTGGATTTTCCTTTTGTAGCCTTTACATACTGATAAGGTCAAATGTACACAAAGTAAGAACAGTGCAGGGAACTGCCACAACTTCACCTTCCAGTCATAGCCGTCATCACATTGCTTCATCTGTATCTGCAGCCAGTTTGCCTTCTGAAGCTGGATTATTCTGAAGAGTATTCACATAGCCTATGATTTCATCTGTAGATTTTTCATTATGTATCTATAAAAGATGAGAGATCTTTTCTTTTTATATATATGTACTTATTTCTAGAATTTCCATTTGATTTTTTTATGGTTTCTATTTCTTCGTTGCGATTTCCCACCTCTTCACTCACTATGTCCATTTTTTCCTTTAAGTACTTGGAGATATATATATATTTTTTTGTTTGTTTGTTTGTTTGTTTTGTTTTGTTTTGTTTTGGTATCGGGGATTGAACTCATGCCCTCATGCTTGCCAAGCAGGCACTTGTGCTGCTGAGCTAAACTCCTGGCCTCTTGGACATATATTTTATAATAGCTTGTTTAAAGTCCTTGTCTGTTTTATAATTTGGGTTATCTCAGGATCTGCTGTTTTATGTACTGCTTTTACCCTTTGATTAAAGATTATATTTTTCTGCTTTTTCAGATATTATGAATATTTAATTGTGTATGTGACCTAGTGGATACTATCTTGGGGAGATTGTGCTGTTCTGGCAGGCAATTAATTAAATTACTGGCAAATCAGTTTGATTTTGCTAGGCTTGGTTTTATTCTTTGTTATGGAAGGTCCATTTATATTTTGCCTTTTGTGTGTGTGTGTGGGGGGGCTTACTGTAGTGCAGAAGTCAGAAAAATTTTCTGTGAAAGGACAGCTAATAAATACCTTAGGCATTTGTAAGCCTTGGTGGCAGCTTCTCAGATCTATCTGTGGAGCACAAAAGCAGTGACAGTATGTAAACAAATGAACATAACTGTTTTATAAAGTGTATTATTCAAGGTTTTACTAGCGTGAACAGATATAACAGGAGATCTATAGATGTAAAACAAACAAGATTGGCTTATGATGGTCAGCCACAGAGTTCACTGAGGAAGTGTGCAGAGGTGTCTACACACTGGAGGCCGAAGGATTCAATCCAAGGTCTGGAGTTCACCCTATTGTCTTGTGCAAGTCCACACCGCAGGCTGAGGGGTCTGTGACAGAAGGCCAAAGGCTCTACAATGAAAGGCTGAAGATTCTGTGCTGGAAAGCTGAAGGGACTACACTGGAAGCCAGGAGACAAGGTCCAAGCCAAAGGTGAAGACTGGAGCTTCTCCCAAGAATGGAAGACGTTTGTCCTTCCTCCTTCTCTTTTATACCTCCAGGTGATGAGCCACCCTAGGGTGGGTCTTCTTTCACATCCTTGGGTTTTGAGTTGCTAAACCCTTTTAGTTAAGCTTTTATTTTATTTTTATTTTTTTGAACGTAGCATTACATAGCTATTTTAATAAAAACACAACTTTGGAGACGTTGTAGGACTTCAAAAGCAGTTAATAATCAAACCGGAATGGGTATCTTTTACATCTTGTCATCTTCAGAGTAGTTGCCTCTACTCTTAGACTTGATAGTATCAAGCATACCAAATTCGAATAAAAACAGTCAAAGCAAAACAGCGGTCTAATAAACCAGCTTCAAATAAGATCAGTCATAGTAAGACAATGTAAGTAATACAGGGTTTCAGCTTAAGTTAATAGGAAATTAAGGATAGTTACTGTGGTATAACCTGTTATTTTTGAAATAGCTGTCTGTGCCCTCAAATCTAATATGAGTAGACAGACTAGAGCAAAATAAAATCAAACTAAATAAGATTACTGTGACTTTTAAATCCTGATACACTATTATGTGTATTTTGGGTCCCACTAGCTTCTTTAGTTTTCAGATTAGGGGGCCAACCTGTTATCCGAGTGTTCCTGAACCTTTTTACCTGTGAGCTTGATCTTGAGCTGTACTCCTTTACTTACTAAAGCCACAAGGTTTTCCTTCCTTCCAGCTGTGTAGTTCTACACTGCCCAAAATGTCATAACTTTTCAATCTATCTGCAGCTGCACCATGAGTTGTCCCTATTTCCTCTAGTTTCCTGTCACATAGAACATCGCTTTCTCATCTTTCACTTCCAGTTTATTAACCCTCTTTCAGGTTGAGTATATTTCCTGTTCAGAGCATCTCAGTGGATCCAATCATGCCTCCTAACCTACTCTGCCTGTTTTCTTTTTGTTAGTGTATCAAGGCTATCTGTGTTAAAGATTATAGCCTACCTTTTCTACCTTATCTCTGCTATTCTATTTTACTGCTTTTATTTGTCCACTTTACTCCTTTATTCCACTGTCTGCCCCATTCATTGAGGGCTCTCTGCCACTGTTGCTAGAATCCTGGTATTTTTTATTCTCTCTCTCTGGAATGTCCTTCCAGTATTTTTTTGTAGGGTTGGGTTGGTGGCCATGAACTCCCACAGTTCCTCCGTGTCTTGGAAATACCTTATTCCTCCATTAATTTTGAGAGTTTTTCTGGGTACATCAATCTGGGTTGGAGGCTATTTTCTTTCAGGGCTTGGATTATTTCCCCGCAGGCTCTTCTCGATTTGAGAGTTTGTGTTGATAAGTCTGTCGTTATTTTGATGCTTTTTCCTTTGTAGGTGATCTGCTTCTTTTCTCTGACTGCTTTTAATAGTCTGTTCTTGTGGTAGATTTCTGGGATCTTGATTATTATATGTCTGGGTGTATATCTGTTTTGGTTGTAGGTGGCTGGAGTTCTGTATGCCTCATATATCTGGATATCATTTTTTTCCTCTACTTGGGAAGTTTTCCTTAATTATTTCTGTGAATAGTTGTTGCAGTTCATTTGTGGCTACTCCTGCTTCTTCGCTCACATTTTTTATTCTTAAGTTATAAATCCTCTTGTCTTCTAGCCTTTCAATTGTTTCTTCCTGGTTCCTTGTTATTTTTAAGAGATCTTTTCTTTCATGAGCACACATTATAAATCTCTCTTCAAGTTTCAAAAGGTTAACTTTAGTTTCTGTCAAGGCATTTTGCCAGCTTTCAATGGAGTTTTTAGTTTCCTGGCAATCTCTTTGGATCTGTTTCATGTATTATAGGTTTTGTTTATATTCTTCATCAAAGGTTTCTCTTCCTTTTCTGGGTTCCTCTGTTCTTCTATTTGTGTTTTCTTGGGAGGGGCTTAGCATTTCTTTAATTAATCTTTTTATATCTTGCCTCACTTGGATTACAATTTCAGTTTTAAGTTCATCTAGAGGTCACGAAGGTATTTCTTTTCTTTTTTTTTTTTTCTTTTTTTACTTTTTTATCGGTACCAGGGATCAAACTCATGACCGCCTGCTTGCAAGGCAGGTGCTTATGCCGCTGAGCTAAATCCCCAGCCCACGAAGGTATTTCTTTATGTCCGCTGATGTTGTAGCTAATATTGCATGATTGCTGCACTGGTTCTCTTCTGTATTTACCTCTCCTGGGCTTATTTTCCCAGGGTTAGCGGCTGGAGGGTTTTTTTTTTTTTTTCCTATCTCTTGTCATGTTTCTGGTTTCTTTCAGACGGGTGTGTTGTGGAGGTTTATGGTCCTCTCTGTATTGCTTACAGTTTTTCTGAAGCATGCTGCCTGGGCTTTTGCCGCCCTTTCCAATTTGCTCGTATCTGAGATGCACATGGGGATGATACAGGCTAGCCTCTAGCCTCTGAGCCAGTCAACCCGCAAGTGCCTTCAGCAACTTAGCCTGTGCTTTGCAGACATCACAGGGTTGGGACAGTTTTGTTCCTGGCTGTTGGGTCCCAACTAGGGGTATGGCTCAGCCCAAGCAGATCCCACCAGTCCTCCCTGGGCCAGGGGTGGCTGACTGATGCCACCGCGGCACTGGGCTCTGCCCCACTCCAAGATGTTCTCCAGCCAGCAACACCCACTGCGGGATGCAATCTGCAGCACTCACCAGGAATCAATATAGTTCTCCACCTTGGCTCCACTCCACGCTTCTCTGCATCCTCCGGCCAAGCGCCTAGGACTCACCAATTCCGGCTATCAGAGGCCGTGGCTTCAGGGCGACCTTGAGTCACCTGACTCCATGGTGCTCTCAGCACAGTGTGCACCCATCTCAGTGAGTGCGTCAGGCTCCATCCCTCCACTCGCATTTTTCCTTCCTCTTCCTGTTTTTCTTTTCACTTCAGTTTCCTCCTGGGTTCGTGAGAGGTGAGAGTCCCTCTCCGCTGCTCCTCTGGCCCACTCCATGTTGTCAAATTCCAGCGTCTGAGCTGTTTTTCCAGAGAAGCTCTCCACCCAGCCATGTAGCAAGCAGCCATCTTCTCTAATCTCTCTAGTTAAGCTTTTAAATGTCTCAGATTGACACAATCAATCAACCACTATTCAAAGCCAGCCAGCTTTTACACATAGGCCTTAAATTGCCTGGCCCTCCTGTGATTCCTGCACCTAAAGCTTGCAGCTCCTGAATGTCTGAGGGTGTGTATTCTGATGGAGGTGGTGGTGTGAATTCCACTCCTCCTGGCCTATTCTGCAACCTCTTACAGTTATTCAGCTTTCAGGCCTACAGCAGCAGCAATCTGGTAGACCCTGTGGAGTGTCACTAAGCTCTCAGATGCCCCTTTATCAGGACTCTGCCCCACCAATTCTAGCCGCTTCAGCAACCAGACATCTGCTTTTGACTCCTCAGCTGTGTGGTGGCACTATGCTCTGCTTGGACACCACCTTCTGATGCTACAATTGGGAAGTCCTTCCATGACAGAAATCTGGGACCAACCAAGGCTGACCTTGTATTGTTTTTGGTTTTGTTTTTTTTTTCCCTTATACTTCACAATCCTGCATGGCTTAGTATCCACTGTCAAATTATAGCTGTTCTACATGTTTTGTCTAGTTGCTTAAGGCAGAAGGGAATTTTTTAACATGGATAGAAGAGGAGTTGTTGTTGTTATTTTTTTAACAAGTAGGTTACTTTCCCTCTTTGTTCTTGTCTTCTTTGTTTCTTTTTCAATTTATTTGTTGAAACACCTGGTTAGTCTGCTCTGTGGAACTTTCTACTTCCTGGATTTTTCTGATCATGCTGTATTCCACTAGGGTGGTTTAAAATGTTCCCCTGAAAGGTGGCGGTTAGATCCAAGGACTGACTTAATTTAGTTAGATTTTGTTTTGTTTTTTGGCAAGAGTAGGTGGTTGTAAGTGGTGGTTATTTTGTAACATTAGTAGCTATTGGTGATCATTATGTGGCTCCATTAACTTATCAGAAGTTTTCAAAATAGTACTACTTTAATTCCATGATTCCTTCCTCATTTACCAGGAAACATCTAGAAAGAGAAACCTTCTCATCAGATATCCATACCCTGATAGGCCAGGCCCTGTCCTGCAAGGAAAGTTAAGTGTTTGATTTGGTCTCTTTACTTAATCCATTTACAAAATAACTAATTTATCCTGCAAACATGACCAATGAGTTTTTGCTCAGAACCGTCATATGGATCTGTTTCTTTAGTTTTCTGAAAGCACATGAAAGGATCACAGAATACTGAAATAAAATCCTGAGACAGGATTGCAAGATTCAGGAATAAAAGAAACAAATGCTGTTGACAGAAGTACCACTTTAAAAAGTGGAATTTAAGAAATTCTTACTGTAACTTAATGTTATAGGAGTGGGAAATTATAGGCTAAGAGAAGATTTGAATGTCTTCCAACACTTGCTACAAGTTGGGTCGGGTCTTAGGGTATGAGGCATTCACACAATGGAACATATATTTCTGCATACAGTGAAGTATCAGATCTTATGCTTGAAATAAATGTATCTGTGCTTCTCAATACCCACAGGGTGATTTCCACAAGATGAAAAAGCAACTCGGTAAAGACATGGTTTTGAATCCTGTCTCTACCACTTTTATTGTTTTGTTTTATTTTTGAGGCAGGGTCTCACTATGTAGTGCAGGCTGGCCTGAACTTACTGTGTAGCCCAGGCTAGCCTCAAAATCACAGCAATCCTCCTGCCTCAACCTTCTGAGTGCTAGGGTTGCAGATGTGTGCTAAATGCCTGGCCTATCTCTATAATTTATTTAAAAAGTAGTAAGTAAGAATCTGTGGCTCTTGGGAGGCTGAAGCAGGAAGATCACAAGTTCAAGGCCAACCTGGGTTAGTAGTGAGACTGCCTCCCAACTCCAGGAAACAGAAACAAAAGCCAAACCTGGGAAAGCATCTAACAAAAATTATTCTTTTCTTTTTACCAGATGGACCACTTTTGATGCTCTCTTAGTTGTAGCACTCATACAAGGCCTCTCACATTCATGGGAGGTGACAAAGAGCCCCCTGTTGGTGGGATAAGGATGAATCTTGTCCCTCTAAGGTTGTTTCCTGAATGCAGTGGAGAGGGATTATACTCCCCAAATGTATGCAATTTTGTGTATTTTCCTGTGGTGTGTGAGTTTCATTAATTTCACATAGAAAAATGTATTTTGGGAGGAAAATGATATTGCCTTTAGAGTAGTAAAATTCTACTTATTTTTTTTTTTATTTTTGTTTGTTTTATTTTGCTGTATTGGGAATAGAACCCAGAGTCTTTGCTCGGGACTACATCCCCAGCCCTTTCTTATTTTTGTACTTTTTGGTTTGCAACAGAGTCTCACTAAGTTACAAGTTCACCTAGGCTGGACTCAAACTTGTGATCCTTCTGTCTCAGCTTCCCAGAGTTTTGGGATTCCAGGAGTAAACCACCACACCAGCCTGCAGCACTTTTTGTTAATATGCCTCCCATTGAGTGATGGATTCTGTATCCCCTGTCCTAGAATCTAGACTGTCTTTGGACAGCTTCCACCAAAGAAGTACAGGGCAAGTGATACTGTGTGACTTGGGAGCCTGTTAGAAAAGAGAGTGCAGCTTCTTTTGCCTCGGTCACTAGAACCCTTACACATAGAGCATAAGCTGTTTTGTGGAGCAAACAGACAAACAACCCTGTGGTGATCATGCTATGAGGAAGTCATATTATTGGGAGATACCACGTAAAGGTGGCCCAATTTGGAGGCATAACTTTGAGCATCCCATCCTGAGCATCAATTTGTGAATGAATGAGCCTTCAGATGGGTCCAACTCCCAGCTGTTGAGTTACCCCAGCCTTCAAGTCTTCTTGGCCAAAGCCTTGAATATCAGATAGCCTCAGACATTGATTTCTGAATTCCTGGGCCATGTAATGCATGAGTATAACTAATTTTTTTATTCTGTTTAATTTATGGTAATCTTTTACACAGCAGTAGTGATGGAAACAGTTACATTTAACAGCCAGCAACAATTATTTTTCAGTGGAAAACCTAAAGAACGACTTGTAGGAAGTATCTGTGGGTACAAAATTTGGAGTCACCATGTATAACAAAGTATGGTTGTATACTGAATATTTATTCATAGTCTAGATGAAGTGTAGTAATCAGAAATTTGTGAGTGTGTGTGTGTGCATGTATATGTGTGTGTTACCAGGGATTGAACCCATAGGCTGCATTCTAGGAAAAGCACTCTTAACACTGCTATCCCCAAATTTTTTATTTTCAAGGAGGGTCTTACTAAATTGGCCAGAGTGGTCTTGAATTTCTAACCCTCTTGCCTCAGTCTCCTGAGTAGTTGGGATTACACGTGTGTGCCACGACACTCAGTCAGGAGCAGTCTGATAAAGACTGTAATATGGCTCTGTATCATGGTTGACTTCTGCCTTTACCAGGCTTCCAGGAAACTCAACAAGAAAGTTCACTCCAGGTCAAATTTATCTGTAAAGTAGTAGCCATTGAGAAAAGCAGGGTAGCACTATTAATTTAGTCAGAATAGAATTAGGGCCAATTCTAAGAGGAAGTAATTTGTGGACTTTTTCTATATCAGTACTCCTTACCACCTTAATGTTCTCTTTATTTTCAGACTCACATTTAAGCACTTCCCGACCATTCTACTCTGATGTCTTCATAGACATCTCAAAATCATCATGTCCACAACTCCTGAATTGTACTTCTGATCTCCTCTCCCTGAAATCTGCCCTACCCTATAGGCTTCCCCACCTTAGTAGATGGTAATTTAAAAAAAAACAAAACAAAACTTTAATTGAAGTGGAACCCACAAATGATAAAATTCACCCATTTAAAGTACATTATCCAGGCTGGAGAGGTAGCTCAGTGATAAAGTGCTTACCTGAAATGCACAAGGCCCTGGGGTTTAATTCCTGCAAACCAAACAAACAAGTAAAATACTTGTGTGTTTACTGCAGGATTGAAGGTTGTTTATTGAGGATTGAAGCCAGGGCTTTTTCATGAAACTACATTCCCAGCCGCTTTTTTAAAAAAAAAAAATGAATTATTTTTTGGTTGGTTGGTTTTTTGAGACAAGATCTCATTATGTAGTTCAAGTTGACCTCTAACTCATGATGATCCTCTTGCCTCAGCTCCTGTGTGCCACCACAATCTAGCTCAAACTCTTACAAATAATGCTCCTGTGAATATGTATGTGTAATTGATGGACATGTTTTATTTTGTCTTTTAAACAGAAACTCTGGCCATAGTTAAGAACAAGGGAAGGAAAAAAATTGGTAAGGAAGTGATCCGTTGGAACCTTGTGGATCAGGAGACTCCCTGGAGAGAGGAACTGAAAGAGATAGAACAGGAGGAGGAGGAGCTCGGGCAAGGTCCCCAGGAACAGGGGAGGGGTTTCTCTCTGAGTCTTGAGTGAAGGAAGAATGGGAATTTCTTCCTTTAAGGGAGAGAGAAAGTACTTCTAAGTTATGTTTTTATATTGTAAAAGTAATATGAGGACCTGTGAGTATGGGATCAGTGTTAGAGCACTTGCGTAGCATGCATAAGGTCCTCAGTTTGATCCCTGTACCACCAAAAAATAAAATAAAATAAAATGGCATGTGAGGAATGCTGTAATTCAGTGGTTGAGAATGTGTGTTCTCAAATGAAGGGCCTTAGTCCGAATCCTGATACTGTGCTTTACAAGCTATGAAACCTTGGACTCTAGCATTGCTTGTGTCATGTGCTGGTGGTCACACAGTACAGTGTGGCAGGGGACTGCATCAGGTGTGAACACCAAGAGGCTGGTGGGGAGGCTGGCCTGCAGGCTGCTGCTACAGCATCACTTAGCACGGTGCATGACACGCTCGACATGGAGTCAGTATTAAGATGTTACAAAGATGTATCAAGCTGACAGGTGACACCGTGTGACCATCTCATTACGTATTTTTAAGGTGATTTTTTTTTTATCCTAAGGAAAGTTACTAGTAATATGACCATCATTTTACAAAATTTTTGCTACCACATTCATAAGAAAAAGTTTATTAGTTACTGAAAAAATACCTTAGGAAAATGAACCTTTTTTTTTTCTAGTACTGAGATTTGAATTCAGTATCATACATGCTATACAAGCAGGGCCTCTGACCTACATCCCTAGCATGAACATTAACTTTTGATTCCTTTTACCTCTGACCTGCAGAGTTTATATGTAACACTTCCATTCAGCCTGTGATAACTCTGCATATGGGGCCTCACATGCCATCTCTGTCATCACTAAGTTGATGATTTTCTTATAGGATCGAGTAAGAAGTAGGTCAGCAGTGAAACCCTGGCTGTGTTAGCGCAGACTGGCTGATTCTGCAGAAGACTGGCCCTCTTCCACACTCACCCTACTTCATGATCTGCAGAGCAGCTGTTCCCAGCCTTGCTGGGAGCAGGGGCACTCATCAGAAGACCAAGGGAGGGACACAGCAGGAAGAGGCTTCGTGAGGCCAGTGAATGGGAGATAGGACAGACAGTATTAGGATGGCTTCAGGTGAAGGAAGCATGGGGAGGATTATCTGTTAACTAGCTAAGATGAGAGAAGGCCTTTGAATGTCTCTACCATGAGGCACTTTTCAGCAGAGCCCTGTAACTCAAGGGAAGGACGGTACAGCAGTGAATGCAAGGCAACTGTGTACCTAAAGAAAAATCACAGCTGTCAAGGAGTCTTACAAAGTCAGTTTGGGTGGTTAGTACTTAGTGGTAGCTTCTTTTGTAAGAGCCAGATTAATTTCCTAATGCCGTTTTTCTACTTTAATGTTGTTGCTTTAATCATTAGAATACCACCGATTCCTTCAGGCAATAGGAAGCTATTGAAGATTTAATGAGATTCATATTGCTTATGCTTAAATGTTGATGACTTCCTGCATGCATATTAATCATCCCTGACCTTGATCTTAAATTCCTGCCCAGTACAGATTCTCATCAAGCATACCTACTAGATTCCTTGTGTTCACCAAATAAATACCTGGTTTGTTTCCAAAAGTACATTTAAAAAATGTTAAATCTGATGTTCAGAGTGTGTCAAATTTTTAAAACCTTCATCTAATTTGCCTTTCAATTCTTACTGTGACCATCAATCTGGAAAATTTAGGGTGAGGAAAATTAGTTAACCCTTCATGGGGGATTTAGCCTTGTGTTTAAGACTGTATGTTCTGTGCAGCAGACCTTGAACAGACCTAATTGGTTGTCTAGGTCAGAATGTCCAACTGGTGCCTTTTAGCCCATCCAGGCCACAGAGCATTTCTGTGTGGCCTGAGTATGCACCCCGTCTGTCGAGCAGCAGGACTCGCCTTTGCTGCTGCTTCCCGCACCCGTCCTTTAGTTCAGGCCCACCCTTCCTGCCACAGAGGCCTGGGAAACAAGGGCTGACCACCTGGCCTCCTCATGTCCTGCATCTATGCATCTGTCCCAGTTGTCCCCCCAGCCACCTTAGCAGATTTCCTGATCAACAGTCCTGCAAATTAGGAGCCAGGGCAGGAATTGAGAACATGAGGGGAGAGGTAACAGGTCTTGGGAGTCTGAAAGATGAATGCAGGAGAGGCAGGCAGAAAGGATCACACCAGTTGAAGAGAAAAAATAAATATGTAAGAGTTGAGGGTGAGGAGGTTTGTATACAAAGAAGCAGGATGTGAGGGGAAGACGTAAGAGGTGCGGGAGCTTGTATGTGGCATGCCAGTCACTGAGATGAGTGAGGAACAAAAGAGGGAAATTTGCTTGTGAAAGAGGCCACACATGTGAGAATGAGAAGAATAGAGAAGCCAAGCAACCTGACAAAACTTGACAGCCTGCCCCTGTGGCAGACGGAATGACAGAGCAGTTTTTCCTGATCTATTCCAGGACTGAACTCAGCGCCTTTATAATAATAACCACAAAATTACTACTAAGAAGTCCCAGCTTGGTGAGGTGACACACACCTGTTATCCTTGCTAGTCTCCGAGCTACTCAGGAGTCTGAGGCAGGAAGATCATTAGTTTAAGGTCAATCCAGGAAGCTTAGTGAGACTGTGTCTCAAAATAAAACCTACAAAACAGGCTAGGGATATAGCTCATGGTAGAATACTACTGGATTCCACCCCTAGTATTAGAAAAAGAAAAGAAGCAGACCATAAGAATGAGGGTATAGCTTGGTGATAGAGTACTTGCCTAACATGTATTAGGCCCAGAATTTGATCCCCAGCACTGCAAAAAAATAAATACATAAATATTTTAATATAAAGTAAACCACAAATAGGTGTACACTTAGCATATTATATTACATTGGATGAGGGGGGGTTAATGGGGATCAAACTTATGACCTCATGCTTGCCAGGCAGGCACATGCCACTGAGCTAAATCCCCAGCTCACTGGATTGATTGGAATTATTTTAAGATGTTCCAAATATGTAGCATTTGGTTCTGAACCTGCTTGTTGACATGATTATTTGTAATCATATCCCAAGCAAAAGTTTGGAGATACTGCTTTTGATGACTGTATTTGTTTGCCCTGGTAACAGTTTGTGTCGAGATGTTGCTCCAAAGCCTCATGTGGTCATACAGTTTCTTCAGAGGTGGCTGAATCTACAGTGTGTGGTTGATTTGTGGTGCAATGCTGGGATTATAGGTAAATGATGGCTGAATCAATCCGCTGATTGGATTGGACCACCCTAACTCTTCTCCCTGATACAGTAAAGAGGCAGAACGAGGCTTGTCTCTCCCTTCTCTCTTGTTGCCTTTTTTATCTTCTGCCACCATGAACAACATGTTGCTCCTGTGGCATGTGCCACCCTGCCTTGGTGCCAACTGATTATGGACTGAAACTTTCATAAACTGTGAGCTAAATAAACCTTTTTCCCTTTAACTTTGGGTATCCGGTATTTTGTCTTAGCAATGGGAAAAGTAACTAAGACAGTCCCCCTTTTCTTACAATGAGGTAATTTTGCATACAAATAGATTTTCATCTTCTTACAGAAGGATTTTCTGTTCCTATCACTTAACTGAATAGGTGAGAAGATATCTATTATGCAAGTAGATTTTTCATATTTAATAATCAAAATATCTTTTAAAAAGAACTTTTAAAAATGACTACAAAATTCCATGTTTTAGCTAGTTGTTGCTGCTGCTGTTGTTATTGAGTGCTTGGCAGCAAATGTTCTACCACTACATTACACTGTCTGCCTTACTTCAACTATTTAATTCCACTTCTGGAAATATGTATTTAGAAAATAATCAGAAGAAGCAGGCATGGTGGTGCATGCCTTTAATCCCAGCACTTTGGAGGCTGAGGCAGGACGATTGCCTCCAGTTCAATACCAGCCTGGGCTACAAAGTGAGTTCAAGGCAACCTGAACTGCATAGTGGAATCTTGTCTCAAGAAAACCAAAAAAAAAAAAAAAAAAAGAAAGAAATGCCAATGAAGATTTAAATTCAACAGTATCTATCACAATGTTGCACATTTTTTTATTATTATATAAAGAAAGACAAAACAGAAAACAGGCAGAAATAGTACATACTTTCAAGGAAAAGAAATAAGCGGTAATAAATCACTAGTTGATGTATACCTATTGTCCCCCCCACAAATAGTTGTTCAAGGTACAAAAGTGGAACATATAAATGGGAAATCAACCAGGGAGACTGCAAACAGTTCTGTTCAACTATCCAACAAAAACTAAGTAATATGACTATCCTATACACTTAGACACGTACACATTTATCTGTATCTTCATGTTGAGACCTAACAAAACTTATTAAATTAAAATCCTCCTGAACAAAGATTAATAATATTGCTGGATTTCACATCATAACACTCTGCAGTCAGCACTGGGTACTGCAGTGCCCCTTTCTTTCTTTCAAAGTATTTGTTCATTTCATCATGTGTCATAAGATCAGTCCTCATAAACTGTTTATAGGTTTTACGCGAGCATGAGTCTTAACACGTGTTTCAATCCTTTCTATATTAGAGGGAGAAACAGAACAAAGCAGGACAGAACTAAACATATTCCTATAGACACATAAAACTAAAAAGACATATAAAACTGCTGTATAAGGAGTTCTACCATGGTCACTGTGCTGTTTCTTGTTATCATCAACAGAATTGGTTATATCATCAGATAAAGTATAATTGAACATAACAGTACATAACAATTAATAGAAATACAACTTTGTAGATAGTGTAGAGCTACAAAAACAGGTAGTAATCAAGTCAAAATGGATATCGTGGTGAATCGTCATTTTCAGTATAGTTGTCTATACTCCTCAACTTGATACCAGCAACCTAACCGTTTTGAATAAAATCTGTCAATGAGCAGCAATCAAACAAGTCAGATTTAATTAAAATCAGTCATGATACAACAGTATAAGTCATACAGGGATCCTGATTGAGTTAATAGGAAATTAAAGATGACCCCTGTGCTGTATCATTATATCTTCGGGACAGCTGTCTGTGCCCTCAGATCCAGTGCTTGTATACAAACTAGGATGGAACAAGTTCCATCCAAGCAGAGTGGTGCGAGTAACAAGGGTTTTAATTCCTGATACACTATTAGGTATATATTCTGCTATATTTTTTTGAAGACTATTCCTCTCCTTTACTCCCCCTGAATGAACTTTGTATTTTTGGGTCTCCCCAACACTCATGGTTTTATATTGGGGAGGCAACCTGCTATTTACCTAAGTGTTTCCGAACTTTCTCACTTCTGGACTGGAGCTCTAGTTATATTTCTTCATTTATTAAAGCTTGTCTGTTCAACCTATGCATAAATATTGGTGCAGTTATCCCTATTACTCTCTGGTTCCCTATCACATTGAGTTCCATTTTCTCATATTTGATTTTGGTCCATATAACCTTCTTCAGGCTAATTATATTTCCTATAAAGAGTCCCTTGGTGGACACTACCTCTTGATCCACTCTGCCTGCTTAAGGGAAAAAAAGAGAGAAATTTTTTCCCTTACGTTAGTGTATCTAGGACATCTATATTAGAAATTATATCCAACCTTCTTTGCTCATTTCTGTTGTGCTTTTTTTCTGTCATTAGTTGTCTGTTTGTCTTCTCCATTTCACTTTCTGCTCCATTCATTGTGGCCTCGCTGCCACTGTTTCTAGAATCCTGGTACTTTTCTCTCTCTCTTTAGAATGTCCTGCAGTATTCTCTGTAGAGTTGGATTGGTGATTGCAGATTCCCCCCATTCCTCTTTATCTTGGAAACACCTTGTTTCTCCATTAATTTCTAGGGAAAATTGTGCAGGATATATCAATCTTGGCTGGAGGTTATTGTCTTTCAAGGCTTGGATTATTTCATCCCATGCTCTTCTAGATTTGATGGTTTGTGCCAAGTTCTGATGGGTTTTCCCTTGTAAGTGATCTGTTTCTTGTCTCTGATGGCTTTTAATATTCTGTTCTTGGGGCTGGGGATTTAGCTCAAGGGCTGGGGATTTAGCTCAGTGGCATAAGAGCCTGCCTTGCAAGTGTGTGGTCATGAGTTCAATCTCCGGTACTGATAAAAAAAAGAAAAAGACAAAAAAAAAATTCTGTTTTTTTTTGTCTTTTTGAGACAAGGTCTCACTGTGCAATTCAGGCTAGCCCTGAGCTCACTTTGTAGCCCAGGCTAGTCTCAAACTCACAGCGATCCTCCTGCCTCAGCCTCCTGAGTGCTGGGATTACAGGCGTGAGCCATCACGCCCAGCTGTTCTTATGTTGGATTTCTGTAATCTTGATTATTATATGCCTGGGTGTAGTTCTGTTTTGATTGTAGGTGGCTGGAGTTCTGTATGCCTCATACATCTGAGCATCTTTTCCTTTTCCTATGTTTGGGAAGTTTTCTTTAATTATTTCTTTCTTTCTTTCCTTCTTTTTTTTTTTTGTCTTCTTCTTTTTTATCGGTACTGGGGATCGAACTCACGACTGCCTGCTTGCAAGGCAGGTGCTTATGCCGCTGAGCTAAATCCCCAGCCCCTCTTTAATTATTTCTGTGAATAGCCTTTGCAGTTCCTTTGTTTGTACCCCTGCTTCTTCATTCACATTCTTTATTCTTAAGTTATAGATCCTCTTGTCATCTTCTAGCCTTTGTATTGTTTCTGCTTGTTTCCTTATTATTTTTAAGAAATTTTTCCTTTCATGTTCCCACATTACAAATCTGTCCTCCAGTTCAGATTAATCTATCCTTAGTTTCCTTCAAACTGTTATGCCAGTTTTAAATAGAGTTTTTAGTTTCCTGGTAATCTCTTTGAACCTGCTTCATGTATTCTATGTTTTCTCTATTTTCTCCATCAAACAATTCTCCCCCCTTTTTTTTTTGTTCTTCCATTCTACCATCTCTTTTTTCTTGGGAGGTGTTTAGCATTTCTTTAATTATTCTATTTATATCTTGCTTTACTTGGTTAAATACTTCACTTTTGAAGTCGTCTATGAGGTCGTGAAGATACCACTTTATGTCTATTAGTGCCATGCCTAGTATTGCATGTTTGCTGTCCTCATTCTCCTTTGCATTTTACCTTTCCTGGATCAGCATTCTCAGGATTGGGGACTAAGGACCCTTTCTTGTTGCCTCCTCTTCTCATATTTTTTGTTTCTTCCATACAGGCGTTTATAGGAGGCCCAGTTTCTTTCTTTGTCAGTTTCAGTAGTGTACTAGGAGGTACAGACCTGGGCAGCCTATGTTGGGTCTGCCCCTCCAGGTCAACCTACTGAAGGCTTCACTGCGTTAGGGTGCACTGCCAGTCGCAGGGACCTGGTTTGGGCTAGCCTATTGGGCCTCAGTCCATGGTGTCACCCAGGTCAAGCACTCTCCACCAATCCCTCTTGAGAGGGGAGTATGTGACTGAAGTCACTGCAGCACCCTGTTCCAGGTAGTCTTCCCGGTCCCAGAATGTCCTCTGTTGGAGCCTCTTTGTCTATGGAAGGGTCTTTATTCCTCTCACTCATCGCAGATCAATGCAGGATTCCCTGTCAGCTCTGCTCTCAATTCGGTTCGTCAATTCCTGCTCTCAGAGCATTCGCATCTCCAGTGAGTTGTAACTAGTGGGCTATCCTGGCTGCACCAATTTAGGTGTGGCAGCAGCAGCAAGTTCAATCCACGAGTTCAAGCAGCGGCACCAAGACTTTAGCTGTTCCAGTCATAGCACTGGGACTGCATTTCCAATTAGTTTCTCTCAGCTTAGTTTGTTTCTGGGTCGGCAGGGTGTATCTTCATCTGCTTGGGACTCCCCTCGCCGCACCATTCCTGGAATCTAAGCTGGTTATCTCAGAGAGCCTCTGTAGCTGCTGTTATCTGTCTGCCATCTTTTCACACTTGTATAATGTTGCACATATTAACAAAGAACAGGAAATAACCTAAATGTCCAGTGAAATTAGAATGATTAAGGAGAAATAAGGTAAATTTTGATATCCATAAGAAGACATAACTGTTATAACACTGTAAAAATATTGCCCGTTGAACTGTTCCCTCCAACGGGTTCTCACATTGCCTTCAAGTGACTTTTTAAAAATACATTGGAGGCTGGGCCTTGTGCAGGCCTGAAATCCTAGCACTTTGGGAAGCTGAGGCAGGAAACTCACAATCTTGAGTTCAATCCAGGGAACCTAGTGAGTTAGTAAGACCCTATCTCAAAATAAAAAGGACTGGGGATGTAGCTCAGTGAAAAGGCTCTGCGTTCAATCCCTAGTACCAAAAATAAATAATAATTTAATTGAAAAATAAAAGATGTGTTGGGTCATTTCAGTGCTAAGTGTTTCCTGTCTTCCCATTATAGTCACCATGAAAACTCTGACCTCAAGTGCCACTGGCCTGTTTTGTCACCTGCAGGTCCTCCTTTCTCCTGCCCTGTGGTTCAGGGCTCTAATTCTGTAAGCTCTTGCCTTCTTGGAATCTTGGCATTTGCCCTTCCCCAGAGTGGACTAGCCTTTCCTAGCCTTCACCTGCCTGCGTGCTGCTTGTCCCTCGCTTTGTTGTCACTTTATCAGAAGACTCTCCTGAGTGTGTCTGCTCAAAGAAGAGGCCCCAAGTATACCTTCATATCATGGTCTGATGGCCCTTCGTAATGTATTACATTTTCAAATTCTAGGTCCATTGTATGGTTCAGTTAATGCCCATTTCTCCTCTAGACATTTCATTTTCTCTCCCGTGTGGGAGAACTTTCCAGTTTTAATCTCTATCTCTTTAAATCAAGGTTTTGATTTCTGTTGCTAATTATTTTTGTATATTTTTGGGGTAGGTTTCTGTCAGGTTGCCTAAGCTGACCTCAAGTTTCTGACTCTTACCTCCATCCAAATAGCCCAGCCCTGTTGCTCTATTTTTTTTAATTTTAATTTTTATTTTAAAGGGGATAAAATTAAACACAACAGAACAAAATAGGACATACAAAAACAATGTAAGAGATATAAATTTCAAAGCTAGCTGACATGAGATCTTCACTATCATATTGTCTCTTGTTTTCTTCCAAATAGTTGTCCATGTCTTCGCATACAGAGAATTCATACAGAACAACATAGTATAAAACTGATCGGAACATAATGAGGAAGGTGTTTTAGGTCTTCAAAACCAGACAGTAGGGAAGTCACTAATGGCTGTCATAGAATCTTTTGTTCTCTTCAAAATAGCTTTCATGTATATTGAAGTTCAGCAGAACAAAACAGGCAGGGGGGGAAGGGGTTGCTTGGTTTCCTGGTGCTCCAGGGCCCAGTGTGGTATGGGTCCCAGTAAATGCCGGTGGCTCCCATCCTGGGCTGCTGGAGCCTGCCACACTCACAAGCTGTTTGCTCTAGTTTTAAATCACAAGGGTCTGTCTTCTTGCTTGGAAGTTGTTTTTATTTGTTTGATTGTTTTTTTGTAGTAGGGATTGAACCCAGGACCTTGCTTATGCTAGGAAAGTGCTCTACAATTGAGGTACATTCTTAGCCTTTAAAAAAAAATTTTATGTATACATACCTAACAGAAATAAATGTAAATTTTTATAATAAGTTATGTACTGTATTCCATAGTATAAATTATAAAATGTAGTATATAATTTTCTGTACATATTTGTGGTACTGAGGATTGACCCCAGGAGCCTTTTACTACTCAGCTATATCCTCAGCCTTTTAAAATTATTTTTATTTTGAGATAGGATCTTGCTAAATTGCTCAAACTGGCCTCAAACCTGCAATCCTCCTGCCTCAGTCTCCCAAATAGCTGGAATTACAGGTGTATATCATTGCATTCAGCTTTCCTTGAAAGTTCTAAGAGTATTCTAGTCTTGCTTTATGGTTGCAATATTTTCCTTGGGTCTATTATGAACAGTTTTCTAGAAACTTTCTTCTCTGTAGTCTGTTTCTTCTGATTGTTCTTATTTTTACTTTTTGGTTTGATACCTATTTTTTTTTAATAGCTGTCTCATATATTTGATAATCCATTTTTTAAGCACATGTTTACAATTCATGCAGTTTATAGATCATCTTTGGAGGTGGTTACATGTACATGTTATAGGTTTTGGGGTTTTTTTTGTCTTTTTCCTTTTTATCAGTACCGGGGATTGAACTCACGACTGCCTGCTTGCAAGGCAGGCGCTTACGTTGTTGAGCTAAATCCCTAGCCCCTATAGGTTGTTATTAAAACCCCTTTTTTTCTTTCTTCCCCTTTTTTCCCTGATTTCCCTGCCATCTTTTTTCAGACTTGTTGATATTATTTGTCTTAGCTTGTGTTATGGCATATAATCTTGACATTGATTGAAGTTATTAGGACCCTGTACTCCAAACATCTTTATTCCTCCCATTTCCCCTTCCCCTTGCCCTCTCCTTGTTTCCTTGGACTGTTTATTGGACAAGATCTGTCGCCTTGTCTGTTTCTATCCATCCTTTATCATTTTCTTCATTTGTACTTTTGCCTCACACAAATGAGAGATACAATATGGAATTTAAGCTTGTGTGTCTGATTTATTTTACTCAACATTGTATTTTCCAAGTGCATCCATTTTCTTACAGATGCCTCAAATTTGTCATTCTTTATACCCAAGTAGTATTCCATTATGTGTAGATACCATATTTTGTTTATTCAGCCATGGGTATACAGGCTGCTTCCAGGATTGAGCTATTCCAGATGTGCTGCTAATTTTGGTATGCAGGTATCATTGTAGTATGATGCTCTTTGGAGAAGATACCTAGCAGGAGGATAGCTAAATCATATGGAATTTCTAATTTCATTTCTTTGAGGAATCTCCGTGCTGATTTCCACAGTAGTTGTACTAGTTTTCATTCCCACGAGCATTGCAGAAGGGTTTCTTTTTCACTATATCCGTATTTATTATTGTTTGATTTCTGAATGATTGCCATTCTTTCCGGAGTAAGGTAGCATTGTTTTAATTTCCATTTAATTTGCAGAGATACTGAACATTTTTTCATATATTTGTTGACCATCTGGTTTTTTGTTGTTGTTGTTGTTTTTTGTCTTTTTCCTTTTTATCGGAACTGGGGATTGAACTCACGACTGCCTGCTTGCAAGGCAGGCGCTTATGCCGCTGAGCTAAATCCCCAGCCCCTTTGTTGACCATCTGTATTTCCTCCTCTGTAAAGTGTCTGTTGATTTCTCTAGCCCATTTCTTGAGTAGGTTTTTAATTTTAGGTGGTTTGACTTCTGTGGTAACCCATGGAGGAGCACGGTCTGTGCTGCAGTTACTTTGTTGCTACTTCAGACATCCCTGATGGCAGGCTGGTGGGAAGACAGTGAGTTTGTGTTCTGCACACCCCATTACATCCCTGATGGAAGGACCCACTGGAAGACAGTTCATGATCAGGGCCTCCTCCATTGCATCCTGGAGGGTGGGTTGGTTGGAAGAGAGTCTGCACTCAGTGCTGCTCCATTACATCCTGGAGCCCAGGGGACTGGAAGACAGTGAGGTTGCACTTTGTGCCCCCTGATTACATCTCTGACAACAGAGCGGGCTAGAAGATAGAGAGTTTGTGCTCTGGGCTTCCCCATAAATAGTGGGCCAGCTGAAAGAGTGTAAGACAGACAGAAACCCCAGGACCAAGGAGAGCCCTGGTGCACATACGCACACACACATGTAGACAGTGAAGTAATCAGCGAGGCCAGTAATGCAGAAGCATGTGAAGCAACAGCAAGGAGAAAGCAGTTGGACTCTGGAGAGCTCCACCAATAGAAGCCCAGTCCCAGGCCCCACATAAAGAGGCCAAGATCAGGTCCATAGCCAGCATATCTCTAAAATGTAACATAGACAATATCACAGAACTATAAACACCAGAAGAAGATAGGTTCTTAGAATAGCTATAAAGAACCAACTACATCTGGAGGGTATCCCAGAAGAATGGGCATGTCCTTTCCTCCTTGAGAGAGGCCTCAATGCTAGTGGTAGAGCTATATATCAGGGAGGCTAGTGGATATCAACATAGAAGACAAAGTATAAGAAAAAAGAGAAGATGGACAATTTCAAGATGCAGAGGTGGGATGCAGCTCCAGACTCCCAATTCACTCAGGACAGGACTGGAGCTGAAAGAGATGGATGAAGTTAGAAGTCAAACACTGAAACTTTCTGAAATGATAATTACATAAATTGAAAAAAAACAGTGAAGAGGGGTATAGAGAAAATGATCTCTCAGCTACAAAAAGAAATGATGTTTAAAATCAAGCTACTAGAGAAGACACACAAAAAAATAGGTGATCTTGGAAAAAGATGGAAACAAAAAATGCCCAACATAGAAGAGAAGTGAAATCCATGAGACAGATTCAAACAGAGATCCAAGAGATTAAAGCCTCATGCAAAATATATGTAACAGACCAAATGAAGGAAAAGATGGAATTTCAGATCTTAAAGGCAATTTTTAGCTAATGATCATGAAAAGAAAGGTATCTCAGAAACAACAAAGACCATGATAAATCAATCCACAGCTACATGAAGCAAGAAAAATAATACAAAATTGATTGGGGTCAATGAGAAAGCTGGAGACAATGCAAGTGCCATTGACAATCATAAATAGTGCCAAATACAAGAGCATCCAACTATATAAGACAGTTATTGGTAGACATGGAAAATCAAATGAGCAATAACACCATTATAATGGGAGACCTCAATACCCCGTTGTCACAGAGAGACATGTCAACAAGTCAGAAAATCAGCAAAGAAATATCAGAACTGAACCAAACTTGTGAACAAATGGAATTAATTGAAAAAAAGCCATGCCCTCAGGTTATGTGCCAGCAACCCAGAGAGATCCTGCAAGCCCAGCACAGCCCAGAGAAGAAGCCATACTTGTAAAAAGATGGAAACAAAAAATGCCCAACATAAGAGGAAATCTTCCACCTTCGGGGAGCATAAGTGAACCACTGCCCTGTGACGCTCCACCATTGGAGGAAACCAGGTGCCTACTCTAACCCATCACACTGAGGGACTGACAATCGATGCAGGAAGCTTCTGGGATGCTGCAATGGGTTGATTAGGAGGAACACTGAAAAATGTCAAAATGAAGGTGTGAAATACAATCTCAGACCTCCAGCCCACACAGAACAAGTTCAGGAGACACAGACATAGTTGAAATTAGAGGTCATACACTTGAAATTTCTGAAAAGATAACAACTGAAGTAAAGAAGCCGCTTAGTTCTTATATTGATTAGTTAATTTTACAGTCCTATGTCTGATGGTCTGGACAGCTATTTTGAAAATAACAAGAGGCATTATGGTGCCATTGTTAATTTCCTATTATCTTGTTGAAGTCCTATATAGCTTTCGTCATTTTGTTTTAATTGGCTTTATTCTATTTTACTTTGTTTGGCTTTATTCTTAAAAACTTATTTTAAGTGGTTTGACTTTTTTAAGTCTTTTGTATATTCTAGATAATATTCCTCTGTAGCTAAAAATTTTCCCCATTTTGTAGGTTGTATCTTCACACTAGTGATTGATTTTTATGTTGTCAGAAGCTTTTTAATGTGATATAAATCCATTCGTTGATTTTTGCTGCTATTTCTTGTGCAATTGAGATTCTGTTTAGAAAGTCCTTTTCCTACACCTATATTCTAAGTGTTTTACCTATTTTATCTTCTAGAAGGCTTAATGTTTCTGTCCTAATGTTTAGATCTTTGATCCATTGTCATTTTAATTTAGAGGTAAGGGTTCAATTTCATTCTTCTGCCAACAGATAACCAGTTTTTTTTTTAAATCACTATTATTTGTAGTATAGCATGAAGTCTGATATTGCTATGCCATCTGCTTTGCTCTTCTTGGCCAAAATTACTTTTGCTATTTTCGGTCTCTTGGTTGTGTATGAATTTTAGAATTTTTTTGTCTAGTGTGCTATTGATGTTTTGGTTGAGACTGCATTGCATCTGTAAAGCAGTTTTGTAGTAAGGCCATTTTGACAATATTGGTTCTGCCAATCCAGGAGCAAGGGACATTTTTCTATTTTCTGATTCCTCATTGATCTCCTTTAGACTACTCTACTTTTCTTTGTAGAGGTATTACACTTCCTTGGTTAGCTTAGTTCCAAAGTCATTTTTCTTTTTTTATCTTTTTTTTTTTTTTTTTTTGTCTTTTTCGTTTTTATCGGTACCAGGGATTGAATTCACGACTGCCTGCTTACAAGGCAGGTGCTTATGTTGCTGAGCTAAATCCCCAGCCCCTCCAAAGTCATTTTTCTTGAAGCAACTTTGAATGTTATTGTTTTCATAATTTCCTTATCAGTCCATTCACTGTCAATATACACAAATACTAGTGATTTTATGTGTTAATCTTATATCCTGCTACTTTACTGAAACAGATTATTCTAAGATTTTTTGGGGGCATTCTTTGAGTTTTCTATGTAGAGTACCACACCATCTGCAAATCATGATAACTTGAGTTCTTCTTTTCCTTCGTGTGTCTTTTTTATTTCTCTTGCCTAATTGGTCTGGCTAGTACTATGTTGAATAGCAAAGGTGACAGTGGATGTCCTTGTCCTGATTTTAGGGGAAATGTTTTTAGTTGTACCTCATTTAATATGACACTGGATATTAGTTTGTCATAAATAGCCTTTAGCATATTCAGTTATAGTCCTTCTGTACCTGTTTTATTGTGAAGGGGCATTTGACTTTATGGACAGCTTTTTCTACATCTATTGATATGATTGTTTAGTTTTTAAATTTGTTCCTGTTTATTTGATAAGTTGCATTTATAAACTTAGGTATGTTGTACCATCTTTGCATCTCTGGGATGATCGTGGCATATAATGTTTTTGATTATGTGCTGCTTTCTATTTGTTAATATCTTGTTGAGGATTTTTGTATCCATATTCATTAAAGAGATTGGTTCTCTTGTTTAGTTGGGTCTTTGTCTGGTTTTGGGATCAGGGTGATACTGGGTCTTAGAATATGCTATTTCTCAACCAAATCTGGTAGATTCTACTGCAACAGTTTGGCCTGTTACTACTGTAGGTGAATTTATTCCATAGGGATACTTCTGACTCAGTGTACAATTGAGTGTCAATGAACTTGTCTGCCAAACCCACTATCACACACAGGGAGAGGGATAACAAGCGTTCTTAGCCCAAGAAATAACTCTATTAGACGCCAAGAATTCCTGCAACCTAGCAGAAAGAGGTTCTGAGTCTGAGTTAACCTGTTTTGCAGCAGAGGGACCATAGGAGTAACTAAGATGTGAAGACTCAGACTCTCTGGCAAAGAACCTACTTGAGACTCATATATGCAATGGCTTATTGTAATATCTAATAGGTGTTCTCATCAGATGTTTTATTGGTTTAAGTTTTACATGTTTCTTGAGTTATTTAGTAATGTGGAGTTGTTCTTTTTTGTTTTCATACGTATGTTAGGTTGTTCCTCTTGTATATTTGTGTTTTCATTTAATATATGTCTAGGTTCTCCCCCTTGTCTAGCAAATACACAGTAAGAAGGAGGATTAACTGTAAGGACTATCATATAGAAATGTTATAAGATTGAATCTATGGATACTATTATAAATTGAAACAATTTTTACAGCAAAACATAGAGACAGATTTGAAATCCCTTAAACAACAGAAGTAGCAAATACTAGAACTGGATGTACAAAGCTGAAAATTATTTATGGAGAGGCAACATCCTACTAAAAAACTCCATATAACCACATGCTCTCCTCATTTCTCTAATCCCCAACTGACAGTAATCTCCCCAAAAGTGGAAGGAGAAAAAAAGGGGGATACATATAATTTAAAAATAATATGTATGATATATATATTTATTATATATATTAAATATATATTTATCTATATACTATATATGTATATGAATGGGGAAACAGAAATACAAGATCTTCAAACTCTCCCAACTCCCCCAAGCCACAACAAGATATCACAAAGGAGAAGAAACAAAATAAAGGGTAGCAGAAATCTATAAAAAGTTCTTAGAAGGGATGAAGAAAATACATGAGTTCAAAGAGGATATGAACCAAAAGTTTATAGCAATGATACTCAATATTCCCATAATGGATTTTGAGAAAATAGGTAATAAAACTGGACTAATAGATAATAAAACTGGACCTGGACAAAAACAGGTCAAAATTTGATGACAGATTCAACAAGGATATGGAATCCTCAAAAAGATGTCAGACAGAAATACCTGAAATAAAAAACAGTGTAGAATTCATACACAGCAGAAATGACCAATATGAAGACAAGAATGTCTGATATTGAGGACAAAATAGTGAATTTTGATAAAGAGCTCAAAGAAGCCACAAAAAAAAAAAAAAAAAAGAAAAGAAAAGAAAAGAATGAAAGAACAAGAAAAGACTACTAAGGCCGCGCCCAGCCACCTTCAAGCAGCAGGCAAGGCTGGGAATCCAGACCCTTGCCCTGAGCAGGTTGAATTTCAGTGCACCGGAAAACTTGGAACTCTGCTCCCAGGTGGTAAGAGCACACCCAGTGTCTGAAATCACCCTAACACCCACAGGAGGTACCTGTGGGTCTAAGCAGGCCATGCCCAGCCACCTCTAAGCAGCAGGCTGGGCCCAGAATCCAGTCCCTGGCCCTGATGGGGGAGTTTAATTCCAGTGCCTGCGGAAGCCTTAGAAGTTTGCTCTCAGGCAGTAAGACCACGCCCTGTGTCTGAAATCACCAAAGGACACACGGAGTCTCTTCCTGCCCAACAGGCCCACTCCCAGTAAGCTCCAAGTGGCAAGCAGTTGCCTGCAGTCTGCCCTGGGAGCCAAAAGTGGGCCAGGAAATTCCCACTGCACCAGCATCGAGGAAGCTTTGAAACATTGCTCAAAACCCGGAAATAGGCGTGACTCCAGCTGGCACTGAGGAACGCCACACTGCCCTGGGCCGCCCTGGGACCTTGGCCTAGGTGCCAAGAGCTTCCTGCGTGACTCCCATCCACCCTGGGGAATGTGTGTGCTCGAACGTTGGCCCACGCAGCCGCCTGCTTCCTATATGACTCCAATCAGCACTGAGGAACACCACACTGCCCTGGGACGTTGGCCTGTGCCCAGCAGGTGCCTGGACCCAGGACATCTGCTGGCCCCTCAGGGACACTCTCTACCTCCTGGAACTAATACTGCTGTTGATCTTCAGCTCCCACCCTTTCTCCCAGAACCTTGAAATACAGCGGATTAACCGTGCTAGCCAGAGGGGAGATTTTTAACTGCCTTACCCAATGAAAAGATCTCAGCAGGCTCCAGTCAGCGTGGTAAGTATGCCCCTAAATTACAGATGTACAGTGGGTAAATAGGGCCAGTAACTGTAAGCCTTGGTGAGTCTGGAAGGGGGGTAGGTGATCCCTTCCTGCACACAGAAAACATCAGGCAGGGTGAGGAGTGTGCCAATAAGGACTCCCCAACTTGGAGAAAATCAAAAGGGCTTATGAGACACACAGGCACACAACAGGGACACAATAGAGCCTCAGCCGACACAAACACTATAGACAGGGAGATTTGGTGACCTGGAATAACCTGAAGATAAAGTAGTAGCAGGAACTAAAAGTTGACCTACAGCAAATACTACTAGGCTTGTCAGCCCAGGAAGAATATATGACTCGCCCAACAGGCCCTGCAGTGGGAAGTCAGGCGGCTGGCCCACCTCTTTATTGAGGGACCAGCAATTGGACAAACATCAACCTTACATTAGGACCCCAAGATACACATACTACCAACAGTTGACAGTAGTGGGATTGAAGGACCAAATATTAACTCGAAAGGGGAAACTGGCAAAATGAAAAAGCAAAATGCAATCTCAAACATCTAGTCCACCAGGAGCAAGGACAGGAGACACTGAAATAGAGGACTTCAAAAGTAACACACCAGAAATCCCTGAAAAGATAGCAAGTGAAATAAAAAAATAACTCCACAAGGCTATAAAGGAAATCAAATTAGAAGTATTCTCCCATGTAAAGACATAACATGTAAAGAAATAACAACCCATGTAAAGAAATAACAACCTTAGTAAAGGAGTTGCTAAGCACAGCTAAAGAAGAAATAGAGAAAAAGTATAGAAGCATGGGAAACTGATTGAAACCTTGAATGGACAATATAGAAAATAAGCAGAATTTGTGAAACAAACTCAAAGAGACATCCAAGAAATAAAAAATTCTATTCAGAGCTGGCAGAACTGTTTAAAGGAAGCTGAGGATAGGATTTCGGACCTTGAAGAAAGGATTGCAATTAGCAGTCGTGAAAGGATAGAACTTTTAAAAATAACAAAGCAGCATGAAATGACAATCCAACAGCTTCAAGATGATGCCAAAAGCAACAATATAAGATTAATAGGCATCAGTGAAGATGCGGGAGTCAATGCAAATGACGTAAGTAAAATATTCACAGTAATAGTAGAAAATTTCCCAAACATGGGGAAAAAATCTTATATGCAGATAAGTGAGGCATATAGAATGCCAAACAGTCACAACCAACGTAAATTAACCCAAACATATAATAATTCAGATCTCAGACATACAGCATAAAAACAATACTAAAAGCTACTAGAGAAAAGACACAACTCACCTATCAAGGAAAGCCCATTAAAATCACAGCAGACTTTTCAGCACAAACCCTCAAGTCAAGTGAGATATTTCAAGCCCTGAAAGAACACAATTTCCAACCCAGACTGATGTACCCAGAAGAACTTTCATTCAAATTTAATGGAGAAACGAGATACTTCCGTGACAACAACTGAAGAAATTCATGTCCACCAAACCAGCCCTAGAAAGAGTATTGAAAGACATACTAGATAGAGATAAAAATGATCACAATCCCCAGAACAACAACAGAAAGAAACCATCAGGTAGGACAAGTAATTAAACAATAGGGAAAAGCAGAAAGCAAACAACTGAAACATAATATGGCAAAGTCAAGCCAGTATATATCAATGATATCCATAAATGTAAATAGCCTCAATTCACCTATCAAAAGAAATAGGTTGACAGAATGGATCAAGAAACAAGATCCCACAATATGCTGTATACAAGAAACACATCTGACCCAAAAGGAAACTCATATATTAAAAGTCAAAGGATAGAAAACAGTATTTCATGCAACAGGAACTCAGAAAAAAGCAGGGGTAACTATTCTATTTGCAGACAACGTGAACTTTAAACCTAAAATGATTAAAAGAGATAACGAAGGTCACTATATACTCATTAGTGGAAAAATTCAAGAGGAAGAACTAACAATTATAAATATATATGCACCAAATGCAGGAGCATCCAACTATATAAAACAGATACTAATGGACATGAAAAACCAAATATACAAGAACACAATTATAACAGGGGACCTTAACAGCCCATTGTCTCAAAGAGATAGATCAACTAGACAAAAAGTCAGCAAAGAAATAATAGAACTGAATCATACCTGTGAGCAGTTGGACTTAGTAGGTGTTTACAGGGTGTTCCACCCAACCACATTCTTTCCAGCTGCGCATGGGACATTCTCCAAAATAGACCATATATTATCCCATAAAACATTCTTAAGTAACTGCAAAGGTATTGAAATTATCCCATGCATAATATGTGACCATAGTGCATTAAAATTAGAAATTAATGGCAAAAGAGATTGCAAAACATGCATAAATACTTGGAAATTAAATAACCTTTTGAACAACCAGTGGGCTATGGGTGAAATTAAAGAAATAAAGCAATACTTACAATTCAATGAAAATGCAGAAACAACATACTATACTCTGTGGGATGCAATGTAAGTGGTCTTAAGAGGGAAATATATAGCAATAAATTGTCATATCAACAAAACAGAACAAGCACAAGTAAACAACCTAATGCTTCATCTCAAGCTTCTAGAAAAAGAATAAGTTAAACCCAAAGCTCATAGAAAAGAGGATTGTAAAGATTAGAGCAGAAATCAATGCAATTGAAACTAAAAAAAAGTACAAAGAATTAATGAATCAAAAAGCTGTTTTTTTGAGAAAATAAACAAAATTGACAAACCTCTAGCTAACCTTATAAAGAAAAAGAAAGAAAAAACCCAAATTCACACAACAAGGACTGAAAAGGGGGAATATTATGACAGATCCCGTGGAAATACAAAAGATCATAAATATCTACTTTGAAAATCTCTACTCACATAGAGTGGAAAACAGAGGAAATGGACAGATTTCTAGAAATATATGAATTACCAAAGCTCAACCAAGAAGATATAGCAATTTTGAATAACCAAATGTCAGCTATTGAAATTGAAAACGTAATTAACAAAGAAAAACCCAGGTCCTGATGGATTCACGGCTGAATTCTACAAGAAATTTAGAGAAGATTTGATGGCAATACTCCTTAAACTCTTCAATGAAATTGAAAAGGAATCAGTCCTCCCTAAATCATTCCTGAAGGCAAGTAAATTATTCTCATACCAAAACCAGAGAAAGACCCAATCAAAAAGGAGAACTATAGGCCAGTCTCACTAATGAACATTGATGCAAAGATTCTCAATAAAATACAGGCAAGTAGAGTGCAACAAATCATCGAGAAGATTATACATCATGACCAACTGGGATTCATCCCAGGAATGCAAGGATGGTTTAACATATGCAAATCCATAAATGTAATACACCACATCAACAGAACCAAAAACATAAACCACATGGTCATCTCAATAGATGCAGAAAAAGTTTTCGATAAAGTCCAACACACGTTCTCATGATAAAAACCCTTCAGAAACTTGGAATACACAGTGTCTGCCTCACTTTTATAAAGGCCACCTATGACAAACCAACAGCTAACATTATACTAAATGGACAAAACCTGAAAGCTTTCACTTTAAAATTATGAACAAGACAAGGATGTCCACTATTACCACTCCTGTTCAACGTGGTTCTGGAAATACTAACCAGAGCAATCAGACAAGAGAGAGAAATAAAAGGAATAAAGATAGGAAAGGAAGAGGTTAAATTATCACTATTTGCAGATGATATGATACTTTATATAGAAGATCAAAAAAACTCCATTAAAAGACTACTAGAAGTAATAAACAAATTCAGCAGTGTAGCTGGATACAAAGTCAGTGCTCAAAAATCAATAGCATTCCTGTACACAAACCAAAAACTCATCGAGAGAAGTTATGGAAATAATTGCCCTTCACAATAGCATCTAAAAAAATGGAATACTTAGGAATCAACTATATCACCATTACTCCTCAAGCTGATCAGAGAAATTGAAAGATGCTCCCAAACTCATTTATGGTAATCTGCTGTTGTCTGCTTTTATATAAAGGTGGGTGAACTAGACTTAGTCTCAACATAATATAAAAAGGGCTGAGGATGTAGCTCAGTGATAGAATGCTTGCTAGCATGTATGAAGCCCTCTTTCCATCCCCAGTACCAGAGAGAGAGAGACAGAAACAGAAATAGAAACAGAGAGAGAAATGAGCAATTACAAAAACTAAGTTCATGAAAGGCAAGACTCGGGAGCTATCACAAAAGGGTAAGAGAACTTTACCACTAATTCCACTATGGAATTTTGGATTGGATCATTGGATCAAAGACTTTTCTGAAAAAAACTGTTGAAATTTGTCTGAAAGTAAGGCCTGGCTCCCAGCATCCTAGAATGGTAGTGGGAGGACTGACAGGTACAGGTGGCTGACAACATTTATGATGGTAACCTGTTGTGTGGCACATGCCAGTAATCCCAGCACTCCTAAGGCTGAGGCAAAAAGATCACTGTGACTTCAAGGCCAGTATGGGCTACATAATGAGTTCAAAGTCAGCCTAAACTACATAGTGTGAGAACCTGTCTCAAAAAAGAAAAAAAAAAAACTGTTAACCTGATATGTCAACATGATTGGTTTTAAAAAAAAAATTGCCTAGCAGATTAGCAAAACATACTTTGGTTGTGTCTGGGTGGGTTATGAAGGTGTAATGTTAGGTACTATATCTGGTTCCTGACCTTGTCCTGTGGTACTGTTCCTCAACTCAGCTTCCCTGCTGCCATGAACTAAGCATCTCTGCTTTACCATTTTGCATAGCCCTACCACTGTGGTATTTCTGCTTCGATGCCAGCTGATTCTGAACTGAATGCTCTGAAACCCTGAGTCAAATTAAGCCTCTTTTACTTGGTGTGTGTCAGGTATTTACTTGGTGGATGTCAGGTATTGTCGGGAAATCTGGCTAATACAACACCCAAGTATGCATTTAATTTCCTTCTGTTTGTCATGGTGCCCTCACCCTGAACTGTTCCTGATATCTCCAGAGACTTGTTTTATTCTCTCCTGAGAATTATTTTCTGTTTCTTCGTCAAATGATAGAGGGGCATACATCCGAGTTTCTAGAATATGCAGTCTGGAGACCTGGCTGTGTCTTAAATGGAAAATTACATTCTTTGCTTTAATCTAGCTCCATTTCATCCTTTTATTTAGAGATCGTGGTATTGCCAGTTGATTCCTAGAAATTCTTGCCTCTCTCTACTGCATGGATAGGATTTTGTTTTGATTCTACCAAATCATTTACCTCCTATCAGTTCTTGGTTTATTTATTTTTTTAACTTGTTGTCTTCTGTTTCGTTTTCCTATTCTTTCTGATTTTAAGGGTTCATGTCATAATCTATAGAGTCAGAACTGGGCGTGTGACTCGTAGTAAACTGCTTGCCCTATATGTTTAAGATCCCAGGTTTAATCTCTAGTATCACAATAAAATAAAATAAAAAGCAGTAAAAGTGGGTGTGTGCTTAAATCACTGTCTGTTCTGACTTTTGCAATAAATTTTGGTATATCTCGGCATATTACTCTTAAATATGTCACATTTGGTTTCACATTTACTTCAGTTTTATGATTTCTTTTGTGGAGACAACTTCATCTAATTTTTAATCCTTTTCCATTTTCTAGTGACAAATATCCAACTTGTTCTCAGGCTGTTACTACTTCTGATATGATAAAAGCCAGAAGGCCCAAGCCTTTCTGCAAATCCTTCTTTTTCTGGTAATCTATGAATCAGATTTTGTTCATATTAATAATAATTTTAATTTCCTTTACTTTGTTTTGCCCTTGCCCTTCATATGGATAGTTTCCCTGACCAGAAATCTGTCACTTTACCACACATGAAGCTTCAGTGATGAAACTGTGGTCCTTGCTCAGGAGCAAGTGGAAGATGCAGATGGGTGAAGGTAAGGGCAGTGCATGCATGTGGAGCTGCGCTGAGGATGAGCAGAGTAGCACAATAATAAGGTACCCACTCTGTTCTTAAAGCATCAAAAACTTCCCAGAGAAGTGACATTTAAGAAAACCCCTGAAGGATGAATGGTGGTGATGCAGAAGCTTGTACAGATAGGGGGAAAATATGAACAGAAGCCTCAAGTAAAAAGAATTTGTTTTATTTGAAGCAGATATACCATGAGAGTCTGGGGCAAGGCGAGGTTTGAAGTGGTAAGGCATAATTGGTGATCGGAATCCAGATCATAAGATGTTTGTAAAGTTTATTATTATGATAAATTTCAAAAGGTGTATGAATGCTTGCCCTCTGTATGAATGTTCCTTTGAATGTGATTGAAACTCTTTCCATCTGAAGGTCAACTCTGCTTGTTATCTTTTGAATTTGGCCTTGGCTGGATGACTTCTCTACTCAATGAATTGATGGAAGCTTGAAAAGCAGTTGTGTGTTGGAGCTTATTTTTTTGCTCCTCCTGGGAAATGTAACCAACATCTTGTGAATGAGCCTGGGGTGGCCTACTGGATGATGAGAGATGTGTGGATAAAGCCCCCATCACACAGCTAACACTGACTAGCTGTCAGACAAGTGAATGAGTCCATCTTTGATCACCTTGTTCTCAGTCAAGCGAAGAACCACCCAGCCAAGCTACAAAATCATGAAAAGTAAGATAAACATTTGTTATTTCACGCTACTGAGTTTGGGGGATGACTGTGATGCAGCCAATGTGAGGAGGATTTTAAGTAAGGGTGACATGTTCAAATTAGCATAGTCTACAGATTCACTGGCATCAGAGAGAAGGCACTTTGGAGGAGGCTGGAAACTGAGAGACCTGTGGAGAAGCATTTGCAGTCATTTTGGGTGTTAAATGATAGTAGCCTGAAGGAGGATGGTGGGAGTAGAGAGAAATTGGTTTAGGAGATATTTGTAAGATTGGTTATTGCTTGGATTGGGGAAGAGTAATGATGGAAAAGGATGAGTGGAGGGTAGTCCCCTGAGCCTCAGGTTCTTGCTTGGGTAGCTGAATGGTTTATGCTTCCATACCTGAAGAGAGGACAGTGATCGGTGCAATTTAGGTCATGTTGTGTTTGAAGTACTGGGAGGCAGTCCTGGGAAGATGTGCAGTAAGCAGAGGAAATAAACAGATTAGGTGTGTTGTAGAGAGGGACCTGAGCTGGAGATACAGATTTGGAAGTCATGAATCCATGAATGGGGGTACAGGGGAAGATGGGTGATGTGAGGAGAGGATCCAGGAGAGAATGCTAAGAAAAGCCGGTAACTGAAGGATAATCAGGGAAGGAAAGTCTACAAAAGGATGAAGAAAGTCTAGAGAAGTAGGAAAGCTGAAGAGCTAGTTACTATTTTAGATAAATCTCTATTGGATGTTAAGTTTCCAAATGCAGTATGGTTGTCCTCTCTGCTTGTCCCCTTTGTACATTTTCAAATGCCTTTTAGACTCCCTCACATAGCCTGCCATTGCTCCATATTCAACGCATCCAAAGCCAGATGACATCTGTCCTGGGCTGGAGTCTGGAAGGGAATCTGGAAGACTGTAGAGGAAAATTCAGTTTGTTTATGGAAAAAAATGGAAATTGAACTGAGATCCTAGCCACATAAGCCCTTCTTTTCCAGCATTGAAGAGGCTCCTAGCACCTTGAATAAGAGGACTTATCCTGTGGGGGAAGTGCAGCTGTCTTGCCATGATGCTCAGAAGGAGACTGATGGTAGTGGAGGAACTGAGTGCCCTAACTTAATGTCTGCTTGTTGAGAAAGGAGACAGGGGCAAGGGCTGTCGCTCAGTGGTAGGGCACTTTTCTAGCATGTATAAGCCTCTGGGTTTGTTTCTCCAGCACTACAAAACAAGACAAAAATGGAAACAGATAACATACTGTTATTAAAGTAAAACAGAAAAGTAAAACAAAAAAGTTGTGAAGAAGAATGTGTATCTGGGGAACAAGATTAGCTATTGCTGTCTGCTGCAGATAGTTATTGACAAATTAATGAATATATAAGGATCCTAAAACAGAGTCAAGATTTGAATACAAGCTTGTTTTATTAAACTACAACAAATATGTAATATTTTGAAATAGAAATTTTTTCTTTATATGAAATAAGAGGCTTACTTAAGAGATACTCTGGGTAGTACAGAGGTAAGAACACAGGAATAATAACCTCAGTTCTGGCTTTATAGGCAAGTCTTACTTGGGCTAATGATCCTCCAGAGTAGTTCTAAACTGCAATGGGCAGTGGAATCCCTGCAGGGCTTATTGACTGAGAGTTCCATTAGAAAATTTGTTCTTCTAATGAGTCCCTAGGTGACAATAGTTCTGTTCTGGACACTGCAGTGTTAGCATGTCCAAAATGTAGCTCATCATCTTTGCCTGAGAATTTGTTTCTTCTCTTTTCTTTGTGTAGGTTAATGACTCTTAGCATTTACTCCAGTTCTTAGGCCAGGAATCTGAGTGCAGGAGAAGCAGGAACTTCTGAGACTTTTTACTAATTCTAACATGCAGTCACTGGAGATTTGATCTCCTTGTGTGGCTTCCCAATTCGCCCATTCCATACTACAATAGCCTTTGCATTTCCATCCCTGTCTCCAATCTGCCCTAATTCCAACCAATCTATTCTGCAGATATTTCAAAAATTTAAATGTATTCATAACTCTACAGTGGTCAAGGTATTTTAATGTCTTCTCATAGTTCTGGTTCTTGAGTTTTGTTTGCTTGGTGGGTTGTTTTGAGGTGGAGTCTTGCTGTGACACCCAGGCTTATGTCAAACTCCTGGGCTCTGCTGATCCTCCTGTTTCACTTTCCTGATTAGCTAAGACTTCAGGCGTGGGCCACTATGCCTAGTAGTGTCCCCTTGTTTTAAAATACAAATTTAAACCCCTAATTTAGAACACAAAACTCTGTTAACTGGCTTCCCATAACTGTAACAAATACCTGAGATAAATCAGCCTTAACGAAGAGAAAGTAAACTGGTCATGGTGATGTATGCCTGTAATCCTAACACTTTGGGAAACTGAGGCAGGAAGATTGCAAGTTCTATCCCAAGCTAGGTAATTTAGAGACTTAGTCAGATCATGGTGGGGAGTATGTGGTGGTGCCTCAGGGTGGTCAGCAGCAAAGAGACACAAGACAGGAGGGTCCCAGTATTCCCGTCAAAGTACTATCCCAGTGATCTAACTTTCTCCAACATGCCCTCATCTCTCAAATATTCCACTACTCCCAGGCTGGTGACCAAGCTTTTAATACACAGGCATTTGAGGGACACTTCCAACCAAAGTATCTTCATACTTTGACCCTCATTCTATATCTGTAATCCTGGGAGACCTTCCCTCAAATCACAGTACCAACAGATTTCCCGAAGACTGCTGTCTGTATGAAATGAGGCACTGCTACCAGTCTTCATTTAGCAGTTAGTTTCTGCTCATTCATTAAAATTCATCTCAAGAACTGATTGTTGTACTGCATGTGTATCACCTTGTGGTTCCAAAAGCATCCGGATCATAGCTATAGTGCCATACTGTAACCACTAGTTAAGTGGTTTATCATATTTTCCTTTCTTGACTATAAGTTACTTGAATATAAGGATTCTAAGTCAGTGGTGGGGATCTTTCAGGAAAGTCCTTGGGGGATTCTGAAGACTTGAGTCTTAATTTCTAAGGTCTACTTTAACTCTGAAATGTAAGACTTTTCCTCCTCAAAATTTAACTGGTGTTGTGGAGAGGGAAGAGAGCTTTGGAGTAGTTAAAGAAAACAAGCATATGTAGTTTTCATTCATGCCTGCAGTAAGACAGCTCATTATACTTAAATACAAGGTAGGGTAAATAAATATAAATAAGATAAATACCTTTATTTCATTTAGGAACATTTGTTTCCTATGACCAATTTTTTATTAACTCTTTTTTTTTTGGATTGTTTCCTAAGACAGAGTCTCACTCTGTAGTTCAGCCTTAAATACACTATGTGGCCCAGGCTGGCCTTGAACTCTTGTCAATCCTCCTGCCTTCCAAGTGCTGGAATTACAGGTTTGGCCACCACACTTGGTTTACTTATTAATTCTAAAACTGTTGTTCACTTACAATATGCCAGACACTATTCTAGTCATTTGGAGTATATCAACAAAACAAAAAGCCCTACTACCCTTAAGGAATTTACATTGATAGGCAACCAACAAATATAAGAAATAAGTTTCTTAGTATCTTGGGAGATAGTTAAGTACTATGGAAAACATAGAACAGAAGGGCTTTCTTTGATTTTGTCAGTATTACCAGAGGCAGTATAATTTGAGCTATTAAGTAAGTCATACTTTAAAAGGCAGAATTTAACCTCACCCAATCAGAAGAGAACTCAGAATTTACAAGATTCAGATCTGGTTTCCTTTTATAAATTTGACAATAAATGACTTTACAGTTATATCACTAGGAAAGTAATAATTTAGTGGCTCAGGGAATTGTTTCCAAGGAGTCAAAAGTACATTATCATAATACATATTTTTACTACCATAAAAAAAAAAAATGGAGGAAAAAACCCCCACAAGTCAGGAAAAATGTTTTGTTCTCGCCTGCAAGACTGCATTAATTAGCTGGGCATGGTGGCTCACGCCTATAATCCCAGTACTTGGGAGGCTGTGGTAGGAGGATCAGTGCAGGTTTGAGACCAGCCTGGACTATAAAGTGAGCTCAAGGCCTGCCCAAACTGCAAAGAGAGACCCTATCTCAAAAAGACCAAAAAAAAAAAAAAAAAAAAAAAAAAACCCTTTTCCTGAGGAACTCCCTAACTGCTCAACTTCCTGTTTTGTTTGTTTGCATTCTCACATGTAAGCTAGCAGATAGGAATCCTTTTAGAATTTTTAGGGAAGCTTAGTACCATAGCACAGGACTTTTACTACCTCTGGGATGCTTAGCAGGAGAACTGTATGCTTCTGTGGGAGAAATCATTTCTCCATCTTTACTCTCGAATAACTTAATCAAAAGATTTAACATTTCATGGTAAACAGCATTACAAGTCAAAATTAATGTTATGTATAGGCTAAGATAAAAGAGCCATGAATATTGTTTTACAATATTCACCGTTTTTCAAAGTCCTCCCATAATGAAAGACTTTTCTTGCACTTCTTGAAAACTAGAGTGTGTGGTACTTCTGATGACTGTCAGTTCCTGTGGGATGTTTACACAAAGGTACTTTAAAATGAAGAGACATTTTTAGAGCAATTAGAGAAGAGGCTAGACAGCAAAGAGACAACTGTGGGCCCCGCAGGTCGGGGTTAGGGTTTATTGACAGGACAGGGTCAGGCGTCAGCTTCTGCGCCAGTGCCCCATGTACCTGCCCTCCGGATACACTCAAGACCTCCCTGCTTCAGCCGCAGGCCATGGAGCGAAGGGAAAGCGGGAAGAGGCTAGTTCCGCTCGCACTTTTTAGTTCCGTATCAAAATACAAATTTGAAAATATTTATGTATATGTTTCTGGCGCAGATGTTATGTCACATTAGGAAGAAGAGCCTTTTAAAATACACAAAGCATTGTCTGTTCTTGCCTCTTTGTAGTTTGCAGTTATTGCATCCCGAAGAAAGAAATTGCCCGGCTAAAGTAGTCTTTTAATTTCATTTTTTAGTTTTGAGTTACAGGTTTCTGGCAAGCTCCCTGACCACTACTGTTACCTGATGGCGCCTATATTTCATCAAATTTAGACATGCAGACTACCTGGATCTGGGCCCAGATGAACTGTTGTGCCTGATAAACATGATCCCGCCCTGCCCCCACACCGGCTTTTCCCTTTAAGGGAATCGAAGACTGCCGGTTGTGGGATCCCCAAGGGGGCTGAAGAAAAATGTGTTCCGGAGTTCACATTTGCTCTGTGGTTTTCTCTGGCTGCATCTCTGCCTGCCCAGAGGCTGGTGAACATCCCAGCGGTGCCCCACTTCTCCAGGGTTGTAATTAATGGAGGGAACATATTTTTGTTTTTAATAAAAACAAGCAGAGGCATCTATCTGTACCCATAGTCAAGGCAGAATTTGTTTGACATCTTGTGATTGCTGCTTACAAAAAGAATGACAGCAGTTATTAAACAAATAAGAAAAGAGATGCCATTTATTAGTAGTTTTCAGGTATCCTAAGAATATCCATGGTAATCTCACTGCCATTGCTTGCCTGTGCGGGAAATAATAGAATCATTAATTTTTGAAATCTGGGTTGTATTAGATTTGGAGTCATAATGAAATTCAAACAGACAAATGTAAGCTTTATAGCTATATAATATACTAGGGGCTTTTTGTCTTATAGACTATGTTTCAAACACTTGTTTTTAAGATTGCAGGGGGAATATTAGCAGTTGGTGTAATTAAACCTAATTGCATTTCCTATGTGAATTATTTTTAGTCTCTTTTTAAAATGCATTTATGATTATTTTCCTCCATACCATTTATTTTTGTAGGCTTCCCTTGATAAAAGGTTATGGGAAAATGGTCTATTTGCATGAAAACAGAAGTCATGAATTTAATGTCAATTTAAGAAGTTTTGAGATAAGAATTTGGTACATAGTCAAGTAGGAAAAGTCTTAAAGCAGCTGTTTAGAGATTGAAATTTCTGCTCTCATGTCATATTAATGTGATCTAAGAAGCTACTTAATCTCTCTAGCCTAAGTTACCTCACTAGGGAAATGTTACAGTGATTTTGTCCCCTGACCTCACCTGATGACGGAAAAGCAAAGTTCACCACTTCCATAAATACTGGGCAAGGTGGAGTTTTGCTGGACAAGGAAAAAGAATCTCCTGGAATGTTGATAGTAATCTTTTTTCTTATTCTCCTCTTCCTCTTTTTCATCCTCCTTTTCTTCTTCCTCCTCTTTCTCCCTCCTTCTTTACCTTCTTTTTTTGTTTTGTTTTGTTTTTCTCTCCTTCCTCTCTTCCTCCTTATTTTTTGTCTAGCATCTCCTCCTGGGGCTCTTTGAACTCAGGACCCTGAGTATGCTAGGCAAGCACTCTGTCACTAAGCTACACCCCCAGCTCAAGGTACTTTTGATAGATGTTTGATTCAGCAACCTTTTGTATTTGTCAGAACTCACTGAGTGGTACACATAACAATTGTGTATATAAGTTATGTAAATTTTACCTCGTACTGAAAAAACAAAAAACTTGTAAATATATGTTGAAGGTTAGTTAATGATATTCATGTTAATGTATCGGGGAAGGACGTGATCTTGATCTTTGAAATTTACTTGGAAATGTATTTTTTAAAAGAAGATGGATAAATAGACGGACAGTAGAATGTTTAGAAATCATTAGCATCAGTACAGTGTTAATTGTGAGTGTTCACAGTAAAATTCTTTCAGCTTTCATCTGTGTTGGAAATTTTTTGTAATAACATGTTAAGGAAAACGAAAGTGCTTATTTTTGCATAAAAACCTGAGTACCTCTCTTTCAGTCCCCCTTAATTAAAAATCATACCATTTAGATTAGTACCTAAAAGAGGTGTGTAAATGTAGCTAGTTAGATGAACAGAAAGGTACTCAACTCATACTTCCTCTAGTTACCTGCTGAAATGCCCTTGCCAAGCATGAAAGCCAAAGATGTCTTTAAAAATTGAAGCATTCTGAGAGAAACTAAACCATGAAGCCCACCAGTAATCTCTCTGACTATTAAACATTGTCCTCCGTAATTCTAACCATGAAAAATGACGTGGCCCCCTGACAGGTAATCTTCACCAATGGTAAGCAGGTAACCCCTTGCTGTGTATAGCTTAGACTATCACATGAAAATGGACATTCAGGTTTCTGCTAAATCAAAGTGATTTGACCACAAATACCTCCACTTTTATCAAAATGCCAGGCTACCTCTTACATCCTGATAGAGTTCTTTTTAAATATATCTTACAGTGAATGTGCCTGTGTGTGTGTGTGTGTGTGTGTGTGTGTGTGTCTGTATGTGTCTTGAAGGGTCAACTTGAGCCAAACTTTGAAAATATATATATATTATCATTAGCTTTATATATATATATAGTGTGTGTGTGTGTGTGTGTGTGTGTGTGTGTGATGATAATATGTTTTGAGGCTGTGCTGCTCAGTTAGTGCTTGAACAATAAATAAGCAAGATTTGAGAGGCTCAGAGCTCTGTCTCAGTTCCTTTATAGTCTCAAAGTGAACTCTAAAGAGTTAATTTATCCCCATCCTTCAAATTTCTCACTTGAGAAATAAGAAATACAACCTGACACAAAATGCCCAGGCAGTGATTCTTAAACTTTATTGGGTATAAGAATCATTATGTTAGAAAATTTAAAAAAAAAAAAAAAAAAAAAAAAAGAAAATTTATTGTGTGGCCGGGTGTGGTGGCACATTGCTGTAGTCTCAACACTCTAAGAGGCTGAAGCGAGAGGGTCACAAGTTCATTCCAGCCTGGGTAACTTAGTGACTTACTGAGATCTTGTCTCAAAATTTAAAAGAAGCTGGGGATATTGTTAGTGCAAAAGCCCTCAGTTCAGTATCAAAAAAAAAAAAGGAAAAACTTTAGGATATAAAATCATTTAGCTTGTTAAAACAGTTATTGCTGGGTTTTCTAGGCAGAGCTCAGAAATATGTATTTTAATAAGCATACAGTATGATTCTGATATATTTGTAAGTGAAATATGGTATAAATGTTGGACTTTATTTGTTGTTTGTTTTTTTTTAAAAATATCTTGTGTTGTTGCCCATGCTGACTTTGAACTCTTGGGCTCAAGAGATCCTCCCACCTCAGCCTCATAGTAGCTGAGACCATAAATATATGCTACCATGCCCAGTTACTGTAGATGTGCCTTAATGAGTAAGATTGTAACTGAAAGAATCTCGTGGTTTTTTTTTTATTAGCTTCTTGTTGTTGAAAATTTTAAACATACATTAGAATAGCATACCTCCATAGACCCATCACTCAACACTGGTAATCTTTATTCTCTTCTGTATTCATCTACTCCCCGTATCCCTTAGTGATCTCTTAAGCAAATATTAGATGTATCATTATATCTTTATGTATTTTAATATTTATCTAAAATATTAAAAATACATACTTTTAAAAATATGTCAGGAGGGGCTGATTTAGCTCAGTGGCATAAGCACCTGCCTTGCAAGCAGGCAGTCGTGAGTTCGATCCCTGGTACCAATAAAAAACGAAAAAGTCAAAAAAGAAATGTCAGTTAAACTTTACAAAATTTGATAACATTTCATCATATAAAACATGTCAACCTAGGTGTGATGGCACGTGCTTACAATGCTAGCACTTGGGAGGCTGAGGCAGGTGGATTGTGATGTGAGTTCAAGATCAGCCTGAGCAACTTAGTTTCAAAAAAAAAAAAGCTAGTGTCTAAATGTGTGGATTGGCCTTTGTTGGAAGCAAGAAGCCATACATTGCATGTAATTGATGTATTTCTTTAATCTTTTAATTTTTTAAGTTCTTTCTCTCTTGGGACTGGGGATTTAGTTCAGCAGTATAAGCACCTGACTTGCAAGTGCAGGGTCGTGAGTTCAATCCCCAGAACCGATAAAAAAAAAAGTTCTTTCTCTCTTTTATTTTCCTTGTGACTTATTTGTTGAAGAAACTAGGTTATTTGTTCTATAGATAGTCTCCATAGATTTTGCTGACTCAATCCCTGGAATGTCCTTTCTACCTCTCCTGTTTCCTGTAAATTGATAGTTCCATCACTGCTATCCTGAAGTTTGATCAGATTCAAGTTCAGGTTTTTGGCAGGAATACATGGTAGGTAATACCAAGAGACACATGTTTGGTTGTCTTTCTTTTTGTCATGTAATTACTGGTTGGTGATTATTGCTGAAATCTATTATTTCCTTAGGGAGAATTTTGTATTTCAGCTGGTTGCTCATGAACCTCTCCCTCGCATCGTAGATTTTTCCTTTTCTAAGATAAGCTTTTGAAGCATTCAGAGTGAACCCTTGGCTGCCTGCTTACATTTGCCACTTGTTACAGAAAACAGAAAGGCTGCCTTGCTTTCCTGTCTTGGCTTTGTTTGGGTGATATAGTAGTCTTTAAAATTTGTTCTGCCCCTGGACCCCAGTAGTTCAGTTTCTGAGACACGGTAAGAGGAATGGATGCCCAGACTGTTGAACAGAAAGTTTGAGATCCCGTAGTGGAATGATAGTTGCAGGCAAGTTGACCAGGTACAAGTCCTGGTGAGCCACAATATCTCCTGAGAAAGTGGGTGAACTTTTAATATTCTTATTTAATTACTTTGTCCGGACAGCAGACACAAGTTTCTTGGTCAGGGGCAGAGAATTATTATTTACAACAGTAAACATACCAGTTCCCACACCCCAGTCTCCTCCTCAGGGCAATTTAAGGAATGCAGAAGAATGAGGTCGGATTGTGCCAAGATCACTCAGGAAATGTGAAGAGATGGATTCATTCCTTCATTCAACAAGTATGCTGATTGCCAAATGTTTGCCAGACCCTGGAATAAATGATACATACTCAAGAACTCCCAACCTAACATGTAAAAATATATACCTCTAAATAGAGTTAGTGTGTGTGTTTCAGGATATGTGTGTACATGTATATTTTGATTATATAGAGAGACAGACTTTATGTATGTGTACATGTATGTGTTTGCTTTTTCCTTCTGATTTTAATTTTAGACAAGCTTTTTCTTCATGTTACATTTACCTTCAGTTGTCATTGCATGGAAGGTGTGAAAGTTTTTGCACCCCCAGCTTTGCAGACAGCAATTAGATTAACTTTGTACCCATTCCTGTGTCTGTGTCTGTTCATGTGGATAGCTGTTTTGACAGGAAAGTGAGTTCAAATTGTAAAAGTTAGTTTCCAAAAGAAGAAAACCCAGGTACAAAGTGTCAGGGATTCCTCCAGGCTGAAGGGTCCTCACGAAAGACAGGGCCGGAGCCCAGCAGCTGCAAGCCTGGTGGTTTGGCAAGTGATGTCGAGCATTGGCTTGGCCGGAAGCTGCTGGAGTTTCAGTGTTCGGTTATGGGAGCCAATAAGACACAGTTAGACAAATACGCTGACTACAACATGGGAAAAGGGCTTTGGAGGAAATAAATTAAGACAGTTGGAGTAACTGGAAAGAGCACTCTAGCCTGTGGTTCTGGAAGGCCTTGCAGATGGAGTGACATTTGCCCAAGGATGAGGGATGTAATGAGTGAGGGCCATGAGGAGCTGGTGACAAGGCAAATGCAGAAATGAGAGGGACAGAAAGGGGCTCCTCGACTCTGGGCATCAAGAGATTGGGGCAGGAGGCTGCTGAGGTAGGGTCTGGGAGGGCAGAGCCCACAGCCCTCCTCAGCCACAATTGGAGATTTGGATCTGTGTTTAAGAAGTAGGTGACAGGGCTGAGGGGTGGTTAACTCAGAGGCACAAGTGCCTGCCTGGCAAGCATGAAGTCATGAGTTTGATCTATGGTACCAAAAAAAGAAAAAAAGAAGCAGGTAATAAACACTGAAGTAGAAAGCTTAGTAATTAACCTCAGACTTTTTTTTTTTTTTTTTTTATCGGTACCGGAGAGCGAACTCACGGCCACACACTTGCAAGGCAGGCGCTTTATGCCACTGAGCCAAATACCCTACAAGTGTGAACACATATGCATGTGTGCGTGTGTGTGTGTGTCTGTGTATAGTGATATCATGCTGTCCCACCTGTAATCTGCTACTTGGTTTTTCATTTATCAGTAATATCATAGCCATCTCTGAAAGGAAGACTTGTAAAGCAAAGTAAGTTTGTTTTGCTGAGAACCATGACAAGTTTAGATAAGTAAAAATTCAGAGCAATTTTTAGAAAGATAGAAAGGTAGAAAGATCTCTTAGTGAAAAGGGAAGGACAATGCTTTTTTTAAAATGTCTATTATAGATATGAATTCAGTTTAATAATTTAGCAATGTTAAAATTATATTTTGAGGCTTGTAGTCTCTGCTACTTGGAAGGGTAAAGGATGAGAATTTCAAGTTTCACGCCAACCTGGGCAACTTAATGAGATCCCATCTCAAAATAAAAAATTAAAAGGGCTGGAAGTATAGCTCAGTGACAGAGCAGTCCTGGATTTCTTCAGTACCTCAAAAAACAAGAAACAAACAAACCAAAAAAACTCTATTTGGGCTATAGGTGTGGTGCAGTGGTAGAGCTCTTACTACCAGCAAAAGGTCCTGGGATCCCTGGCACTGAACAGCAAACAAAAACCAACAAATAAGGAATTCCAATTTTATACTTGATTTTCTCATAAACTTACGATTAGTGTGCTATTTTAATCATGTATTTATTGTTGAAGCAATTTTTAGGCTTAGATACTGCACAGCCTGAACAAAGTTAGAAAATAGAAGAATAAAAATTCAACTGGCAGTGTGTGGTCAAACTGTTAACAAACCAGGAAAGCTTCAAATTCACAGAGAACATGTCACCTTTCAAAGTACAGTTTACTGCTAGTAATTATAAACTCACCCCTCACCACCATCACCCAAGCAACCCACTGATACAGAGGACAGAGTGAGTTGATTGCAACTAGGTTACATAAAGCAACTAAATGCTTGTATTGTGTGGTTGATTTTGCAAGCGTGGGGCTAGCAGTGTGAGTGAGCATCTCTTTGGAGGATGACAGTATGTGATATAGCAAATATGGTCCCGTCTTTGAAATCTAATATTGTTCTCACTGTTTTGGTTTGTTCTATTTTGCTTTATTCAATGTTCTGTTTTTTGTTTTTTGTTTTTTTTTTTTAATTTTTATTGGTACTGGGGATCGAACTCACGACCGCCTGCTTGCAAGGCAGGTGCTTGTGCCGCTGAGCTAAATCCCCAGCCCCTCAATGTTCTGTTTTGATTGGTCTTATTCTGTTTTGTTTCTGGTTTGATTTTGCTATACCTGATGGAATGGACAACGACTGTGAAGATAACAAGATACACTATGGTAGCTGTTGTTGTTTTCCTAGTATCCTGCTTTGAAGTTCTGTACCAATTTTTCTGCTTTGTTTTGATTGGCTTTGTTCCTTTTTGTTTTGTTGTATTTTACTGTTTGTAAAATAAAATCAATGTACTCATTTATGTACTTGAATAGCAAAATCTTAGAAGTGGTCTATATGTCCATCAGCAGATGAATGAAAATGTGATATTTATGCACAATGGAGTCCTACTCTGCCATAAAGAAAGATAAACAATTTATTCATAGGAAAATGGACGCATCCCAACACCATGATATTTAGTGAAGTAAATCAGCCATACAAGCTTAAATATCATGTTTACTCTTAAGTGAGAAATTGTAAATAAAGAGAAAAAATAGGTAAATTCAAATTGTAAATAAAGAGAAAAAATAGGTAACAGGAAGTAGGGAGATCCGTTTCAAATGGGAAGGAGATTACTACCAGGAGGAGGGAGAGAGAGAGGGAGGAGAGGGGATGATTAAGAATTGAGATGTGTTACATACATATACCAGCTGCTCACAAGGAGTGTAATCATTATATAATACCAATAAACATACTAATAAAATCACTGGAAGTTTTTTAGTATTGAGGGTTGAACCCAGGACCTTTGCACAGAGCTATATCCTGTCAGCCCTTTTTATTTTTAAGACATGTTTTTGCTAAATTGCCCAGGCTGTGCTAAAACTTGTAATCATCCTGCCTCATCCTCCCATAGTGCTGATATTATAGAGGCATGCATCACCATGCTTAGCAAATTTTTGAGACAAAAACTTCATGAGCTATATAAATTCCAGCATCTTATAGTTCTTGCTCATTTATGAAATCTAGACAAGTGTAACTAGGAGAAACTGTCTTCATTACAGTGAAGCGAAGATAGGGTTTGTGTTTTCTGGTTTCAGTTCCCCACAGTATGAGTAGCTATCGCCAACAAAACATGTCCCAAAACAGCATGAGAATGGGGAAAAGCCCACAAAATAACCACTCCAGTGCTGTGAACCCCAACGTAGCTCATTCTTCAGACCTTGTCTTATTATTATTTTTTAAATGTATTGCAAAAGTGAAAATGAACTACCTTATGCACGAAATAGGGAGATGTGACTCAGCAGTGCTATGGTGTCTCAGGAGGGATGCCCCTTTAAACCCCTGCCTGTAGCCTAAGCCCGTGGACCCTGGCCTTAGCCTTCAGCATTTGAAAGTTGCTTTTCCACATTGAGAACCTTGATGTGCTTCTGGTTTTGTAGTGAAGTCATGAGCAATGGTAGTGCAGCCAGCAATTACCTTTCTGCCTTTTATCTAAAAGTTGAAGATGCTAGAGCAGCATCAATTAGCAGGAAATAATTCTCAGAAAGCCTTTCATTTAATTTTCTTTTATATTTGAAAATGAAAATGTGTTTAGCTTCTCCAAATATTTAATTGTATATGATCCATTTGTTAAAGGACATCATATTCCTACTATAAAAACACACCCACATGTATATAGATGTGTATGTGAATATATCTAACATTAAAAACATACTCCTATTGCCTAGTTTTAAGAAAACACTTTGAAGATTAAAGACTGAATGATAATTCAGGGATATTTCAAGTGTTCATCATTTTCAAAAATTCATAATTCAGAAATATTTTATTGGAAGGAAGACTAAGGATATTTATAATTTTTCCCTAGCTTCATATTTTTATTGTAATAATCTGATATATCAAAAGTATTATTTTTCTCAAGTTTTATATTTAAACAGCAGATTAACAATTGGTATAAATTAATGATTGAAAAGGTCTGTTGGCCCCAAACTATCTTAACTAAAATTTCCATTTATTAGAATTATTTCTTTGGATAAAGGGAATATTGCCATAGAATCTTACCTTAGTGGAAGTAATTCCTCCTGTGTTTTATGAAGATTGCATTAGAAGGAATGAGTTGGGTTGGAGTTTTGTTTCACTTTTTTTTCAGGCAGGGTCTCACCATGTAGCTCAGGTTAGTGTTAATGGCCTTAAACTCTCAATTCTTCTGTCTCAGCCTCTTGAGCTCTGGGATTACAATCATGTAGTACCCAGCCTGTCAGTTGGGCATGCTTTAATAGTCTTAGTGAAGACCCCTGAGGAAGAGGGGGGGTTGGGAATTCTTGGTGGAAGAAGAGGAAGCTGCTCCCCACCTTGGGCTCCAAAACAAGGATTTAGGCCAGTGATGGCAAACCTTTTAGAGATCGAACGCCCAAACTGCAACCCAAAACCCACTTACTGCAAAGTGCTAACACTGCCGTTAAACCTGGATACTGAGTTTTAATAAAGAAACAACAACTCTAAACATCTTTTGTCTTAAAAGAAAAAATAATGCATGTGTCTTATGTTCACCACTACTGCTTTAGGCTGTGGGAAAGGCAGTCAGAGCTTTTATTTTATAATAATGAAATGTTCATTTAGAGGGGAACCTTATTTAAAGCTGTAGTACTATAGTCATCTAAATTGTAAAATGGATATTATATAAGATGGAAGATGCCATTTTTTTTAGTGTAATATCAAAATGTTTGCAAAATAATTTGGCATCTTCACTTTTTCCAGTGTGGGAGTACAGTCCACAAAACAGTCTAGTTGAAGTCTTGGATGGCTTTTTGGCAAGAATACAAGGTGGCTTTATATAGCTCATCTCTGATGCTTTCACTGAGTGCCTGAAAGAAAAGAGAGCGCTTGTGGACCTTGATTAAAATAAGGAAGTAACCTAGTGACTTAAACAGGCACGTTGTGGAATTTGAATGGTAAGAAAAGCCCCCTGTCATTGATTTTTCAGCCATGGGAATAACCAGTTGCTTGTTGTGTGTTTTGTCAAAGAGCCTAGGCCATTTGGTCAGCCTGATGGTTACCTGCTGCCTCTTTTATAGCCTGTGTGTCCTTTGTTGTTGCCCGGCTGGTCAGACATGTGTAACAGTGCCCTAGGGCACCAGTGTGCCCTGGGGGAGCTAAGTGCTGCCAGATGTAGGGAGCAAGGGTTGATTCACATGCCCAGAATTTCAATAGCTAATTTTACCTGTTTTCTTTTGGTTTTAGGTTTCATTCTTAAAGAAAAATCCATTTGGAGTTGAATTTTCCCCCATTTAAATGGTAGTCTTATCTTTTTACCTCTAGTCTCCTAGCCCCAACCCACATTCAAAAATGAAAGTATGGGAATAAAAGAATGAAGGGGACATGTGATTTATTAAATATGGGTGACTAGTATTTCTACCTTGTGATAAGAGACATACTAGTGAATTCCAAACTGTGAGAAATGGTAGGGACAAATAAATATCTATGATGAATGAATTACAAGGAAAAGACAAAAGAATTTATAAAAACTGCTATACAAAACACATCAATCAAGTGCAACAGACCTATTTAGATCATTTTAGTCAACCATCTGTTTAGTTCTTAAAAAGACAAAAGAAGTGTATCTGAAGACAGATCAAATATTTGATAATCCTAGGGAATTGCTATTCATTTTTTAAAGGGGTGATAATTTTATGTTAAATCGTTTTTTAAAATCTTCCTCTTTTAGATATACTGAAATAAATTTCCTAAATGAAGTTATGTGATTCTGGAATTGGCTTCAAAATAATTTAATGGGTTTAGCTGAAACAAGATGGGTTAGAGTAAGTTGTTGAACTGACTTTTAGGTTCATGGGCATGTATCATATTTATCTGTCTACTTTTGTGAATGTTTCACATTTTCTATAAGAATAAGATTTTGGAGGTTTTGTTTTTGTTTTTGTTTTTGTTTTTAAATAGGCCAGGGTTTGAAACCCAGATCTGCCACTTGTAACTTTTTGATCTCGGACAAATTCCTTCACCTCCATGAGCTTCAGCTTTGTCATTTTGGAATTTTTTTGGGCCTGTAAAACAGGTACAGTGTTATTATCCAGTATACCTTACCCGAATTGTTGGACAAAATTAGATAACACATATGAGTTTCCTTTGTAAATCACTACAAATATGTCAGTTATGCTCAAATTCTCAAAAAGATAGTTTTCTTGCTAAGGAAATTTGGTAGCTTTTTCTTCATGAACAGGCATTACAATTGTTCCAGCTATCAGTTAAATATCAATTTTAAAAGTCTGGAATATGATTTGGTTGTAAGCCATAAGGAGTGTTTGTTAACTAGTCAGAGAGTAATTCCAAGAGTTCAGTTTTTAAAATTTGCAAATACAGTTTCTTGTGGCCTGCTCAGTTAAATGCAGCATGGCCAACTATGCTATTAATATTTTTACTATATATTGTTGTGAATTATTTCTGATTTATTTTCCTTGTTTTCAAAAATTTTGAATTTAAAGTAATACTAAATATTTTAAATTTCTTACATCATGATATACAGACCTGGTTGCTAGAATAGTTTGTTTTGTTTTTTATTCCTTTCTTCCTTTTTATTTTCCTTCCTTCTTCCTCCTGTCTAGTACTTTGTTGTGAAATATATAAAAATAAAATGTGTAAAGCAAATTTTAAAAATTTTAAAAGACGTTAACTGATTTATTTTAGTTTATCTAGCAATTGACTGAGAGAGCCAAGATTCAAATCCAGGTTCTGTTTGAAAAAAATACACTCAAGTTTACTGCCTTGCTAGCTAGATACTTTAACGTTTAGCAGAAGATTTCACAGGGACATGTAATCCAGAGGCATCAACTTAATGCATGCAGTTTATCATACATTGCCTGGATGTGAGCTCAGTGTCAGAGAACTTACCTTGTGTGCCAGAGGTCCTGGGTTGCGTCCCCAGCACTGTAAAAACAAAACCCAAAGAAACCTATGTAGCAAGCTAGAACATTTCTTTTATTGCCATTTCAAGTAGTATCTGCCTGTGTCCCCTTGAAGGAAGCATGCCCCATCTAAAGATTTTGGAATTCACATGTTTTTGGCTCCATGTCCCGCCATATGTCCTGTTTCCATGCAGGGCCTTTGGTGAAGCATAGACTTGGAAGGGGTCTGCTGAGCACCCAGGATGGCGCGTACTCCTGGCGGCCACTGCCACCATTATGCCTCATGTATGGGTTTTTTTGGGACGCTGAGGAAGGAGAATCATAAGTTCAAGCCCAGCCTAAGCAACTTAGTGACTTAGCAGAACTCTGTCTCAAAATAAAAAAGGAAGGCTGAGCACGTAGCTCAGCAGGAAAGCCCCGATTCAGTCCTCATTACAGACCAAAAAAGAAAGAAAGAAAAGCAAGCAAGCTTTACTTATGCTTTAAGCTAGCAAACAAACTATACAAATGTTCAGTTATATTTTTTTCATTCTTATTCCGTTGGTGAGAATTTGCCATATTCCTTTAGCAAAACTTTCTCCCCGGGTATTTAAACAAATGTGCAGTTTAATAAGTGAATATAAAACAAATACATACTGATGTAATTGAGTATAAGGTATGACAGAAAAATATGGTGTCTAAAGTTTAAAAAAATTTTTAAATAAAAGACATATTGTCCTTAACCCACCACCCCCTTGGAAATACTCCCCTTTTGCTGGGCATGGTGGCATGTGCCCGTAATCCCAGCACTTGGAGGCTGAAGCAGGAAAATTGCTGTGAGTTTAAGGGCCAGCCTGGGCTACATAGTGAATTCAAGGTATATAGTAAGACTTTGTCTCAGAAAAAAGCCAAAATAGATAACAATAGAAATGAAAATGCTCCCCTCTCACTTCAGGCATACTTACCCACATCAATCTTGTCACTTTCAGAAGCAGTTCTAAAAGTCTTCAAAAGACTTTTAAAGACTTCAAAAGTCTTTTAAAGTCTTCAGAAGTCTCAAAAGTGAATGTCTTTAGTTGTGTTATCATGGCTGTCTCTATGCCCTGAATTGATTGAAAATGTTTACCTTTCACAGTCGTTTTTACTTTGAGGAACAGCCAGAAGTCACACAGTGTCAGATCCAGTGAGTAAGATGACGGGACACACTATAATGTTTTCACAAGTCTACCTTTCAGTGGGATGATATGCAGCAGTCATATTCACTGTATTTCTAAATCTTATCTTACTGAAAAAAAATTCATGAAAGAAGACTTTCAGAACTATTTCCAGGAATGGTAGGAAAAGAATGGCAAGAAGAATGAGATGAGTATGTCTGAAGTGAGGGAGTGCATTTGGGGGGCATTAATGGCACTGTGTCTTTTACTGTAGTAAGTGTTAAATTTAAACATTTTACTGTGCATTCTGATCACATCTAGTACTCATTTAAAAGAAAAAGCAGAACGTTGTGAGCTCCTCATCTGTTTCTGCATGTCCCTGGCCAGTCCGAACCTCTCCCAGCTCTCAGGTAACCACGTTAGCAATACTTTCTTCCTTGCTTTCCGTTATTGTTTCACCCCCTAGATACAGATTCTTGAACATTGATTTTATGTGTTAAAATCTATCTATATTTTTGCCTGTAATTGTAGGTCATTCATTTGGGATGCTATATAACCTTCCATTTTAGGAATTTATCATAATTTGTCCCTCCTATACTGTTGGTGGACATTTGGTTGTCTCACTTTTTTTCTATTACAGGTTGTGTGTCTTTTGGTACATATTTTGTGTTTCTATTATGTATATGCCTCAGATAGAACTTGTGACTTTATATTGATAGCTTTTCAAAGTGGCTATACCAGTAGACCCTTTCCAGCAGAATTTAAATTCTTGTTTTACATTTTACATCCTTATCTGTACTTGGTATTATCAGACATTGATGCTTTCTCTTAAAACGTTATTAGTAAAACAATATAGATAAAATAGTTCACTGTTGTCTATTACTCGTGTACTTGTAACATAAAAATCTGGGTTTTATTTTTAAGACTTTCTACATGTGGGGTTATTTCAGAGATACTATAAACTCCTTCTGGGGATTTATATCTACTTGCTAAATTACATTTTCCTGTGTAGCAAATACTATAAAGATCAGGAAAAAATAGAAGTATAGCTATAAAAAAGCAGAGAGCTTTTTTGTATTTTTTTCATTCATTGTGATATTCAACACGTAACAAGTGATAGCTAAGCTTCAATTACTCAGCCTAGGGTTGTGCTAGTGAGAACTTAATATATAAAAGCTTACTTTATCCTTATACCCCCCCATTTTAATAAATGAAGAACCTGAAGTGTGAAGCAGTTAATAACTTGCAGAAGGTGGTCAGATAGGAACTCAGAAAACCAGAGCTGAAGCTCCACAGTCGAGCCGCACTGAGTTACGAACACCTGACCCATCTTGAGGAGCTCTGGTCAGAGTGATACTAGTTCTCCAGAACGGCCGTTTTTCTTCCCAGTGGCTATTCTGGGGCTGGAGGTGTTCTCTGTGGTACAAAGTGCTAGGTAGTAAATAGGGCTGTGTAAACTTCAACCAGCAGGAGCCTGGCTCTGGGGTGAGTACAGGTGTTATAGGCAGGAGTGGGTCTTGGCTCTCCTCTCCTCTGCTCTGCTCTCCTCTCTTCTCCTCTCCTCTCCTCTCCTCTCCTCTCCTCTGCTCTCCTCTCCTCTCCTCTCCTCTCCTCTCCTCTCCTCTCCTCTCCTCTCCTTTCCTCTTCTCTCCTCTCCTCTCCTCTCCTCCCTTCCCCTCCCCTACTCTCCTCTTTGGAGTTCTCAGGGACACTACCTTCCATCCTTTTCCCTCTTGGGTTTGGAAGAAAGAGGCTGAGAATAAATGGCAGGAAACTGCAAAACGGACTTTTCCTTTTCCTAGTTGTCTGACACTGTGGAACATTTTTCCTTGAAACTGCTGTAAGGTCTGGGAAGTGGCTCAGTGGTAAAGTGCTTTCTTACCATGTCTTGGGTTCAATTCCAAGTACTAGGGAAAAAAAGGAAAGAAAGAAGAAGGGAAGGAGTGCAGGAAAGAAGGTGAGAAAAAAAGAAGAGAAACTGTTGTAAATGGCAGCAATATTTTCTGTTAAAAAAAAATCTGTAATGTTGCTAAAAATATGGGCTTAGAGCTGAAGTCCTTCTTAGTTTGTTGTTTTCTTTGCAAATGTGTAGAATTTCAGTTATCTTATGGATAAATGAGCTAACCTAAGAACTTAGCCACATTGTTTATGTAGGAAAATGCACTCCAAATCATTAGGACCACATATTTATCTTAGTGCAGGACTGACGTTATTCACAATATACATCACTGACTGCCTAAATAGCCTGCTCCAAGCAAACTGAACAGTACCATCACTTTTTTGACGGTAAACTGAAAACCATTCTAATAAGATAATCATTTTCTACAGATACACTGTGAACTGGGAATAAATTTTAATTAGCCCAAAACAGTTTTTCGGATCATAGCAATATAAAAGTTCATCTGTTTTTCATTTGTCACATATGGATTTTTTGTCAGTATGCATAAGACATTGATGCATACTAATGTAGCCACCTAAACCACATGTAGATCTTCAGATTTGTGTGGCAGAAGGAATGATAATTATGATCTGCTTCAGGCTATCAGCTAGAATAATTCAAAAGGAAACATGCATTACTAACATGAAGAGCTCATAAATTCTCAATGTCAGTTTGCCACTTGCGCAGTCAGGCTGGTTGGCTAGAGGCAAAGAGACGAGGGTTACATAATATTTATGAGGTCTGAAGTCAGCCACCACTGAGCCAAGTGTCGCCAGACTTTGAGACTACGCGTGAAAGTGAGCGATGTGTCATTGCAGCAGTGGGTTTGAGAGCAGGGTAGATTTAATCACGGCGAGACACTGGGTATAAGTCCACTGCTACCTCCTTGCAGGATTTCTAGCCTTCCTAATTTATCCCTAAGAGGCCCCATACCATTCTGTAAAACCTCGCCAGCTAAGGTTTTATAACACAGACATTGAGATGAGACTTCCCTTGCTTTGCTGTTTCTCAGCCCATTTAGTGTTGAAGTTTGTGGCAGCTTCTTGTCTCACTGTAGTCATCACAGTGGCCAACCCCAAAGCCCTTTCTTTTTTTTGAGACTAGGTCTCCCTGTGCAGTTCAGACTGGCCTTGAGCTCACTTTGTAGCCTAGGCTGGTCTGGAACTCGCAATGATCCTCCTGCCTCAGCCTCCCAAGTGCTGGGATTACAGGCCTGAGCAACGCCCCCTAACCCCTCCCCCTTGGCCAAAACACTTTCAGACCCCAGCCAGTGCCTTAGCGCATACAGCGCTCAGGAACACTCAAGTGACCAGACCCGGCTCCCTTTTGGGCTCCAGTGTACTTTAGGAGTTTATCTTGTACAACATAATGAATAGCTACAAACCTGGGCCCCAGGACCACTCCAAAGAAGCTTGTGTGGCTATGAAGTGCAAATTAGAACAACTGGACAATTTTTACCATCCATAAGCACTGTTCCCAAGCCATGTATGTGGCACACCCCTGTAATTCTAGTAGTCAGGAGGCTGAGGCAGGAGGGCTGCAGAGCTCAAGGCCAACCTGGGCTACATATAGAGTGGGTTCAAGTCCAGTCTGAATGACATAGTAAGACCTTGCACCCCCAAAACAAAAAAAGACACACAAAAGAGGAAGAGGAGGAAAGAAAGAAGAGGAAGGAAAAGAAAAAGATACACAGTTACTTCTGGGTCTGTTCTACCTTATAATCTTAGGGTGGGGATTTAGCTCAGCTGCATAAGTGCCTGCTTTGCAAGTGTGTGGTCTGTGAGTTCGTCCCGGTACCAATAAAAAAAGACAAAAAAAAAAAAAAAAAAAAGACCCACCTTACAACCTGGGAGCCTGATGCCCATTTTAAGACCCTTGTTTTTCCACCTATAAACAGAGTGTCCCACATTAAAAAACAAAAACTTCCATTTCCAACACCTCAGATTCCGTAGATTCTTTAAGGAAAATGATTTTTTAAGGTGCTGAATCAGATACTTTAAAATTTTCATATTACTGAAAAGTTGAAATACAGGTAAGAGCAGAGAAAAGGGTCCCGCGAAGTCGGTCCTCTGCGCTCTTACCTGTGGAAAAATGTTCCATGGAAAACATGATTTTTCTGTCAACCACTGTACACAGTACACGATTTTCCAAAGTGGTGGCTTCAGATGTAGTATTCTAAGACCCGAGAGGAATGTATCAGGAGAGCGGCGGCCCGAGGCAGCAGTGTTGAAAGCACCCTGCGCACACCCACAGTTAGCTGCGGTGCCGTTGCCGGGGAGATGAGCTGAGTGGGGAGGGATCCTAGGAGCTGGCGCCTCGCGCAGTCCCGGGCCGCAGGTCGGCCAATTCCTTTTTACCTTTTTTCGTGTTTAAATTCTTGGCCTCTTTCGCTGGTACAAGACCTGGTGGCGGGAGAGTTGGAATTGATTGCCCTTTGCCTTCCGTCCTTCTGTGCTACCAGCCACAGGTGCGGCTTCGAAGTGCAGAAGGAGAACGGGAGCCCTAAGATGCAGGGCGGGAACCCTGAGAGCCACCTGTGTGCTCATCGTGAGCTGAAAGCACGGAGACGTGTGCTGTTCCGGTCTCAGGGAAGCCACAGAGGTCAGGCCGGTCTCTGCTTTTTGTCAGAGACAGCCAGCCCGACCTAGACACTTAATTCGAAAGACAAACATGCCTGAGCTGTAAAAACTGAGTGCGTGTAGACTAAGAGTAAGAAGTCTAAAAAAGTTCTAATCGCCTCCTGTGGAAGATTAGGCTGTCACTGTTTTGGGAAGGAAATACTTGAAATATAAAACCCTTCCCTGCCTTGATCTATTTTTGGGGGGTGCCTCTGCTTTGTCGGCCCACCCAACCTAGCACCCCGTGTCTGGGAGGAAGAAAGTGATGTGTGGGGAGAGGCAAAGTGTGAAGGGACGAGGTGGTCTTGGGAAGGGGTCCGCTGAATCCAGTTGGCTCCAGCCTACTCCTCCCTAGAGAGAGCTGTGAGTCTGTCTGTTGATTTTTGGTGTATTCTGGAGTCTGAAAATAGGGCACTGGAGTATTCAATTTTTAAAATTAACTTTTTAAAGGAAGTTTAAGTTTTTAAAGAAAAGTTTAGTACTATACAAATTATTGTACATATAATAATACCATATTCCATTACAAAATTTCCACTTATAATAGCAGCAAGAACATGCAGTTCCTAGAAAGAGACAAATAACAAGAGCTGGGGGGCAAGGGATTTAGCTCAGTGGTACAAGTACTTGCCTGGAAAGTGCAAAGTCATGAGTTCGAGCTCTGGTACCAAAATAATAATAATAATAATAACTGCATGCAGGCATGCACTGTGGTGCACAACTGTATCCCAGCTACTCCGGAGGCTGAGGTCCAAGAATTAAAAGTTTGAGGCCATTCTCAGCTAATAAGCAAAACCATGTTTCACAATATAAAAATAAAGAGGAATAGGAATGTCATTCAGCAGTAGACCTCGGCTGGGTTTGATTCTCAATATTGCCCCCCTTCCCAAAAAAAAAGTACAGGACCTATGTGAAGAAAGTATAGCTGGGTATGGTGGTGCATGCCTAATCTCAGCACTCTGAGAGGCTGAGGCAGGTGGATCACAAATTGGAACTCAGCTTGGGCAATTTAGCTATTTAGATCCTGTCTCAAAAAAAATTTAAACTATGCATTGCAGCTTGTGTGTGTAATCCTAGTACTCAGGAAGCTGAGGCAGGAGGATCTCCCAAGAGTTCAAGGCCAGCCTGAGCTACATAATGAGACCTTGGGCCGGGGGTTTAAACTCAGTGGCATAAGTACTTGCTTGGCAAATAAGAAGTCCTGAGTTCGATCCCCGGTACCAAAAAAAAGAAAAAAGAAAACTACATAGTGAGAACTTGTCTCAGAGAGAAAAAGACAGAAACAGAGAGAGAGAGGGAGAGAGAGGGAAGGAAGGAAGGAAGGAAAGAGGGAAGGAAGGAAGGGAGGGAGGGCTTAGTGCAGAGGCCCTGGTTCAATCCACAAAGCAAACAACTATAAACTCCCACACAACTAAGTCTCTACTGAGGGACATGACTGCAGTAACTGTGAAGACTGCTCTTAAATAAGACAACTAAAATTTGTGGGGATTTTTGTTTATTTGTTTTTTGGAGGTAGATGTTACTTACGTAGTCCAGGGTAGCCTTGAATTTGAGATTCACCTGCCTCAGCCTCTGAGTTCTGAAATTACAGGCAAGTGCCACCATCCCTTGCTTTGACACTTTTCTAGAGAGTCAGCCAAACACACACACACACACACACACACACACACACACACACACACAATCACACACTTTAGGAAAAGAAAAATGACTGTGTAGAAGATAACAGCCACCACTTTGAATACCTCTTGTAAATGTAAAGGCCAAAGGCAACTTGTATTAATCTCATAATGTCTCAATAAATTTAATATTAAAATAGGTATACATTTTTTATTTTTCTGAATTGGATATCCATTTTTTTGGTGGATGCTATTTAAAGAGTCATAGTCTCCTCATTGTAATTCATAAATTTAGTTGTATGGCCCAAAACATTTTAAACATAGTTGAAGTGCCAGTAACAAATAAAAAATATCATGCATAAATGTTTAATGTTTCTAATTCACAGTTCACCCTTAAAAATAAGTCAGATTAAAAAAAAAAAAAAAACCCAAGAGACCTAACTGGAAACTTTACAAAACAGAAAATATAAGTAAACATAGGAAAGAATCTTCAACCTCAGTCGTATCTGATAAAAATAAGTAAAGGCAAGAGACCACACATGTGCTATTTTCATAAATCAGAAGCAAAAGAAAACAAATCCTGGGCTTCCATGGACAGGGAGCATTCTGGGTAGTTTGGGGAGAGGGCAGAGCACATGTACTGGGGAGGATGGCCTGGGGGAGAGGTTCAGAGCAAAGAAGTCAGTGGCAGGTCCTGTTCCCAGCTGCCCCGTCTCACCCAGGTGCTGCTGGGAGGGAAGTGATGCTGTGTGACTTCCTCCTTTTATGGAAAGCACCTAGTTCATAAGGAACAGTGTGATCGTGAACAGTATTCTGGCAGGTTGATGAGCCCTGAAAATCATATCACCCCCCACACACACCCAGGACCGAGGCCTGCTGTGACATCAGAGTGAAGAGGAAAGTGGACTTCCCGTTTGTAAATTCACATCATGGCTACTCTTTAGCTACTCGTTTGACTCAGGCTGGGGGAGCGATTTGCAGCAATTTTAAAGGCCACTTCTGTATGCAACCCCCGCCCAAACACACTGCTTCTCTTCCTCAAGTTTTATTCTTCTTAAATGGAAAAGATTTTCATAGATTCCTTTTTTTAAAAAAATTACAATTTGGTATCTCAGACATCTGCCTCTGTGGGTGTTCACTTGGACTCTGAAAATAGAGCAAGAATCTTCAAGTGCTTTCTGACTATATTCTGAAATATACATTTGCAGTCGGTAATTCTTCCTTCTTCCTAACCACATTCTCGATAACCCACCAGTGTTGTCACTTGTGTGAATAGGACCTCTAGTTTTAGTTTGCAAGGCTTTTCTTTTCTTTTTCTTTCTTTTTTTTTTTTTTTTTGCATTCTAGCTGTCTGGATGATTAATGTGACTAGGAAGATACTGTTGACCCATTTAAATCATGTCAAACAACATCCATTGCTCATCTACATAATGAAATACACACTGAATATTACATTTTAAGTGTGGGAGCCAGTAAACTACAAAATAATGTTTTACTCATTTAAGTTATGAAATAAAATAATGATATTGGATCTATCTATAGCATTAACATTAAACTATTCAGTGGTAATTGTCAGTGAAAATCACTTATAAGCCAAAACAAGGAAAAGCATTTCTGCATTAGTAGTTAATTAGAGGAAGTAGGGTGATTGTATGCAACAGTGTGAGTTTAAGAAAAATCTTTTTGTCAAAGTGTGTTTTAATATCACTTGACTATTACAGGATTCATTGTAAATAGTTGAGTTTTTTAAGTAGCTAATTAGTGGTTATGAAAATAACAATTTGACATTTTTATCATAGTTTCATTCAGTTGCTCTTTGAATAATTTTAAAGACAACTAATTTGTATTTGAAACTATTTTGATCAATGATCTGATAACAAAGATAAGCTTTGACAGCTTTTGAAGCAGTTAAATTTTGTAAGGACATCATTTGCACAACATTTAAGTAAATGCAAAATTTAAAGGCCCTGAATTTAGGTTGTCAGGTTTCCATGGTTACACCTTTCCAAATTATTTTGTGTGTTGTGTAAATAGGTCTGTGAGTCACTGATAATTGTTTTTTGTTTGTTCTGTTAGTAATTCTGTGTTTAGCTGAATCTAATACAGTTCACACAGTGTGCTTAGGTTTATGTATATTTTAGTGTTTGTAATTGCAGTGATGGAGCATTTCTTATGGAGTGCTTGCCTTTTTTTGTCATAAATGATGTATGTGGTAGTGCTTGAAATGTAAATAAGGTCTTCCTGTATCACCATTTAATAAACAGGAATTTTATGCAAAGAAGACTCCTTGGTACATTTAAACAATAAGGTTTGGTGAGCTCTAGAATATCTGTATTAAACAGATTTTATACCAAGACAAGTACGTTTAATTTTAACTTACTGAGGTTACCAAGGACAACATAACAGTTTATGACTAAGCATTGCATTGACTGGGTACTGTTCAGTAACAAAATAAAAATAGCATTCTAGGGCTGAAATGTAGCTCAGTGATAGAGTGCTTGTGCTTGCACTGTCATGTCCTGGGTTTGATCCTTGGTGCCATCCCCGAAATAAAGCAATAACTCTTTTTTTGTTTTGAGAGACTAGGGTTTGAATCTACAGTCACTGAGTCACTGAGCTACATTCCCAGACTTACCTGCCTGCATTTGTGTCAGTCTGTCGGTCTGTCTGTCTGTCTATCTACCTATCTATTTATATTTTGAGATGATATCCCACTAAGCTGCCCAGATTGGCACTGAACCTGTAATCCACCATAGCTGAGATTACAGGCATACACCATGTTGCCCAGTGCAGATTTAAGTCTTATTAAACTATGTGTATGAAGGTGGGGTGTAACCCAGTGGTAGAGCACCTGCCTAGTGTGCATGATGGCAAAGATTCAATCTCTAGTATCCTTCCCTAAAAAGATAGTGAACTTTGGGGCTGGGGATTTAGCTCAGCAGCATAAGCACCTGCCTTGCAAGCAGGCAGTCATGAGTTCGATCCCCAGTACCAATAAAAAGGAAAAAGACCAAAAAAAAAAAAAAAAAAAAGATAGTGAACTTCACAAGGAATGTCTTTAGTGCAAGGTAGATATTTCCAAAATGTAATTTCTCTCATCCTACACTGTATGATTTAAAAACTATTCTGTATATTAATATGCTTGGAAGGATATGACTGTTGAAAAAAGCCAGATTGTTTTATGCTTGCAGATGAAAGAAGAGATTTTCCTTAGCCTTTACCATCACCATACTAGCAAGACTGTATCAGGAATTCTCAGCAAAACATCAAGATTAGGCTGACTTCAAGCCTTCTCTCAATACACAACAATCAGGAGACGCTGTATAGTTTGTAAAGTGTTTCTCCTTCTGCAGTCTTATTTGATGGTGGCCATGTGATGAAGTCAGGAGAGGCCTCGTGCTTTAAATACGACTTTTGAGTAGCAGCCAGGGACCCAGACTAGGATCTCATACATACTTTGTGAGTTATCCAAAGATACATTTTGAAATTCACATTGGTTTTTGCCTACTGATTAGTACATTTCAGAGTGACTGCCTGTCATAGTCAGGTAACCAGTTAACTACTATTAGCCCATTTAATAAGGGCTTGCCTTATATTGCTTTCTTTCTATCAGCTCATACAGTTCTTGTAGCAATCCTGTATTATTCCTATTAACAAATGACGAAACTTGTATTTAGAGAATTTAACTAACCTGTCCAGGTAAACCAGTGAGTACTCAGAGATGCAACCCTGATTTAAACAAGCGCTCAGATATAATTAGATAGCTATATCCTTATAATTAGAAATAACCCTGGAGGGGCTGGAGATTTAGCTCAGCGGCATAAGTGCCTGCCTTGTAAGCAGGCAGTCGTGAGTTCGATCCCCGGTACCGGTAAAAACGAAAAAGGCAAAAAAAAAAAAAAAAAAAAAAAAAAAAAAAAAAAAAGAAATAACCCTGGTGCATTCACAGCAAAGCATAAAGTGTTTTAAATTCTAAATAGTTCCCTTCATTTTACCCAAAAGTGACTGTGTTTTACTAGGTGTTTGGGAGTTGGTTTTCTTTTCACAACAGTCTTGCAGAAATATAACTCAAAAAGTATTCAGTATATTTAACATTAGATAGGAAATAGGTCTCAAGTATTTTAAATATCAGATATTTCAGTACTATAACAGTATTGACAATCTAAAAAAAGACAATGAATTTGTCATTACACTAATTGTGAATAATTTTGGTCATTAAAGTTTTCAAGTAATATTGTATTTTCAGATATGAGAAGCAACCTGCCTTGTATAGATAAAACATACATGTTTTGTTGGTGGTGGTGGTAGTTTTAATTCAAAATTAAATAGTTAAGCATTCATATCTTTAAGAAAAATAAAACAAAATGAAGGGCCAGGCTATTGTAAAATTTACCTTTTAAGCCTGTATCATTTTAATACACTGAATTTTATTTTTTTTACCTCGTTTAACTGAATATAAAATTATTATGGCAGCATAACTATACAAAGTCCAAAAGGTTGCCTTCAGAAAATTTGGAGCTTTTACTAAAAACACTACTATGTATTTTCTCTTCATTTTTCTGGTTGCAAATAACTCCCTGATGAGTGACCTTGGCTCCATTGTCTTGAATCTGTGTAATCTCAGCTGCAGAAGCCTGGAAATACATTGTTTTCCTGAAGCTTTGACTTTCTCATCTGAGTTGTGATTATTAACCTATCTACCTACTTACCACTCCTATTTGTTGGTTTTATGACAGAAACAAAATTCCCAAAATTGTCAAAATAATACTATAAGATTTACATTAAAATGTTTTCTTTTACATTATGGCTTTCATTTGAAGTTGTACAGTGAGAACATTCTCAGGAAAGTATTAGATGTAGAGTTTTGAGGTATATTTTTTGTAGTGGTATTGCTACAACAGTTTTGGTCAAAGCTTAAAACAGTTTTATAATTGTTTATGCGACAATTACATTAAATAGTTTATCAAAAAATAAATAAGTGGAGGGGCTGGGGATTTAGCTCAGCGGCATAAGCGCCTGCCTTGCAAGCAGGCAGTCGTGAGTTCGATCCCTGGTACCGAAAAAAACGAAAAAGACCAAAACAAAACAAAACAAAAATAATAAGTGGAAGGTAGAAAAGAAGGCAGGCACCCAAAAGTATTCCTATGTCAGGCTCCACACAGAATTTAGTTGGCAGTACTATAAAGTACCAATGCTTTTCTCAGATGCTATAATATAATTGAAAATATTACATTAAAGCTATGCCTTTGATCATCATAAGCTGTAAGTCCCCATATATTCTGTTATGGGGCATTTTAATCCAAAATAACTAATACTTTGAATAATATTTTACATGACAATAGTATTAATGAGTGATGTATTTTTTTAAGAATTAAAGACTTTCTTACTATATCAGCTTTAAGAAAAAAAATCTTCATGATATTTTTATATGGATGTGCTTGACAATTGAGTTCCATGTGTGATTTCTGTGAAACTGCTCTTTCTGGTTCCTATTTGTGTGCTTTAATATAAAATTGTTCTATTTTCCTCTTCTTAAACCTTAAGTGTGTGAGGTAACGCGAATGTTTCTTTTAAAAGACTTTGGAAAGTTGAAATTTGCCAGATGTTCCAGCTAACCTAGAAGTGTGCTCTCTCTGCGTACCAGGACTGGGTGAAATTCTTTCCTGTTACTTTGACAGAACAACGTTTGGTTTTGGTTCATTTTGGTGTTGTGCTGCTACTCTGATCAGAGCTTGTCTTTTGTTTGGTATTTAAATTATATTACGACATCCAGAATATCTGGCAAAGAAAATGATATTTTGATGACATTTTTCACAGGGCTCAACTGGAATGAATTATTACATTTTAACCACAGCTCTAATAAACAGCTTCTTTATTTCCCCTAGAAGGATACAATATTTCTTTGTCCAAGAAGTTGCCTGAGTATATGTATTGTTGAAGTGCTAAAAAGCTGCTTTTCTCTAAACTTCAGCTGAGAGACAATGGCATATGCTAAGCATATACTACTGTATTTTACCATGACTCGAGTGTTTTATTATAAAGGTGAATTTAGATTTAAATTTTGAAGCAAACATTTTTATCTTAAATGAAGAAATTTTCTACAGGGTCTTCTTTTCTTGTACAACTCAGTCATTCTTTGTAACGTCCACCGGTCCACCAAATGATCTGCTTTTAGTTATATACATCAAGTCCTTACTATAATCTTTGTCATCCTTCCCCCACCTACAGTTGGGCTGGCATAAAATAGTTTTGTTTCCTAGGCCCACAAACAGTCCACATTATTAAGTAGGAAGGTTTATTGATCTATGTTTCTAGAGTAGTTTGGGGTATGTTTGTTTCCCCAAAAAGAAAAGAACATATATTTATTTATTTATTTATTTGTACTAGGAATTGAGCTTATTTTTAAATATATATATAGATCTTTGGGTTCTGGTGACATACATTAATAATCACAAATAAATTCAGCTTTTGAAAAGAAATAAAATGAAGTATTCTCCTAAAACATTTCTGAGTTTGTCATTGTTACTATGCTCTATCACTTGCTGTTGATAAATTTTTAAAAGGAGGCGGGACATAGTACAGAGCCAACTTCCTGATGGAGCCTTGGGGGAAGGTCATGTTTTGCTCTGACCTAGGCACCATTCTTGAATGTTATTATTGTGGGGAGAGGGTTCCCCCAGGCCACCACCCTTCCTTTCCTTGCCTTTGCTTTTAAGTGTAACTGACTTTCTAGTTCTTTTTTTCTAGAACCAAGACTGCCTGGCTTTGGATTATGACTTTATGATGAGTTCTGACACCCACAGGCTAGTTTCTGTCTCCCCTTCATTTGACCACTTAGGTTTATTAGTCACGGCTAGCCCCATTCTGATATTCGAATGATGCATCCATATAGAAATTGCCAGCTTAGAATATTAAGCAACTAGGATGCTATTTCAGCATAAAAGTGAACTGTGGCTTTTTTACAACCTAAATACATTGCACATTCCCTTTTTATTTCTGTGGAATCTTTATGACTATTGTTTTAGGCTTAGCTATAGATAACTACAAGGCAAATACTGTTGGATGTCAAGTAGAATCTTTATTTCAGACCAGTATTTGTGCCAGTATATGTTCCACTCAACTATGTGCTTTATTTTGAGCATTAAAGAAAATGGTTGTTTTCCAACACCTGCTTACCAACTGGGCCTGTATTTTCTTTAGAAATGTTTAATAAACACTGTAGCTTTATCATCCCAAGGCAGTTTCCAAGTGCTGTTAATTAAGCACCAAAATGGTTCTTGTAGGTTTGTGAAACAGATCTACTCTTCTCTCTGTAATGGCATCTTAACTTGAAATCCAGGAAGCAGTGGTGTATGGTGTCCATATCCATGATTTCCTGAGCTGGAGAAAAAGTGTGGAAAGCATCTGGGGAAAAGGAGGCTCTTTACCAGCTTGTTTCCTGTAAGTTCAATTGGAAGACCTTGTCTGTGCAAATAGATTTCAAAATAGAGCCTGCCCTTTGACTGTCTCCATAATTACATGGCTCGCTCTGTATTTTATTTGGCAGCCAGAGCAGTTAACCCCTGGAAGGAAGGGGCTGATGGCATGCCCAGCTTGGTTTCTCAGACATGTCCATGGGAATGAATAAACCACTGTTTGGAGAAGCCCACAGCTAAAAATACAGTAGAATAGTCTTTAATGGAACTGAAACTCTTTGGAAAAAGATTTAATAATGTTTACAATGATTGGTTAAAAAGCTTAACTTTGTCATTAGTGTGTTGATTGTTGAACAGTATTAATTGTTTTTAAAAAATTGGACATGAGGGGAGTTCCTTGTTGCTTTGATGTAATCAGCATCTGTCAACAGAATGAATTTGCTTTTGTTTAGTTTCAAGAAGCCTCGTCCTTCAGCTTCACCCAATCTGTATCTGCTTCAGCCTGGGGCATTCCCTTGTTGTGTGTTTTATTTTTTATTTTTTACTTTTTTCCTCCAACAAATGTGCAGGTTATTTCTTGTGAAATGTGAGCTTGTCTTCTGCTTTATGGTTGCCTTGAAATGGGAAGGAACATTACTCACTTAATTTTGAAATATTGTACATTTTAGTACTGGGTTAGAAAAATCAGTAAAAGAATTATATGGAGTGATGCAGACTATTTAATTTTTCTTTTGCAACATTTGCCCAAGTTGTGAAATCTTTGAAGCAGACAGCATTGCAGATCAAGAAATTTACAGCATAGATGCATTTCTAGCGTTCTCTTGGACTTGAAGCAGGAAGCTGTCTATCAGAGATAGCTACTCTGGGTAACTGGTTAGAGTTCATGAAGTGTGATCTTTCCATGGTTCCCAATCAGCACTTTGAAAATGTATTCCTAGCGACAGTCCATTAGGCACCTACTGCAGACAGCAGCATTTCTAAACAGTTAAAAAATATATCAGATGGGCATTACAAAGTAAAGTTACTCTGAGGGGAGATTAATATATTATTTAAGCAAATCATTTGGTTTAAAATTAAAATTGTCAGTGAATGTAAGAACCATATTTAAAAATGAATTAACAAAACGTTTTCTCTTTTGGTAATCATAAATCATTTAAAGCTGGCAAGCATTCCTCCCTTCAGCCAAAATAATTGCCTCCATTTGTAAAATCAATTAGATGTTAATATGCTATAAATAATAGTTTTGTTACTAGACTTTGGCATTTGCTGATCATTATGAAAAAATATATCCACTAAGACATTTTATAGGGTGTCTTTTAAATTTCATATTATCTCTCATTGACATTGTTAGCTAATGTAAAGTAGCACCAAGCTACTTTATTGTGTTGTTTTCTACCCAGATATTTGATCCCTTTGAAATGTAACATAACTGAGGATTGATGGCCCTCTGCAGGGTGAAAGTGCTTCCCTGGAAACATACAATGAAAAATATAGGTGTTGGTAGCCCACTCTTGAGTACAAATGTACTTTGTTCAGTTTTACAACTGCTTAAAATAATAACCATTTTAAATGTTTCTTTGGAAGTCCATTCAGACCTCTCCCTTAAAAATACTTGTTGACCAAAAGAAAACTCACATTTTCTAGGGTAAAATCAGCTTAATTAAGGGTCATTAGTAAAGGTGCACATAAAAACCCAGGGCTCAGTGGGTGAAATGGAAGCATTTCATTATGTGGTATAGAATGCAGGAGCAGATAACAATTAAAATGGACCCCGAGTAAGAGGCCAATACGTATAGGGCATGTTGTGTGCAGCAACATTAGTTATTTAAAACGTACTCCTCCCTCCAGCAGACTTGAATTCTGCAGTCCCACCTTTCACACTTAATTCGTGAAGGGAAATAAAAGGCAGCTTTTAGAAATTGGTGTTATTACCAAATATGAAAATATTTAAAACCATAACCTAGATTTACATTCCAAATACAAATTTAAAATACGAGAAATGTGTGGCAGGATCCGGAGGACATACAGCAATTTCAAGAGACATTTAGGCCTCACAGTGTGCTCCTCCATGGAGCGAAAGAAGCAGTCGCCTATAATTTTCAGTGCTCAGCTCAAACTAGGCTCTGATAGAATTTTGTAACACTGAAAATAATTCTTATTATTACCTTTGATGACAGTAGATATTCTAGTATTCATAACAAATAACGTATAGATTTGCTGCCTGCAAAAACCCTATATAGAGTTCTTGTTAGGTAACAACAGTAACAACACTACTCTGTGATCATTGCTTTCAAGGCCAAATTAGTACCAAGCAACCCCTTGCTGCTCTGGGCTCCCCTGCTACCCTGAGATTTCTGCTGATTTCCCACTGGCATCTCCTGAACTTCAGATTAGTTCACTTTCCACTTGCAGTAATTAGTACATACCTGCATCTTGTTTCCCCAAATAGCTTTACAAAAAGAGGGTGTATGTCTATCCTCTGAAATGACAATGCAGACCTACCTCTGAGGATGGTCATCAAGCATCAAATGAATGATACCACCAACGGTAGTAGCAAGTTAAAAGTTAGATACGACAACAACTCTGCTTTTACAAAGCACAAAAAGGTATAAAAAAACTCAACAGACCTTTCGTACAGTGCTCTGTCTCTGTATTAGGCATCCTTTGTATGACTCTGAATGTAGTATGGGCTGGAATTTTAATTTTGTTTACTCTGCATTTGAGAATTTTAGTCACTAATCATTAATTATAATGTGATAAACAAGACTGAGGGTCCCCAATTTCCTCCCCATGCTAATTGGAGAGCCGTTCTCTTCTGAAAGTACAGTGACTTCGGCCCATTTCTTCATTTAACCTGTGAAAACACTAGATTTTTTTTAGGTATGTAATGAGTAGTTAGTGAAATAAACATGCCGTTGTATCTTATTATCCTGTTACCTTGTGACAACATAGTGTCTTATCAGATTGAAATAAAAAAGATTTCATGTCAAATACAAAAGTATCTTATGAAAGTGGAATCGCTAAGAACCCTGTAGAATCATAACAGTCTGCAGACTGGCTGTGGTCAATCTGTTTCTGATATTTAGAATTTTGCTATGCAGTTATGTGTGAATGCGTGTGTGTGTGTGTGTGTGTGTGTGTGTGTGTGTGTATTTAACTTTATTTCATTGTACTTTTTTGGTATTGATCCCATCATTTGGCAGGACAAGTACATTGACAATACTGTTTGTCCAAAAAGTGAATGTCTAAAAACCTCATCCACTTATCCCAATAGAGAACTGATGAGTTCATAACTTCAAGTTTAAGTACATAGAAAAGATTCTCCCTATCACGATTGTGTACTTGAACTTGATAATACTGATAAAGATAGTTTCTCTTTCATGTAATCTGCCACACTGAAAAAAATCTTCGTAAGTTCATGCTCTACTACCACAGAGGCCCCTAATTAGATCATCTAAGAAGTTTCATGGGAAAGGTCTGGGGCTGTAGCTCAATGATAAGAGTATTTGCCTTACATATGTGAGATCCCTGGATTTAATTCTAGGTACTGCCAAAAAACCTTTATACACAGCATCTTTATTCTAAATCTTCATTGGCCACATGGTATATTTTTTATGATTCAAAAAAATTGTTTTTTGATTCCTCAAAATTTAATCCCTGAAACAGTGCAAGACCCAGGCAACCCACTGTTGGGAGGTAGTTTTGACTGACAGAGACCAACCTAGATTTGGACTTGGAACACATGAGCCTGAAGCCTGGTTATTGATTACTGGAGATGTGAGTCTTAGTTCCTCATTCATAAAATAGTGCTGTTAATAGGTGCCTGTCCACCTGATAGAGTTAGTAAGAGGCAGTGTACAGAGCTCAGTATGGTAGCATGTCCCTGTGATCTCAGCACTCATGAGGCTGAGGCAGGAGGACTGCCTGAGTTTGAGGCCAGTCTGGGCTCCTTAGTAAGAACCTATCTTAATAAAATAAAATACAAGGCATCAAACTTTTAATCAAAATAAGTATTCATGAAATGTGATCCACAACTACTATTTCATTAGTATTATCATTATTAATAGTAGTAATATATACTTTCCTTAGAAGAGACATTATGAGCATGTGTCTTGTATGTGATCCTGCCTACAGATGAAATTAGAGAGCCTGAGTCATAGTTTGATTCTACAAGTGCCCCCATTTTTCATTTCATTTCCACAGACTACTCAACTACGTGTAACTTCTGCCTGCACCTTGCTGAGGCATGCGTTTGGTCAGCGAAAGCAGCTTGGCTTAAAGAGAGGATGGATTAGGTCAACCCATTACCGATGTGGAAGAATAATGAGTCACATAGTACCAGTAGTTTTATGATGCCTTTTGCATGTCCTGTGTGTTCCATGTGTGGAAGCTCAGCTTTTTCTTGCTCTGAGAAGCAGTGTACTCTGTAGAGGCGACTTCATCTCATTCCCACTGCTGCGGCGCTCGCTGCTCTTCCTGAGTGCCTTCAGCTGTGAATCTGACGCTAGCCGGGCTTTCTCTCCTGTTTTTCTCTCTTGAAGGAACTGTTGTTTGTGGGATATCTGCTAAATGCAAAGCACTTTCACCTCCTTTATTTCACTTAGTTCTCACCTGACATTCAAAAGGGGAAACTTGTTCAGGGCCACAGAAATAACAAGTGGTAGAACTGAGACACGAGTCCAGGCTTTTGCTTTCCAAATACCTGTTTTGTCTTGGACACTACTGCAACCCTCATCCATCAGTTGACAGACATAGGGCTGATGGTGTCATTATTAGGAAAATACACTTCTCATGCTTCAGGGAATATGTACCTGCCTCTATCAAGCAACTAAAAAGTTGCTAAAAGCCTTATGTGGGAGTTTGCATCTACTCCAGAGTTATCGGGGAAGTTGAAGCAGAAGGTTTGCTTGAGCCCAGGAGTTGAAGACCAACCTGGGCAACACAGTAAGATTCTGTCTCCAAAACAAACAAACAAAGCTTTTTAAAAAGAAAATTTTAAATTTAAAAGGGGCTGAGGATGAAGCTTAATGTGAAAGCACTGAGTTCAATCCCTACTACCACAAAAATAAATAAATATATAAATTATATTTCCAGACTTTTATCTGTAATATGAAATTGCTTAAAGTAGTACCAAAGTCCAATGGGGCTGGGGATGTAGTTCAGCGGTAGAACACTTGACCAGTAAGGCTCTGGGTTCAATCCCAGATTGAAAATAAAGAGGAAAAAAAGTACCTAGAACCCCGCTGTGAGTTTGATACAACAGTTTTACATTCACCCTTCCAGGGGAACAGAGTTAAGTGAAACTTCTGACACTGAATCCGTGGCCCTTGGACTTTCATCAGTGTCTTTTTCTCTTCCCAGTGGGAGAGGGTCCTAGTTTGGGGCTGTTACTCACCACAGTTCCTGTTTCCAGGAGGTTTCACAACCAGAAAGTTACCTTGGGCCAGTAGCTCGTAGGCCTGATGTGCCTGAGAATTACCCTGCTGCTGTTACAGCACGTGTCAGTGTCACCGGCCTCATCCCCAGAGTTTGAGTCAGTAGGTGGAGGAGGGGCCTTGGATTGGCACCTTTGTGCCCTGTGACACTGACTCTGCTGGTCTGGGAACCTCCTGACACGCAGCAGGCGCCTTCCTAGGGCAGAAGTTAGTGAGCTCCTGCTAAGATACCTGCAGTCCATGTTTTGGGCTTTGTGGACCATATCTCTGTCACCACTGGACTCTTGCCACTGCAGCTCAGAATCTGCTGTGCAAAGTCAGCAGCAAATGAAGGGAGCTGGATGTACCAAGATTTGAAACTCATAAAAGTCTTTGTGTTACAAAATATTGTTTCTCTTGCTTTTGTTTTGTTCTAACCATTTGTAAATCTCAATAACCATTTTTAAGTCTCGGGCTGTTTAAAAAATAAAAATGATTTGACCTTTGGGCCATGGTTTGCCAACCAGTACTGTACTATTGTGACCTGTTGGAGATTTTTTTAAACTGTCATTTTCATGGTAACAGTAATTCAAGAAGTTTAAAAGGCCTAACAGTGTAGAAGAAAATGCAGTGAAGCCAGGCATGGTGGTGCACATGTAATCCCAGCACTCAGGAGGCTGAGACAGGAGGATTGCTAGGACTTCAAGGCCAGGCTGAGCTACTTAGTGAGTTCAAATCCTCCTCCTCCAAAAAAGAAAAAAAATACAATGAATCAAAAATACTTCCTCCACCCCAATCACATACTCCAGCAATAACCATTATGCATGAATGTTAATTTCCAGGAATTTTTTAGGCACATACAAACTTATATATAAATATACAAATTCTTTTTACATTAACAAGCTTCTTACACATACTGTTTAGCACTTGCTTTTTTTTCTTAACAATATCTTACCACATCTTTTATCAATACAAAGATGAGTTAGTTTTTTTTCTTTGTTATGGCCCCAGAGTTTTCTGTTATGTAGTTATATTAAAGTGTACTTAACAAGTTCCCTGGTGCTGTTTCTCATTTGGACATTGTTCCCATTTTTTCTACCCAAACAGTGCTTCAGTAAGGGTGTGTCTTTGTATGTCCACAACTGCATAATATTAATGGGATACAGTCCAAAGAGATAAGTTACTGTACTTAAAAATATGTACAGTTAAAATTTGACAGGTTTTTCTACATTTCTGCTGTAGATGCTTTAAGACCCTGTGTTTGGTTTCTTTCAAAGTTATGCCTATATTTTTGCTATTTGGTCTTTATCTAGCTTGAACATTCATTGCAGTGAATTTTAATATAATGCCTTAACACACAGTAGTGATCCTATGAAGGCAAGAATACAGCTGACAGTTTATCCATGATTCCTGAAAGGAAAATGGTTTTAAAGAATATAAAGCCATCAAAATAGTACCTTACATTCTGAGATTATCCTGGACATTGTTGTACAAAGTATCACATCAGCAATTGTTCTTTTTATAGACTGAGTGCTTAGCAGATGTTTCTATATGTTTGTTTCCCATTAGAGTAGAGCTTTCCATTGTCAGACATTTATGTAAACATAGCATTAGCTAATATGCTGTGCTACTATTATACTAGAACCCAGAATACTACCGTTTTCCTTTCTGTTTGGGGCTTTTCTTTTATGACTCAATAAAGTATTAGAATAATGATTTAATAGTGCAACACCTTCAAGCACAATACTGTATCAGTTTTTTTTCTTTTTTTTTTCAATTTAAAATACATCTATTTCTGTTCATAGGCTATCATAGCATTTTCTCTTCACCATTCAGTCATATCTACTTACACAAGGAGTCCAGCAGTCAACAAAGAAGAAATTTCTTTTTCTGGAGACAAAGAGATACTTCACACAGTATAGTTTTGCCAGCTGCAGTTTCTTCAGCGCGTCCTGTCCCGAAGGTATTGTATTGCCTGTTATCTGCTACTTTTTCCAACCAAGATAAAGGCTGACTGCAGAAGTGGTAAATGTTTTTGTACCTTTGATTTCTGAGCCATTCAAGTCATAATTTTAGAACTTGATTTGGGATTTGAAATGGTAGTATAAGAAGTTTTAATATGCTGCAGTTCTAGAACATTAATTTTCAAAAGTAAAGCTCTGAGTATACAACTGCTTAGCTTATTTAAAATTTAAATTTTTGCCATGGAATTTCCCACACTGTTTCTATTTAATTTTTTATTTACTTTTTATATTTTCGGGTTTTTTTGAGACATGGTCTCACTATGCAGTTCAAGCTGGCGTTGAGCTCACTTTGTAACCCAGGATGGTCTTGAATTTGCAGTGATCCTCATGCCTCAGCCTCTTGAGTGTGAGGATTACAGGTATGCACCACCATGCCCAGCCTCTACACTTAATTTCTGTCATGAAAATAAAACTTCATATGTATACTTTCCTGTTTTGGGGGGGAAATGACTAAATCGGGATTATTCAAGGGAAATTTTTTGAAACTAACATAGTAGATGTTTTTATTAAGCCTGTACTTAATACTTTCCATGTTACTAATGCTGCTGTGTTTGAGTAGTTCTCTGGAGTAAATTAAATATAACATCTTGGATGGAGGATGTAGCTCAGTAGCACAATATCTGCCTGGAAAGCATGAGGCCCTGAGTTCGATTCCCAGTACAAAACAAAACAAAATAACATCTTGTCTCAGAGCACTTTTTTATTCAAAGATTGCAATTCTGTGTAAAGACAATCTTTTCATTTTTCAAAATATAATATAAAGGAGGTTTGTGAGTCATTTAGAGAAAAAGGAAAATAGCTAAAAGAAATACAGATTTATCATAAAAACATTTGCTTTCTCCCTTGTACTGTTTTTATTGTTGTTGTTACTGCTGTTGTTGATGTATTACAGTGAATCCGTATTGTGTATGTTATACTCCTGAAGTTGAGTGGCCCATTTTTGTAGCAAAGCTGACAAGACAGAGTATATTCCTGCCTTGATTGATGTCTGGCCATCATAGGGAGAGCCAGCATAGTATTAGTCACAAAATTGACATTATTTTTCCTTAGTGGAAAAGAAAAAGAAATCCCTGGATAGGTGAAAGTATTACATTAGACATTTCGGTCGATTGCAGTGGCAGCACCACAGCAGCCTCTCTGCCTGTAGTTGTGACCTCACCAGATCACAGAGCAGAGGTAAGACAAGAACATAGACTGTTTGGCGGAGACCTAGTGAGCCGTGGGCATTGGTGGGGCAGCTGTAGGAGAGTAGGTGCTCCTCCAGAGCTCAGCCGCAGCAAACCAGACCATTCTTTTACCTCTGGAAAGCCCCTCTGAACAGGGGAGCCAGCATGACACTCCTCACAAAGAGGAGCTCCAGCCTCAATCCTTCCAGAGTTACATGATATTGCCATTGACTAGTGTGATCTTTGTTAGCTTCCTGTCCCAAACCACTGTGTAGCCTTGCTGTGTTCTGTTCAACGTGCATATGTACAGTTGCTATAAATAAATTATTAAGGGCTTTGCAAACCTTGGGCCTGAAAGAAGTGCTGTGTGTAAGATAGTATTGTATTCTGTGTACTATTAGTGGGTTTGACTAAGTGGCAGAGGATGCTCAGCAAAAGTGATCAGGTTTGAATGCTTTGAGTTTAGGGGCGGTATTACTCTTAACAAATGATGGATGTATTCTAAATAATTTTTATGTACTGCGGGGGGTGGGTAGAGAGAAAAGAATGCTGCTTTGTTTTATCTTCTAGTGCCCAGTTTGAGTAGGATTTCCAAGTATAAGGGAAGTATGTGTCTAAGAGGCTGCATGCACTGGACAGTGTGTTCATTGAGAGACAGTATTAGGAGCCATTGTTTGCATAAATTTTATCTTTGTGTCAAGAGGATGAGAAATCTCTCTTAATTAATTATTTAGCAGATTGGAAGTTTGGTGGTATTTTTCAATGGTGATATGCTTCTAGCGGGGTTGGGAGGAGGAGGAAAATAAAACCACTGTTTGTTTTGACCAGAAGTCTACTTCAGTCCAGTTTGACTCAGAGCATGGTGAGGTTAACAGATCATCCAGAGGCAGCACTAACAGGCAATGTTAAGTTCAAAAGGGCAGGGGAAGGAACTGGGGGCAGCCTGGAGGGTCTGTTGTGCTGGCTTCGGAGGTCGATGCTCCCGCAGGAAGGGCAGAGCTCTATGAAGCAGGAGGCTGTGTCTGAAAAAATGATCCCATTGTCATGTGCTGGGTTCTGATCTTCATTTTCAATCCTTTTTCCTCAAGCATATAAAGAAGCCAGACTATGTGACGACAGGCATTGTACCCGACTGGGGAGACAGCATAGAAGTTAAGAATGAAGATCAGATTCAAGGGCTTCATCAGGCTTGTCAGCTGGCCCGTCATGTCCTTCTCCTGGCTGGGAAGAGTTTAAAGGTGGCGTCTTACCAAGTCTCAGAGTGACTTACATAAAGGGCAACAAATGCTCTTTCTTTCTCTTTTTCCTTAACTCTTCTTTTGTATATGTCTAATTTTTTTTAAAGTAAAGCCTTGCTATCAAGAGAAAAGGATTTTATTGTTTTATGTGTTCATTTTAGAGGTAGTTTGAAAAACCAAATCTGTTTTTAACTAGCATAATTCTGGAGGCATTTTGGGCTAACATCCTATCCAAATTGTTTAATGGCAGATGGCTTTGACTGTTGCCTCCTTTTTCCTGCCTAGAGTTTCTACTTTTTATTTCCTACATTTTTTTCCTGTGTGCCTGGAGCTATTCTAATATTTTGCTTTCTTTTTTTAATCTTTGCATTATCTTTATAAAGAAAGATGAGACCAGATACACAAAACTATTGGTATATGTGAATATAATTATGTACAGCTTTTTTTTTTTTTTTTGGTCTTTTTCCTTTTTACCGGTACTGGGGATTGAACTCACAACTGCCTGCTTGCAAGGCAGGCACTTATGCCACTGAGCTAAATCCCCAGTCCCAGTATTGCATATATTTTATAATAACTAGAAGTGCCTGCTCTATAAAGATCATAAGAAAATAGTCACTAAAAGATGGGAAAAATTTAGAAAGTAAGACTCAAGGATTAAGTAGCTTATGGTGCCATCCATGAAATAAGCATCTTAGAGCAACATAATGAAACATAACTTGAATAAGAAATAACATGGAAAATTAATTTTTACAAAAAATCTTTTGTTTTAGAATTTTATATCGTGGAGATCACATACTTATAAAGCTCAGTCTCGGGCTTGTGATGTAGCTCAGTATTAGAGTGCTCCCTTAGCATGGATGAAGTCCTGGGTTCAAGTCTTAGTACCATGAAAACATGCACATATAAACTGAACTTCAGTTTTCACTGTTTGGGAGCAATTGGATGCCTTCTGGTAAAGGGAAACATTTTTAAACATTTATTTAGGCATGAAAGAAGTCAAGATGAGTGAAAATCAGATCTTTACAAAATATACCAAGTTAAGTTTTTAAAAAGGATACCCCATAATCTCCATGCCATTGCTGCAAAACCCTTGTAATGTTTCACTAAAATAAAAAAGGTGTGAGTTGACCTGCTTTCCCAGCCTTGTTGTCTAAACCTAAGATCCATTTGAGCACTTTTATTTTTTCATTAGCTAAGGCGCCTAAACCTTGAGGAAAGTGAAGGAGCTACTAAGTCCACATCATTGAAATCTTCAGGCCAAACAGAAGTTATTTCACTTAATAATTCATGAGTGATTTAGAGGGTCCTAGAGTTGAAATTTTCTACTTCCTAGTAGTCTATGACACCATCATATACCCAAATAATCACCAAAAAGCCCAATTAGGTATTATAACATTAGTCATAATTAATTAAAGTCTTATACGATATGTTTATCATAGTAAATGTATACTGTCTCACATGGGAGTGCTATTGCTATAGACATAGTAAATACAGGAAATGTCTTCAACTGTCACCACACAATTTCTTTATTTAATATTTTAGGTTGACATGACAACTGAAGAGATAGATGCTCTTGTTCATCAGGAAATCATCAGTCATAATGCCTATCCCTCACCTCTAGGCTACGGAGGCTTTCCAAAATCTGTTTGTACCTCTGTAAACAACGTGCTCTGTCATGGTATTCCTGACAGGTATTCATTCTTTAATAACATATTGTTCCTTTGGAAACTAAAACATGAAACTAAGATTTATAACTTATGTTGAAAGGCACCATAGTTCATTCAAGTACACCTGCAAACTTCTAAAGTTGATAACAATAAAACAAAAATTTTGAAGTATTTTGCTGCTAAATGGGTATGTCATCATCAAGTATTTGTTAAAGCAGTATATGATCTACAGAAGTAGTTATGCCTTCACTATTTCTTTTGCTTTCTTCAGATTTTACCAAATACATAAGAATATAATATAGGCAAGTTTTTGTTATCATTTATTTTTTTCATTCTTAACAAAATGAAGGTAACCGATAAGTATGTCATTTTGAAGAATGGTTAAGTTTTTAAAAATGGCAATGTGTTCATCTTATCTTACACAGTTTGATGTGACTAACATAAAATATCTGTCAGATATAGTTATTGCATGTATTCCTCCTTTATTCCAACTAATCACTGTGACTCATTGATTTTATGATAATAATCATTAGGTATTTATTTTTATATCCCTTTTATTAAGGTCTGTCTGTCACCTTTTTCTTCTGTTTGTGTTTCAGTCGACCTCTTCAGGATGGAGATATTATCAACATTGATGTCACGGTGAGTAAATCATATAAAAAATAGTCTTTGATCAACTTCAGAATTGCTGGTAGCAACAGGAAGAAGAGTGGACTGGAAATGTGAATGCACCAGTAGAAGTGCTGTTTACTTCTAGCCCCAGACGCAAGCAGCTGGTTTCCTTTTTTGTCTTTAACTCTGTGTTTATTCCAAGTAAACCCAGGCCTGACTTGAATTTGGGGCTGGAATCAGATGCACTGAGATCAATGTTGGCCTAAGTGAAATGTCAACCCAATCCTGCTATGTGTCATGTTTTTGAGAAGGTGTAATTGTTATTGATCCACTGTGTAGTTAATGCAGAGCACCACAGCACTGGGCAGCTGCTGAAGCTAGATATGTATGAGATGAGCTAACATGAAGAAAGCCAGCATTTTTCCTTCACTCTGCCAAGATTGATCTTCCTCTTCCTGCTGATTCTGAGTGGGGCCTGTCATTATCTTACTCTGTCATTAGGGGCTACATTGGCCTGTGTGTCAGTCTATTTGGACAGCAACTCTTTTGCTAGCAGAATTCCCTAGATTTATTAAAATCCCTGAAGGTAACATCATGTTCCATTGCTGGTATATAGTCTCAAGCTCAAAGCATATAAGTAGAGTGGTTTTCTCTCTGAACTTAAGTTTTCACTAAATAGTTAACAATCTTTTAAAAATAACAAATGAGTAATTTAACAGTGGGTCTTCAAACTGCAAATGTGCTAACCTTTCCTAAGTTTCTTAGCCCTTCACCATTCTCAGACTTGGAATATTTGTGCTTACTTTATTTTATAAATAAAATACTTACTTTATTTTACAAATAATTTTTAAGTAAAATTTAAATATGTGATGAGAATTAGTTGAGATGGATAATAGGAATATGGTTGCTAGTAATGAGGTAAATTTTTTTTTTTTTTTGGTCATTTGTTTTATTGGGTTTTTTTTTTTTTTTTTTTTTTGGTACTGGAAATGGGACTCACAACCTTGTGCTTGCCAGGCAGGTGCTTATGCACTGAGCTAATCTTCCAGCCCCAATTTTGTTGTTTTCTGAAGCAGGGTCTTATGTAGTTCAAGCTAGCCTTAAACTCAATATGTAGGGTTTAGAATTCATTGTATCCCTGCTGTAGCCTCCTGAGTGCTGAGATTACAGGTGTGTACTAGCATGCCTGGTTAGTGAGGGAATATTTTTGCTAATAGTTATTTATATTCAAACTATTTATATTCAAACTATAGCAAAGATTGAATGAGATGAAAATCTAATGAGGGGCCTGGGGATTTAGCTCAGCAGCATAAGTGCCTGCCTGGCAAGCGCAAGGTCGTGAGTTTGATCCCCGGTACCAAAAAACAAAACAAAATCTAATGAAGTGAGATGATATCCAACACTTGAATTCAGTCAGATTTTTAGTTAAGTTTCTTCATATCAATTTATACATGGATAGAGCCAACATTCCTTTTATTGCTGAGTTATTTTCTATGTCCTGCATAGAATACTTTTTTTCATCTCACTAGAATACTTGAACATTTGCATCACGTATTCTGTTGGTATCTTTCCAAGTCAGAATCATGTAAGAGGAATTTTATGAAACATACCTAAAATAAAGTATTTCTCATGTTAGAGGTATATTTTGGATTGAACCCAACTTTAGGGTTTTACATTTCTTTTTTTACCTAAGCATCTTCTAACAAAATATTACTGTCTGAATGAAATCGGCATATTCTTCTCTATTTCTAATGTGTCTAAATTGAGTATTTTATTCCTTATCAAAGTTTTTTAAAGATTTTTAACAAGTAATTTCAGTTTTAAAATTTATAATATCTTAATCATAAAGTTCATAAGTGTAGTTTATATTATTAATTATCTAGAAATGTGAAGGAGTCTCGGAAACAGTTCACTACCTTAAATTACATTTCTTATAAAATGTTTTATTTGGTGAAGAACTGCATTACCATGTTCTAATGTTTATCAGGAAATACTTATTGAACTTTGTAGTTGTTTATGTCTGCTACATTTCACGAGAAGATAAATTTTTTTTCCTCTTGAAGGTTAAATTTTCTTTAAAAAGACAATGCGATGCTCTTAGTAGTTGGTTAATAAATATTTGTTAAGGTAAATCAAGTACAAAACGAAAATAGTTTGTGGATAAAAACAGTACTTATAAATGACTATCACAGGTACCGGGCATTTAGCTCAGTGGCATAAAGCACCTGCCTGGCAAGCACAAGGTCGTGAGTTTGATTCTCAGTACCAAAAATAAAAAATAAATGACTACCACAGACTTTCAAAAATACTATATTTCCATATATATTTAATCTTTCAAGTATTCATCTCAAAAACTGGCAAAAAGTAATATGACTGGTAGCACATGCCTGTAATCCCAGCCACCCTGGAGAGTACGGCAGGAAGATTTTGAGTTCAAGCCCAGCCTGTGCAATTTAGCAACTTAGCAACACCCTGTCATAAAATAGAAATGAAAAAGAGCCAAGAATGTAGCTCAAAGTGAAGGCTCTGGGTTCAACCTTTAGTACTGAAAACAAAAAAGTAATATGAAAAACAAATAAAAATTTAAAAAATAATACATTTGTACTACTGGGGACCCAACTCGTGACCTCAGGCTTAGCAGGCAGGTGCTTACACCACTGAGCTAGATCCCCAGCCCTTACATTTGTACTTTTAAAAACTACAGTTCACCATTACAAAATTTCTTGAAGAGTTATATTAGCAAATTTCATATTATTCTATGTAAAATCAAAATGTATACTTTCCTAGATTGCAAAGGACCGTAAATGGAAATAAATGTGTAAAACACTACTCTTATGTTAAGATAATTTCTACAGGGGCTGGGGATTTAGCTCAGCGGCATAAGCGCCTGCCTTACAAGCAGGCAGTTGTGAGTTCGATCCCTGGTACCGATAAAAAGGAAAAAGACAAAAAAAAAAAAAAAAAAAGATAATTTCTACAGCAGTGAAAACACTTGATTAGAAGCTAACAGTCCATATTAATCTTGGTTTACTTTTGTATTCTGTCACTAATCCCCAACAAGTTAACTGTCTGTGCCTTAATTTCCTGAAGATTTTTATAAAGCTATCTCTTGCTTTCTTCATGGAATATAGGAAAGCATTTATCAAGATGCAGAATAGTGTACATCGTTAAGATAGTCATTATTAAAACACAAAGTGAAGATAAGTATCTCTTATAAGTTTCTTCATTCTACTTTATAAGAAAGAAAACTGTAAAAAAGAATTAGGGAAAATTTATGCAAAATAGTAAATACTATAGTAAATAGTAAATACTGTACTACATTCAGGGATCAATATTCAGTCAGTCTCCTCCAGGTTTATATTTACTACAGTGTTTGGTAATCATTGATTTTTTTTTTTTTTACAGTGAAACTTGGGTCTTTCAAGACCCTGAAGGACTTCTAAATCATTAAAGACTGATGAAATCATATTTTCTATAATTTTACTCATAAATTTGTTTTGTTATATTCTAACTCTTTAAAAATCCCATTGAAGTGTTTTTAGTTAATATTTTGCTATCTGGAACCTCAGTTATGATTTCACTGCTTCACCTAGGCTTTTTCTATAGTGTGTTCCATTCCTACTTTGATATATTTTAATTCTTAAAAAATACTTTCTCCTTTCCTCTGTTACAATATCAACATGTCTTTCTTATTTATTCTTGTCATTATTTATCACTTACTGGGAGTAAGTGATAGAACTGGAAATAAATATAGAATTGGAAATAAAAGATGATATAAGTCTTTGTGACTATGAAGAAGCTTTATACTATGTTAAATACTCCTTAGTTATCTAAATCTGTTGTGGCAATTGTGTAGACCAACATATTTGGTCACTATTTTTACATACATAGTTTTGCCTTCTGAAATAAAGTAAGGAAACAAAATGTTACAGTAGCAGTGTTAATCAGAATATTGAACTAGCCATTCTAGACATTTATTTTTCAAATTTTTCTAATATCATTATATAGCTTCATCTTTTTAATTTCTATAAGGTTTTAGTATATCTGTTTTTTAGGGAAAGCAAATAATAATTCTGAAATGGTAATATACATGATTTTACTACACACAGAAGTGAATTGGGAGAATAGACTTTTTTTAAAGCAAGAATGTATTTTAAAACTTCTGCCTGTGTTTAGGTCTATTACAATGGCTACCATGGTGACACCTCTGAAACATTTTTGGTGGGCAATGTGGATGAATGTGGTAAAAAGTTAGTGGAAGTTGCCAAAAGGTGCAGAGATGAAGCAATTGCAGCTTGCAGAGCAGGGGCCCCTTTCTCTGTAATTGGAAACACAATCAGGTAAGCTCCACACCGACAGTGAGGGGGGTTGGCAAGTGGTACAAAGGTTATTGGTGGCTTGGTATAAAGTTGATGACACGTTTTATGATTCAGAACCATCATTTCAGTCGGATGTCCATATGTCTGCCAGGCTACAATATTGTTCCCTGGGTTGAAAAAAACCAAGGTTTTAAAAATAAAATAAACCAGTGTCAGCAAAGAAACTTATTAGAGCAGCAAGCAATATTTCTATTCTGCTTTTGTTCTAGCTTGACATATTGGTCTGTATATAGTTCATTTACTCAAAAATCACACCAAATATGGAAGAAAGTGCCTAAGAAGGGGCTGTGCATCTGAATTCTTGAATAATGAGAATGGAGAAAAGCTAAAATTCATGAAGGAGTGAAGGGAAACATATTCCTGTGGTGGAAAGATGAGAAGTGTTAGGAAAGCCTTACCTTTCAAGTTAGTAAATTAGCAAACATCCTGAAAGAGTGCTCTTCTATCCTTTTTTGGTCTGATTCATTTTCCCCATAATCCACTATATATTTTCCGCACAGTGTTCCATGCTTGCTTTTGGAGTGGATGTGTTTTCTGAATTCATGAGTTTTCTTTGTAGTCTGCTACCTACTTCCAGGTCTTTCTCCCCCTTAACTGTTTTGAAGTAGACATGCAGAATATGTGTTTTCATTTAAAAGTAATGCATTTGTTAAAGATGTTCACATCGGTACCCCTCAAAGTACTGTTCTCATTAATATGAACCATTGAATACTTCCCATTTGTCTAAAAGATGGAAGGCTTAGTCACCTTGAAAAGATGCTGCCTTTTTCCTTCAAACATCTCCAAATACTTTAAGGAAAAAGGCAGTAAAATATCAGTTAAATGTATTTATGGCTTTAAAAATATTGTAACAGTGTCTGAATCAAACTTTAGTAAAATCTCTTTGGGTTATATCTGAGAAGCTTTTATTGAAGACTTTGAACAAAATTGTGTTTTTGACAGTTTTAAATTATAGGCTAACTAGCCTGGGAAAAAAGGATAGTGTCTCTCTGTTCTTTCATAGGAAATGTTGAATCAGACCCCTACTGGGAAAAGAAATTTAATGCATATCTCACTATCTTACTGTCCATGAATATAATAGAAATGAATTCAAAATGCAGTTTTATTTTTGCAAATGGGATGAGTCGATAGATGCACCTCATATTTTTGAACACCTAGGGTTCAACAAATTTACTGGTGGTGCTCTTGCATTTTAACAAAATTTATTCTTCAGTAGAAGGGGGCAGAGAACACTAGATTCTTATTCAAGCATTCTATCGAGCTCTGCATTCATGGCTGTGTCTAAAGGGCATGTCAGCCTTTGATTCTCTCTGAGAGGTAATTATCCTTTTCCTGTCACGGAACAACAAATGATAGCTAACTACAGAGGCACATTTGCAGTAGTCACATTCATCAACTGCAGAAAAAAAATTCAATTTAATTGTGCAACACAGCTGCACAGGGCTTTTGAGCATTTCTGTTGTTCTCCCTGTCTCGCTATTCCTCCCTCCAGATCTATTTTTTAAACTTTTTTTCTGGTTATTTTTTCCCCTTTTTGTCTCTTCTTCCATTTTTACTCTCTGTACTTTCTTGTTAAAGTAATTTTCCTTTGTGGCTCTCATTCTTTTTTCCCCATTGAAGGCTATGAATGTAGAAAATTATCACAATTACTCATATAATTGAGCCTCTTTGTAGCAAGTGCAACTCCAGTAGCCTTTCTCCATCATGAAAATGGTTTCATTATAGGGTTTTTCATATTCTCTGACACCATCTACACAGAGGAACAGGCGTGCAGATGAGATGTACTAGGAACAGGCTAGATCAGTAAGGTCACAGTGGGAATAATTAGCTCTGCTATGGAAAGAGCATCTAGGCCTTTTACTGCTACATAAATGTACTGTCCGTGGCTTTTAGTCACAAAAAAAACTTACTAACAAATGGAGCTCCCGCCTACTACTTTGAAAAAAAGATTTGTATCAACACTACAATTTTCCATCATTAAGACTAATAACACAGAGCCTAGTATACATCAAGGGGAATAAAAAGAAAAATCTCACATTCAAGTGGTGGCTGGGTGCTGACCTTTGTTCCCTTTTTTTGTGTACGACTTAACTCTTTACAAAAAAGAGCCACACGCCACACCAACATGCAGGTGAACTCCAGCTAGTACTAGCAAAGCCTAGCATTCAGTCGGAAAATCTGATAAATCTCCATGCAAGATAATGCATTTCATTACATATTCACTACATTAATTCTAACTACATAAAAAAAAAGACGGTGAAGAAGAGTAGAATTGAAAATGACATTGGATTTTAGCTATCTGGATGCAAAGGTCAGTTTTTGCAGAGTACGGATTTGCATGTGCAAGCTCCTTTGAAAACCAGATCAGTCCCAACAACTGCACGTACAAAAAACACTATGTGGAAAATAACAGACAATGAACTTTTTACTTTTACCCTAATGCATTTCATTATTTAGATGGTTTATGTCTGCCGCTGGCAAAGAGACTGGCCTCAATTCTAACAAATTTTTGTTCTGATGTTTTAAAGCAGTTTTTCTGGCCATCCGTTATTTTGCCTTTTCTTATTCAGGCAAAATCTTAAGCAAGTAAATAAACAAATGATAATCACCTTTGAGCCCAAAGTACTTAAAATCGTTACAGAACAAAGGTTTCCAAACATTTTTCATATCAGCCTCATTTATTTTAAGGTATTAACGGTGTTTACATAGCTTCCTTTTACTGCTGCATTCTGAAAAGAACATTCAAGCATCTTGTATTAATGTCATATTACCCCAAAATTGAGAACTCTACAGGAAATTCTGAAATTCTCCCCTAAAGCCTAAAGAATAGGATGAAGTTTCTGAAGAAATATCAGCTAAAATGATTTCATGAAAAGAGTTCTCTTTATGCCCTTTTGCTTTGTGCGGGATGCTTAGTAATCTTTAGGCCAGAGTGTTCTTATACTCAGTGTATCTCCACTTGCTCCCAAATATTCCTACATCCGTATTTTTATAATTATATCTCTAGTGTCTGTGTGAAAATATCATGAGTGTGTAGCTGCATGCATCACAATATATGATAGTTCAATCAAAAAATAACGTAATGTCATGATGAAAGTATCAATAAATAGTTTTTAATGTTTAATTCATAAGTGTATGTTTTGATATTAATTTAGAACAATATAAAGCAGATTTTTAAAAATAATCTCTTTCTATTAGATTATGCACATTTAAACAATAAGTGGCTCAGGCAAAATAAGTCATTTTAATGTCATCTGTGATGGATTTTTCTTGACAGCTACTGTAAATTACAATTACACTGCTTCTCTCTACACAGGAAAGTAAGCATTGCCATAAATTATCTTTTATTTCAATCCATCATGTCTGCTTTTCAGAAACAGAAAACCTCAAATAAAAGTTCAGCACTATTGTAAGAAAATACAGTAATTTGTGATCCAGTTTGAAACAAAAAAAAAGTATACCACTCTTCAGGAAAACAGTTGTTGGCTTTCAAAAATATTACTAATTGTACTTAAACATTCCTGTCATTAGATGGAATCCCTGGATTTGTACATTCCTTCATTCAAACACTACTGCCTAAATTAATAATCTAAAAAGATTAAGGTATAATTCGAAACATATCAAATCACATATGAGACCCTCTATTAGAGAGATGTGACCCTTTGGAGGTTAGTGTTGCTTTATAAGATTCTTATAGAAATGGTAATGGCATTTCCATGTGCTTTTTGACTTCTCTGTAAGAGGATGTACTTAAACATAGTGCTTCTCTGCCTCTTGGGGAATGTACTTTTAGGCATGAAAGTAGTTGAAATATATTAAGAAATTTCATTTATCTAGACAACACTTGAATTGAGTCCAACTGCCTCAAGAAAGAGAATAAACGGAAGAAAATGGTCACAAGATGAAATTCCTAAAAGAAATTTCTCTTTCAGCTGTAAACTGTGACTACAATATGAACTGTAATGATATAGTATAATTGAAAATAAACTCATAAACTACCTTTTTACACCTTCCTCTTCTCTGTCTCCCAATAATCCATATGAAAGGCTTCAGAGAATCAGTGTGCTGGGCTCATCAGTAGGTGTCACACTATCTTAAAGGCTTTTTAGTTAAAGAAGTCAGAACAGAAGAGTGACTATCAGGAGAATGCTGCAGTAGATTTCAGCAAGAAGAAGGAAGAATTCATCGTGCAGTGTTCAGGGCAGGAAAACCCTGGTGCTCAGCAATGGGTCCTGGCCCTGCGTTGGCTGGTGTCGGGGGAACGGTGGTGCTCTTTGGACACTTGTGCCTGCCTTGCTCTTTCCATTTACCACACATCCCAGTCAAGAGAGAGATAGATGCACACTCCGCCTCCCCTGCCACAGTTAGGGTGACCTGCACTTCTTTCAGTGTTAGAGGAGTGAAGTTTGCTACCACTAGTCACTTAGATTGTGAAATCAGATTAAAACCCCACAATCAGGTGAATAATCTTGTGCTCACAAGTGTATCCCAAAATAACAGAAGGCACGTGCCTTTAAACAGTAATTAGGAACATTAATGAGATTTTATCCCACTTAGCCTCAGTAAGTGTATATTAAAAAGTAACTGCCAGTCCAAAGGAAAATACCCTGAAAAGCAGAAGTGTATTCTCAGTCCCTGGCAGACAGGCACTGAGATGGGTGGTCAGCTAAGGAAGTGACAGAAACTTGTCTGGTTCTTTTTCTTTTTTCCTTCCGCTGTAAAACTCCGCTAATCTTTGCATCTGTGACACATATTCTGTGATACTGCTATAGCCAGAAGTTCTAGCAGGACCCAGGGAGCAAATTGTAGAGAATGCACTCCGATGTCTTTAGCCACTTAGTAATCGCACAGCTTCTTTTATGAAGAGGAATGAGAAGTATGATGAGGGAGGGACCCTGAGGGTTTTTCAGAGTGAGCTTTCTTCCTCTGCTCTCATCGGAAGCTAAAATGAAGATTGCCATTGTAACACACATTTAAGATGTAGCTGTGATGCCTGCCCATCACTTGGATTCTTGGGCGGGGGGTGGGGGGGTGGGGGTGGGGAGGCATAAAAAAAGAAAACTAGTATTTTTTCATTTTAAGAAAAGAAAATAAGAGAATAGTTTCTATTGAATCCTTTTAGAATCTCTGAGATTTGTTGTAACTGAACTAACACTACTTATAGGTGGAGGTAAAACCCATTTTTGTTTCTAAAGGGAGTAGATTATAATCTATTTAGTCATATTTTTTCTACCCTCTGTCCAAATTCCACTCAGTTTCTATTCAAAAATTGTGTGGAACACATAGAAGCACCTTGGAAAAGATGTTATACCTGCTGTCCACAGTGCAAAGACCCACAGAAATAGCCATAACCAGAATTATAACTTAAGACATAAAACATTGACTTGCTCTTGTCCTCAGCATTTTCATGGCTTACCTATTTTTGTACTGTCAGTTACAAAAAAATTAAATTTCAGTAGAAGCTTCCATCTGTTTGTTATAGTGACATCTTAGAAATGTAAGGCAGTAATTAAAAATATTTCCAAAAATGTATACAGACACAAATGTCCACAAAGGTGAGGGTTTGTGTTAAAGCAAACCTACAGTCTGCAGGAAATTATAATTTGAAAGCTAAAATTTTAGGATTTGTTAGGAATTGCAACATAGTTCTATGAATTCCAATTCATTCTTAAGGGTAATGTGAAGGATATTGTGCCCTTTTTCCACATGAAGATATCTAGCCAGGCATGACAGCACATGTCTGTAATCCCAGCACTCTGGAAGACTGAGGCAGGAAGGTCACAAATTTGAGCCCAACCTGGGCAGCTTAAGAATACTCTTACTTAAAAAACAAACAAACAAACAAAAACCCTTAAAAAGGGGTAGGGATGTCACTCGGTGTGGAGTTCCTGGGTTTGATTCTCAATACTCCTCCCTCCCAATTCAGCCTTGTGGGTTAAGATTTTAGAGTTGATTCTTTGTGGTAGATTTCATTTATAAGGAATACATAGAACCCAAAACATTTACATGTAAAAATATCTAATGAAGTATTAAGAATTAGGAATGACAATACTAGCTTCTCTTAAGTGTAATAGTAATTAAAAAATATTATTTATGAATTTTGTGAATAGGTCTTGAGTAGAACACCACAATTCTCACAAAATTGGAAGTATTTCAAGAAAATTGACAAAACAGATTTGATCTTTTTTTGTGAATGTATCTGTGAAGTATATAACATTTTGAAATAGACCAGAATGAAGGACAACATAATGGAAAGCTGTATTTCTAGATTGTAATTTTCTTTAGTTTCCAAATCAGTAGGAATTTATACAGTAATTTACCCCTACAACCACAAAAGCCAATTAAGTTTTTATGACCTACATTATATGTACATATATCTTAGTTATGTATATTAATTTATGTGTATGCATATTCATTTCTTGTCCAAAATGACCTAGTTTGAAATCTATGTTACAATAAATGACTCAAACTATTATGTTAGATATATAACTTTTTTCATATATCTAAAGGGAGTTGTTATAAGCATCAGCAAAAATTTAAATTATTCTGGGATAAAGGAAACACATTATTATCTAACTCTAATAGAACGGATTTTTTTTCTTTTTCAGAGAATATTTTAAATGACTTAATTTTTATTTAGTAAGCATTATGATTTTATCTAATTTAGTTTAATATCTTTTGGTCACTTTTAAAGCCACATAACTCATCAGAATGGTTTCCAAGTCTGTCCACACTTTGTGGGACATGGAATAGGATCTTACTTTCATGGACATCCAGAAATTTGGCATCACGGTAAGAAAGTTAATTTGGAAGCTGTTTATTGAATAACCGGTTTCAGGGTAAAGCAGTTTTTCTCCTGAAGTTTTTCCTCATGCTTTGAGTCCATGCGTGCGTGCGTGTGTGTGTGTGTGTGTGTGTGTGTGTGTGTGTAGAATATCTACTTAATTCCAAGCAGCACATTACCATGTTAGTAGATTAGAGCCTCACAGTTTCAATCCCCAAATAAAGCTTTTCCTGGTGCTTGTCTTCTCCTAAATGGTCCATGGCTAGAAGCCATCAAGGGTACTTATTGAGAAGAAGTTACTGCAAACAGAATGCCAGTGCATCCCTGTCCCAGCAGCCTGCACATATGACTGCTTTCTGTTTCTTTTTCTACCCCTCTTCTAACCGCTGACTGTTGTGGTTTAACTTCATTACATCCTACACAGCGTTGACAGCTGATGTATTTAGCACATGAACACTTCAGTGATGTCTCGATTATGCCCACCCTTGTGTTCCTTCCCCAGAGTTTCCTGGTTTTCACTGCCTGGGTGGGCATTCCGCAGTGAGAAGACAGGAGTGGGCCCAAAGGGGTGGGTGGAGTTGGGTGAAGGTAGGAAATAGCTGTATGGAGGAGCCCCAAGGCAATGGGACATTTTGGATTGGGACCAATGAAAAGTTAGTCCTGGGGTCTGGACCTATGAGAGTAACAGTGAGTCCTAGGGGAACTACTGCCTTTAACAACTGCTGGCAGATCCTTAGGGACCCAGCTGGCAGAACCCCTTCAGACCAAAACGCTCCACTTCAGGCAGCTCAGAAGAGGTCTAAGGTAAGAATGCAGAAATTGGGTGGTCAGCTAGGCTTATGTCCCATTTAATGCCCATCCTTGGAGTTGAGGATGGTGACCCCATCTCCTAGCCCACCCCACATGCTGCATGCTATCTTGTCTTTCCATCCTTCCTGAAGATTTCTTTTTCTCTGCGTCAGGGATAGGAAAAAGCCCAGGACCCAGTGAGACCAGGAGACCTATCAGCAGGGGGTCTGGGATATAAAGAGGGGAAGAGGGAACCTGACAGGTGTCTAAAACACCTAGTTTCCCCCACCAAACTTTGGGAAATTGCACAGAATAAGGTCTTGACCCAGAGCACAGCACTGCAAGTGCTGAAGCCCAGGAGCCCCATGTTTGACCCTGGGGTCATGCAGGAATCTGCAAGCCTCCAGATTTCTTTCTTCCTGAGAGTTTTTTAAGGTTCCCCAACTCCCCTAAATCTGTTCCTCTCTGTTCTGTTTTCATATTCTCAGCCCAGTCTCCCCTTGTGTTTTGTTTTGCAGCAAATGACAATGACCTGCTCATGGAAGAGGGCATGGCATTCACTATAGGTAAAGCTGGGGCTCCTCTCTCAGAGCTGTGGCTCATGGGTGGAAGCTGTGGCGCTGGCTTAGGCCAGCAGTCCCTTGAAGGACTAATAAAGCCAATCAGCATAATGAAATAATTCAGATGCATAGTAAATCTGATTAAATAATATCCTTGAGCCCCATCTTCCTAAATCAGATACTTACCGACACATTTAGGGGACGGCAGCCATCCAACCCCTAATTCTGTTACCAGCCTAATGTGGTGTTTGGTTTTATTTTTTTGTTGTGTTTTGTTTTTTCATTAACACCCAGTAACTAGAGGTGATTATGTCCCTTGTTGCCTGTCAGCAAGTGGCATGTGCTCTCTGGTGGCCCATTCCTGGCTGATCCTGATTGGTGTCACCAACAAGTTCCGGTCACCTAGGGCCACGAAGGCCTCCCATTTCTGACTGTGGGACTTAATAGAGAAGCAATTAGAGTGAAATAAGAAAATTGTTATTTGCTGATTAATGAACATTTTAAGCATGTTTTTAAAATTCAAATATTTTTAAAAACTGACTGGTATTTATAAGGAGGACTGTGTTTGGATGGTTATTATCCACGGGGTCCTAATTAAGCCTTGATTAAAATGCCCTTCTTTAAAAAATTATGAACTAGGCAACTTAATACACTTTTTAGTGTCATGGTGCTTCCTTTTCCTACTGTTTAGTTTGCAATATACTATGTAAGCAACATCAATTAGCAGCCCTTGCAAGATGACAACAGGAGTCCGTGGGTGAAGGACTTGGGGGGACTCTGTCTTCCTCTGTCTCTCTGTCTCTTTCTCATCAGCTGAAACGGTGTTTGACAAGAACCTGATGAGGTCACCGCTGTAAATATTTTCTCTTTTACAGAGCCAATCATCACCGAGGGATCTCCTGAATTTAAAGTCCTGGAAGATGCCTGGACTGTGGTCTCCCTGGACAACCAAAGGTGTTTGCTTTGAGCCCTGTCCCTTTTAAGGTGTTGGGGAAGGGGAGCTTGGTGGGACGGAGCGCAGTCCAGAGGGAGCTACTGCCTGGGGCGCGGGTGCTGGCTGGCTCACTAGTGCCCTGACCACAGCGTGTCTTTTCAGGTCGGCCCAGTTCGAACACACCGTTCTCATCACGTCGCGGGGCGCAAAGATCCTAACCAAGCTGCCGCACGAAGCCTGAGAAGTGGCCCCAAAGTTGGAGAGGCCTGGCACCATTATTTGCAATTGCTGAACACTTTTAAATGAAAGGGGAAGGGCAGATCGCGAAGGAACCTACCTACCACCTCAGCGTGCAGGGAGAAGTGCGGTGGCACTGGGAAATGCGAGCCGCAGTCCGGGCCAGCCCAGCGGCTCGGAAAGGAAGCTGCGGCCACGGGCTCGCCTCCGGCGGGAAGAGAAAAGGGGACGCTCTACTTAGGGCTCAGAGCGACGCCTGGAGAAGCGCAGTTCCCGGCCCCTTGCCCAGACCCTGCCTTAGTAAAAACCCGTTAAACCCTCTGTGTCTGTGTTCCTTGCGGCTGACAGTACAAGGCGGCCAGGAGAGGTGGTTAATTCTTTTTGAGTCTGAACTTTTTTACACACCGCGCACGGAAAAACCCGAATCTGTTAGCTGGAGTATTTTAAAAATCTGTTTTACCTATTGGCGGTCCCACGCTGGCCAGTCCTGGGGGCACAGCCAGGTGCCAGTACCTGCTGCCACCCCTGCCCTTCCTTTTATTACTTCTTCATCTTGGCTTTTCCTTGAGAGTAACCCGCAATGGGAAGCACTGACTACAAACATTTTCTGGGGTGTGCACCCTGGGCCTGCCCTTCTGCAGGGTGTTTTTCAATCCAGAAACAAGACTTCCCTGGTCTGCGGCTCTTCCTCTGCTCACAACTACCTCTCCTTGCCCCTCCCCAGATTCAGTTTGAGACCCTCCCACCCCCACCCCACCCCCATTCACACACTGGACCGTTTGTTACACTAGGAATTTGAGCTTCGGGCCCCACTCACCCAGATGTGAACAGCATCTGGCTAGTTAGCTGGCCTGCTTATTCCTAAACTGACCTCCTATGCTGGCCTTCCAGGGGCTCCCTCCCTGAGGCTCCCGGGACTTAAAAGGTCAGGTATGGAGCGGGGTGGGTGCATGTGAGACAGCCTGGCCTGGCCTGAGCTGGCAGTTTTCACTCTGTTTCTAATGGCTGGTGCTCCAACCCGCTTAGGAGCAGAAATCCAGGTGCCACAGCTGGATTTGTTGCCCCAGCAGCATTCTGACACAGAAGAGACGTTTGCTTGGGTCACTCTCCAGGACCTGCTCACCACTGGCTAAAGGATGGGAAATGGTTGGGCCTCTAGTAGGCCATGAAGGAAGTCTGTCCCTCTGAGTATGGCTTTAGGAACAACTTCAGTGGAGATGCATCAAGGCCAGTGGTTGCAAAACAACAAGGCCAGTTGTTTCTATTATAGAGGGCTTTGCAAAATTGCCCCTGGCTAAATACAATTTGGGCTCAAATGTGCCAAGGGAATGTGGGCACCTGTATTTGCCATGACTGATAGTGTCAGCTGGACCCAGGAGTTGACCACCTTTGTGCCACCCAGAGTGGTGAGGAAGGAGATGGAAACTGAGGACAATAAAGGGACTTGCAAATGAGTTCCAGTGTTTCCCTAGACTAGGAATCCTCACAGTGGTCCTTAACCCTCCAGACTGGATTCTCTGCATTCAGGGAAGAAGAGTTTTAGATAGAGTGAATCTGGTTTTAGTGGGTCAGAGAGCTGGAAAAGGAGAGGAAGTAGTTTCAGTATCTCCTGAGATAAACAGATAAACTTTTGAAGTGAAGAGTTCGCCAGGCAGAGGCTCTTAGCCTGAGGCTGTTGTCCCAAAATAACTCCTCAGAGAAGAACAGGGCCCAGTTGGCCTTGGGAGATCTTTGCCAGAGAATGACTTCATTTCTCTCCTAGAGCAATCACATTGCAGTGATTAGCACAGTAGCTTTATCTGTAGATGAGTTTACGCCAGGGTTCCTTAAGGATAGTTTTATTAGGATCACAGGATGTTACCAACCACAGGGGCAACACACTGCTTGTGCAGCAATTATCTTCAGGTGGAGGTATTTGTGGGACAGGCACTTAATCCTATTTATTAAAGTGACTAACCGAAAGATTATATTCTCCATCCAGTACTGCAACACTCAGCAGTAGGAAACAAACTTGACTTACACGTCTGTTTAACTCATTATGTGGAACTTGAAATTAGAAAGTAGATTTTTAAAGCACCTCATCTAGGTCTTCTTGCCCCTCTGCCAGTTCAGACCTAACCTAGAGATGCAAGGCTTACCGCCAAGTATGGCTAAGCTACAACCACCAGGGCTACCTGGTCTTCAAGTGATTCCAATCCATTCTAATTCCAAACGTTCAACACTAATACAATTTTGTTTCCTCTGAGTTGGGACACGCAAAGACCTAAGCAAACCAGCACTTTAGAACAGGTGCTGCCTTAGAGGTGGGGCGATGGGAGGGAGCCATTCACAGCTTGTAGTAGAGATCCCAACCTTGGGAAGCTAGCTTCCGCGGCTGCACAACTCATCTCAGTGAACCTGCTTCTTCAGTAAGAAATGTCTATAGTTAGGCACACCTTCGCCTACGCACAACTCAATTCTAAATTAAGCAAGTCCCTGAAATCTTATCCCGAGGAAGTGCGTGCCAGACCTTTGTTCTGTAAGTCAGAAAATGTCCCCACCCCCACTCCCGTGGAAGGACTAGCACGCAGAAGACTCGCGACGTGCGACCGTCTCTCTTCCCTTCCCCCCACTTGCAATTCTCTGGGAGAAAGTGGTCCTTGGCAGCCCGGCCGTCGGATTCCCTCAGGCCCTGCCCAGAGCTACCCAAAACGCCAGTGTCACCTTCCCCGGTCCCAACCTCTACCCTGTGCCGGCCATAGCGATCACTTACGTGGGCAGGGCCCGCAAGGCGCACGCGACAGACCCGGGGCTCGGCAGCTTCGGAGCAGCTGTGCTGGGTGCACAGGACGGCACTCCACACCCCAAAACAGGCGCTAGAAAGGAGCAATTAAAACCACAAGTGCGACAGAAATCAAGACGAGCCTAAGGTCTCCAGGAGTTGTCTAGTGGCAGAGTCATTACCTGGCTGGTGCTACAAAGCCTCACCGTGTGGTTCGGTGGTTAAGGAAAAAAAAAAAATCTTTAAACCATTGGCAAAACCGTTATTAGTTTGAAAGATCGAATTTGTTGGGAGTGTTGTTGCTTTTTGTTTTTCTCTTTTGCTCCAACAAGGCTGCCGTAAATATTTCAGCTCCCAGCATCGAGCCCTTAAAACCTAAGGAGAGAAATTCTGCCGAGCAGGCAGGCGCTGCTGCTATAGAAGTTTAGAAAGAGAGAAACCCCTCTAATATCTGTAACGACAGCACCGATGTAATTTGTTTTGAATGTTCGTTTTTATTGGTGTTCCCTCTGCCAAAATGTGCTTGATTACAGAGGTTTGTCCTGTGATCACTGCACACTCCAGACAGGGGAAGGTGCAGCGCGAAGGTTCAGCTCAGGCCAGATCAAATCCCGGGCTGTTTAACGCTGAAAGGCTGCATGTTGCTATTAGTGTTAAATATATGGCTAATTATGCGTATGAAAATTAAACATCAGTGTTATGCTAATGGGGCGCCTTCAGCTGCGGATCTGAGCACTTGAGACTACCATTTAATCAAATGAATCAGTAACTAATACATCTGCACGTGTGAACTTTCACAAGATCATTTCCCCGTTCCCTTCACACCGCTAAATTATGAAAGAAATAATTATCAACACTTTCTAATTACCTAACAAAGTAATTTGGGATTCACCGTGGGGCTGGCGGGATGGGGAACCAGCAGCCCCTAGCAACCAGCGTAGCGTGCGCCAACGCCGCTTGGGGGTCGCTGTGTAGTTAGCAGTGGCGGGCGGGCGGGGCGGGGGGGACATTCGTACGCTTTTCTGTACCTTGCACCCCAGAGGACACGAGGCGCCGCGGCAGCTCTGTCCTACACCAGCCCTGCCCCCAGGCCCGGCGGAGCCAGCTTTGGCTACTGGAGGTAAGGAAGAAACTGGGCGACATAAACATGTCTATACATAGTCTTGCCTACTACAGGCCTGGCGTTGCTGCGGGTTTGATGTCCCCCAAAGGGTCCAGAACCCCAGATACTCCCACCAGACCCCAGGAGGGCGGAAAATGACCCCCTGGCACTGCCGCTTTGATAGCACCCGGCCGCGGGGCCCTGGACTCCGCGCTGAGCCGCGCCCTCGGGGCGAGTGCGCCCCGGGCGCACGGCTCAGAGGGAGTGGAGAGGGGAGGGGGAGCGCAGGAAGGTGGGGAGGAAAAGAGGGTGTGTGTGTTGGGGGAGGGAGGCGGTGCGGCAGCCTTTCCAGGGAGGAGAAGCGCGGGCTCCTGGCTCTCCACGCGCACTGCTTTAATCAGACCGGTGCAGCCTAGAGCTGGAGTGGCCAACCCGGCCTAGAGCGATGCGAGCGGGGCCCTGGGAGCGGCGGCGGCGACGGCGGCGCGGCGGCCCAGTGAGTAAGTTGGTCTGCAGGCCCGGAAACCCCGGCGTCAGGGTTGTGGTACAGCGGACCGGGCCGGGGGTGGGGGGTGCGGCTAGGAGGGCGCTGAACTAGGCGCGGGACGTTCCGAAGGACCACTGTCTGCAGGCTTCCTTGGGCGCCCCTCAGCGCGCGACTTCGCCATCCAGAGGCCGCGACCAGAACCACCCTAGATCAGCATTGGCCTGGGTGGAGGCGACCACAAGCAGTTCCCTGGTCCCCGACGTTGGGGGCGGGTGAAGGGTGGGGACGGTAGAGGGCGGCGATGGCTGGGAGCACTGGTTGGTTTCTAAGGGGCAAAGCGCGCCAGGGAGGCGGGAGTCTGACGAGCAGGCCTCTGAGGTCCCAGCGCGGACGCGGCAGCCCATTGTGCGTCCCGCACCTCGCGGTCTGTTGCAGAGGAGCCCGGGCCGGGAAGTACCGACGCGTCTCTCCCGAGGCCCGGCCGCCTCGCCCGCTCTAGTCCAGAGGAGCCGAAGCGTCTCGGACCAATCCCCGGTGATTATGCAAGACGACGGACCAATCAGCTCCGCCAGCTCATGAATATTTATGACCTTGGCTGAGTCAAAGCTTTGAACCGAGTTTGGGGAGCTCGGAGCATCATGCTTAGACTTTTCAAAGACACAAACTCCATTTTCTTATGAATGGAAAGTGAAAACCCCTGTTCCGCTTAAATTGGGTTCCTTCCTGTCCTGAGAAACATAGAGACCCCCAAAAGGGAAGCAGAGGAGAGAAAGACCCACACCCAGACCCCGCGAGAAGAGATGACCATGACCACCATGCCAGAAAGTCTCAACAGCCCCGTGTCGGGCAAGGCGGTGTTTATGGAGTTTGGGCCGCCCAACCAGCAAATGTCTCCTTCTCCCATGTCCCACGGGCACTACTCCATGCACTGTTTACACTCGGCGGGCCACACGCAGCCCGACGGTGCCTACAGCTCGGCCTCGTCCTTCTCCCGACCACTGGGCTACCCCTACGTCAACTCGGTCAGCAGCCACGCGTCCAGCCCCTACATCAGTTCGGTGCAGTCCTACCCCGGCAGCGCCAGCCTCGCCCAGAGCCGCCTGGAGGACCCAGGTACGTGCGCTTGCCAGGGAGAGGAAGCGAAGGAAAGAAGGCGCGAGGGGGAGCACGAGGGGGAGAGAGGGAAGACAGGAGAAGAGGGGCAGAGAGAGGTGGGGTGGGGGTGGGGAGGGCGCGGAAGCAGTGGAGGTTTCGGATATCAACCTATGGATACCTGTCCTAGCAAAGATTTTAGAAATCCACCCAGTTCGCAAATGTCTAGCAAAGGAGAAATCCAAGAGAGCGTCTCCTGGCACCGGCTGGGCCTCTGAGCCGCTCGGTGTGTCGAGCACACAGTGCCCTGCTGGAAAAAAGAAACCCACATGTGCACGTATTAGTCTCGGTAATTATTTATTGCGTGGCGCTATAAACAATGTATGCAATTAAGGGTAATTAAACCTCAACTACCGCCTGCAAAAATAGCAAACTTTCCCTGCAAAGGCAATTGCTGCTCTCCCATGACGGCCCCATCCTGTCTGCAGCAGCCCGGGACTGGCCCTCAGACTTTGGAAGTCCCTCCCAGGCTTCCAGAGTTTCTGGAACGCGCTGTTCCCGGCCGGTCTCTGCCATCCCCTCGACTGCCGCCCGTTCTCGTCTCTCCACACTAAAGGCAGCCCCTGTGTTAACGACCCCACTTCTGCTGTCGCTGCAGGGGCGGACTCCGAGAAGAGCACCGTGGTGGAGGGCGGTGAAGTGCGCTTCAATGGCAAAGGGAAGAAGATCCGCAAACCCAGGACAATTTATTCCAGTTTGCAGTTGCAGGCTTTGAACCGGAGGTTCCAGCAAACTCAGTACTTGGCTCTGCCTGAGAGGGCGGAGCTCGCGGCCTCCTTGGGACTCACGCAGACTCAGGTACCTCGCCGCTGCCTCTGCGCCAAGCAGGCTTCTCGAGGCTGGGTCTGAGCCCTGGGCTCCACTTCTGGCTCTGTGGGCCTCATGGTCGGGGTGTCACTGTGTGGGTGTATCCACCCAGGCTCCTGGTGTCTCCCCTTCCTCTCACATTTTCACTGCCCTAGCTCGGTCGCTGCCCTCTGCACCCCAACTTGTTTGCTGCCTGCTCCTCTGTCCTGTCCCTGGACATCTGGTTAGGGTGCAGGAAGGATTTCCCCGGACATCTTGTTTGGGGATTCAGAGGTCACGCGTGGCCGAACAACTGGAACAATAGACGCGGGACTTAACCCCTCCTTTGCCTGTAAAGTGTGTGGCTCCTCACCGGGGGCCCAGGGGAGTGCCTGTGTCTTCCTCTTCCTCTCACCGAGTGGCGCAGGGAATCCTTCCCTCGGCCTGCTCACCTCCCAAAGTCCCAGACCCTAGCGAAGAAACGAGATTCTCCTTCTTGGACATCTCCAAGACTTCGGGGAGTTCGTGGGCCTTCTGACCGCGGCTGGCGCGGGTTTCCAGCGTCCGGCCCGGCCCGGGATTTGGATTGGACCTGGGGAAAGCAAACAAACCCTAGGGAAAGGTTTGGTTTGAGTCCAAAGTTCCACAAAAAAAACTTGCTGCCTCCTCAGTCCTCAATTCATTCAGGGGCCGAAAGGATGGCGCAAAGAGAAACCGGTAGAGCTACAAATAAATTTCCTCCACTCCTATCCAGGTTTTTGATTCTTTTATTGATATTGATATAGGAATTGCGGGGGGGGGGGGTTGTGTTGGCGTCCAGTCTCCCGGAGAAGCCCAGGACCTTCCGCACGGCCCCCACACCACGCCCCCTGGCTCTGGGGGTGCAGTGCCTGCAGGCGCCCTAGGCCAAGGTCGGGCTTCCTGGCTCTTCCTCCCGTGTGTGTGTGTGTGTGTGTGTGTGTGTGTGTGTGTGTGTGTGTGTGTGTGTGTGTTGGGGGGTGGGTGTGCGTTGTGGCTCCAGCCGGGAACTACCAGCTTGCGCTGGGCAGAGGGACCTCCAGGCTCTGCTCTCCCGCCGTTCCCTCCACTCTGAAAACTAGGTGGGCTTAGTGGGCTCTCAGCCCAAGTCACTTTGTTTTCCGATCTTGCAGGTCAAGATCTGGTTCCAGAACAAGCGCTCCAAGTTCAAGAAGCTGATGAAGCAGGGCGGAGCGGCCCTGGAGGGCAGTGCGCTGGCCAATGGCAGGGCCCTGTCCGCGGGCTCCCCATCCGTGCCTCCAGGTTGGAACCCTAACTCTTCAACGGGGAAAGGCTCAGGCAGCAGTGCGGGCTCCTACATCCCCAGCTATACGTCGTGGTATCCTTCAGCACACCAAGAAGCTATGCAGCAGCCCCAGCTCATGTGAAGTTGCCCACTGGCACCTGCCCATCTCCTGCCCATCTCCCTCCGTCCAGGCCCTTCCTGTCTCCAGGTCCATCCATCCTGACTGTGTGTCCTGGGCCTAGTGGAAAAGGGCCCAGAGGGAAGGAAGGAACAGCAAAAATGCAGATCGATTGCCTCCTCGGTCGGACCCAGTGACCCCCAGAGCCGGTGCTCTTGCTCAGCCCTGGCCTGGGCCACACAAGGTGACAGCAGAGTGGCCTTGAAGTACAGGCATAGTCACCCAAGACAGTGTGAGCAGCAAGACAACTTGGCTCACCTGACCTGCTGCCCCTCAGCTTTGTGGGACTAGCAGGAAAACCAAACAAAGTAGAAAAAAGCAGAAGCTCTTTCTGTCCTGTCTTGTCTCCTTTTGCGCTAAGTCAAGGTCTTCGTCTGTCTGCTGTTCTCATACTGAGGTCTCTGCAAAAAGTCACCAGGTCTGAGCCACAAGCGGTCTGCTAGGCCGCCCATCTCCCGATCCTGGACGTTTTATCCTTCAGGCCTCCTGGACCCTGCCTGACCATCTGTGTAGCTTATTTGGGAATTGGGGGAAACTGGAGGGAGGGGGTTTTATTTATTGAAAAATGGATTTTGGCTGAGGCTGAGTGTTGGTTCTGTAGTGTGCAGAGAGAGCACCGTCCAAACGCACTGTTTACCTTGAAGGCACCCGGAAAACACGAACAAGGAGGACTAAGGATTTTTAACTTACACATTAACTTTTATACTTCGCTGGTATGGAGTTGTTGAAGCTCAATGATTTGCATTTTTACATGTCCTGTATTATTATTAACAATAATAACAAGAGAAAGAGATAAATGAGTCAAAAGCGGTTTTGTCATCTTGAGAGGAATGCTTGTTTGCTTTGCCTGGATAAGAAGGAAAAATTCAAGTTTGGGTAAAAAGAGAGAATCCACGGGCAGCACAGAAAACAGGCAAAGAACAAGCAAGCAGCCCTAATTCCACTGGGCTTTAAAGTAAGGCAAAAGCAGCTTTACAACAATCCCGGAGGTTCTACCACAGAAAAATGCCAGTCCACCCCGAAAGCACAGTCTCCATTGCAGGAACTATTGGCTGTATATATAATTATTATTGTTATTATTATTGTTCTGTAAACATGTTGCACAAGCTTAGCCTTTTTCCGTTCTGTTGTGTGTGGCGGTAAAACCCGATGATTTGTGAAATAAGAATCTTGACATTTTACTTGTGAGATTTGGAAAATGTGACCAATTGAAATCAACCGTGTTTCGTGTTCTTTATGTCAAAGTTTAGTTTTATATTGAGAATGTTAACTTATTGCTTTGTACCTTGGGGGGAAAAAGAACTTTGTAAATAAGTTATAAAGTTTCTTTGAGACAGTAAAATTATGGTTTCAAGAAAGAACTGCTGTCTCTTGTGCTGTGTGTGTGTGAGGAGGGTGGAGGACCAGGCTCCTGCCTCTGTTTCAGGTTGAATTGAATCGAATACTAATGTGAGGCAGATTAGGGGTGCCCAACTCCACCACCAGGACACCATCGCAAGGCTTGTGGGGTGCCCCAGTGGGACTTCTCACCTTGTTCCCTCAGTCATCGAATCTCTCTGAGTGGAAGGGGTACCCAGGGAGAGTTAGGGAAGGGGACTCAGGAACAGGTGCCACAGGGCAGCAAGCTGGTTTAGGAATGGAAAGGGCGGTGAGGGTTCGCTGAGAGAGAAAGACAGCTAGCCTATGCTACTGGAGCTCTCTGTACACCCAGCAGCTCTCTGGAAGCCTGAAAACAGACCTCCTGCTTAGCCTCCAGCCTATCCCCAGATCTGGCCTCTCAGCTCATGCTTGCCCCGGGGGCAGTGGATTCTGTGATGGAAACGACAGGGCCAAGCGCCTGGCAGGAGCTGGAAGGATATGTCTGTTAATCTACCCCCAACCCTCAATCAGTGAGCTCCAGGGGACAGGACACAGTTGGAGGGAGCCCCCCATCCAGCCCCTTCACAGCAAAAATGGCCTGTTCCTGCTAAGGACCAGGGAATTTTCTTTGCACAACCAAGAAAGATGGGTGCCAAGAGAGTGGCAGAGGGGCTCAACTGACTTGAAACCAGGAGTCAGAGTTCAGCATATCTCCTCCACCCCAACCCTACCAACCTGAAGCAAGACCACTATGGGCACACCTCACCTCGGTTACAGCACTGGGATGCAGTTTGCTCCAGAAAAGCGCAGACTCTCAGACTACAACTACATTAACTCCTTTTTTCCACCAGTAATCTGGGCCCTAGCCCAACCCTAACCGTAAACCCCAAACCCAAACCCAGACCCAAGACCACCAGCCAAGAGAGCTAAGGGAAACTTCGGGCAGCGAGCGGCAGGCGGCTAGGATTCCTGCTTCCCGCGCTTCACCTTCCACAGCTGCTGGGCGGGGGCTGGCCCTCGGTCTTTGGGGGGCCCTTTCCGGCACGCGGTGGGGAGCACAGCCGGGAAGGCAGTGATCTGTGTTGTGACAAGCACCCATTTTTCAATTGGTGCTGGTGAAAGATCAGATGCGCGGGGCTTTTTCGACGCCCTTTGGGAAGGGGAGGAGGAAGTGACGGGCTGTGTGTGTGTGTGTGTGTGTGTGTGTGTGTGTGTGTGTGTGTGTGTGTGGTTAGTGCACTGGAAGAAGCTGGGAGGGGGGCGAGAGGTGGTACAGGATGAAGCCAAGGACCGTGGTGTCCTTTTTGGGCTGGAAGTTGGGAAGTTTTCCTCTCCTAGCTCCAACCGCGAGCGCTAAAATCAGACCTTGGAGATCAGGGTCCTAGTGGGCTGACCGACTCAAAAACAGAGAGGGAGTCAGTTTCTCAGGTTGGGATCAGAAGGGCTAGCAGAGACCTTCTTGGATTCGGTTTCCACTGGGATGTTTGGTTTTGTTAGGGAGATTTCTCTTACCATCTTTCTTGGGTCTCCCAGAGGACTGCTAGGGCTCCAAAGGCTCAAGCCACAGGCAAAATCTATCTGGTCAAGCTGATGTTAATATTTAGAGATATTAGCTTATACTAATTTAATAATCTCTTGCTAACAGTTCAAATAGAGAAATTATTAGTTTTAGCTCAAGGAAGGCGGTCTTTAGTTAGGCTCTATTATAATTATAAGCAGTTGTACTTTTAAAAAATGTTAATCTCAATATAGGCCTAATTAATGCTGCCTTGTTACTGACAAGTAGTTCATCAAATATCTGATTCAAAGATTTTCATAATGAGTATATTAATTAAACTATGAATAATCTAAAGGTGGTTATATTTAAACAATACCTCATTATAATGATTAAATACTGATTTCGAATATTATGTCTTAACAATTGTCACTTAGAAAACACAACCTTTCCTTATGTATGAGTCTGTAATGGCAAAATGCAATTTTGGGATTTTTTTCCCCTTGTTCAAAAAATGTGAACCTCATTTTAAAACACTTCTGAAATAGGTTACACACAGCTTAATGATTATCAAAATGACTCTTTTCTGCAAAAAAAGACCCCAAAGTGCGTGTACAGCTGCAAACCCAAGAGGGTCAGCATCATTTCACTGTATTCTCTTCTTGATTACAAGCCGGGCCCATCAAACACAACATAATTACAGTAATTTCAGGTTTATTTATTCTAATGCAGTTTCCCCATCTCTCTGGTAATTATGAGCAATTTTTTCGCCCAGGGAATCTTTTTGCATTAACAAAAGAGATAACGCACTGAAAGCCAAATTTGCTGTGCATTGAGAAAAGGAAAAAAAAAAAAAATCAAATAGGTGCGAGCTGCCATCTCTGCAATTCTCCGGTACCGGAGCCGGCAAATTGCTTGCAGGTGTATGGAGCAAGCTTGTCAATGGCCGGCCTCCGAATTAGCAAATGCATGGCGGCAAAGTAATGAAGACAGACTTAGCAAAATTGCCAAACAACAGATACCTCTTTAATATCTTCTCTCTCTCTCTCTCTCTCTCTCTCTCTCTCTCTCAAAAGAGGTGGGGGTGAGAGGGGAGGCAGAAGCAGCGGTCCCCAGCCCCCTCCTCATGAGTCTTGGCTTTCATAAGCCTGGATGGGCTGCATGGCCCTGTGAGGAGGGAAGTCTAATTGCAGAAGAACTCAGATCCTAAGCCTAGGTAATATTTTAAAAATATAAAAATGGTAACACTTATAGTTATCTCTTTTCCTCCTTGATCATTATCTTTTATTTATATTTCTGTCCTCTGGGGATATGCACCTAGCTGGGTTAGGTAGTTCTTCACACTTTTTGAGCCACAAAGAGTTTCAAAATCCACCTCACCTAGATACACAAAAGTGTGAATTTATTCATACAGAGTCATTTGATGAAGAAATTAAATCTTTCTTCAAAGAAACTGTCCATTTCTATTACCCAAGAAAAGGTAGGTCTGGGTGTTGGGTACAAAACCTGAGATGCTAGATCAAGAAAAATTGGGAGAGAAGAAGCAATATCCCATAAATGTTTAACCTGATATCCATCTCTTTCTTCCTATACCTTTTATGGATCAGTCTCAGAATTGTCTGGTCTTTGTCAGCCCGCCACCTGGGTTAAACACCCTTGAAATCTTAGGCTAACACCAACTTTTCTGCTCCTCATCCTACAGGGCCATAGCAACCTCTATCCGCAAGGCCCAGAGGGGAAGGATTTCTTCCTCCTATGCCTCAAAATAATCCTCCTCCTGTCCTCAGCCCCACAAAAAACCCCAGCGCCAGTGCTAAGAGGTCAACGGCTCTGAAGGGTGCCTTCACCAGGCTCAAGAAAGGGATCACCCCCACCCACCATTTGCCTACTCCCTCCCTTATCCCCCAATCTTCAGGGATTAACGCTTCCTGAAACATCAAGTGTTTTTATAAAAAAGAAAAAAATAATCCTGACATCGCTGACAAGAAGTTTTGATGGAAGAATTAGCTGGTGCATACATAATCACTCCCCCACCCTCCTACTCCCGGAGCGGGAGCCGCTGCGGCGGGCACAGCGCAGCCTTCCAACCCTCTGAAAAATGAAACCGGTTTCCACCCTTACCTTCTTCAGTGTCAATTTCAGATAATCTGGACACACACTCTTTGCTACATCAAATCAAAAGGGTCGAAGGCGGCTTTTGGCTGGGAGAATGACCGGAAAGAAAAGGCAAAAAAGAAAAAGAAAAAAAAAAAAAAAGAGGAAAAAAAGGAAAACATAAAATCGATCAAATGAGAGCAAAACAAAACTAGAAAACCAAAAAGAATTCCCCGACCCCATCCTCCTATCCTGAGAGTAAAGAGTGGAAAGAGGTCCCCAGGACCAGGCGTCTCAGAGCGCCGCAGGCTTTTTGCAGCGCTGCGCTTGCCAATAGGACTGAAAATTTCGGCTATATAGCCTCTGTCTTTATAGCTGATGAAAAAAATTGCAGATTATTAGCATAAATGTTTACTCTTCATTACGCTGATGACATTGTGCACTCGAGATCTTGGTAATCTTTGGGAAAATTATGAGTAATTTTTAAAAATTTTAAAGCAGCAGCAGTTACCATGCAATTCAGGCTAATTCTGCGTAGGCTCCGAACGGATATAATTATCGAGGAGTCAAGATGTTATGCTAAAAACTATGCATTGATATTCCCATTTATTATGTACATACAACTTTGACAATGTTGATGCTTGAAATAGCAGGAAATTGTCTTGCGCAAAAATTACAGTCCATATTAGGACATCTGAAATTGCGAAGAATTATATAGTAATTGCAGGCTTTCAGATGGGAGAGCCAGAATGCTCAAACTAGTGCAAATGTGGATAAAATTACAGATCAGAGCAAAAATTAGGGAAAAAGGGGGTCTGGGATTTTTCAGGTTGGCTATAGGATTCCGGAAGTGTCTAATGCCACATGATTGCTGCAGCTTTAGGGGAGACATTCGTGCCTCAAATAGCGCCTTGGCCAAGGTGGCTTTAATTGAATTTCTTGGGCTTTTTGTCTTAATAGGGGTAAATGAGGAAATTGGCCACCCAAGGTAAATTTTTGTCCTCTCTGAGAACATGTGGGGAGAATCCCCTTCTCCTAGTGCCTGTTCGCTGTGGCTTGGACACCCGGAGGTCCCAGGCTCCCCACCCCAAACCCCGCAACTGAGAAAGTGACTGAACAGAATCCCCCCTCCAGCTTCATCCTCCTTTCTTTTTTCTTTCTAGTTCTTCCTTCTTCCTTCTGGGGGCTCCTTTTCCGGATTCTCCCAAACCTTCCCAGTTAGGAAGGGAAGGTTGAAGCCTGCGGGCCCTGGAAGCTGTAGTGTTGGTGGCAGGCGGTGATCCCCACCGGAGAGTGAGTGCGGGTGGCCGCCCAGTGGCGGCGAATAAGACCCTGCTGTTTGGACGCTTTGCAGGGGGCTTTGGTGGGGGGGACTAGGAAGGAAGGAGCTGAGGGTCCTCCAGGCCCTCCCTGCAAGCGCCTGGGTTCTTTTGTCTCCAGCGCCTGGAGAATTGCACTGTCGTCTCTCCCCTACCTCGCTGTACCTCTTACTCTCCACTGGGGCGGCGCGTCTCTCAGGCACTGAGACACCCTGTGACTTTAAGAAGCCGGGGCCAGGCCGCCAGGGGGGAGGGGCGGGGCGGAGTGTCCCCGAAGTGGAGGGGACGCCAGGGCGCCCCCGGGAGACGCCGACCCGAGCTCCGGCCGTCTCGGAGCAGTCCAGACTCGCTCGAGTTCTCCCAGCCAGAAGTCCCCATTGTTCCTGGAGCGCTGGGTTTCACCTCCAGGTTGCCCGAGACTCCTGGACAACGACCCGCAGCGGAGCGGCGGGGGTGTGAACAACCGCCTGCTTGCTAAGTGCGGACTCACAAGCGCGCCCTTGTGCCACCCGGGCGCACCTTCTCCGCGGGCCCGCGCCCCTCCCTCCCCGAGGCTGTAGTTCTGTCCCCTGCGGCCGCGGCCTGCAAGGTGCGCGCATCAATCCTCCCCAGCCCGGATCTCGCGGGTACGCGGATCTCTTGGACACCCCCAAATAAGCCCGGGGGGACCCAGGAAGTGCGAAGACACTGCAGTATCTGCGTGCTGCCCCTGAGGTGTAGCGGGAAGCCGACCCCAAGCGACCCCTAGAAAGAAGCTCTGTTTGGAGACTGCGTCTGCGATCTCACTTGGAGGCGCCAAGTAGCTGCACCTCCAAGACCTGTCTGCTCTCTCTCTTGCTTTTTTTTTCCTCCTGAAACGAATTGTCTTTCCTGAAACACCCCCGCGCAGCCCCAGGCCCCAGGGCGGAATGTAACATCTTGTAATGTGGCAATCACTGCCAAATCCGTCCCCTAGGGGGGGACTCCCGCAAGGGTAAGGGTGGGGGTGGGGCCCTTGGAGGGTCGAGAGGCCCGCGCCACCGCCCGCCCTGGTGTGTGTGCGTGTGCGTGTTGGGCTGGGGGGCAACTTGCCCGGCAGATCCCGGGTAGGGAGAGAAATCTGGCCTCCAGAAGGCTTCCTCCGGGCTGATTTGGGTGTCACGGCCCTGCGACAGGCCGCCGGTCTAGGGACAGCTCAGTCCTCCAGTTCCAGGGGGCACAGGATACCTTAGCGCTCCACTCAACTGACCCTAAGGCCCAGGACCCCCAAGTCGAATTCAGGGGACCTGTTTGTATTGTAGCAAGAAGAAATCAGTCGCTTTATTCTCAAAGGAGTCTTTGACCCTAAACAGGTTAAAGCCACTGGTGGTCGCTGTTTCCAGAGGCACTGGAGCCAGTTTGAGATTTGAGCACGTGTTGGGGGCTCCGGAAGTGGGACAGTTATGCCCGGGGTTTACGTTGTCTGTAAGACTGGCACTTTGAAAGGCAAAGGGACTTTTTGGTCCCCATGTCCTTCTTGAATGGTGGGGGGCTATAACAGCGGAGGTAACCATAAGATCACTTCGGGGCTTCTTTCTCTACTTCCCCCACGTCTCCTCCACAAGAACTGTTTGTAAACAAAGCTCCAGTCTTCTCTTGTTCTCTCCGCCCCCACTAAACCTGATACTTCCCCCAAACTCGCCCCATCAGTCTCGGAAATCCTTACTCTGGACGGATATTCACAATTTTCACAAGCGATCCTGAAAGAAGGCCGAGGGGAAGCTTCCTAAACGGTCCCACATTGCAGCACGGCTGATTAGGCCCGGGGTCCGCTCGCTCTCTTCTGCCCTCCCTAGCCCTGGAGCTGGGGGGCGGGCGGCGGGGATTCTGTGTGGCCGGAGGGGGTTCTGCACTCATCACAGCTCTGTGGCGAGGGCAGGCGGGACTGGGACGGGAGGAGGACGCGGGGGCACCTCGGCTGCCCGCAGTTGGCACTAACCCTCGGTTACACCGAGGGCGATGCGCCCGAGCGGTGAGGCCCGGACCCCTCATTCTACGCCCCCCCCTTTCCCAGCATTTGTCACATCCTGTCTCTGGTCTGACATTTTACGCGAGCAAGTGGATGGGGATTACAATGAAGATTTATGTGTGTTCCGAGCGCGGCTGGTTTCCCAGTGTAGGGAGTCGGGATCGCTGCTTCCCAATTCCATTTTTCATCTGCGCTTTGGGGCGCGCAGTGGAGCGCGGGGGGAGCGTGTCTGCGCGGCGGCGGCGGGCTGATCACAGGGCCCCAGAGGCTCCGGGCAGGACTGTGAGAAAGGCGGCCAGCGCGTCGCCCCCGGCGGGGCCGGAGCCGCCCCCGCTCCTGGGGCCGCGCTTTGTTTCTCCGGGTGCCCACCCCTGTGCGGCCCGCCCCCTCACTTCTGGGACGGGGCCGCTGCCCTGCCCGCCGCTCCCTCCTCCGGGCCAGTCTCTGGGGCTGCGGAAACGCCCCTTTCCCTAGCCCCGGCACCCTCGTGCCCTCGGCTTTACGGGCTCCCCGGGGAGAGGCGCGCCTTGGCCCAGCCCGACCCCGCCGCCGCCGAGTGCCAGGTTCGGTGACTCCGGCGGGTCTGTGGGGCCTCGGCCCACCCCGGAGAGGGGGCCGCCCGCCCTCTCGGCTCCCATGCTCGGCTCATGCCAAGGCCTGTTGCGTGATTCCAACTTGGGCTGACATTCCCTGCCCCGGGCGCTCCGGCGTAGGCCTCTTAATCATCTTGTCTGCGGCAGATCCTCGACACCAGCCAATTTACTGCCCCGTCTCTCCCCGCTGGTTTCGGGAGGGGGGAGGGCAGTGCGCGCAAAGGAGGGGAGGGCACAGTCGACCGCAGGAGGAAGACTGGCACCAGCTCCTGGTACTCAAAAAGCCCCACGGAATGTGGAGCTGGAGTGGGGGTCGGGCGGGGGGAAAGGGAAGGGAGTCTGGTAGGCAGCGGTTGTTTAGAACTGCGGGTCAGCCGTCTTCAGCCCAGTCTTTTTAACCTAGGAAAACAATGCGGAAATGCAAAGAGACACAAGTTTATATAGCATCCTTCTTTTTTCCAGAGCCCCAAATGCCCAGACCATACTCTCTTGTAAATTGGACTTGGAGCAGGCCCCAAAACAATCTAGGTAGAAAAGTCAGGACTCCCTACCCCACGGTGATGATGCTGTGACCCCCAGAAAGTTACCTCCATCTATGTCTGTTTTGGGCAGAAAGGAGTTGAGGCTGCATAGAATGGACATGGCCGACCTAAATAACCTGGAGGAGAAGAGCCCTGAATCTGGCAAGCAGGGTTATTTGGCCTGAACCCAATCTCTTCTCTAGTGGAAGCAGATCCCTTGGAGGGAATGAAGTTCAAGCCCCATGTGGGAAGGGGCCATGGCTATCCCAGCCCTGGGATGCTGCTTTTCCTCACAAGGTGGAGTTGGAAAGGCCCCAGGGTAACTCTAGACTTCACAATCACGGGCAAAATTGAGGCCTTTCTGATTTGGGACACTATGATAAGACAGAAATATTAACTACAAGATAGGTAAAATGTATTTAGTGCTTATCATGTGCCAGGCACCATGTTACATCACTGCCTCATTAAGGATTCATTAAGTTTTTGCTCACAACTCAGACCTGGTTGTTATTATGGTTCCTATCTTACAGATCTGCAACTGTAACATAGGCTATGAGGGTTGCCCAAGGTCATGTAGTCAGTGGTTGAAGTCAGAAAGCCTCTAACTATGGGCCCCAGTGCTCTCAGGGAAAGGGATTTCTAGTTCACACCTGTGTTACATACCTACCATTGGTTTTTTGCAGGCAGTGTTAGGAAGTAGGGTCATTTTCAAAGCTGGAACTGGTTGTTTGCTGCTGGTGATAGAAAGCAGAACTGAGTGACACGTGGACTTTTCCTCTCTGTTAGTGTGAAATGCAAGGATACCACTCCCACTGCACCGGGCACCAGTCTCTGTCCGTGTATGTGAATGTGCATATGTGACTCAGTGTATCAGTGTGAGTGTGAGTGTGCACGGTCTGTGAATAAGTGTCATGGGGTAAGACTATGATGGTGATGTGTCCAGTATCGTTCGTGCGCCTGCGTGTGAAAGCAAACGCACTAGTGTGACAATGAGTGTGACAGTGTGTGATTGTGTGTTGTGTGTGCACTAGCGCGGCGCTGTGCATAGGGCCGTCCTGGATTCCAGACCAGCCAACCGTGCCTCTCGAGGGTGACTCATGAAACGCCGCTTTGCCAGCTTCCAAAGGGCCGTGGGGCAAACAGAGGGGCGGGTGGGGTGTAAAGATCTGGTCCCAGCCCGGGCAGAGCTCAGGCCGCGGACAGCAGGTCCTCAGCGGCGGCTCAGATGCACCGCCCGGCCGGCCAGCTAGGCGGACGCGGGGGCGGCCGAGACCGCCCAGGCGCGGGGCGGTGGCGCGGGCGCCAGGCGGGCTAGGCGGGCGGAGGCTGGAGCCGCCCGGCGCTGAGTGAGTCACGGCGCCGCGGGCTGGCGAACCCGGGAAGGGTCGGAAGAGGGTGGAGTTGACCGGCGTGCGAGCCAGCGCTCGGGTCCTGGTCTCGCCGCACCTCTCGGTGCTCTCGGCCTGCAAAGTGCAAACGTCGCTCTCGTCTGACCCGGTTCAGGGCTTGGGCGACGGCTCGAGCTTGGAAACCCTGCGCACCAAGGAAAATTCACACACTCCAATGAAAACAATAATTTATTTAAATAATCTCTTCATATTGTAAAATCAACATTAAGAGCATGTTGTTTTCATAATAAATAACCTCAAAATACCTTGCATTTTAAGAACAAAGACTTTCGGATAAGATAAATTCAAATCAGTAGCTTAATTTAACTGAGAAATTTTTTCAAAGGGAAAAATAAAATGGAGGGGCTGCTGAGGTCACTGCTCAACCGCAGTTTTCACAACTGGGGGTTTACAAAAATGTCTGAAAAGGTGAGCATTTTTATACAAATAAATCAGTGGGAAAATCTTCACAGACACCTTTATTTACAAACTGTGTCAGAGTCCAGGCTAATAATCCTGAATAAATTTTAAAAAAGATAATTTAAACACATTTTTTTGCAGTGTCCACATATTAAAAATCATTTTTCCCAACATCAAAATGAGGTCATCCGCAAAGGCACCTAAACTTTTAAAAAAATAAAAATAAAATAAAACTCCACTGTGATGGATGAGGATAGCTGAGGGGAAGAGTGCTCCTGGGGATCGCTAAGGCAGGGAAGGATGGAGGGGGGAGACGAGGTCTGGGAACTGAGCAGGAAAAAAAAAAGCCTTGGGGCCCCGGGTCAAGGGGGCACGAGGGGGAGGGCGGGCTGGCGGGACCCCGGGAGGTCAATAACCGAAGCGCGCCGGAGCTGAGCCGGGGGCGAGCGAAGAGAAAGGAGTCTCAGAGCCCGGGAACCTCGCGGGCGGGGCCGCGTCCCTCTCCGGGCTCAGCTCGAGGCCCCAGGCGACGGAGGCGCCTGACGACCTCGCCGGGCGGGGACAGGCGGGGAGCGAGTCCCAGGCGGAGCTCGAAGAGGCCGAGGCTCGAGGCTCAGGTCAGAAATGCGGCCTTGGTGACGGCCTTCGCCGAGCAGCTGTCCGCTTCTCCTGAGAAGAGCCCGCGGGGCGAGGGTCCCGTTTCCGGCTGCTGGGCCGGGCGGTCCCAGACTGCACCCTCCCGCACTGCTGGGTGCAGCCACGGGAGCAGGGAGGACCCCCCCCCTGCGGTGGGGGCGAGCGCCTCGCTCGCGGGTTTTTGCTTAGTCTTGGAGGCGCAGGCTGGGGGTTAGAAAATCGTCCCTGCGCTCACGGGCGCACCCCCTCCACCGTGGTGATGGTGATGATGGTGGTGAGGCTGCGGGGTCTGCGTAGGGTGCAGCAGTGGCGCGGTGGCCTGCAGGTGCGAGGCGGAACCCGAGGCCTGGTGGTACCACGGGTAGTTGCCCAGAAAAGCCGACGCCGCGCTGCTCGGGCTGGAGCCAGAGCTGCCCGCGCCGCTGCCTCCGCTGGCCGGGCCGCCGCCGCCCCCCATCCGCGGAGGCCCGCCGAAGTCCCAGGAGGCTGGCGCCGAGACAGGTGGCGAGGCACAAGGTGGCGAAGCGCTGGCCCCAGGGTGCTGCTCAGAGGGAATCTCGCCGCTCTTCCACATCTTCTTGAATTTGGATCGGCGGTTTTGAAACCAGATTTTAACCTATGTGGAAAAAGGACCGGAGCTTTAGTGGAGGAACCAGGGTAGGGGCAGGGAGAGGAGGTAGCAGAGGAAGCACACAGGCTAGAGGTGGCCATTGAGCCACCGGGTGGGGAGCGGATCTCGCGCTGCAGCTTCCTGCGGTATTGGGAAGTGACCTCAAAAGGCTGAGGTTCTTGTTCTGACTGTGTGTGACCCCGGATGTCTGTGCACAGTGGTGACAGCGGAGAGTGTCAGGAGGGCCAGTTAGTTCGCCCACTTAATGAGACCGAGTCAAAAGGCAACGTGGTACTGGATCTCTGCGCACCTCAGTCCCTTTCCTCCCCTCCCACGCAGCGACCCTTTGGGGATTTTGCAGCTTTGGGCCTAGAAGTTCAGGTTGCCCAAAGTGCAGGCCTGCAAGTTCCTAAAAACTACCTAAAATATATTATTTTAAAGAAGTGCTGAATGCGCGCGCGTGCTTCCGGGGCCACCCAGGCCCGCGTGCCCTCCTGGTCCCCGCAGGGTCGGAGCCCCACCTGAGTCTGGGTGAGGCCTAGAGACGCCGCCAGCTCGGCTCGCTCCGGCAGCGCCAGGTACTGAGTCTTTTGGAAGCGCCGTTGAAGAGCCGCCAGCTGGAAACTGGAATAGATGGTGCGGGGTTTCCGAACTTTCTTTGGCTTCCCGTTCACTATCCGGATTTCAGGCTCGAGGTCTTCCTTCTCTGCAAGGAAACGGAGTTGTGGTTACCGCGCAACGCGGGGGTCCTACAGTTCTTGCCTGCGGGAAGGGCTTGGCGGGAACTTGGCAAGAGCCGGGAAGCCGGTCCGTGGAGAGGTTGCGCGTGCAGGTTGCAGGCGCAACTTTGCCACGTGGGGACTGGAGCTGCAGCCAAATCCGCACGCTGAACCCTCTGGGGAAGAGGAAGATGGGGTGCACGCCGCAAAGAAAGAAGAGTCAGGCAGTGAGAAAATGCAGTTACCAGGAGGCGTGCACCGCTTGCCCACCCTGCCTTGGAGCTGCTAGATCAGCCCCAGCTGAGCGCCGAGGGACGCACCCTCACTCGCGGGAGACTGGAGATTGGGAGGCATTAAAAGGCAGGAGCAGGCCGGGGAGAGGACAGGCACTGCGAAAGACCAGGACTCTGGGCAGCCCTCCGCCCAGTGACCCACGGTTTGGGACCCGGACTCCCGCATTGTGCATACCCGGCTCGTTGTTGGCTGGAGACGAACTGGTCCCATAGGGCGCATAGGAGGTGTAGGCAGCCGTGTAGCCAAGGTCGTAGCTGCTCTTGGCGGAGTAAGGGACGTTGTTGAGGCCGCTGGCGTGGTACTGGTAGGAGCCCATGTGCGTGTAGGGCGAGGCCCCCCCGCCGCCGCCTCCCGCGGGGTGCTGCTGGTTGGTGTAGTAGCTGCTGTCGGTGGCCGTGGACACTGGAAGGGTCGGCGACTCCTGGGGCTTGTGCAGACTGCTGCCGCCGTTGCCGCCACCGGGGCCGGCGCCACCACCGCTCGGGGGCTGCTGGTGCTGGTGGTAAGTGCTGGAGGCCGTGATCTGGGTTGAGTGCATATCAGCCACCAGACTGTCAAAGACTCCAGTCATCCTGGCCCGGGATGGGAAAGAGCAGGGGTGGCGGGCGTGAGGAAGAAGCCAGGCGCCTCCTCTGTCTCTCCAGGTCCCTTCCAGCAGCCAATGTAATTACGGGTGTGTGGGGGGAGGAAAACAACAAACGAGGCAACGGTCTAGGCGCCTCCTCCTCGGGGGAGGCGATCACGGTGCGCTGCTCCAGACAGCCGCCGCGGGTCGCATCCTCTCGGCCTTCTCTGCTCCCTGCCCGAGCAGGCTTGGGCGGGGCGGGAGATAGAGGGGGCAGGGATGACCTGGACGGGTCGGGGCTGCAGGAGGCGGGAGCAGGTGAGCGGTCCGGAGCAGCTTTACGATTGTCTGCCAAGCCGGCTCCTGCAGGGTGGGCATTTAACACTTGTCACGTGAGCGCGGGTGACGTCACCTAGCAACAGCCAATCCGAAGCGACCTGCCGTGGGGCTCGGGAGACGCTCGGCGGCCAGGGGGCGGGTGTCACATGGCGGGCACTCAGGCTGCAGCGGCCGCGGGTGCTCACAGGCCGCACTGAATGGGAGCAGAGCGGCGCGAGCTGGCGTGGGGGTGCGGGTGCGGCTGCGGGGTGGGGGCTGGGGGTGCAGATTGGCTCTCATTAGGACAGAAGGTATGCAGACAGAGACTGGCGTTTTGTACTACAGGAAGAAATAGAGTCTCTCATCCTAGTCTGCAAAAACTAATCCCAGTGATTTTGCACATGTATGCCAGAGGTCAATTTTCAAACACATGAATCACGAAAAGCGATGCGGAGAGCAAAGCCAACTGTATCTGCGCATTTCCTGGAAGTGTCTGGCACTTAACTCTGGTCAGCCACTCATGCACTTGACAGTCAATTGATTTAAATTATCCATAAACTGTGTGTAATAATACTTGCTTCCTAACCAACCCACAGGGATATTACGACAATTAATTGGTTAATATTTGAACGTTTTTTCCGTGTTGCTCGAGACAGAAGCTATATAACCCCAAAGGTATTATTATATATTTGAAATCACTTCTTGTACTTTCCCAACACGCTGCAACTCTGAGTAATTATGACTTCTGATGGGCGATTGACACCTGAGAGCGACCATGGGGCCACCTCCCAGGGGTGGAAATATAGGCCAGACAGACCAGATGACCTTAAAAGTTCATTTTAACATCACTAAATTTCGATTTTTTTACGAAAAAGGAAATGAATTAATATTTAGGTGAGATTATAGATTTATAACTACTAGGTTTGTTACCTCTTATTTGGTAAATTACAACAACAAACATAAAGAAATGTAGGATTTTACACTTTAGGACCTTGTTCCACCCTCTCATTGCAATCTGTTCCCTTCTCCTTGTTTGTTTTAATTTAGGTGGGGACTTTCGTATCTCTACCTGCCGGTGGTTGGAAACCTTCTGCACGGTGATGGACGCTCGCGGTGCTGACTCCCCACAGTTGGTTCGTCCCGCTGCAGCGACTGCTTCATTGCGCCACCTTGTGGACCACACGCGAGGTTGCGGCGGGCGGGGTAGACGGTCTAATCACGCCCAGGCGCCAGCCTCTGAAACCCCCTAAAAGAACAAAATAGTAATTAAAAGCCACAAAATTGTGCTAGTGCGCGCCACCTGAAGCACCCTTTCCTAAAGACATAACATGTCGCTGAAAGAACTTGTTACAACAACTGCCTAATGGAAAACAAGTTGATACTTTGAAAAATATGATCTTTGGTCTTCCCTGTAAAAAGCAAGTGTGTAATTACAACTGCAGCCTTCGCACAGCGGAATGAGGAGACAGGTAAGTCCGCCTGGATTTACTTCTTAGCCCTCCTTTTGGTTAAGGGAGAGTGAACTTACTAGAAAGGCTTGGCTTGGGGCTCAACACCAACTCCACCAGCATCGCCATCAGGAGACCTCACCACCTTTAGCTGTGCTCTGCCTATACTGCTTTGTGAGCCCCAGCTCAACTCCTGATAGTCCCTCAGGTTCCAACTCTTTGTCACCATGGTGTTTGACTTAATATAGACAAAAATTTAAGAATGTAATTGCCATGGTCTTGTCTCCTCTCTGTTCCTTTCCTTCCACTCCCAGGCCTGTCCTCCAGACTTCTTGATGGGGACAAGTTGGTTGTATTTTATTCCCATTAACAGCCTAGAGTTCAGGTCAGCGGAGATCTGGAAAATGGCACATTTCTGGAATGAAATGTGGCCTGGCTCCTCTTTTAACTGGGAAACAAGATGTGCAGAAGAAGAGAACCAAGGCATGGTGGGGGGAATGTGGAAGAGAATGAATCACAACTGCATTTGGAGAATCAAGCAGAGACTTGAGATAGTCATGAGGTATTAATTCTGGTAATTCAAACATATATCTCAGTTTGCCCAAACTATTTGATTACTGCACCAAAATATCCAAATGATTTCCTTATTTTGGCCTAAAGTCAAGGAGACAATACCTTAGAGAGCTGACACCTTTTGTTTACAGGTCAGAGCAGAGACTGGGCCTTTTTTTTTTTTTAATCGGTGAGGGGGGGATAAACTCACCACTGCCTGCTTTCAAGGCAGGTTCTTTGCCACTGAGCTAAATTCCCAGCCCTTTTTTTTTTTTTTTTTTTTTTTCTTTTTTCTCCTTCTTGATCTAAGGGGAGTTTAGATGGAGTTGGGGGAGGCTCCTCACCTTGGGCATCCTCTTTCCCCTTCCTGGCTTCCTCTCTCAGCCCCAGCATTCTTTTACTCTTCCACCACCTACTTGGAGAGGGAAGTGTCTGGGTTCTGGCCTGTGTGTTTCAGCCTCCCTGCGGAGACTTTTCCAGCTTTGGATCCTGTTCCCCATCTGGACTGGGAGTCTAGTGCTCTCACACCATGCATGGATGGAATCACCATTTCCATGCTGCAGAACACTGAGGCCCCTGGAGGGTGCTCCCTCCACCCTCCCACCAGGCAGCAGTGGCTCTCTGCTGCCATGTTACAAATCCTAAGCACCTTTACTGGAAGCCTTGAAGGACTCTTGAGTCTGCACCTTGCTTCCAGCTCACTGTCTCACTGCTGGCCTGGGTCCAAATCCTCTGGCCTAGGAGAGGCCATTGCTTGTCCCCTGGGGTCCTCTGTTGTATACAAAGCCTGCAGGGAGGATCTTGGGAGGAGGCTGTGTCTGGCCTTCTGGGGTACCTGCTGGGTGTCCCTTCTTCGAGGCCAGGCCAAGCCCATTCTCAGGAGGTACACATGAGCTGCTGTTGTCTGTCCAGCATCTCCCACAGGACACTCTCTTTGGGGACTCTGGGTAGTTTCCAGGGTGCTGGTCCAAGAAGCAGTGCTGGTTTCTGTATGGTCCTCCTTGTTCCCCTCCCCCCAGCACTGAGGAACCTGCGCTTTCCAATCCCTTTAGGCTCCGTCCCCCCCCCACTCTGGAAGGGCAGATTTGGTTTTATGAGGACGCCTGCCGCAACTCTTCCTTTCTTCCATAACTGATGTTGCAATCATCTCTGTGGCTGCTGGTCTGCAGCTTCTCAGCACAGCGCTCACCTGTCCTTTTGTATAGCCAGGGTCCTTTACGGTGGCTGTCTCTGCTTACCCCAAACACAGCCCCAGGCTCGGCAGCCCATTGGGCCCTTAAGTGGACAGGACCTCTGACATCCTTTCCCTTCCTTGGACCTGCCAGAGGACACAACTGAACCAGCCAGGAATACTGGTGGGTTCTGTTTCCTTGAGGTCCCCAGGGTTTTCCTCACCTCTTAAAAAAACAAAAGAGGTGAGGAGAACCCTGGCCGGTGTCTGGCATCTCTAGTGGTCCCTGCTCTACCGCCTTGCACCCTTACCCCGATACGGGGTGTTCGTGACCTCCAGTGGCGAATGTCATTATTAAACTCTCCCTGAGCATCCAGCCTTCCGACAAGACCCTTTGGATAGTTCGCAAGCTCGTGCTCTGGGAAGGGATACACAGAGGGCTCCCCGGGGCACAGACCAAGGCTGACACCTCTTGCTTATCACTTGCGGGGAGTCGGGAGCTCGGTCTGAGCCACTGGGCAGGGGCGCCTTCCCGGGCCTGGCATGGGGTGTTGTGTGACAGTGGGCCAGGGCGCTGGCATCTCCAAGGCACTCGGACCCCAAGGCGCGGACTGGAAGCTGAAGTGGCCCCGACACAAGGCGGCGCGGAACCGCGCAGGAAGTGACCCAGAGCCGCCGCGAGCGTCACCGCAGGTTCCCGCCTGGGAGCTTGCTGCAGGTGGGCGAGGGTGGCACGCGTCTAGAGCTGCCAGGCCTCACCGATGCTCGCCAAGCCTATTTTAGTTGTGCTTGCGAAAGCTGAAGCAAAGCCAGCTAGAGCGCCCCGCACCGGGCGAGGGTCCCCCGGCTCCGCGCCCCCTGCTCGGCCCGGTGGCCGTCGGTGGCCGCGGGGAGACGCGTTCTCCGTCCAGGGCTAAAACCTGCCGGATGTCGGTGGCCCCCTCCCAGGACTAGCGACGCGGATGGAAGGAAGTAACTTTCATTTCTCCCGCCAAAGACCAAAACCAAACAAGCAAAGCCCCAGCTGCTCAGGCGTCGGGAAGTTCACGTTGCACTGTCGGTGGCACCTACAGCCGGCCTCAGCCTGGCCTGAAAGGTCGTCCCTGAGCCCCGACGCCGACCCCCCTGCACATGCGGACTCCTGGGCACGGGAGCCCAGCACCACCTGGGCCGGAACCTGGTCCGGAACCGGCCGGGGGCTCCGCGCCGCCCCTCATTGCTGGGCTCCGGCTGCCTGTCAAGTGGAAACCACAGCCTGGGTGTCACTAAGGCTTGCTTCTAGCACTTTCTGAGCTGATTTCGTCGTCTCCTGCCTTCCAGGACTTGGACCCAGCGGGGCCCACTGCGTTCCGTGTGTTTACTCAGGGGTCAGAGTACCCCCTGCCTCCAGCACCACAGCAGACTCTGCACTCAGTACCTCTGGTAATTCTTTTTTTTTAAATCGATACCAGGATACCAGGGATCGAACTCACGACTGCCTGCTTGCAAGGCAGGCGCTTACGTGGCTGAGCTAAGTCCCCAGCCCCGGCACTCAGTACCTCTGGGAGCCCCGCTTCCTTTCTCCGATGAAGTCTTTCTCTCCACGCTCATCTTGTACCCATCACTCAACTAAGGCGTTGTGCAGATCCACAGGACTCAAAGGAACCAGACCCTGCTGGCTTGAACCCCTGCAGGTACTCTGAGAAAACGGCTTCATGTGCCTCGGTGTCTGCATGCGCAGAATGCGGGCCATGATGACTCCCGCGTGGATCCGGCCTGCGGACTGCAGTTCCCTCTCCGGTCTGCTGCCAGCTCCACCGCTTCCCCCAGCAGGGGAGGCCTGGAATGTGGACAGGGTCATGGTGGATGACCGGGGCTGGTGACCCAGGAGGGCAGGGTACTTGCAGCCCTGACCGTTGGCTAGGCTGGTGCGCTGTCCTGTGGCTTGGCCTTGGGCTCAGTGCTCTCCCTGGCTCGGGGCCATGCCAAGCTTCCAGGTGGCTTTCTTGGTGATATCCTGGGCTGCTTCTGATGCCTGAAACAGGGAGGCATGCGGCGGATCCCTGTCAGTTCCTCTCAGGGAGCTGACTTTGGGGAGCTTCGCCCGCTCTCTGCCTCCTTTTACATTTTCCTTAATTATGAATTAATGATTGAGATGGAAATTCCTTATGTTGCCCAGGCTGGTCTCACACTTGTAGGTTCAAGCAGCTTCAGCCTCTTAAGTAGCTGAGGCTACAGGAGTAAGCCACCGTGTGTTGCTTCTGCCTCCTTTTGAAATAGTAAGAAATGCTGTTTTAAATACTTACAAAGTGATACAGAGTGGTTGTCAGAAAATCAAACATACTGGGGCTGGGGATTTAGCTCAGCGGCATAAGTGCCTGCCTCGCAAGCAGGCAGTCCTGAGTTCGATCCCTGGTACCGATAAAAAGGAAAAAGACAAAAAAAAAAAAAAAAAAAAAAAAAAAAAGAAAGAAAGAAAGAAAATCAAACATACTGAGTACTGCTGATGGTACAGCTCAGTAATAGAATGCTTGGGGCTCTGGGTTCAATTCCAGGGGAATATACAGGTATGCATATTTATAACAAAGGACCTCCTAGGGCTTTCTTTTGCTTTTGAAAATATATATATATGCATAGGTATATGTACACATGTTTGTTTGCTAAACATGACATCAAATAGCCCACATTTTTATTATATCTATTTATTTTTGTTGAGCTAACTTTCCAATCCTTTTATTTTATTAATTTCTATTTTGGTGTTTGAGACAAGGTCTCACTATGTAGTTTAAGCAGCCTTCAACTTGCTGTGATCCTTCTGCCTCAGCCTCCTGAATGCTGGGATTATACCATCACACCTCGATTTTATTTTGTTTTGAGACAGTGTTTTCTAGATTGCCCAGGTTGGCTTTGAACTTGCGATCCTCTTGCCTCAGCCTTCTGTGTAGCAGGGGTTAGTAGTGTGCATCGCCTTGTCTGGCCTACATTTTTACTTAAATTTTAGAAAATTCTTCTTTCCATGTAGGCAGTTACAGAGCAGATGCCTTCCCTTTAAAGACTAAATGAGAAATGTACCATAATTTGTGTAACTATCCTCTTCATTCAGATTATTTCCAATATACAGTCAACACATGGTGAGTATCTTTTGGAGCTCTTTTCCTAGACGTCCAATTATTTCTTTTTCTTTTTTTTTTTTTTTTCGTCCAATTATTTCTGAAAATTAGACTCGTATTAACTGAATTGTGGTCCAATATTGTAAGAGTTACCACTAAGCTTCTTTTTAAAAGATCCACTAAATCGTTACACTAACACTGCATGAAAAGGCTGGTTTCCTAACACCCTCACCAAGAAGGAATATTAGAAATCTTGAATAATTTTTCAACTATAATAGTTTAAGATATTGCCATATTCTAATTTGCATGGTCTTTTTTTTTTTTAATCCCCAACCCCCAAATTTGCATGGTCTTTATTACTAGTGAAGTTGAGTATCTTTTCATTTGGTACTTGATTTTCTCCTGTGGAATTGCCTGTTTGTGTCTTCTGCTCATTTTTCCATTTTTAAATTGAACTGTAGGAAATCTATATATTGTGGAGATTAGTTTTTGATTGTACTGATAGTCAAGCCATCTCACTAATTAATTGCTTTTCTTTCACTTTCTTTTCTGATTTACGTATTTTAAAATTTTATTTTGGTGCTGGGGATTGAATCTAGAGCCTTTCTTGTGCATGCTAAGTGTAAGCTCTGCCACTGAGCTGTACCTTCAGTTCAGAAATTTTAAGTTTTGTGTAGCCAAATATGGGTCTGTCCTCTCCTCTCCCCTGCTCTCCCCTCTCCTTTCCTTTCCTCTCCTTTCCTCTCCTCTCCATCTCTCCACCATCTTCTGATTTCTCTTTTATTGACTACTGAGTCTTCAGATCATGATTATAGGTGCCACTGCTACTTCAAAATTGGAAAAACATTTTTCTGTGTTTTTCCCTATCTATTAAGTATGGACTCTGTGTCTATTAAGTATGGATTCTATTAAGTATGGACTCTGTGTTTTTCCCTGTCTATTAAGTATGGACTCTGGGCTCAAATTTGGCCACTTGCTACCTGTGTAACTTTGAGAAGATTAATTTAACTCTGTTCCTCAATTTAGCATGTAATCTGTTGTCAGTGCCATTTGGATTAGTGTGGAACTTGTGGAACAGATCAAGTGCTGTTTCCCACAATCTGGTTGTTGGGGAGTGCTGCTAAGCCACCATTTTCCAAGCCTCCCTTGTAGATGACATGGCCCTATGAGAATCATATAAGAAGAATTAACTCCAAGGGAGTTTTCAATACCTGCTTGGAAGGTTGTCTGGCCAGGAAATAAACTTGTACTTAAACTATTGCCTTTTGGAACTTGTGTTTTCAGCTTTAGGGACTGAAAGGAGCTTTTTGCATGTTAAGGTAATGTTTATTGACTGAGTCAAACCCTGGGAATTTTCTTTTTTTTAATAAGGTATATCATAAATAAGCCTATAATCACAGTATCTAGGAGGCTGTTGTAGGAGGATCACTGTGAGTTCTGAACTGCATACAACCTGTCTCAAGAAAAGAAAAGAAAGAAAACAAAAGAAAAGAAAAAGAAAGAAAAGAAAATATACCTAATACAATAACCTTGCAGTCTGGAAGCATGGCTTTGTCAGAAAATTATAAGGAAAAAACAAGAACAAAAACAAATACAAACGCAGAACATCCTTTCCCTGTGAAAGCCAGAGACTGGATTGGGAGCCAATCACAGAAGAGTCGTTTGCTTGTCAGCCGCCTTCTGCCCAGGAGTAGAACTAGGTTAACACAGCTGGTTGTTGTCAGTAAGAACAGTACTGATCCTGAACAGTACAGGACTCTGGCAGGCCCTCGATCCAAATTGTGTGCATTTCCTTTACAAGATGATGGACTGCAGAGATTCTGTCATTGCTGCTATGTCCCTGTCACTCTTGCCTGGCACACACTTACCGGGCTCAGGCGTTGTCATGGGGATCAGCCCACTTCCTACTATAGGCTCACTTGGATCTGAGCTACTAGGAAAATGGGATGAACTAAAGGCAGCACAAAGGTGAGAGGTTCTAATAATGAGATAATTTCTAATAGCAAACAAAACAAAATAAAACAGACTCCCCACTAAAAGAATACACCAGAGCGTGGCGCTGTGTTTTGGGGCCATTCTGTGACCTCGCTTTGTCTTCCAGACCCCAGCCATGTGCTCCTTGTCTGTGTCACCACATGTGAAGCTGGGCTGGTGATGTGCTTTGGTTCCATTTAAAACCGAGCGAATTTGTCACCGTCCTCCAGGAAACCTTGATCGCGCCCACTCCAGTCTTGCACACAGCCTGGAGCAAGACTGTGATGACACCCAGTGGTCATTCAGGGGCTCCATCTGTATCAGCAAATGGCATGTATTTGCATAAGGAATGTGCTCTGCGTGTGCGTTTTCTTTAAACAAAACAGAAATTTATCCTAACAAATAACCACGCCCTCAGATTCCCCACAGAGAGAGCCAACATGCAGAGGAAGGGCAGCAGTGTGGGGCCCTCACACTCCAGCTGCCTGCCCTGGCTGAGCTCGAGGAGGCTGCTGGTGTCTCTGTGTCCCATTAGGCTTTCCGTACCCTCCCCAGCTGGTCTTCCTGGTATGGTAAACCAAAGAACATCTGGGGGGATCCTGAGATGTTTACACGGATTTTACTACAATCTTGGGATCGCGGGAGGAAATAGACATCAAGCATAACAGAGTCAGACGGCCCAGTGCTATAAATTCTACTGATATGAGCCATGTGTGTCTTGTGTACTAAACCCCTATCACTTAGCGAGTGACTCAAGGGAAAAACGCCATATGAGATGATGTCATGGTTTGAAGGATAAACAGGTAAATGCTTGAGAGAAGGATAGAACACTTCTGGAAAACATTTATTACTACCAAGATCCCTCATTTACCCTTTTATAGCCATATTTACCCACTTACGACCTCCACCTTTAGTAATTCCGGGCAACCATGATTTTTTCTTTTTTTGTACCAGAAATGGACTCACCGCTTTGCACTTGCCAGGCTGACACTTTCACTGCTGGGCTAAATCCCTGGCCGGACCATTATTTTCTAGTCTTACAATTTATTACCTCAGTGTTATATAAGTGGAATCATATGATATGAAATCTTTTGGGATTTTCTTTCTTCACTAAACATAATTCTGGTATCAATAGATTACCCTTTTTATTGGTGAGTAGTATTCCATCTTATGTATGCATCACTATTTATTAACTCACCTGTTGAATGCCATCTGGTTTCTCTCCAGTTTTGGGTTTTTATGAATAAAGCTGCTATGAGCATTTTTTATTTTTTGTGTTAACAGAAATATTTACTTTTTTAGAATATATGGGTTATCTGATAATAACATGTTTAATTTCTCTCTTTCTTTCTTCCTTTCTACAAGGTCTCACTATGAGGTTCAGGCTAGCCTTGAACTCATTATGTAGTCCAGGCTGGCCTTGAGCTTGTGATGATCTGCCTGCCTCAGCTTCTTGAGGGCTAAGATCACAGAAGTGTACCATCGTGGTGTGGAAATTTTGGGAAGTGAGTGAATTCCAGAAATATTTAGGAATGGAAATAATAGACTTGAAGCAGAAAGGGCTGATGCTTGAGTCTTAGCATGAAGAACCAGGCAATTAAAAAATTGAATAATTTCTAGTTTCCTGACTCCTCTACCATCCGAATCTGTCATCAAATCTGGGAATTTTTTGTTCATATATGCATTGTTTTCAGTTTTAGGATTTCCATTAGGTAGCTTATAAGGGTTTCTGGGAATTTTTTAGCCTAGATTTTCTATCTGTTCTTTTTTTTTATTTTTTTATTTTTTTTAATCGGCACCAAAGATCGAACTCACGACTGCCTGCTTGCAAGGCAGGCACTTATGCCGCTGAGCTAAATCCCCAGCCCCTTATCTGTTCATTTATTATGAGCATATTTTCCCTCATAGTTTTAAATATAGTTGTAGTAGTTCCTTTAAAGTTCTTCTCTGTTGGGGCTCGGGATTTAGCTCAGCGGCATAAGCGCCTGCCTCGAAAGCAGGCAGTCGTGAGTTCAATCCCTGGTACCGGTAAAAAACGAAAAAGCCAAAAAAAAAAAAAAAAAAAAAAAAATAAATAAATAAATAAATAAATAAATAAAAAGAAAAAGTTCTTCTCTGTTAATTCTCACATTTGGATCATCTTAGTTCTTTATTGATTACAGCTTGTTTATTGGTTATAACTCACTCTGGGTTATAAAATGAAGTGAAAGAATTGTGCTCAATACTAACAACAACAACAGCAACAAAAAGGAATAAAAATAGTAGCGCGAGCCTGGGCATGATGGTGCACACCGCAGGAAAGCTAAGGCAGGAGAGCTGCAAATTCAAGGCCCCCAGCCTGGGCAACACAGGCAGACCCTGTCTCAAAATACAGAACTACATAAAAAAGGTTGAGGGTGAGGCTCAGCATTCCCTGGATTCAGCCCGGGGGAAGAAGGGAAGAGAACAGCAGATCATAATGAAGGTCTTGTTGTGCGAAAAATTCATTTGCTGTGTATGTATGAACTCATAGCTGGTCTTAGTTGCTATGTAAAATGTATTTCTTATTGTAGTTTTGGTTAAAGAACATTTGAAAGACACTGGGTGGTACAGGATACGTTTCAGAAGAACTAACTCAAATTCTTAGAGTTTTTCTGGCTCTGTGCCCTGCTCTATGAGTGTGCGTGAGCTCTCACTTTAGATCTGGTAAGCTCTTACTTTAAAGGAAGGAAATCAGAAGATAGGAGTAGTTAGTGTTTTTTTTACCAAAGCTTGAATCTCTGTGTTGAAGTTTTCTGGCCTCTTATGAAAACACTTACATAGTGCGCCCCAAATCGCTCTTAGAGGTAATAAGGACAGAGCAGGAGAAACCTGCACGTGATGTGTGATGTGTCCTCATGGGTGATCCTTAGGCAGAAGAACGGTGGAGAGAAGAGGCTTCCAAAGGACAGACGCGGCTGAGAAAGAAGAAAACGTGGCTGCCATTCCTTGAGCTCTGGCTTGGATACCTGAAGCCAGTGAGGTGAAGTCCACACAGCTTACAGGTGATGGGCTGTGGTAAAACAACAAGAGAATCAAGGCAATGATTTCCAAAACTCAGGAACACATTGACCAGGGACCAGCAGAGGTTAAGAAGCTACCAGGGTGGGACGTGGTGGGAGGAGATACTGAGTAGACAGCAGCATCCTCTTCCTGAGCACATCTTTGTGATTTCTTACAATTACATGTATAATTATCTATCAGGGTTTACATTTGGGTTTCATACACTTGTCCTTGTTTGACATAAACAAATCAACTTCAGTTTTATATAAGTCGCTCTAAAATTGTTGGGTCGTATAAGTGCACTGATGCAGCTTGATTTTTTCATGAAGCTATCAATAAGAGAAGGAAGTCATCTATTCTTAATGTAGCAAATTCTCGTGTTATTTTAAGGCAATGATGATTTAAGAACAAATGAGCTGTTGAATAAACATGTTCAGTGCACTATTCCAGAATAGTTATCTAGGTTCCAAAGTATCCCAAGAACTTTCTATTAATGATACAAAAAGCATTGTATTGTAACAAATGACTTGGGGCTTTTCTGACTTGCTAAGCCTTTTGTAGCAGTTCAAAATAGGCAAACTTTTCCACGCAGGAAAAGCAGTTCCAAAGAATTGCTACATTCGCAGAATACTAGACAACCAGCGCTCTGGAGATCATGTTCTACAAGTTTGCTCAGGTAAATTTCAATATGCAAATTCATGCCTTAAAATTAAGCTTCATTAAAGTGCACTTAACAGTAACCACATTTGGAATTTAGATTCCTACTTCTTTCAAACAAATGCTATGTAAACATAAAAATTAAGTAATCAAATGATTCTTTGCCCTTCTATAATGTTTCTCACTTAAGATTACTGATGCACTTCAAAATACACATCTTTTTTTTTTTTTTAATCGGTACCGGGGATCGAACTCACGACTCACGACCGCCTGCTTACCAGGCAGGTGCTTATGCTGCTGAGCTAAATCCCCAGCCCCCAAAATACAAATCTTGAAACTATCCCAGTAAAGAAACGGAGTTGCTAGCCTTTCAAAATTCACTTTAACTAAGATGCTCACAGGGTGCCCCGACCTCTTGAAATCAAGGCACAGGAAAATCCGGCAGAAAAGAAGCTCTCAGCAACTGAGCTCAGAGCCCTCCGTGCCCAGGCAGGCCCTCCGCATTCTCTTTCCTCACCCGGGCAAGTTCAGGAGCGTGGCCTGCATTCTTAGAGCTGGTCTCCACCTCCTAGCCTTTGAGGTTCTCCTCCATGTCTAGCTAACGGGCCTGTGGTCTCCCCAGTGCCTCCTCCACTACTGCTCTAGCTGGGAATGGGGAAGATGTGATGCAAGGACAGAATACAAGCTGTACAGCACTCGCCAACCCTACTCTTCAAAACTGGCAGGGAAGATGCTCATTTTACAGAGAAGAGAACCAAGGTGAGACTGTGGGAAACCTGCCTGAGTCACGGGGCTAACGAGCACAGCCCCGCCAGGCCACTGCGTGGTGTGCAGTTGACTTCCTTGACCTCTGGTTTGAGCCTCTGGTTTGATTTGTTTATGTCAAACAAGGACAAGTGTATGAAACCCAAATGTAAACCCTGATAGATAATTATACATGTAATTGTAAGAAATCACAAAGATGTGCTCAGGAAGAGGATGCTGCTGTCTACTCAGTATCTCCTCCCACCACGTCCCACCCTGGTAGCTTCTTAACCTCTGCTGGTCCCTGGTCAATGTGTTCCTGAGTTTTAGAAATCACTGCCTTGATTCTCTTGTTTTACCACTATGTGTGTGTGTAGGTGTCTCTAAACGTTATACCATGGTCCTGTGCTTCTGTATTCTGTGTACAAATGGAATAATACTGACATGTCCTGATTTGGCTACCTTATCTGTTGTGCTCAGGGCAACACCTGGCTAAGTGGCATCAATCCTGGGCCGGCACACTATTTGCAAACAGAGGACTGGGCTGGGGACGAATCTTGGTGACTGGAGAGCTTTTCCAGCAGGGGCAAGGCTCTGGCTTTGGCCGCTAGTGCCCCCCCACCCCCAGACACACACTAGGTAACAGGACCATAATCCTAAAGCAGCAGCTGTGCATAATGCCATGTATATGAATGTTCACGGCCAGCTCAGGCCTTTTGCCTCATAGCTCTGCACATTCCTTGTCAATCAGCAATACTCAGAGGCTTTCTTTTTTTCTTTTTTTGTTTTGTTTTCCTTTTTTTAATTGGTACCGGGGATCGAACTCATGACCACACACTTGCAAGGCAGGCGATTATGCCGCTGAGCTAAATCCTCAGCCCCCAAGGCTTTATTTTCAATAAGAGAAAATTCTTTGTCTTTTTGGCTTTAGATGATCTGTTCCTTTTTTTTGAGACAAGGTCCTGCTTTGTATGTTTGTTGTTCAGGGTGGCCTTAAACTCACTATGTAACCCAGGCTGCAAACTTCTCAAACTTGTAGCAATCCTCCTGCCTCAGCCACCTGAGTGCTGGTGGACCCATTCCATTCTTTGTTCCCCTAGTCTTATCTCCCAGAGCCTAGATGTAGTGCTAAATTAGGTTCCTTAGTGTGGCAGTAATTATTTTTCTACTTATTGCTGTATCTTTAGTCTTAAAATATCAGGGAATTAAATTATTAGTTTCTCTTTAAAAACTATAGAATCTACTTTTGGGATGTGTCTTTTTTGCTCAACTTTATAATAGTCATCTGTATTGTATGTGTAGCTACATTCTAATAGCACAAGTTACTTATCCATTTTATTATTTATGAATAGTGGGTTGTTTTTTATGCCTGTAAAGAGTACTCTCATGCAAATAAAGACTATATTAAGGAAATGGTTTCCTGTAAGCTTTTTTTAACCTTTACCTTAATAATACATTTAAATTTTTAAAAATGGTTATACACTTTTTTTTTTTTTCTTTTTTTTTTAAATTTTATTTAAGGAGAAAAGAAAAAAAAAGCAGGGAAAGGGTACAAGTTATACAGATTTACAGAAAAAAAAATGAACAGTAGGAAATCACTAGTTAATGGATTACATATTGTCATCTTAGAAATAATTGTTCAAGTCACAAAATTAAAGCTTGTAAAGTGGACATTCCATCAATGATACTGCAAACAGTTCTGTTCAATGATCCAGTAAAACTCTGTGATATCATATTCTATCTTATACACTTAAATATACATGCAGTTATATAGTTTGGAGCACTTTCTTTTCCTCTCTTTTGTACCATGACTATTACACATTTTGGGTTTCATTGCTCCCACTGTTCTTACTACTTTTTTGGAAGAGAGTAAAACCAAATGTGACATAACAGAACAGAATTGGTCAAGTCAAAAGGGTGGACATAATAGATAATGTAAAAACATAATACAAGGTGATCAACAATGGTTACTATAATGCCTCCTGCTATCTCTAATAGAATTGCCTATATCGTTAGTTATAATACAATTGAACAAAACAGTAAAGAATAAAGCCGACAAAACCAAAACATTGGAGACATTGTAGGTCTTCAAAAGTAGATAAAAGTCAACAAGAATGGGCGTCATAATGAATCTCATTATCTTCACAGCTGATGCCTAAACTTTCGAACCTGATACTATCCAGCAAAACAGAATAGGGGAACATCAGTTAAAAACCAGAGGATGAGAGTAATACAGGGCTTTAAATCAAGGTAATGAAAAGTCAAAGTGGGTTACTATAATATATCCTGCTATTTTTTTCCTTTAATTAAAAGGATAAAGATAAAAAAGTAAATAGTGGAGTGGAGATTGAGATAAAAGAGGGCATAACAACGAAACAGCGCAGACCAAAACATAACCATTTAAGCAGAATAGTGTTTCACCACCAGATAATCCTAACCTAAAAGTAGTTACCATATTGTCTCTTTCTTTGAAATCCTTGAGTACAACTTCGTATACTGTAGCATTAAGTATATCAAAACAATGTAAAAACATTCAAGAGAATGACAGCATTACAGAGTATTTAGAATCGACTAACAGAAAATGAATAATGGTTTCTGTATAATCTCCTTGTCTTTACAAGGTTTTTGCTTGGGGGCTGGGGATTTAGCTCAGCGGCATAAGCTCCTGCCTTGCAAGCAGGCGGTCGTGAGTTCGATCCCTGGCACCGATAAAAAACCGAAAAAACAAGGTTTTTGCTTATACTATCGTACATAATAAAATCCAGTAAGATACAACCTATTTAGACCATTGGAGACAGAAGGACAAAAGCTAGATGAGACTTCAAAACAAGATGATACTAAATCAGTATTACCTATTAAGATGTCATTTTCTCCAAAATAGCTGTTCCTATCATCCAATCTTCTCTGCCTCATTTCTGTTGAGCTCTTTTTCTGTCAGCAGCTGTCAGTTTGTCTTCTTCATTTTGTTCTCTGCTCCATTCGTTGTGGCCTCTCTGCCACTATTTCTGGATTCTTTGTATTTTTCTTTTTTTAGAATATCCTGCAATACTCTCTGTAGAGTTGAATTGGTGGTTGCAAATTCCCCCAGTTCCTCTTTATCCTGGAAGCACCTTGTTTTTCCATCAATTTCCAGGGACAGTTGTGCAGGATATCTCAATCTTGGCTGGAGATTATTATCTTTCAAAGCTTGAATTATTTCCCCCCACGCTCTTCGTGATTTGATGGTTTGTGCTGAGAAATCTGCTGTAATTCTGATGGGTGTTCCCTTGTAAGTGGTCTGTTTCTTGTCTCTTACAGCTTTTAATATTCTGTTCTTGTATTGAATTTCTGGAATTTTTATTATTATATGCCTGGGTGTTGCTCTGTTTGGGTTGTAGGTAGCTGGGGTCCTGTATGCCTCATACAACTGAGTATCTTTACCTTTTGCTAAATTAGGAAAATTCTCCTGGATTATTTCTGTGAGTAGCTTTTGTAGTTCACTTGTTTGTGTCCCTACTTCTTCTTTTATGTTCTTAATCCTTAAGTTATGGATCCTCTTATCATCTTCTTGTCTTTGTATTATTGCTGTTTGTTTCTTTGTTATTTTTAAGAAGTTTTTCATTTCATTCTCCCATATTACAAGTCTGCCCTCCAGTTCAGATAGTCTGTCCTTAGTTTCTTTCAAGCTGTTATGCCAGTCTTCTATAGACTTCTTAGTATCTTGGTAGTCCCTTTGAACCTGCTTCACGTATTCTATGCTTTCTCTGTTTTCTCCATCAAACAATTTTCCCCTTTTTTTCTGATCTTCCGTTCCACCATCTGTTTTTTCTTGGGTGGTACTTAGCATTTCTCTAACTATTCTGCATACTTCTAGCTTCAGGTCGTTGATAACTTCATTCCTGAATTGGTCTATGAGGCTCTCTATATGGTGCCTTATGTATATTGGTGCGGTGTCTGCTATTGCCTGTTTCTCAGGATTGGGGGCCGAGGAGCCTTTCTTGTTGCTGCCTCTTCCCATGCTGCCTCTTCTTCTCTGTTCCTTATGTATGCAAGCTTATATAAGAGGCCCAGCTTCTCTCCCAGTCAGCCACAGCCTGATCGAATTGCGCCAGTTAGGTGTTCCCGCTCACCGTTGGGCACCAGGGAGTTACGGACCAGGCAGCCTACGCGTCTCCCCTCCCAGCCACCGTCAGGCTCTGGGATCTGGGTTGGGACAGCCTACCAGGTCCGCCGGCAGCGTCACGCAGGCCAGGCACTTTTCACTAATCTCGCCTGAGAGGGGGATGTGTGGCTGGAGTCCCACCGCGCCCTGCTCCCGCAGGACTGCCCGGGCCCAGAAAGTCCTCTGCTGGAGTCAAACTGTGGTAGAGTGTCAGCTTTTCTCACTCACCTCACCACAAGTCAGTGCACGCCTCCCTGCCGTTCGCAGATTGCCGTTCTCAGAGCTTCTGCGCGTCTCTCTCCTTGCCAAGCCACTGTAGAGGCAGCCAGCCGCCGCGCGGCGGGAAACCCAAATTGCGGCTTACAATGGCGTGGGGTCCAGCCTCCACACCGAGGCTTTTCTGTTCCTGTTTTAGCACCAGGAATGCATTCCAAGTTGGTTTCTCTCAGCCCAGTTCGTTCCTGAGTCAGCGGAGCATATCTCCACCTGCTTATGTCTCCTTAGTCCGCACCATTCCTGGCTTCTGAGCCGAGTCTTTCAGAGAGCCTCCGGTAGTTGCTGTTATCTGTCCGCCATGTTCTCAACTCCGGCAAAAATGGTTATACACTTAATCTAAATACACAACAAAACAGAAAGAATGCTACAGTGAATCCCCCTGGATCTCTCTCAAAGCTTCAAGAACAATCAATAAATAGGGAGTCTTGTTTATATTTCTCTCACTTCTCTTCCCATTGGAATTTTCTGTTTTTTAGTGCTGGGGAGGGAACCCAAAGTTTCATTCATAGTAGGCAAAGGCTCTATCACTGAGCTACATCTCCAGCACACATTGGATGATTTTGAATTTAATTAATTAATTAATTTTATTTATTTATTTATTTTTGGTGTTGGGGCTCAAATTCACTTGTGCTTGCCAGACAGGTGCTTATGCCACTGAGCTAAATCCCTGGTTTGTTTTCTTTTTTTGAGACAGAGTCTTGCTATTTCTAGTTCAGGCTGGCCTTGAACTTACTGTGTAGCCCAAGCTGGTCTCGAACTTGCAACAGTCCTCCTACCTCAGCCTCCTGAGTGCTAGGATTACAGGCATGTGCCACCACACCCAGCTTTTTTTTTTTTCTTTAACACAACAATAATACTATATATCTGTGAGCCAGTGGAAACCATGCTGACCCGGGAGGAGAAACCAGAAGCCATTTGCTCTTCTTGTGATCCAACTGGCAAGTAGGCTGGGAGACAAGGACACACACACACACACACACACACACACAACCTGTAGCAACTGGTTGATTTGGAGAAACACAGGTTGAACTGATAGCACCTGAAGTTCAAAAACAACTTAATGCTTGTATTGTCTGGTTGACTTTGTAGGCCTAAAGCCAGTACTTTGAGCATCTATTAAGAGGATAACAATATACAATATAGCAAATATGGAGGATTTCCTCTGTCTTGTTCTTGAAATTCAATATTGTTCTGTGTTGTTTTGTTCCATTTTATGTGTTTATTCAGTGTTCTGTTTTAATTGGTTTTATTCTGTTCTGTGTTGTTTGCTTTTATTATGTCTGATGATAAGGGCAGCAATTTTGAAGATAACGAGAGGCATTGTGGTAGTCATTGTGATTGCCTGTTATCTAGTTGTTTTTTTCTGTTGTGCTGTTTTGAAGTCCTGTACCACTTTCACTGTTTTGTTTTGATTGGCTTTATTCTGGTTTTTTGTTTTATTCTTTTTAAGATAAAATTTAAAATACTATAATCATATGTAAACAAAACTAACAATAATTCTTTAATATCATCAGATATTTTCTCAGTATCTAATTTCTGCAGCTGCACCCCAAGCACTTTCTTACGGCTGGTTGGAATCAGCGCTCATAGTACATGTGAGGCAGACATCCTATTGCATATATTGTAAGTCTCTTCTCCGTTTTCTTCTCTCTCTCCCTATCTCCTTCCTCTCTTCCCCATATTCATTTGTCTCTTCCTTCCTTCATTCTATTAATGACAGGAGCACTCAGCCTGCATCCCTTCCCTCTAATTCCTCCCAAAGAAGTAGCAAATAACAGCTGAGTCCCAGCTTCTCCCTCAGGAAGGGGCCCTGCTCCTCTTCCTCAGGTTTCCTGTCCCCTGCCTGACCACAGGGACTTCTGTAGTGAGGAGCTAGTGAGTTGTGAAGGCATAGCCTGTTTGGGGGGACACTGGTGCATTGCATAAACTGGGTGATTTGTCCAGTAGGGTTTGCCTGTACTACTTTTTTCCTATCATGCAGTGAGTTTTATTTCTGTGCTGACAAGGTAATTTCAAACTATTTAATAATAGTTATACTTTCAGCATCCTTTGCTTAAGGAAATACACAATGAGGGCTGAGGATTTAGCTCAGTGACATAAGTACCTGCCGTCAAGTGTGAAGTCCTAAGTTCAATTCCCGGTACCTAAATAAATAAATACACGATGACAAAAGCTACTATAAATTTGGTAACACTTTACAATTACTTAGTATTTTATGTTTGCAAAAAGGTTGAAAAATTATAGATCAGTCTTATCAATTTATATCAGTAGGCTTTTAAACTTTTGATTAGGGCTACTTTGCATTCTTAAAATTATTAAGAAGTCACAGTAAAATAAAAGCTGCTTGTTTATTTACTGAGACATGAAATTATCATGGCTCAATAAATATATATATTAGAATTAAAGCAAAAAATGTAAAACTATATGTTAATTCATATAAATATTAACAATAATAAATGTATTAATGTAAATAACATGTTGGTTAGAAAGTAATAGTACTTTCCAAGAGAAAAAAAAATTAGTGAGAACAATGATATGATTTTAAATCTTTGTAAATCTCTATATGTCTTGCTTGATAGAAGACAATTGGATTTTTAATTTTAATTAATTAAATTAATTAATTTATTTATTAATGGTGCTGGGGGTTCAACCCAGGACTTTTCAATTGAGCTGCCCCCTCATCTCCTTTTTGTGTCTTATTTTATTTATTTTTTCAGTTGATGAGACCTTTTAATAAAGTATATTAATGATAATTGTGTTTTTAAATAAATACATTGCTAAAAAAAGTATGCAAGAGCATCTTTTCATAATTACTAAGGAAAATTTAAGACTATTGTCTCTGCAAAAATGCTACGCACAGATGCAAATGATCGAAGCTGATGATAGACTAATGACTCTCAAGTAAGTAGCATGGCAGTCGCATGCCATAATTTCCTCATTTTGAAGCTATCCCTCTGTGTGCACTAAATCTTTGTGTTTTATTTTGAGACAGTCTTGTTAAGTTGCCCAGGCTGGACTTGAGTTTGAGATCCTCCTGCCTCAGCTCTTCCGGAGTTGAGTCCTGAGATCCCAGGGATGAGCCAGTAGGTCCAGCTGAATTCTTGTATCTATTGTAACTTTCTATCCATGTCTGCTATAGTGTTCACTCTGCTCCTGTATGTAGACTTTCAAAATCGCCAAACATTTTGGAGAGACTGAAGAAGTAAAAGGCGAGCAAGCATTTAGTATTATTATGAAAATGGTTTGGACCTGGTGGAGTCTCAGGAAGAGAAAGGCTGGTGGGACCCCCACAGGCTCCTAGACCGCTGTGGGAAGCATTATTACAGAACACTTGTCTGTGGAAGACACTTTGTTATTATTATTATTGCTATTGTTATTAGTGTGTAGACAACGCTTAGTGATCCCACGTGATGGGGCTTCCTTGCCAATTCTTCTCAGTCCCCCAAGTCATCTGAACCCCATGAGTTTTTCCTCTGAACCCCACATTTTGGACTGGCAATACAAAAACATTCTGTGGAATCAAGGATGGTCTTTTAACCATGTTTTATGTGCTTTTGAAACAACACTTAGTTCTTCACAGTGCCTTGCTCTTTCCAAATATCATGCAGTCTTTGATTTCTCCTGAGTACAAATTAAGGCAGCGGAAGGGAGCAGCGCTCCAAATGTGGGGAGCGGGTTCTGGCCACAGACGGCTGCCTGGGGGTTGCCTGGGGGTGGGTCAGATGATTTTCAGGCCCTTTCATTCTCTCTCTCTCTCTTTTTTTGTCTTTCTTGTTTTTATCGATATCAGGGATCGAACTCACGACTGCCTGCTTCCAGGGCAGGTGCTTATGCCACTGAGCTAAATCCCTCCTGATTCTCTTGGGCTAAGGATCTCACATTAACTTAACGCAGTCACAGACCACAGAAAGTTGGGAAATGGGACTGTTTTTACAAGTCTGGCAGAGGGCAAGGGTTTGATGTACCCTGGCAGACTCAAGACTGAAGAGATGAGGGTGAGCCCCTCCCCACAGGTCCTTAGGATTTCTCAACAGCTCTCCTTAGAGCTAGACCTGGAGCCCAACTTTTAAATTTTTCCTCCTAATGTCATTGCAACCTTCTAAATTCCCTTTCCTAAGACAGAGATTGGCAAATGATAGCCCAGGAACTAACAGAGTTTTTCATTTTCAAATGATTGGGAAAACAAATCAAAAGAGAATAATATTTTGGGGCACATGGAAATTATAGGGAATTCAATTTTGAGGTTTACTGGAACAGGGGCACCTGCATTCCCTTCTGTAGTCATTGTGACTGCTTTTGTGTTGCTGTAGGAGGAGTAGATATGACAGACACAGTATGCTCACAAATATTTATTATGTAGTTCTTTACAGAAAACATTTTCCAGATCCCTGCCCTAAGGCAAACCTAATATTTGCATTTCATGGTCGGTCTCTCTCTCTCTTTCTTTCTCTTTTTTTTGTACCAGGAATTGAACTCATGACCTTGTGTTTGCCTGGCAGGCACTCGTGCCACTGAGCTAAATCCCTGACGTGCAGTCACTCTAGCAAAGACTGACCACGGTCAACAAAAACTTCTAAGTCATCCAATCATACACTACCTCTGCCTTACATTTGCTTCAACTTTTTGGTTCTCTTAAGTCTCTAATGACTTTTACCTCCAATCTTTCCTTTTTATAAAAACTCCATCTCCACCTACTTCTCTGGTACCTCACAATTTTAGACATCTTATTTAGGGCTCTAGCAAAGCCCTTCTGGGACCCACCTATCAGGTGCAGTGGAAGCCCTCTTCCTGGCCTCTTGTAGACCAGATGGCCTCAGATTCGAAGCTTCTGTTACCCTCTCACTTTCTCTTCCTAAGGTTTTTATATCAACAGCAATTGTTGAGAGCAAAAGATGTGTGTGTGTTTTAACTAGGGCACAGTTCTCACAGCTAAGTTACTAGAGCAACTTTAAATTTGTGGTTTTGTCACTTAATGATTTTTAGCCACTTCCTAAGGGTGCAGGCTGAAGTGTAAATAAGCTGGAGAACGAGTTAACAGCTCATAAAAATAAATAAATAAAACAGTTGCTAGTTCCCTTCACATGAAAAACTCTGGAATTTGTAAAGGCATGAAGCTGTCCACCTTCTGAAATTATACTTGGGATTTAACTTACAGAGGCGATAGTAAGTCTGAAAGAAGAGTGCCTTTGAAAGATTTTTATCACTTACACATGCTGAGAGAAGGGTACACATCATATCACACCACACGCACCACACTGAGCCACAAGAGAAACATTAAGAGACCAGAAGGAGAAGCCAAGCTCGAGAAAAGCATCAAGCCAGACCCTTGATGTGGTTTGGGTGGGGACAGGAAGGACAGGGTAAACAGTTTAGACTGGTTACTTTTCGGGACACCCCTCCTCATCTGGTACCTGGCCTGGGGGTGATTTAAGGCAGGGGAAATTCTGGCTGGAGGCGGAAGAATTTGAAAAGGAAATGGTTGGGATGTGGGTTTAGTTAGCCTGCACACAGAGGCTGTCCTTGCAGGCAAGCTGTGATTATGCTTTGGAGTTGGCGTGTCTGGGCAGGGCAGTCTCTCCAGGGTCTGTAAGGCTCTCCTGTGCCAGAGTATCAAGACTGCAGAAAATAGGAAAGCGTAGATAACGTAGCTGGGCGTGGTGGCACACGTTTGTAATCCCAGCACTCAGGAGGCTGAGGCAGGAGGATCACTGAGAGTTAGAGGCCAGCTGCATTACAAAGTGACTTCAAGGCCAGCCTAAACTGCATAGTGAGACCCTCTCTCAAAAAAGACCAAAACCAGAAAAAGTATATAATGTAGTTTTTTCTGGGATGTGTGGATGTGAAATAGACAAGTGCAGAACCTAAGCATCTAATACATGACACCACAAAGGTAGGAAATTAATTCTATTTATTTATTTATTTGGATAATGAGTTTTAGCATTAAAAATCAATTTTTTTGTTTGTTTTTGTTTTTTGGTACCAGGGGTTGAACCCATGACCTGGTGCCTGCTGGGCAGGTGCTTACACTGTTGAGCTAAATCCCTAACCCCTGAAGATAGACTGTTGAAGTGGGTTACAAATTCATAGTAAAAGGCATGCCTCTCATATTAAAAGTTAGAAATTGTCTAAAAGTTTATAATGTGAAAATTAAAAAGATTTTTCACTCTTATTCCTAATCTCTTTTCTTAATGAAAAACAGCTGACATCTTTCTCCACACTCGGATCCACGTGACCTCTTCCTGACTGGGGGGCAGGCAGTCCCACACCCCACACTGTCCCCATCTCAGATTTCCCTGCAGCCTCAGCATTTTCTACATGGTACATGTATTTTTTATTTCTCTTGTTTATCATCTGTGTCCCCCTTGGAGGGTCAGCTCCTCTAGGCAGAGATTTTTGTGTCATTGGCCGAGACAAACATCGTGTCTCTTTTTACACAGTACGTGTTTGTATAATCTTTTTCTAACAGGAGATTGTATTACACATGCAGTCCCCAATTTGCTTTTCTTTTCATCTCCTGGTAGGAATCTTGGACATTTTTCTACCCTAGCACACATAGATGCAGTCCACCCTTGAGTATTCCAGAATAGCTAAGCCATAATATATTTAGCCATTTAGTGATGCTCATTAGGATGTTGAGAATTTTACAATTTCCTACAATAACAAGTCAAGGAAGAGAACGCAGTCCAGATTCAAGGTGCAGAGCTTGTTTCAGAACTGACCAGGGGAACTAGTAGTTGATAGAATTCTGACTGGCTGAAAAGATAAGAAGTATGAAATATAAATGACCTTTATTTTTAGAATGTGGGGAGAGACCCCCTGACCCTCCGGGGTCTGGCATTCTCTCCTTCAGACACGTGCAGCTTAGGTTTGGGGTGGAGCCTAAGGGGCATTAGTGATGCACAGGTAGCCCATTGGGATTTATTTCAAGCCATAGGTAAATTCCTAGGGGCGGGGAAGATGACCTCAAGATAGAGCCTCTTGTTTCCCCCTCCAAGACTTTCCCCACTTACAGTGTCCCGTCTGGGCCAAAATCCTTTGAGTAGTCATTTTCTGACTTTCATGTGCTCCCATGTGTACTTTTCTGTAATTGTGGCCACTGAATTGGAAAAAGCTTGCATAGAGAAGGTAGGGACGCAGATGGACATTGGGTCCACGGCATGCACTTCGGTGTTGCCAGTTACTAGGGCAGTCCCCTGTACTCAGGCATAGCATATGGGGAGGATCCCTTCATTTCCTTTGAGCCGAGTCACCCCGTTTACCTCCACCTGCATCTGGTCTTCTATGCCTCTTGCTGACTAGTCCATTCATCTACCATGTGCCTTCAAAATTAATACCTGACACTCCACATGCTGGCCAGTCTCCCTTCCTGGCAATCACATCTTCCTTCTGTTTTCTGCTCGTTAACATTGCTCAGTCTTCTTCTCCTTTAGAGACTGGTCACGTGGTCGCATGGGCCCAACCCTTTGACATCCTCTCCATAAAAGTCAAGCCTCATCTCTCAATACTGCTCGATGATAAGACCTTCATCTTGCCTTTCATTTCCTCCCTGGCCCTGGACCAGTCCATCTGTTCCTCCCCAGCATCTCTGTCGCTTTAATCTGTTGCCCTGCCTCTGATCTGTGCTCATTACACCTGCAAGCCCAGCCCATGTAATAGGCTCTTCCTCCCTCATCTTCTGAAGCCCCATCTGTGCCCCGAATGATTCCAGCCCTTCCTCCCTGTCGAGTCTTCCCTGAGCAATTGCTCAGACTACTTGAGTTGGGGCCCTTTGGGGCCTAGATGCTCATTTTTCATGTGTTATCTCTTTGAGCTCTGCTCATTGCTCTCGATTGGGCTTAATTAGGGTGCCGTGGGATCCCGCTTGGCCTTCCGTAATTTCAGAGGGGCCAGCGCCGCTGGGCAGGTGCGGCAGATAGGAACCTCCAGGTGAGCTGCCAGGCTTGGTGTTGCTGCTCTCCTGGCTTCTCCAGGGGCCTGGTAGGGAGAGGTCACTATTTTCAGAAGGGAGGGGTAGCTCAGTTTGGGGAACTATTGCCGGATTATAAGAGATATTTATTTCTACCATCAGTGATATTTGGTTCCTCCTGATAGTGGTCTTGATACTATCTATGGAAATTTCTTTCTAGAAAAATGCATGTAGACACAAAAACTTGAATGATTCTTGTGGTATCTTTTGGTTTTTTTCATTTATTCTGTGTGTGTGCGTGTGTGTGTGTGTGTGTGTGTGTGTGTGTGAGTGTGTGTGTGTGTGTGTGTTTGAGACAGGGTCTCCTGTATAGTTCAGGCTGGTCTTAAATTTACTATGTAGCCCAGGCTGGCCTCAAACTCTCTGAAATCCTCCTGCCTCAGCTTCCTGAGTTTTGGGATTACAGGCATATGCTACCATGCCTGGTTTTTTCCCACTTACTCTTGAAGCAAGTCATGCTTCTTTTTGGAAACATTCCAGGCTGAGACTTAAAGAATTAGGTAAGGTTCTTCCCTCTACACCATGGGTATGTTTAAGGCTGTTCTGCTCTTGTGTCTGAGTTATTTGTACTGTGGTAGAGGTTGGTGGGAATTCTCCCTGGAATCCTACTGGGGATTCTTCAGTGTGTGTTACTCACCTCATTCCCCATACAGCTCAGTTTAGGTTTGGTGGACTGACCAGGAACAAAGGAGGTGATGGACAAGTGGGCTGGCCTAGGCCCTAGGTGTTCAGTCAGGGGTTTTCACAGCCAGGCTCAGCCGAATTACTTAACTCAGGAATTTTAAACTGGTAACTCAAAGCCCAGAGAAGCCAGTGGGTAAGTTTTGTTTTGTTTTGTCTGCCCAGCATTTCCAAGAGCGAAGTTATCCTGACCTCAATAAAAGGTCTTCTGTTGAGCTCAGTAAGAGCAATGCCACAGCGATTCTCTTCTACTGAGCCTCCTACAGCATTTATGTCAATTGCTTGACCCGAGGCAACTAAGTTTAGGATTTCTCCTTCTCCTTTGTAAAGCAGGCAAACCACCTACCTCAAAGTACTAAATGAGCTTATGGATGTAAGAGCTAAATGGGAAAGAGAAGGGGACCAGGAGATGGAGGGAGAGGAGAGGAGAGGGAGGAAAGAAGGATTAAGATGCGTTATATATGTGTTTCAATTCCCCATGAAAAAATGTAATCATGTACTGCAAACGTACTAAAAAGAACTAAATAAGTTAGCTCAGTTCCAGTAAGTTTGTAATAAATTGTTAACCAATTGGTTATTAAGAGCGATGTATTTTGATGAACGTCCTGGAAAGTGCTTAGAAGCGGAGCTGGAAGCAGATAGACTATGGCACGGGATGGGGAGAGGAGAGATCTGCGGGACACTGGAGCCGCAGTTCTATAAAACTAGAACTGTCTGCTGAGAAAGCCATCCAAAGAGGGAAGGCAGAGTTTGGTCCAGAAAGTTGTGAAACAGCATCCGGAATTGCTGGCTGCCAGCTCAGAGAAGTTGATCAGGGCTTCTGCGGATGGGAACGCTTGGTTTTCCCCAAGGCTTCTTGCGGGGGAAGTAGAAGTCTCTGCCCAGCCGCCTCCTCAGCCACTCTCACATCCTCAGGCCTCATGGGCCTCCGCCACTGCCTTGTTCCTCGGCCCACTCCTTGGGTTGCCTAGGCTTTCCAGACACATACGCTTTTGATGGAGTGGCATCCTCCGCAGCCCTAGAAGGTGGGTTCAGGGTGCCATGGCAGAGGCCTGAGTGTCTGGAGCTCATTTTAATCGGCAACAGCGAGGCTTTAATGCTGGGCCTCCCTAGGGCTTCCATGAGCTGACCACTTCCACTTGGCCTGGGCTGACCTCATGGACTTGGGTTCTGTTGTCTGAGGGGGAGGGGGAAGCGGATGTGGGGAGAGCCCCTAATGGGGGCAGTTTGCCTCCTGTCTTTGGGTGGATGGGCTGGGGTACAGAGGCTACCAAAGGGTTCAGATTGCCCTCAGTGGTGGGGATCCTGTGGGTGAGGTTGAGGCTGGCTTGCAGATAGGAGGCTAGAATCCTTAGGGTTGGCACAAGAGAGCTTAGGAATATAGACCCTGAGTTCAGATCTTAGTGCTGTTGTTCAAAGCTTGTGACCTTGGACAAGTCATCTCACTCCTGGAGTCATCTATAAAATGAGAATCACAGTAGTACCCATCTCAGAGAATAGCTGTGAATAAATGTTGTATTATAAATAAGTACCATTAATATAAACAACTGTGGGCTATAATGATTAATTATTAGTATAAGGTGAGGGTCCAGGTAGCTGAACTGGGCATCAGAGATAGGCACTGGTTGGGTAGGTGGGTTTCAGGGGAGCTTAGCAGGAAATGAGACAGATTTGGGGACAAGTGTCAAGATGGTTGGATTGGTGCTGGAATAGAGCTTGGTCTAGACCAGAGATGGTGAACCTATGACATGCATGCTGCAGTGGGCTGTTTGTATCACTGAAGTTCTAAAAGGTTTGACATCACAGGTCTAGACTTTCATCAATGGGTGAGAGGAACAGAAGGGAAAGAGGGGCAAACAAAGCCATCCTCTTTTCTGCCCCAAATCCTTGAGCACTGATATGTGGACACGCATTCATAGGCTGCCTGCCTCCCTTCCTGCCAGATCGGGGTATCCAAAGCCACAAAGAGGGCTAAAAACGGGGTGGGAATATTCTGAGCCATTTGACTGTATGGGGGGAGGGCTATAGAGCCAACGCCCAAGGCTACCTGGCAGGAAAGAGTACTGTTCTTCCCTGATCGCCTCTCCTGAGTGGACCCTTGCTGTGATAGTTGAGGACTATTTTCAAGAGAAGTCTTGAAAATAGTCTTGTGTCCCTACAACAGTGGAGATGACACCAGTCTTCCCTGGCTGCTCTGACAGCACCAGAGCCTGGATGGTGGGCTCTCTAGAGAGACATCTTCACCAGGTAGTGTACCAGGTTCTTTCACTAGGGCCATGGTGTGGCAGGGTCTGGCCATGTAGGTCCCTGTGCCTGTGACCATGGTCATCAGTTGCACACAGGTAGTGGAAGTGCTCAGATCTGAAAAGGAGGAGGGGGGTACAGGGGAAGGAGGGGGTCTGAGACCTTGAAGGACAGCTGACCTGCTTTGAATCAAGTGGAATTTGCTCCAGCACTGATGGGGGAGAGGCATAAAAAAGACTTAGCATTCCCCAGACTCACCATATAGCTCAGGAGCAGAAGTTTTCACTTTATATCATTTCAGTATCCTGTTCCCCTCTTGTGCCGATTAGGACAAACACACAGTTGTTATCCATTTATGTATGCAGCACTGCCAGGACTTGCAGTGGGAATGTTCATGCTTATGCCAAGGGTGCTTTTGATGTTCTCAGAGCTGTGGGCACTGCCCTGGCCAGGGTACTGCGGATGCGTGGGAGCCCCCCCAGGCGTCAGAGTGCCTCCCCCAAGCTTTGGTTCTGAGTGGTGGAGAGCCCCATCTGCTGTGTGTGTGTGTCTGTGTGTGTGTGTGTGTATTTAAGAGAGGCAAAAAAATTGTTCAGGGTCTGGGTTAGAGAAGGCATAGAGACTTCTTCGAGAGCTAACCGCCCTGGTGTTATTAAGACTCCCATTATTATATTAAGACCATTTTAAGTGGTCTGTAATAAGAGTAAAGTGAAAGGAAATGAGCCCATGAGAGCCTGCTGGGCTCCAGTTGTGAAAATCAGGAGGAAACACCAGAGGCCTTCTCCTCAGAACCGTGCGTGGATGGTAGAACACCCACCATCCTATTATCATTTGATGTCTTTCCCAGCTTGGAGCTGGGACAATTAAAGATGAAACAGAAATAAGATTTAAGAAGTTGGAAGGCAGAAGACAAAATTTTATTATTTGCAGATGATAAGATATTATACCTAACTGACTAGGGGAATCAAACAAAATAAAACTCCAGCTATTAGATAAAATGAGAGGGCAGTGTGTTGGCTGCGAGTAGGATAGAAATATTCAAATCAAAAGCTTTTCCACATGCCAGGCTGATGGGCTTTAAAGTATGATACAATACAACATGATATGAGAGAGATAGCATGCTTTAAATCAAATGTATAAATACACCTAGGAATAACCCTAATAATAAATGTGCTCTTGGGTCTATGTAAACAACTTTTTAAAAAAAGTTCCTGAGAATTATAAAGATGTTAATGAATAAATAGCTATGCGGTGCTTTTTACATTATATAAAGTATAAAAGAGTTCCTCTCTTCCTTTGTTAATTACTTATTACATTTGTAGTAGGAGCTAGAGGCTGAGGATTTAGTAGTGAAAAACACAGCTACAGGATGTGGATTTAGTGGTGAAATCAGTGGAAGAGATGGATGACAAACGAATTAGCAAACCACTTACATGCATAGAGCTCATGATAAATATCTGAGAGAAATGAACTTTCCTTTTGATTTGTGTGGTAGATCTTCCTGACTGGCCTCTACCTACTAGTTTTTCTAAAGTATTCAAGCCTTAAAAAAAAAAAAAAAGAAAAGAAAAACACGGATACACTGACTGAGGTAAATTTGTGGACTAAGTCAGGAGTGATGAACCTGACTTACTCATGAAACATGCAAAGAAGGAACTGCAAACCACCTCTGCTATGAGGTTGAACACCCTGCTAACTGTTGTCTTTCTCTGTAAATGGATGTCTTTTTTTTTCTTTGTATTTTGTTTAAATGTGTTCTTGCTAGTGTCCTGCAAGAGACAGAAAGCTGCGTGTTGGCCTATGTCCCTGGAGGTAGGGCGAGCTCACTTTTAGGTTTCTGCTGGCCAGGAGGAAATCAACTAGCTGATCACAAGAATGCAGTTAGTTATCCTCCATCCAGAGACCATCACAGTTTTGTGAACCCTTGTTTTGCTTAAATGCTTAACCAGGGAAGGATGCACCTTAAATTTTTTTTTTTACACCTCTATGTATTGTAAAAGTGAGCAGAATGGGAAGAAAATGCCATCATAGCTATGAGTTTTGAACTTCATGTGGAATGCATCTGTCTCCAGAATGTTCTTTTCAAGCTCTTTATCCCCTTTCTTTTTTACTTTTTCACTCTCGGGATTGAACAGGGCCTGCAAATGTTAGGAAAACACTACCACTGAGTTAGAACCCTGGCCCTTCTAGCATGTGGTGCACTTTGCTATTTATTACTGGCTTCTTATAATTCTAATCTTCTTTTTTCCACCTTGGTCATACCCAAGAAGAAGTTTACTGATTTCCTCAACAGTGTCTGCTCAGACCTTTCATTGTGTCCCTTCCTTTTGCTCTAAGGGAGCTTGGCAAGGAGTCCTGTAGCCAGTAGACAACGTTCAGCTTGAGGGAAGACCGGGAAGTGGATGAACACATGCTGCATGGGGTGTCCTCCTTTGATGCTCCCTTTGCATAGTATGCCGAGGGCATCTGAAATTAATTTTGCTTCTGAGGCTTCACAGGTTGCCAGTGGGTAGCTTTGTTTCCAGAGTAAGGTAAGCACAGGCCAGGTGGGAAGGACGGTAGGCGAGATCTTGCACAATGTCTGTTTTGCTGCAAGGGGCAGAGCCGAGGGCAGCTACTTCAGCGTCCAAGCCTCCGAGAGCTGGCGGACTGGTTTCAAGGAGGATGAGGAAACCTAACTCGGCCTTTTGGGCTACACAGATAGATAGATATGTCGGGGACTGCAGGGTCTCGAATGATAAGCTGTTAAGAGCTTAAAAACTTTAAAAACTTTTATTCCAGTCACTCCTTTTGGCAAATGAAGAAACTGAAGCCCTTGGAGAGGAAGTGACTTCCCCAAGGAGGTGCCCAGTTTTCAGCCCAGCAGCATTGCCAGCGCATCTCAGCATCAGCTGTAAACGTGGAAGCCACTGCTGGAGTCCCTGGCGATCCAAGCAGAGGACTCCGGGCGTGGCCCCTCCTGTTGTCCGTCGGTGACGCAGTCACACAGCATCGTCTTTCCTTCTGGAAGCTGGGAGAATGTTTTATCCTTGGGTTACAAAGAGACAGTGACAGATTCCTCAAACTGTGCAGATCCCCGAGATAATGACAAACACCTGAGGCACTGAGGCTGCAAAACGCTCCCAGCGACCCTGCTGTGAAACGGAAAACCCCGAACACTTCGGCGGTGCACTCGGGGCTTTCTTGGTACAGGTGTGTGCTCAGCTCCGACTCCTTCAAGGAGAGTCAGAGTAGACGCCACTGGAAAGAACGATAATCTGAAAAGACGGGAAGAGGCTTTGCCTTTCAGGAGTGTAAAGAACAAAAAGATGAGGCCACATGCAGTTCTCCACCTTCTGTGTTGGGCTGAAAAAGTTCAAGCCTGCAGGAGAGTTGAAAGGATACTATAATTAACACATCTACGCCCAGGTCAGCTTTGCATTGCTAGTCCATGTGCCTGAGACGGTCAAATTATTTTAGCTCAGTTTTGAGCGGTTCCCGGATATGATTTATTGACCTCCTTGCTGAGTGGCTCGTGGTACTCCGCATATGGTGGGAGTATGTGGCAAGGCCAAGCCTTTTCTTTCTTTTTTTTTTGTCTTTTTCCTTTTTTTCAGTACCAGGGATCGAACTCAAGACTTCCTGCTTGCAAGGCAGGCGCTTATGCCGCTGAGCTAAACCTCCAGCCCCTTTTGTCTCTTTTTGAGACAGGGTCTCACTGTGCAGCTCAGGCTGGCCTTGAGCTCACTTTGCAGCCGGTCTTGAACTCGCAACAATCTTCCTGTCTCAGCCTCCTGAGCACTGAGATACAGGCGTACATCACCATGCCTGATTCAAGCCTCTCTTTTGAGGATGCATCCCTCATTCTGAGGCTCATGCACTCATTGACAAAAGTGCACGGAAGTGCTTGGTTTATAGGGGTCCTAGTCTACCGGCTGCTGGGAGGGGGGTCTGACCAGAAGAGGCGGGGACTGGGGCGTGGCCCTCGCCTGCTCCTCCCCTCCTTCCCGCTTCCTGCTCCACCAGGAGGCTGTCCTGCCTTCCAGCCTGCCAAGTGTGCATTGAAGCCGCGATAAACAGTTAGCCAAAATAAACCTTTTCTCATTTAATTTGCAGCTTGCGTGCTGTGCCTTGGTGATGGGGAAAGTAACGGAGATACCCTCAGTGACCCGAAGGCCTGGCCTGCCGCTAGACCCTGCCTCACAAAGGGGCTACCACCTCCCTGTACCGCCACTCCGGGAAGCAAACATTTTACCGCATACTTGGGCTAGTACTGGGAAAATACTGAATGTCTGAACGATAGCAACATCTTTCACCTTGGTTTTCAGGTTATTAAGGATTGAAGATTGAGGAAATTTGACACTTTAGCATGCATCTCTTGTGAATAATGGCATACTCCTTAGTAATCACAACAGCATTGTCACACCTGAGAGCATTAGCACTCATTCTGTTGCGTAATCTGTAATTTTCTCATTTACTCTTAAATGTCTTTTTTAAAAAACATTTTGTTCTGAGAAATGAACCCAGGGTCTTATGCACCCTAGCATGTGCTCTACCATACAGTTACATCCCTATCTACAGGGGACCTGGCCAGGATATCCAACTGCCTGTATGAGAGGTACCACGAAGGATAAAATAAGAAACAAGGACAAATTTAGTAATGCATGATGGGGGACTAGGAGGTCAATGCCTCAAGATGGGCAAAGACCCAAATACTCAAAACCAGCCACTGTTTATTGAGAGTGTACAATGCACTGGGTGTACACAATGTTAGGGGGGCTTCTAGGTCTGCAGATTTTCAGACAGGGGTCAGTGACACTGCAGGCAGTGGATAATCCTGGGATGACTCAAGAGGATGGAGAGGACCTTATACTAAGCAGGATCTTACTCTAGGTATACATAATGATCATATTCATCATGGGCAATTTGTATCCATACATGATATATTTTGATTCCTCTTTTCCCCCAACCCCCTTGCCTTCCTTTAGCCCTTCTTCTCCTCTCTATTTACAAAACTTTGTTCCCATTTTATCTTTTAAAAAATTTTTTCATCTTCCTTTCTGATCCCTTTCCCCACCCTAATAACAATTTTTCTTTTTTTGAAACAAGGTTTTGGTAAGTTGTCCAGGCTGGCCTTGAACTCATGGCAGTCCTCCTGTCTGTCTCCCAAATGCTGGGATTACAGGCATGCACCACCATGCTGGGCCACAAATGTCTTTTTATACCTTTTTTTCAAACTGGGATCCAATCACATTTGTATATTATATTTGGTTGTTGTATCTTTAGTCTCTCTGGCTCTCTCTCTTTTTTTGATACAAGGAATTGAATTCTGGACTTCATGCTTTCAGCAGATGCTATGCTGCTGAGCTATGTCCCTGGCCCTGTTTAGACTCATTTAATATAGAAAAGTTGCTCCACTGGCTTTCATGACATTGACTTTTGTTTTTAGTACCAGAGATTGAACCTAGATGCTTTGCATTGAACTACATCCCAAGTCCTTTTTACTTTATTATTGTTTTTATTTAAAGACTTGCTTTTATTTATTTATATTTTTATATAGCTGAGTGTGGTGGTGCAAGGCTGTAATCCCAGCATTTGGGAGACAGACAGGAGGACCTCCATGAGTTCAAGGCCAGCCAGGCCTACATAGTAAGTTTAAGGCCAACCTGAGCTACAGGACAAGACCCTGTTTAAACAAACAAAAAAAAAGGACTGACATTTTTGAAGAGATTACATCAGTTGTTTTATAAAATGGACCATATTTTGCATATGTGTGATTATTTTCTCATTATATAAAACAAACTTTTGAGAGGCAAACATACCACATATGAGATTGTGTGTATCATTGTCATTTAAATGACACCAAGAGGCTTATATAAACTATGCTACTAAATGTGACCACTTAGTTGAAAAGCCTGCTGGGTCCTGCCCTCTTCCTTTATTGTCAGCAAATTCTTTCTGCTTTAGGCCCATGGGAATGTACAGTTTTCACTATAGTTTTGCCATCTGATGCTTGAATTGATAATTATATCACGTTTGCAAAGTGGTCATTTTCTAATCCTACTACACCTTCTCATCCTCCTGCCTCAGCCTCCCAAGTGCTCAGATTACAGGTATGTGCCACCAGGCCTGGCTACCTTCTGCATTTTTTAGTTGATATTTCTCTTTTTAAAAATCTGTATTTCTCTTTATCTCTTTGGAGTATCACCATGGACCACAAATTCTTTTTTCAGAGGGTTCTTTATGTTATAATCCACTATCATTATCCTATTATCCTATTTGCTCTCCCATTGTTCTGAATTTGGGTGCCAGAGCCTATATCTGTTCAAGCTGGCTTCTATAAACCTAAGATGTCGTGGATGGCCTTTGAGCATATCTTTGCTTTCTGACTTAGAAAAATGTCTCAGACTTTCTTGAAACTTTTTTCTCCTCCAGACTTGGAGCAGGATTTCATCAAAGGATCCCTAGATGAATAATGTTTGTAAGTCATGGCCCAGCTGCTAGGGCATTAATACTGGGCGCAATTCACATTAAAATAAAATCAACTTACAGCAAATTTTGGTTGCATTTTTTTCCTTGAGATACAGAAATACTCTATTTCCTGATCTCAAAATTAGATGAATCAGTACAGAATGACCACAGTCAGTAATAAGAATGTTTGAAAAAACTCCAAGTATATATATATATATATATATATATATATATATATATATTTAATGTATATATATTTTATATATATATATATATATATATATATATATATTTAAATCTGAGTCTCTTTGAGGTTAGTTTTTCTAGAGCTACTGTAACAAAACTATACATAAACTGGATGGCTTAACATAACAGAAATGGGGGTCTCAAAGTTCTGGAGGTCAGAGTTCAGCGCACAGGTGTTTGGCAAGGTTATGCCGGAGTTGCCAGCACTCTGTGGAATGTCACTTCTGAAAATAGAATCCCCCGGGGAAAATATGTTTGGGGATCACTGCATAGTGGTTTCACTCTTGGAGATTCACAAGACATATTTAATAAGTTAAAGATTTTGCCAAAATCCTTCAAAGAAACCAGTTCCGTCTGTTTAAGCCAACATTTCCTATTCTTGCTGTATGAGGTTGAATGGTGATCATCTGTAAAGTACATTCACCTCCAATTCCTAGTACCTGTGGACAGGACCTTATTTGGAAAAATAGTTAGGACCTTGTGCTTGTCAGGCAGGTGCTGTGCCACTGAGGTATATCCCAGGCCAAAGTGAGGATCTTGAGATGGAACCACCATGTATATTACCTGAGTGGAGACTAAATCCGACTGCAAGTGTAGAACGGCAGGGGGAGAGGAGAGCAGCGAGAAGAGGACAGCCCTAGAAGAGAAGTGGAGGCCAAGAGTATGGGGATGGGCCAGGGGATGGGCCAGGAGCGAAGGAAGCCAAGCAATGCTGCTGGCAGTCAGAAGCTGGAAGGCCAGAAGAGGCCTCCCTTACAGCCGTGGAGGGGGATCTGGACTGCTGACACCTTGATTTCAGGCTGTGCTGGCCTTGAAGTTGTGATGATGCTTCTGCCTCAGCCTCCTGAGTTCTGGGATTATGGGTATGTGCAACTATGCCTGGCTTTTTTTCTCTCTCTCTCTTTTTCTTTTTCCCCCCAGTGTGGGGATTGCATCCATGGTCTTCCACATACCAGGCAGGTACTGTACCACTGAACTACATCCAAGTTCATGTGGTAAGCTTATTTTTCTGCCTTACTCTTGAGAAAATATGGAGACTCCTAACATTCAAGGGCTTCCATGATCTCATATGTCAGGGTAATTTTTAAATGTTCTTTTAGTTCTTTTCTTTTTATTATTTTAAAGAGAATAAAACCAAGGAAAATAAAACTATAAAACCAATCAAAACAAACCATTGTAAGTGACATAGGACTTCAAAACAAGATAAAATCAACAATAGTTACCGCAGTGCCTCTTGTTGTCCTCAAAATAGCTTCAGATACCCTCAGACGTAGTCAAAATTAAACAGAACAGAACAGAACAGAATATAACGAACAAAAGCAAAACAATGAATACAATAAAGGACTTCAAAACAACACAACAATAAATCCAAAATGGCTACCATAATATATCTTGCTGTCTTTGAAATAGCTGCTCATGCCATCAGATATAACAAAATCAAACACAGCAAAACAACAAAACCCAACCCAGAAAAACAATGAAAATGATACAGGACTTCAAAACAAGACAAGAGGGAATTAACAATGGCCATCACCCTCAGAAGGAGATGCCCCCTAGATGCCACACTGCATGCCACCATCCTCTGAATAGATGAGAAGACCCTAGATTTGCAAGGTCAGTGAACACCAAAGCATCACAAGCATCACATTGCATTTTACCTAACAGTTATCATTGCTGTCTGTGTTTCTCAATCAGTTGGTCACTTATGGGGGGCGGATTTGTCTCTTCTTGTTTGCCAGCCTGCACACCAGAAGAGGCTGCGGTCTGGTGGCCCATGGATGGCATTGGTTTGCAGGGAGGGCTTGCTTCTTGGTGAGTCCTTGTTCTCTCCCCATGCAGTCCACAAATGCCTAAATCATGTTCTTTTAAACAAGTATTATGTAAGTTTTTTTGGGGGGTCAGACCTAAACCATTTTGGAGGATGCTAATTCTAGTTGGTGATAAGCCTTATCAGATGGTATGTGAGCTTTCTATGGTTGTAACAGAGTACCTGAGAAAGCCAGTTTAAGGAATAGAACTATGAGAGGAATAGAATATGACTATTTTGCAACCTGTGATTTGTTTTCATTGGTTGTTTTTTTGAGACAGGGTCTTGCTATGTAGTTCAAGTTGGTCTTGAACTTACTAAGTAGACCAGGCTAGCCTCGAACTCATGATATCCCTCCTGCCTCAGCCTCTCACGTGCTGGGATTACAGTTGGAAATCATTACCCATGGTACAATTATCAGTTTAAGCAACCAGAAGCCAAAACCATAGGGACAACCATGATTCCTACGGGTCCAAGTCTCATTGCAGAGGGTGGATTTACTAAGTACAAAAGGAGAAATGGAAGGATATAGCAGTTTCAGAGGTGTCAGGCCATGTCGCTTGGCTCTGTCGCTCTGGGGTTGTGGTGGTACACCACTGCCATGGAAGCATGTTGCAGACAGGGTGGCTCACCTATGAGATGACCAGGAGGAAAGTGCAGGAAGGAGGCTGGTCCTGACCTTCCCCTCACGAGCATGTGCCCAGGGACCTCACTTCCTCCCATCAGCCCCCACCCTCACCCCCTAAAGTGTCTACCACCTTCCCCAGTGCCACCCTGAGCCTTGTGGGGGCGCATTTAAAATACAAGTCCTTAGCCAGGCATGGTGGCACACCTGTAATCTCAGCACTCAGGAGGCTGAGGCAGGAGGATCGTTGCAAGTTCAAGACCAGCCTGAGCTACAAAATGAGTTCAAGGCCAGTCTGAACTGCATAGGGAAACCCTGTGTCAAAAAAACAAAAAACTCCCAAATTCTCACAGATGGGACTGGTGACCAACACAAGATGGGGAGAGAGACATTTAGCACAAATTACTAATTATCTTTGGGATTATGAGGCAAACAGTCGCTTACTATCTGGTCAAATGTTCTTCAAATCTGTCCATTTTTGGAGAAGTAGAAAATGATGTTTTTCTAGATTTTCCTGCAGTGAGAATTTGAGATGTACAAAAATTAAGATTCTAGCACTCAGAGGCACTTGCACAAGCCTCGCCTTTGCAAAAGGCCCTGGCTCTTGTTTGCAGATGTAGGGGAGGTATCAGCCGGCAATTTCCGGGCTCTAGTGTGGTAGCAGCATTTTACATGGGCAGCTTGGGGCACGGCCAGACTTGGCTTGTGTCTTCCTGACATCTGAACAATCGAACGGCATGACTCTGGAATTATTCCTGGAAGTTTAACCTTGAGTGTGTCTCACACCAAATGCTCCACCAGTTCAGTGATTCAGGGACCTTTGTGCTACCTGACATAGGTCTCTCCTTTAAGGCCAGCCAGAAGCCAGGCCCTGTTCCCCACAACCAGACCTAAACCTTCCTGATGGAGGTCGGGTCTGAGCTCCTGATGGAAGCACTGGGCACTGGTGTAAATCAGCAGTGGTCAAAGAGCAATAAAGTTGGGCCAGGGTTGTAGCTCGGCAGCACAAGCACCTGCCTGGCAAACACAAGGTCCTGAGTTCAAGTCCTGGTCCTCTCCCCCCGCAAAGAAACACTCAATACAGTTAGTGAATACATCAGAGAGGTAAAAAATCTAAAACTATGGGACAATGTTTAAAACTCTGCATTTATATGATTATGATTCAGGAAAATATTTGGTTATAGTCTCATGGATAGATTAGAAAAATACTGTAAATAAATAAAAGTGATGGCATTAGGCGCTTTTAGAAGTGCTCTTTGGGGTGAATAATTAGGAAGCAAAAGGCAAGAGTTTAAGTAAAATCACTTCATACAATGTGAGAATAAAACATATATTTCAAAATTAATCTATTAGGCAGATAATAGGATACAAGGAGATAGTATTTTTGCAAAGGGCAAGGGAACCAAGAGATGGAGGGGAAGGGAAGGAGGGGAAGTGAATCGGATGAAAGGAAATTGGGATGTGTTATGCACATGAACCAGTCCCCCACGGTGAATACAGTGATCATGCACTGCAAACACAATAAAAATAATAGGGAAATGCAAAAATGCATTGTCCCACATATTTGAATATTTATATGTGACCAAACGAATGGATCCAGTCCCATATGCTGACGATGACTCTTTTCTGTATTCTAAACATTTACTTTTCAAGTTGGCATCAAGTTCCCAAAATTCTGACTTTGTTATTTTGGAGAGTTTTTTTTCCCCTTCAGAATGTGGGGTCACTGTACATTCAGGGTTACCGGATGTTCAAGTTGTATGGCGTCAGTAGGCTCTGAACATAGGTGCAGTGGACATTGAAAAATACTGGCCTGCTGGGTCAAGTCAGCATTACACAGGGCAGTCTGGTTTTCAATCAGCACTTCAGTGACAGGCGGTCAGTGAGGAAGTGTGGCTGCTCATGCAGGGGTTTTCCCGGCTAACCTAGAGGAGGAAGGTGTCTCTAGGAGGGAACCAGTTCATGGCATAGATGGTGAGAGCTGAGGCAGGCACAACGGCCATGGCAGCAGGCTGAGGGGCGCGCCCACTGAGGCAGAGGACGATGTCAGGGAGAAGGTGGCTGAGCCTGCTTGGAATCTCAGTATCTACAGAGTTTACTAGATCAGGAGGGTCAATCTTGAGATAAAAACAGTTAAGTAAACTGGGGTAGGAGGGAGACAGTTGCTTGCTTGGACTTCATAAATACCACGTCTAACGTCTGCATTAGAAGCTCCAGGGTCCTCAACCAGAGCTTTCCAGCACATCTTTGCCACCTACGGAGAGGGAGAAGCGGGGGTAAGAAAGATAAGCGGGGTATTTAGCAACGTCGTTTTTGCGAACAGATTGGCTGTTACCGGAGGAGGAAGGCGCCGCGGTCCCACCTCGGACCCCGTCTCTGCTGCCCTGGCCGCGGTCCTGCGCAGTTTCCCCGCGGCCCGCTGGGTCGCACTGTCGCCTCAGGAATGCGCGGGGGCTGGGCTGGGGCGCGCAGCCCGGGGCGCAGCCGCTCGGAGCCAGGGCCGAGGGGCGCCTGGAGCGCCCCCACCTTGGCCTGGGTCCCGGCCTGGCTCGCGGCGGAAGCGCCGCCCAGTGCCCCCGCACGCCCTCTGTCTGCACGATGCTGTATATGTAATTTTATTTACAGCCCCTCTGGCGCCTGCCTTGCTTTCCCCCAGCGTTTGACTTTCCATGCGTACTTACTGCTCGGGTGGGATGTGTAATTTCCTTCCTTGTGATACCAGGGGTCAGTGCCATGGAGCCCTCCTGCCTCAACTTACTTAAGCGTGCATTTAAGACGCGTTATGGGCTGATGAAGTTCAGTGGTAGAATGCTTGCTTACGGTGTGCAAGGTACTGGATGCGTTTTCCGAACAGGAAAAAAAAGCTGTTTACCATCCCACCTCTTACTGGGGATTGAACCCAGAGCTTTCACACTGAGTTACCTTTCTGGCTCTTTAAAATGTTTTAAAAAATTTTTTGAATCAGAGTATTGCTACATTGTCCCAGCTAAGTTTATGAGCTTGGAATAATTGTCCTGCCTCAGCCTTCCAGATTGTTAGGATTAAAAGCATGCTCCAGCGCGCTCCGCTACGGTAGTAGCTAGTCCTTAAAAGGGAAAAATAGTGCTCAAGGGAGAAAAATAAAGCGGTACAGAAGTCTCTCCGCTTAGCCCAGTCACGGCTAGCACACACTTGCCCATGATTACTTCCAGAACAGTGTGTGTATGGCCATCTCCTTTTAAATGCCCTCCGCACCCCAAGCCTAGTCATCCCCTCTCCCCTCCTACGACTTGGACACAGCCTCACAGCAGCTTGCATGGAGTGTGTGGCTCCACAGTTCTTTTTAGAAACTGCTGCTGGTGCACGGTCACAACAGGACCCTGCAATTATTCAGTCAGTCCCCACGGAAGGATATTGAGCCGCCCCCCTCCCCAGGCCTTTGCTGTTTCACGGTTGTGTGCTGAACATCTGCGTGGACGTGGCCTGACTGTGTGTGCAAGTGTGTCCCTCAGATCAATTTCTAGAAGCCCAGGTATCTCCTGGAAGAATTTCTGAATTTTACCATAGATCTTGGCTGCCCCCTAAAGGTGGTGCCCATTCCCACGCTCAGCCACTACTGCTCCCAAGACCCGCCCTGTGAACGCCAGGTTTATCCGGCTTTGAAAATACTTAGCAATATACAGTTTAGAAAGTAGCGCTCTCATTATTTTAATTTGCACCTTTTAAATTTTGACTTTACACGTGAATTCTTTTTCACATGAATGAAGTTTCCTCTTTGCCTATTTCAACTGGATCGTTGGATTGTTGGTTTTTTCTTTCTTTTTTTCTTCTCCTTTCTTTTTCTCCTCTTCTCCTTTCCTTGCTCTTTTTCCTCTCCTTTTCTTTCTGTCTGTCTTTCTTTTTTTGCTTTACTACAATTGAACTCAAGGCCTTTGCACTGAGCTACATCCCCAGGCCTTTATGGTTATTATTATTTATTAATTAATTTTGAGGCAGGGTCTCACTAAGCCACTGAGTTGTCAAGGTGGGCTTGAATTTGCAACCCATCTTGCCTCGCCTCCCAGAGTACTGGAATGTTGGATGGATTGCAACTAATTTTGTATTTGTCCATTTGAATTAGTATGATGATGTATTCAGGTGGGCTAAGTTTACAAATGAAAGAGGCTTAGGTAGCACACAGTTTTGGGGGCTGAGAATCCAAACAGCACAGTGCAGGCTCTGATAGGCTGTTACCTCCTGGGTGTGTCAATGGTGGGGGTGATAAAGGAGGAAGAAAGCACACCCCCAAACAGGAAGCCAGATGGCAGATGGGGGAGGGTTGGGGGTGATTAGGGGGTGAGGGGGTGCTTTTGGGGTGAGGGGTGTTATGCTTAGGCTCTCAGGAGAGCTCACACCAGGCACCAGCTTTCTCTCCTAAAGACGGTGTCCTTGGGGACCTAAGGATCTCTACTGTGCCTCCCAAGGTTTCACAGCATTTCCCAGTACCACTCTCCTGGGGGATTAAAGCTCCAAAGGGAGCCTCTGGGGGCAAGCAATGTCCAAGCCGTAGCATTTTTTTTCTAAATTAGGTTGGTGATCAGAGCTATTTAGTTTTTGGTTTTGCTTATGGTATTTACCGTTCATAAATTGAAATTTAATTGGGAGGAGGCAGGGGCTGGGAGTGGAACCCAGGGCCTCACACAGGCTGGGGAAGTGCTCTACCACTGAGCTACATTGTCAACCTACTGCCCATATTTATAGAGGAAAATGTTAGTCTTTTTTTTTTTTTGGTAACAGCAATCACACTCACAACCTCGCACTTGCCAGGTAGGTGCTATGTTACTGAACTATATTTCCATCCCAAACTTGTTAGTCTTTTCTCTTATGGTTGCTATTTTTTTCCATTTTATTTGGAAAAGCCTTCTTTATCTAAATATTGCATCCACATTCCTAGGTTTTTGTGTAACAATCCCTCAAAGAGGTCCAGGTAACATGAAGAGCTTTCTGCATGCTAGAAGAGGGATGGGGGAATGTTCCATAAGGAAAATATATTATTCAATGTCGGACAAGTAGTTTGCCTTTGAAAAAATAGCACTTGTCCCCTCTTTACAAAGATTATATATTTGTTGTGGGAAATTTGGGGAATATATATACATTTTATATATTGATATACTTATCAAATGTGCCTGTATATGTGAGTGTGAGAGTGTGTGCCTGTGTGCATGCTAGGCAAGTGCTCTACCCTTGCACTGTATCCCCAGGCCCTGGAAAGGTATATTGGTGTAAAGAAGAAACCGAGCCATCTATAATTCTGCTGCTCAGAGATTAACAACGCTGTATATATGGGATAGAGTCCTGTGCTGCATAATGACATTCTGGTGAAGGGGGGACCCCAGTGCATAGCTCCATTAGATTATTAGCATAGTCTAGGTATGTATCAAGTTTTATCTAGGTTAGGTTAAGTATATTCTATGGTGTTTGCACAATAATGTAATTACTGATGATGCATCCTTGTTATTAATAGACACATGGTTCTATATATTTATGCCATATATATATATAACTTACTTGAAAAACTATTACAGTAGCCCAAGAAAATTTTCTCAGAATACTAAACTTTCTTCTGTGTATGAGTTTTTTTTTTTTTTTTTTTTTTTTTGTGTCAGGTATTGAACTCATGACCCTGCGTTTGCCAAGCAAGCACTTATGCCACTGAGCTAAACCCCTGGTCCCTACACATGATTCTTAATTGCTAATTTTTACAAGCTGTATAACTAACACATGTATTTGACCCATCTCAGCTTTCTAGTTTTCCACTGCGTTAAGGAGGCAGTGATAACACACACCCCTCTCCTCTCCTCATTCCTTGTCCGCCAGGTATCCAGAGCGCTTGGGGAGGCAGACAGTGTGGATTTAGTTTTAACATCGACCCTGCTTGTTTTTTTTTTTTTTTTTTTTTTTTTTTTTTTCTTTTTTCTTTCTTGCACACGAGTTAATCTCAGGTTATTGTGTGTCAGGACCTCATAGGTTCTGTGCTTTTTGAAAATATGTGTTTCAAATATTTTCTGCACATAAAGGGAGAGCAAGTCAACCATCCTGCGCTTGCCAGGTAGACTAAAAACAGAACCCTTCCTCCCCTGCCCATGTGTGAAACCTGAGGGCTCAGTGGGACCGGTGAGCTGTGTCTTTGTGCATCTAGGCAGCACCTCAAGGCCGCCTCCCCCGGTGCCTTCGGTGCAGGGGCTCCCAGCCTGCACGCCTCCGCCGGGACTGGCCTTGGAGCTGTTCTGGACGCTCTGCTTGGCGGCGTGGAGGAGCACCCGGCCTTCACTCGCTAATTACGGGGGTCCTGCATGGGTCCCTGCAGAGCCCAGGCTGTGCCAACGCCTGGCCGCAGAGGACACCTCCCTGGGCACAGAGCTCTCAGCTTCCCTCTCTCGCTCCACCATCGGTACCAAAAGGGTCCCTTTCTGGATCCGCTTTCGGGGGCATCGTTCTTCTGCGGTGAGGAGAGGAACCCGCTTTACTTGGTCTCAGATGCCCACCAGGCGTTTATCTTCCCTTTCAATGGGAAAACAGAAACGCACCCTTCACCCCCAATCAAACCGAAGGACCCTTTAACACCCAGCATCCTTGGCCTTTTTTAATTTTTATTTTGGGACAAGGTTTTACTGCTGCTCAGGCTGCCGCTAAACTCTGAGGTCAAACGATTCTCCTCCCTGGGCCGGGACTTTAGCTCAGGGGTGCAGCACTTGCCTGGCAAACCAGAGGTCTAAGTTTGATTCTCGGTACAAAAAAAGAAAGAAAAAAAAGTCCTCCTGTCTGAGCCTGGCACTATAGGTGTTGCCACTGTGTCTGACTTGATCGTTAAAAAAAAAAAAACTTTAAAATTTAACTTTAGTTAAGAAATGATATTGAGCTGGGCATGGTGGTACTCACCTGTAATCCCAGCACTTGGGAGGCTGAGACAGGAGGATCCTTGCAAGTTTGAGACCAGCCTGGGCTACAAAGTGAGGTCAAGACCAGCCTGAACTGCACAGCAAGACCCATCTCAAAAAACCAAAAAAATTATATTGATTCCATTTGAAGTTCACAACATGATGTTATGGGATATATCTAGATATGTATCTAAAATCTCAGTTTTTCTGAGGGAAAAGGACAGCTGAAATCACTTTGTACTTTTGTGTCTTTGGCCAACAACTCCAATGTCGTATCCCCTCCTTTCATCCAACGTGCTCACTGTTTTCTTCTCTCTATAGTTACCACTTTTCTTTCTTTTTAAAAAGGTTCCACGTTACAAGTGAGATCATGTGTCTGTCTTATTTCACTTAGCATAACATCCTGTGGGTCCCCCCATGCTGTGGCAAATGGCAGGATCTGCTTTTTAAAGGTTGAATAATATTCCATTGTAATGTATGAATGCCACATTTTGTTATTCCATCTGTTCTTATTGAAAGAAAAAAAGAAAGAAACACAAGACAAAACAGAAAAAAGGGTAGAAGTAATACAGAATCTCAAAGAAAAATATTAACATTAAGAAATTACCAGTTGATAAGTTACATGTTGTGCTCTTAGAAATAGTTGTTCAAGTTGCCAAATCACAGCATAAAAATGGAGAGTGCAGACACTGACAGTGCAAACCTTTCTGTTTAATGAGCTAATGGAAACTTAGTAATACGGTCATCTGTCTTCCACACTTGAATGTCCACATAGTTATATCCTTTACAGCACTTTCCTTCCCTTTCATTTTTACAATATCTGTTATGTATTTTGGATCTTATTACTTTCAGTTTTTATAACTTTTTTACATTAGAGAGATAATGTGATATTTACAAATGTGAGACTTATTCATTTCACTTGTGAGTATGGTCTCAAGTTGTCTCCATTTACCTCTAAAGGCCTCATGATTGTTCTTTTTATAGCTGAATAATATTCCATTGTATAAAAGTACCGCATCTTTTTCATCCACTCTACAGTTGATGGGCATTTTGGTTGTTTCCAAGACTTATTCTGTCTGTTGATGAGCATTTAGTTTCTTTTCACATTTTGACTACTGTGAGTAATGTGGCAGTGACCATGAAGAACAGATCTTTTTTTTTTTTTCATTTCACAGTTTTTTTTATTTTAAAAAGCAAAGCAGAAAAAAAAGGATAGAAATGATACCGAATTTCAAAAAAGAAAGAGTAAGGAATTAACACTCCTTAATATATTGCATATTGTTACTTTAGAAGTAGTTGTTCAGATTGCAAAATCCAGATACGAAAGTGATCAATCAAACACTGACAGTACAAACTAGAACAGATCTTTTTAGGAGGTGGTAATTTCATCTCCTTTGGATGTATACTCAGAAGGGCAAGCGTTAGACCACATGGTAGTTTTATTTATTCATTTATTTTTTCTACTTTTATTTTGTTAAGAAAATTTGTTAGTGTTTTTGAAAATGAGTATAACAATCTACACATATCAACATATGAGGATTCCCTTTTCTCTACACTCTCAAAGATGTTTGCTGTCTCTTACCTCATTCTTTTTTAATGTAACTATTCTAATGGTGTGAAGTGATAGATCCTAATGGTTTTAACTTTCATTTTCCTGATGAACATCTTTTCAGGTATCTATTGGTCATTTTTATGTTTTTTGGGGGAAATGTCTGTTTAAGTTCTTTGCCCATTTTAAAGTTGTCTTTTGCTTTTTTTGGTTTGCTATTGAGTTGTAAGACTGTGATCTGTCTATATAAGGACTTTCCGTTATCATACAAAACAATGATTTAGACAAACACTATGAGAGCTTTGAAGTCTTACCTAATTGACTTGAAGATAAATACATTTTATTCATATTTTTTAAAATTTTATTTTAAAGAGGATAAGACCAAGGAAAATAAAATAATAGAACCAATAAAAAATAAACCAGTATAAGTGATACAGGACTTTAAAACCTTACAAAACCAACAGTAGTCACCATAATGCCTTTTGTTGCCTTCAAAATAGCTGCAGATAATTTTGGACATAGTAAAAATTGACCAGAACAACATCGAATAGAAACAATAAACAGTGAATGCAATAAAACATTTTAAGATAAGCCTATAGTAAATCCAGAATGGCTATCATACTATGTCTTGTTATCTTTCAAATAGTTGCTCCTGCCATAGATTTAACATAAACAAAACAAAAGAGAATAAAATCCAACCCAATAAGACAATGAAATGACATGGTTTCCAGGCTGGGGTGTCTTCCTGGTGATGCCTGGACCTCTCTCCCCACGCAGTCTGGGAATGGCGCTAACTTGATGAGAGAGGCTAGGGTGGGGCTGTCCCTACTCAGGCAGCCAGATAAGTACATTTCAGAACCTGGGTTCTAGCCAATCATGATGGCACACACCTATAATCCCAGGTACTCTGGGAGGCTGAGGCAGGAGAATCACAAATTCAAGCCCTCTCTGATCAATTTAGTGAGATTTTGTCTCAAAAAACAACTGGAGATGGAACTCAGTGCTAAAATCTTGGGTTTAATCCCTAGAACTGCAACAAGCAAAACTTTGAATTTTAGATATTTCTGTAGATCTTTCTTTGCTTAGAATATGGTTGGAAGCAAAAATCAATAACAATGGTTGATAAAGTTCAACTGTTGGGAGTTTGATACTGGTTTGTTTCGGTCTCTGCCGAGCCTTGAATTAAGACTCTATCAGGACAGAGTCTGTTTCTGATTTTTCAGATAACTTTTTGCTTTGATGTAGAATAAAACGTATTTTTTTAAAAAAGAAAAAGTCTAGCAAATTACTTTTCCTCTGGCCTTGGCTTCCTATGAATTGTGTGACCTTGAGGGAAACAAGGTCACACAATTCATAGGAATATAGCAAATTCTTTGAACCTTCTTTTTCCTGAAGAATAAATAGGATATCCTAAGAATGATATTAAGAATATAAGAACATAAATTTAATTTTAGATCTTGAATGTGACTGATATTCACAAATATGAAATGCATTATTAAACCTTCAATTGGAAAATGATGCTATTAATTGGCCAGGACACCTTAGGTTTCAAAAGGAAGAAAATCAATGAAATCAAGCTGCCCTGGTTTGGAAGTGTTTTGCCCTTTCCCAAACTCACATTGAAGCTTGGTCTCCAGTCTAACAACATTGGAAATTATGGGATCTTTAAGAGATGGAACCTAACAAGAGATGATTAGGCCATGGCCACCCTCGGGCAGGAATTCACGTCTGAGGAGTTACTTGGTTCTGGCTGTCATAGAGGAGTGAGTTGGGTCCCTCCCTGGTGGCTCATTGTTACAGGCAGCTGAGCTAGTTAGAGATATTATAGGCGGTCAGACAGGGCTGGGCCCTCCAAGAAGCTGGCATAGATATCTGATGGCCTTGGAGGAGACACACGCCTCTTGCTGTGGGCCAGATCTCAGGACAGAAAGCAAAACAAATGCAACCACACCCTTAAGTATAATCCTTAGGGATTAAGTCTGGATCACCTTGAGAAGTCAGGAGTCAGCATTCCAATCCCTAGCGAGGAGTCACTGCCCTCTAAAAATGCCCACTTTCTACATGATTTGCTTCCCCATTGGTTCCCTCTTTAACCCGAGCTATTAATCTCGTTGGTTAGCCATAGCTCTGTCCCACCTCATGCCCATCTGCCTTGTGAGTTCCTAGTTTTCCCCAACCTTAGACCCGCCTCACCTCATGGTTTTACTCTATAAAAATCCTGAGAAAATACAAAGTCTTTGGCAACTCAGGAACCCTTCTGTCTCTCTCTCAGACAGAAGCTTTCTTTCTCTCAATAAATATATTCTGCTCTTAACCTCCGTTGTTCCTAAAATTCATTCTTTGATTTTAGAGAACACGAACTTCTTCCAGACATAGTAGGTTGGGAGTTTCATTCCCCTATATCATTACCATGTGATGCCATCTTCCGAGTTATCATGTAGACAGAAGACCCTCATCAGAGTTTGACTGGATGGCACCATCTGATCTTGAATCCCCAGCCTTTAAAACTGTGAGATAAATAAATCTCTATAAAGTATCTGGTCTTGGGTATTTTATTATAGCTATATATATGAAACAGACTAACACACTAATTTAAGCCATTAAAGGGAAATTTATTGATTCATGCAAATAGGAAGTCCAAGAGAGTTCCTCTGGCTTCAAACATGGATGAGCCTAATAATTCAGGTGATATCATCAGCTCGGTCCCCTATTCTCCAGATTTCAGCTTGTCTACCTCTGCCTGTCTTTATTTAAGCCTTCTTGGTTTACACAGCTAAAGATTCTAGAGGAAGGGAAACAACATTTCCCTTTTAGGGCCCCCATGCCCAATCTTAGGGAAGATTCAGATTGATCCATTAAAACACATTTGCCTACTCCTGAACTAATACTTAGGAGATGGAGAAGATGCATGGCCCAAGAAGGATGTGGGCCTGTTTCTTGGGTAAGGAGAGGTTGGGACACCATGATAGACGACACAAAGCACCAGATGGATGCTAGAAAGGCTTTGGGATGATCTGTGAGTAATTTAGCTATATATTCACTCTATATTTGTTCAGTGTTTATATGTGTGTAAGTCTCTCTTTGCTCTTCACAAATCTTGTAGACACATTCACTGATAAATTGTTTTAAGTATGAAGCTTAAGCTCCAGCACTGTAGTAAGCCTGACAAAGATGCAGTAGTAATATAGAACTGTGTATCAAGTTACAACGATCACAGTGTGAAGACAATTTTTATTTTAGGTTTTGGTTAGCATGGAGACATTACATTTATATTACTTTGGCTTGGAGTCCTTCATCATATAATTTAGAATAGTTTAATGTTTTGGAAATTATGGAAGTAGCAAAAAAGAACAAAGTTAAAACAAAACTCTATATTCCTAGCTCCAGAAATAAAGTATCTTCTTCTATATCATTCCAGAGACTTCCCATGTATTTGTAAGCATACATGTAGACTTTACATAGATGTCATCATTTCCTTTGTCTGCTCTTCTTGCTTTTTAAAAAAATGTAGCACCAACTATGGACATCTTTCCTTGTCATTGTAGATAGACGCCTTCAAGTTTTTTTTTTAATGCCTGTACAATGGTCTGTAGTGTAGACCTGACAATGTAACTCATTCCTGAGTTACTGATGTAACTCATTCCTCATTTTCTGAGAATCTTAAGCCATTTTGCAAAACGTTACCTCCTTCCTTTTCTCCTGTCTTCTCTGCAGACAGCCACACATGGTGATAGGGGCTGTGACTCCCAGGACGGCTGCGCATTGCTTATTGAATGTTAGCTATTGCAGGGGATTCCCAGAGGGAGAAAAATTCCCCAAAGGCTGAACTGGAGCCAGAATCTGGTTCTGTTACTTCCCTCAGTGCTCTTGCTGTGGTTAACTAGGAAGGTGGCTCATTGTTGAGTGGTTTGGCAAGAGTCTCAGAAGATAGGAAGGGTGTAATGACTCCTCTCTAGCTTGCAGCCCACACAGGGGACCTGTGTTAATGTCACAGGATAACAGCGGCTAATATCTCCAGCTCTACAAGGTAGGCTCCCTGGTGTAAGCGACAGTATGGATTTCCTGGAATATGATCAAACAGCGGTAACTCATTTATATTTAGTGTGAAAATGCTCATATCAGATATGATTTCCCCAAATGTCTGTGTGTCTGACCGCGTAATCCCCAAGATTGCCCAAAAGGAAAGGCTGGATCAGAAGCACAGTGAGTAGAGGACAGGGAAGGAGTCCTAAGCAAATGAGTAAAGAAGCCTTTCTTCCTCCTCCCTCCTTCCAGGCCAAAGGAAAGGTTTCCTGTGGTTTAAACCCCCCCACCTCTTGTAGTCTCCCAGCTAGAGATGATGGTTAGAGTTGAGATGACCTGGGTACTACAGTCTAAAACCAGGAGATGTCTTATTTCTTTTGGTTTTGCTCAGATTCACCTCTGTTTTCATTTTCCTCCCTTTAGGGCTTTGCTAGTTGAAGTTCTAATTCTTTTAAACTCAGCTGCAAAGCCACTATGATGATGCCTCTGGTTATCCCAGTGGAAGGAGAGCCCTCAATTCTGTGCATATGCCAACCACCCGCTGAGTCTTCCACTGGAATTCTGAACACCTTTGGAGGTGCTGGGATAGATAAATACTGCATTGTTCTACTTTCCCCCAAGCAAAACTCAAAAGGCACTAAATGTGTAGCAACCAGCATGATGCCTGTCTACTGGTAGTGGATGCTCAGTGTTTGTGGAAACAATGAATCTGCATAGTTCAGTATCTGCTGTGAGGGCCTGGATTTAGGTTCACAATTAAATCACCAGCATCACTTTTTTTTTTGTGCCTTGGATTGAACTCACGATCTTGCACTTGCCAGGTTTATGCCACTGAGCTAAATCTCCGGCCCTACCAGCATCATTTTTAGGTTCATTGTATTTATTCTCTCTGTTAGTGTTTGGATTTTGCAGATGCTTTAACATTAATAGTATGTATATATTTAAATGAAAACATATACATGGATATATATAAATATATATATACACTCTTTCCTCTTTTAAACTTCTAGTAACCTTAATTTCCTAGTGGAAGATAATTCTATAGGAATAGATTAGATGCAAGTCTAAAATATTTTGCAAGTTCTAAAGTCAGAGGATAAAGAACAAATAAATGCAAACAGACCCCAGGAAATAGCATCATGCCATGTGAAGGGTTGGGCGCATTTCCCATCCTACCATGATATATTTTTGGATCCTGAAAACCCTCCTGAGCTTGTCTGCGACATAAGGAAGAACCTGCAATTACCAGTACAATGGCACTATTTTACCTCCCTAGGGTGGCTGGAGCACAAAGTGCTCAGGGAGGCTGAGGTGTCAATGGTTACAAGGGTGTGCTGGGTACAGGGGTGTGCTGGGCAAAGAGGTTCTGTCTGTTGTGTCTCAACACAGATGAAAAGGGCAGTTAGTGAGACCCTTGTTAAAGCTGCATTTGCTGCTCGAGTTCTCTGTCTGGGATTCTACCTTTTCCTGCTCCTTGGAAGGTGCCTAGAATATGACACCCAAGCTGTCTGTGGCCTTTCTATTGCTTTCTGAGAACACCCAACCTCTCTCTGTGGGTTTTCAGGTCTTCACAAAGCAACTCCGACTGCAGTACATGTAAGATGCTGAGTCTAGAAGCCACAGGAGGATCTAATTCCCAGTCCCACATCTAAAAGGATAGAATTTCTCCTACTGTCACAGTCCTTTAGCACAATTTCTGTGCATTTATGGTAGCTCTCATCTTAGGGAAATTCTTATTGACTTTCTCATTTTTGCTGCCCATCATGAGATGTAGGACTTTTCCTCTTCCTTCTTTTCAGACTGTACAGTAATTTCAAAAAATTTCCTTCTGAATGAAACATGTGCTTTTTTTAAAGAACAATAAACACTTTTATTGCAAGAACTAAGCCAGGAGGGAAGGGTTATTTGTCTTTGGGGGCCTTGATTTTCCTCAGCTAGAGCTCTAGCTCCTTGCCCTCTGGCACAAACCCATCTGTCCAGCCGTACTGGCCGGTCCTGATGGAATGCGGACAAGCAGCTTGCCCTGACTTTGGTGCTCCTTTTCCTTCTATCATTCTTCCATTGAATTTTCTCTGATTGCTTTTTGTTTAAAATCTCTTCCTCCTCCGAGTCAGCTTGGCCCTCTTCTTGGGGCCAGGGGCAGTGTGTAGTAGATTCACACCGCTGTCCACATGGCGTGCTCCCAGTGAGCACAGGGAGGTTCTTCGCCTGCGTCTTGGTGCGGATTCATTCATTATTGGACGCATTGTTTGGGTGACCCTTGTTTTTCCCAGTATGACACTCAGAGCCCCAGAAGTTTTCCGCATCCAGCTCAGGGCTCTGGACTTCTGTTACCTCCTCTGACTTGGACTGTGTGCTTTGTGTAGTTGGCAGTGGCCAATCTTAGTGTTGGCAGCAGGGTGACCCACCTCATACTTCCACTTCTTGTGGTAGGGCTTCTACTTCGGTAAGAGTCTTTTTAACACTTCAAATGTTGCATATTATTCCATCTGAGAGAAGCTGCGTTGCTTGTTACCTTTGAACATTCCTTTTGCTAGGCATTTTCATGCAGGCAATTGCATCTTTGCTGTTTTGATTTCCTTAGAGTTTGAAAATTGGAATATGCCATAAAATTTACAATTTTAACAAATTTTAAGTGTATGGTACAGTGGCATTAGGAATATTCACATTGTTTCTGGGTGTGGTGGTCCCTGCCTGTAATCCTAGCATTAAGGAAGCTGAGACAGGAGGATTGCCATGAGTTTGAGGCCAGTTTGGGATATATTGTGAATTCAAGATCAGCCTGAACTACATAGCAAGATCCTGGCTCAAATAAACTAACCAAACCAAACCAAACCAAACAAACAAACAAACAAAAAACATTCACATTGTTGAGCAACCATCACCCCTATTGATCCCCATAAAGGTTTCATCTTTCCAGACTGAAACTCTGTGTGAATCAAATAATAACTCTGTATTCCCCATTCCTTGAAGCACTTGGTAATTACCACTCTAGTTTTCATCTGTACCAGTTGGACTTGTGGCATAGTATTTGTCCTTTCCTGTCTGGTTTATTTCACTTACCATTATGCCTTCAAGTTTCATCTATGTTGTAGCATGTATCAAATTTCACTGCTTATTTATTTACTTATTTATTTGATACTGGAGATTGAACTCATGACTTTATACATACCAGGCAGGTACTTGTGCCACTGAGCTAAATCTCTGGCCTTTCATTGCTTTTTAAAAAGTAGAATGATATGTCATTGCACATCTCAGATGGATATTTGAGTTGCTTTCAACCTTTGCTTTTGGAATTTTGTTGCTACAAATGGCATACAAATATCTGAGTACCAACGTGTGTGTGTGTGTGTGTGTGTGTGTGTGTGTGTGTGTGTGTGTGTTACTGGGGGCGGAGCCCAGGACTTGGTTCTGTTAGATAAGAACTCTACCACTAGGCCACATTTGCAGCTTTCTGTGCCTCTGCTGCCAGTTCTTTTTGCTGTGCACTCAGAAGTAGAATTGCTGGGTCAGATGGTAATTCTATGTTTAATTTATAGAGCTATTGGCAGTTTTTAAAAGCAACTGCACCATTTTGCATTCTCACCAAAAATATAATCGCCATTTTAATAGGTTTGAAGTGGTATCTTCTTATGATTTTCTTTTGCATCACCAACATTTCTTGGTGATGTTAAGCTTCTTTTTACAGGCTCATTGACCCTCAGTATATATGATACAGAGAAATGTCTGTTCAAATCTTTGGATTTGTTGTTGAATTGTAGTTCTTTTGTATTTTAACTGTAAACCTCTTATTAGAATATGGCATGCAAGTATTTTCTCCATTTGCTAAATTTCTTTTTGATTCTGTTGAGAATGTCCTCAGACACACAAAAGATTTAATTAAATGAAATTTAATTTGTCTATTTTTCTTTTGTTGATTGTTCCTTTTGGTGTGATAGCCAAATCTAGTATTATGAAGTTTCCCCCTTATGTTTTTTTCTCCAGAGTGTATAGTCTCATTCAACTTTCTTTAAGCTCACTGATTTTTTTCTTCTGTTTACCCAAATCTGATTTTGAATCCCTCTAGTGATTATTCATTTCTGTTATTGTACTTTTCAACTCCAGACTTTTTGATAAGTTCTGTCTCTTTATTGATATTCTGTGTTTGGTGAGCCATTATGCTCAAATTTCCTTTAGTTCTTTAGACTTAAGTTTCCTTCAGTTCTTTGAGTACATTTAAGATAGTTTCTGAAAGTCTTTATGTTGTAAGCCCAATGTCTCAGCTTCCTTCGGTATTGTTTCTACAGAATCATCCACCTTGTATATGGATCATATTTTCTTGTTTTTTCAAATGTCTCTGAACATTTCTTATTGAAAACTGGACATTTAAAGTAATATAATGAGGCACTCTGGGAGTCATATTCTGCCTCCTCCCCTGATACTGTTGTTCTTTGCTTAGTAACTTTTCAAGACTAATTTGATGAAGTCTATTCTTAACTGCATGTAGCTATTGAAATCTTTTGTCTATTAGCTTAGTAGTCAGTTAATTATTGAACAGAAAATTCCTTACCTACTTGGAACCAATAAATCTCTCAACTTTGCTAATAGATTCCCTGTGTGTATTGTTATATACCTTCCATGCTCAGGTAAGTATTTCAAATCCCTGCTTAAGCATAACCTCAAGATCAGTGAAAGGTAAGAAGGCAAGAGTTTTCTCAGGTATTTCTCAAGTGTGTGCACAATTCCAAGTATGTGCACAACTCTTCACGACCTGTGACCTTCTAGATTCCCAGGAACATCATGGAGCTTTTCAAAGCCTCTTGCGGTCATCTTCTCCTTTATATTTTGACTACTTGTTTGTTTGACTCAAGAGTTATCACTACCTCAGACACATGTGATGTTAAAAAAAATTGCCACTGATAGTTTCTGACAGATATGTCTTAGGAAAAGGCTCTTTGCAGTGGACTTGACTTTGAGTGAGGTTTTTGTTTTCTTTCTTTGCTGTTGTTGAAGAAAAATCTAGATAGATAAAAGGATGACAGTTACCTGTGAATTTGGGTTTGGAGGAGCTCCAACCTCATTCTGGGCCCCTCAAGGGCTTCCAGGATGCTAGTCTTTTTTTTTTTTTTTTTTTTTTTTTTACTAGTACCAGGGATCAAACTCACATCCACGCGCTTGCAAGGCAGGCACTTATGCCACTGAGCTAAATCCCCAGCCAAAGGATGCTAGTCTTCACTGTAATTGTGGGGCTGTTTGTTTCTGAGGCTACCAAGGGCCTGAGACAGGGGGCTGGAATTAAGGCGAGTTCAAATCCACAGAGCTCATTGTTGTGACTGTGGTTCAAGTGTTTTCCTAAACAAACCTGTTTATAGACTGTTGTACTAAAAAAGGTGATTTTGACAATATTTGCCAGTACTATGTTTTCATGGCTTTTTATGGAGAGAGGGCTTTCAGAGATCCTTCTTTGTTCTTTCATTTCTGATTTCACCTTGCTTTTTCTTTTCTGTTTTCACATTGCCTTTTCTTTTCCTTTGCTCTCTTTTTTGTACAGGGGATTGAACCCATGGGTATCATGCCACTGAGCTATATTCCTATTCCTAAGGGTTTCCTAAGTTGCCAGGCCTGGGCTTATGTGATTGTCCTGCCTCAGCCTATAATGGTTGAGATTATAGGTGAATACCACCAGGCCCAATGTCTATTGCTTCTCTTTTTCCCCCTAGTATTGATGACTGAACTCAGGACCTTGGCTCTGAGCTACATCTCCAGGTCATGTTTGAGATAAGGTCTTGCTAAGTTGCCCAGGCAGGATTCAAATTGTGATCCTCCTGCCTTGGCTTCCCAGCATGCTGGGATTGTGGGCCTATGCCACTGTGTCCAGGTTTCCATTGCTTCTTCTGATTTGGTCAACAGGAAGTCAGGTGTTAATTTGATTTTTATTAATTTTAAGGACTTAATTTTTAGGTATTATAAAATTTCAACATAATATATTCAGGTTGATCTTTCATTCTAAGGACCAGAGTTCTTCCTCAGCTCTGGGAAATTTTCTTTGATTGTTTCTTTGAAGGGTTCTTCTATTAGATTTGCTGTCTTGTGAAGGTACCTTCTGTGTCTGCCTCTCTGTTTTTTCTGTGCTGGGGACTGAACCTGGGGAGTACCAAGTTATATCCTCAGCACCCCACATCTGTTGTATTTCTCTTTTGAGCCAGGTCTTGCTAGATCGCTCAGGCTGGCCTTCTGAGTAGACAGAAGGTACTGGGAACCTGTCCAGTCCTAGAGGCACTGGGCCAACATCGGTGCTAGTTGGACCACCGCCGTAGGAACTGTAGGACAGTGATCGCACACATGTCACACAGACACAGACACAAGCACAGTAGGCATGTGCCACTGCACACACTTTCTTTTTTTTTTTTTTTTTTTTTTTTGTCTTTTTCGTTTTTATCGGTACCAGGGATCGAACTCACGACTGCCTGCTTGCAAGGCAGGCACTTATGCCGCTGAGCTAAGTCCCCAGCCCCAGCACACACTTTCAAGTGGGCTTTTAATGACTTGTTTTTGAGGGTTGCTTTCGTCTTAGTAATCGGTGTCTCTTTTTCATATCAGGTTGTTTGCTAAATGTGTGGTGCCTGTGAATATGTGTTCATTTCTGCTGTGAGAGGCTCAGCTGGTGTGTCTGCGAATGCCACACCTCTGGTGACAGGGCAGGAACCAGATGAGGGCCAGGCTCCTGAGCTGTGAGTCAGCAGAGTCTCCCAGCCAAGATACCTTTCCTCCTGGGTGAGGCCAAAAACTAGGAGCATTATTTTGCTTTTCTGGCCCAAATGTGGGTGTGGTTGCCCCTGGGACTTCTTGTTCCTACTGTTGCTTGGCAACTGTGTGCCTGGGTGTGTGCGTGTGCTGGGTGTGTGTGTGTGTGGGACCAACTGTCCCACAGCTCCTGCTGCAGCAGCCTCATTTGCAAAGGTAAATGTTTTTGAAAGTGATTTGAAAGTTTTCCTGTGAACTAAGAATTCAGAAAAACTGGAAGTGGATAATAAGAGGAACTGATTAACTTAATATTTGTCCCCAGTACCTTTGTACATGTTGGGAATTTCTAATTTGGACATAGAGAAAGCATGGCGTTGGGTCTTCAACTTTGCTAAAATCCAAATATTCTTTATTCTCTCTCTTTCTCTCCAAAGTCTCGCTATGCAATTCAAGCTGGTCTTGAGCTCGCTTTGTAGCCCAGGCTAGTGTCAAACTCCCAAGGATCCTCCTACCTCAGCCTCCCGAGTGCTGGGATTACAGGCGTGAGCCACCACGCCCGGCCTCAAAGTCAATTTTTTAAAAAATAAAGTTATGCAATTTATTTGCACATTTTGCATATTATATATCAAATGTTTTAACGCTATGTCTAATTTTTTTTGGGGGGGTTACTGGGGATGGAACTCATGACCTTACACTTGCCAGGCAGGCACTTATGCTGCTGAGCTAAATCCCTGGCCCTTCAGAAGTCAATTTTGATAAAATTTTTACTTAAAAAGTATTTTTACAAAATATTCTTCCTATTAAAGGGACTTTCTCATAGGGTACATGTAACTTTCAGTCTTAAAGATTAAAGTGTTACATCCAAAGTGAGAGATGTAAAAGAAAAAATAGCCACTTAGCCATAAAACCAATAAGGCAAGTAGATTCTAAAAGGGGAGGGAGGTTAAATGCAAAAGCAAGTTATATAACTGTTGACTATTTGAAATTTTAAGTTTTTTTGAAATGGTCGATATAATATGCACAACATCACAGCTGATATGAAACCACTAGTATTTAATTTGAAACACAAAAATAATGCAAATGAACAGTACGCTTTAAAACAAGAAGTAATCGGAACCGCTAGCACCCCATCACACGAGAATGAGTCCCTGCAAAGTTGCTGCAGGAGAACTTCAGCGGCCTCCTCTGAGGAAGCACCACCTTGGCTGGCAGGCAGTGTTTTAAAGCTTTGCAGTTTTAGGGAGTGGTCCGGGGGGGGGGGTCCTCTCCCAACTGCACCCCATTCCATTTCCCGTCCTGACTCCTGACTGCGGTTGGCCCTTCTGCCAAGGAGGGCAGAAGCAGCGCTAGTGTTGGGAAAGCTCTGACTCACCAGCAGCCTCTGGCTGTGGTTTGCTTACCTTCCTAGCCCTCTGGGCTGGCAACTCTGCGAAATCTTTCAGGTTCATTCCTGCTGCCCGGCCTTGTCTGTTTACAAGTGCTTGCTTGTCCATGTGCCTAAAATGACAGGAAGGACATCAGCTCTTTGAGACAAGACTTGTCTGGGATTGTTTATATTATAGGACTTTCGGGCCCTCATGTGTTATCACATCCATGTTTGTTGTAACAATACAAGCACTATGTGTGGGGAACTTTTCCCCTGAGGACCTTTGGAGCTCTAATGGCAGCAATTTTCTAATCTTTACCATCTATCAATCTGAGGCAAATGTTTCTTTGTTAATTTTTAAGGCAAACAGTAGGACTTTGAAGATAGCACCTTAGGCTTTTAATTTACCACAAATAACTCTGTATCCTAAGCCTGTTCAACAATGTAAACATTTTGTATTTGTGAGGGATGTGGCTGAACCGTCACTGTTCCAGTGTAGCTGACTACAGGCTGTTTGTTATAAAACGTACACTACTTCCCCAAGATTTTTTGATGCGAAATTGGAAATATATTTTTTTCATAGGGAAAAAGTGTCACAGAAAATGTCACCACTTTGTGAGGCAGGATCAAGATGTTTAACTCTTTGGTGTCTAAAGGGGTAATTCCTAGCCAGGTCTACACACTGGAATCAATGCAACATGCCATCACCTGAAAGTTCGAGACTGGACGAGGTCAGCAGTGTTGGCTCTGGGGGGCTTTTTAGTGAAAGGTAGGTATTGGACTAGATTGGAGTGGTAGTTGCACAAGTGTATATGTTTACTAAAAATCACTGAATATATAACAAGTGACTTTTGTAGTATGCAAATTTTATTTCAATAAAACTCTTAAACAATCCTGCCTGGCGATCTATCATTTTAGACCTTGGATATAGGAATTTTGAAAAATGATTATAATGTGGAGCCAGGGAGATCACTGGCCTAAAACCTCATTTGTCTTAGAATCATCCTCTCTAGAGCCAAGAACTTTCCAAACACGACTTATCAAGGAGATGTTTTTTTGGATTCTATACTAAACTAATAAAGGCTCATAAGACTTAGACAGAACATGGCTGGTGCATAAAAAGAAATGATGCTCTATCATTTGCAATAAAGTGGATGGGACTGTAGGACATTGTACTAACTGAGATGAGTCAGGCACAGAAAGATAAATGCTGCTTAGTCTCTTTCATACGTAGACAGCTAAAGAGTCATTCAGCATGTACAGTGGTGATTACTAGGGGCTAGAAGGGTAGGGAAAAGAATAGCAGGTTGGACAATGGTGCCCAAATACACAGAATTAATAAGTTCCAGTGTTTTATAGCATAGTAGGGAGGCTATAGTTCACAATACCCTACTATATATTTGATGAAGGCTAGCTGTGGCGGTGCATGTCTGTAATCCCAGCACACAGGAGGCTGAAGCAGGGCTCACCTGAGCTCCGTAGTGAGAACCTGTCTCAAAACAAATAGAAACCAAGCTAAACCAAACCAAACTGAACAATCAATAACTAGAAGACAGGAGCTTGAAGGCACCCAATACAAAGCACTGATAAAGACGTGGGAAGTTAACCACCCTGATTTGATTAATATACGCATGTACTGAAATATCACATTGCGTCCCGCAGCTACATACAATTAAAGATGGCTAATGCATGTGGGTACAGCGCTAGGCTGGGAATACCGCATGTGCTGCACAATGATGCTCTGGTCAATGCTGGGTCACATACGCACTGGCACTTCCTTAAAGCTACTTTGTCTAGTGACAATGTGCCCTTCTTACTCGGTGTAAGTATACTCTGTGATATTCTCATGATGATGACATTAGCTAACCATGAATTTCCCAGAAGGTATGCTTGGAGCTGGGTATGGTGGCAGATGCCTAGTTTGAGCCCAATCTGGGAAAATTGGGGACTTAACAAAACCCTGACTCAAAATAAAAATAAGAAAAGCATTGGATGTGTAGCCTTATGCAAAGGGCTTGGGTAGAACCCTTAGTACTGAAAAGAAGGAAGAAGAGGAGAAAGAGGAAGAGGAGGAGGAGCAGGTGTCCTTAGAGTTGATGATACCTGGTGATTTTCTATATGCCGAATGAGGGTCAGGATGAGGGGAAAAAGTGTGACTGACACCTATTTTGGGTGTAAAATAAAAGGGTGATTCCAAAAGGGTCAGTGTTCAACATAAATACTATTGAGCAATTAAAATTAATAAAAATTAATAAAGAATGCAATATCAGCTCACTAAATTATGCTGGGATCCTCCTGGTCTCCTGAGTGGGCTTGGCTGTTTGTCTTTCTTTTTCAGAGTCAGGGCCTCATCCCCTTGGCCCTCTGAGAAGTCTTAATACCCAGGCCTGGGAGAGCAGGACTCACATCCAGTGATTGCTGCTGCTGCTATGTTGGATGAGAAGGGCCCTGGAGGCCTGTGGGTTTTTTTTTTTTTGTTGTTGTTGTTTTTGTTGTTTTGTACCAGGGATTGAACTCATGACCTTGCATTTGCCAGGCAGGCACTTATGCCACTGAGCTAAATCCCCAGCCCAGAACTGTGGGTTCTTAAAGTGCCACCAGTGTGCACTGAGCCCTGTCTGGACAAGGGAGAACCAAATCCTAATTCTCCCTTTTCCTCCTGGGAGCTCGGGAGAGTGGGCTTATGGTTGTTCATGCTTTTATCCATAGTCCATAGGTCTGTGTCTCTAGGTAAAGATGTCTACTTGAGCTCCAAGTCCAGAGCTAGAAACTGAATCTCATCTGATAGATTCATGGTGTCATCTAGTGATGGATCCAGGTTTTATGGAATTTGAAGCTTAACTCATTTTGAGGACATTCCTTTAAAAAACAAATACTTACGTTACATGTAAACACAAAGTTAAATTTAGAACTTTGGGAAGGGCCCTTTGCAAGTGAAAAGCATTTAAATTTCTATAGCTTCATGGTAAAATTGTCTCTAATAACCTTAGTATTTCATTTTCCTTACCTCAGTGCAAGATTTCTCCGTGTAATTCATCAGCTATATCTGCCCATAGACTTGAGGACTACATACAATTTTTTCTTCCAATTTTAATATTTTTAAAAGCTTCATGATTTTTTCTTTCTAAAGAAGTGAAATGCTTAGGAGAATGAGCTCTGTTACTAGGCTGGCTAATATTGCATCCTGGCTCTCCATACTAGTGTGTTACCCGTGCCAGTCTTTTTGCCCCCCTCCCCCTGCATTCTACCTCCTAGGGTTTTGCTAGTGGAGGACTAAATGAGACAGTGTCTGTGTGTGGCTGAGCCCAATCACCAGGACACACAGAATGCACCCAGTAGGTACTGTCAGATGCTGTATCAGCTGGGCTTCTTGGTTCTAAGCAACATAAACTTACTCTGGCTGCCTTCAATGACAAGCAACTTATTAGAAGAATGTTGGGTAGTTTGAAGAATTTACAGGATATTTGGAAAAGCAGTTGCTGAAAATAGGCAGGAACTAAGGAGGTCACATGATGAAATCAGGAAGGACGTTGTGCTGCTGCTGCTGGACCCGGAGAGCGTTGCTGGGTTCTGCTATGACTGCATCCCTAATCTGCTCAACCCTTCTTCCTGGGATCTCTTGCTTAAGACTCAAGATTGCTGGAAATCTTGTCTAAAGGGCCAGGCCTTAGGTTTGGGAGGCAAGGATCTGTCTGCTTTAGCTTTCTTAGTAGAAAGCTACCATTGAGTCATCCACCCAAATAGGAAGAAGGTTTGGATGTGGGGGAAAAATAGCCTAAGCCAGCACCGCTGTTTCTATCTATTCCCTTTATGTACCCATCATTGTCTAGTAGAACTGAGCTGCAGTTTGACATCCTGCCAGGAAGTGCTGCCCTTTAACGAGAGTACACACCAGCCGGGTGTGGTGCCGCGTGCCTGTAACCCCAGCTCCTCAGAAATGTGAGATAGGGCGGTTGTGTGTTTGTGGCCAGCTTGTGCAACATAGTCAGACTCTATCTCAAAAAACAAAATAGCAACAACAACAAAGAGAGTGTGCTCCTTAAGCTCTGACTCCAGCCTCTCAGAAGTAATCTGCTGGGTAGAGAACATCATGGTATTTTTTTTCCTACTGAAATAAAAATTATCATGAGCAATTCTTGGGTCACAGAAAATGGATTCGGTTCTTCTATATAAAAACTTGATGTTCATAAGTTTATGTTAATTATTTGGTACCTGTTGGTACTTAGGTGACAGTAAATGTGAATATCTAGTAAATTAAACTTGATGGAAAAACACAGAACCATCCTATATTAGGCTTGCTTTACTAATTTTTTTCATGATGGTTTTTTGTACAATTGTATTGTTTCTATGTAGAATACTGTTATTTTCCACTAGAAGTTATTTTCTTAGAATGCGGTAGAATTAGATCGTTAATACATGACATTCCACAAAGGTCAGGTACTGATCAGTATAGTTTTAAAAGCATGAGTAGACCAAAGGTTCCCCAAAGTCCCCAAGTTTCTCCATCTTTTATCTATCAGTGCATATTAAGCTCAGTTCTTGACACACAACAGGTTCAAAGATTTTTTTTTTGGTCTTTTTTGAGACAGGGTCTCTCTTTGCAGTTTAGGCTGGCCTTGAGCTCACTTTGTAGCCCAGGCTGGTCTCGAACTCACAATGATCCTCCTGCCTCCACCTCCCAAGTGCTGGGATTATAGGCATGAGTCACCACACCCGGCTGTCACAGATAGTTCTTAAAAGAAATTTAAATATACTAATATAGCATTCGTTTTCCAGTACCCATATGTTAAAATTAATTCAGTGGGTGTCTATCTGGGAGCTGCTCTTTATTTTAAAGACCGAAGGAAGGAAAGATCACAGAAAGTTTAAGTCAAAGACTTATTGATTGGATTAAGCTTCAGTTTCTACTTCCTACAATGAATACTTAGATCTGTACCTCATAGAACCCAAAACAAATCTCGATGGAAATCTACTAGCATGTGGAAGTGTCTTTGCTTTGCCCCAAAGAGGAAATATTAGCTTTTTTTCTTCTTTTGAAATAAAAACTTAAGTTTTGTACCATTTTTGTTTCTCTACCTTTGGTTGTGCACACCATCTCTGCAGCCCAAGTCAAATCCTGTTTTATCCACAGCCTTCCTTATCACAGCTGCTAAAAACTCTATCTTTCCTTTTATCTAACTTATCCATGTTGAAAGTCTTGTCCTTCATTGCATCCTACAGATCTAATTCATCAAGAAATCCTGCTGGTCCTACTTTCAACATTTTCCACAGTCCGGGCCCTTCTCTACTGCAGCCTCTCTGGTCCAAGTCATCCTTGTAGCCTGGCTTACTTAGCATGGTGATTTTGGACTCTTGAGTATATTCTTAACACAGAATCTAGACGGATATTTTAAAAACAAATCAGATTATAGCTGCCGACTCATCATTTTTCTGTTTAGGACTCTCATTCCTTTTGTCTGGAAATCTTTTTGCCCAGCACTCTCTGTAGCTAACTCTCTCATTTCCTTGAAGCTCATTCAGTTAGGAGTTTTCACGAGCATGGGCCTGATTCTGCCTTCCTGCCTCTGCTTTATCCTGGCCACTGATATTGCCTGACTAAGAGCTTGCTCATGAGGGTGAAGTTCCAGAATGAGGAGGGGTGAATCTGTTTGTGTTCCACTTGACTGGGAAGCTGCTCGCTCAGATATCCCTGTACCTCAGCCTTCACTTCCTTCAAGCTTTTGCTCAAAAGTTACATTTTCAAAAAGGCCAGGCTTAAATGGAGTTAAAAGCCGCGCTGTTGTCTGAGCTACAAGTGACTGTTATACAGTAGTTTGTAAATCACTTGGCTCTCTAGCCCCACTTAAGATACCTTTTTGGCATATGCAGTACTCTTGCAGAGAGAGTTGTCTGACAAGAACTTGTTGGTGGGAGATCTGCGAGTTCCTGCCATCTGTTTCATCATAACTCAAGAGGTAAAAGTCTGGACAACCGTGAAATAGCCATGCCCCCTGCTGGCAGCTGCTTGGGTCATCATAACACCCCTTTCCAAGCTTGGGAACAGTTGGGGAGGTTAATGGATGAGAGGAATGTGACTTTGTAATCCTGCCCTGAAAGTGAGCTCTGATTTATTTTTCTTCAAATCTTTTTTACTCTAGAAAGTTCTATAGCTCTCTGCTGTCTCTTATTCCGTATCAGCAGGAAAGACTCAGATTGCTGGAGAAAGCTTCGAACCTGACTTATAGCCGGATGTCCTTCTCTGCTTCTGTTCCCCACAACTAGAGCTCTCTGAGGATTAGCCTTAGTGGTTTGATACTGCAGAAGGCATCTCGTGTGGGTGCATAGTAGTATCTGTCACAGTGTTCACAGCAGGAGAGGCCTCCCCTCCACCAGAGTAAGGCTGGAATTCATGATGAGGAGCGCAGGTTTTAATCTGGGTATAGTTCACCCAACCTTACTCATCCTTAGATACAGCCAGGTCACTATCTGTATTCAGGGACCTCTCTTTCACCATTAATTTTTTTTTTTTTTGATACCGGGGATGAAACCACGATCTCACATTTGCCAAGCAGGGGCTTACACCACTGAGCTAGATCCCCAGCCCTCATCATTAATTCTTCAGCTAATTTTCTTTCCAGGGATGACATTTGTCTGTTTCATACACAGCTGTCAAGGAGCTCTCCATTAACAGCTATCTTCTGCTCTGTCCTGCAGTGGCAAAGATGGGCTCATCATTTTCCCTGTGAGGTACAGGACAAGTAACACAGATCAGGCTGGTGCTTTCCTTCTGGAGCTCATGAAGGCTTGGCAGCCAATCCAAGAGGGGTTTGGTTAGGAGGAGTGATACACTTTCAGTCAGAGCTGTTAATTCCAAGGAGGCGTGGGTTTTTTTTTTCTCTAGGCCTTGAGAAGAAAAGTAGCTTGTTATTCATCAGGAATGTGTCCTCCCATCTGAAAGCTGGAAGAAGACTTGAAAGGACTTCTTGAGGAGGCTGCTCCCCTGGATCTTTGTTTGTTTTGGTGTTTTCATTTATGGGAGCCAAGGTCAAGCCAAGGCGGAGAGAGCAGGAAGATCCATTTATGGCAATTCTACTGAGAAAAACATAGAGCGAGAGTGGATTTCCTCCTGTGGGATGGCAGTTTTCAAAGAGAAAATATTGTGCAACAGCCTAGAGAAGAAAGTGGCCTTGGTGTGAGCCCAGGGTCAGGGTTAGGACTCCATGTGGGATTCAATGGCACAGTTGCGGAATACTCAGTACAGGTTGCAGGGTGGGCTGGCTCAGTGGGTTGGTTCACCCAGCTCTCCATTCCTCTCTTGCTAAGCAGTCTGCAGAACACACTGAAGTAGAAGGGTGACAGAGGCAGGCAGCACACCCCACCGAGCAGTGGGTCGTTAAGGGTAGATACAGCCATAAGCTGATCTCGTTCACAGAGTTTTGCTAATAGTGTCAGAGCAGTCTTTTTGTATTTGAAACTTTGAGATTATCCTAGTCCTATCAACTTTTTAATGACTTTCTATTGCCCTTACTTATAGTGTTTGTTTTTATATTATAAAATTAAATGTTTGTTATAAACATTTATTTTTATTTTTATTTTTTTAAATTTTATTTTGAAAGTGGTAAAATACAACAGAACAAGACAGAATAAAGCCAACTAAGATCGTACAGTGAAATTCTTACAGAACTTCATAGCAGGTTACCGGGATAACAGTAATAGGTATCACAGTATATTTCGTTATCTTTATAATAGTTGTTCTTTCAATCACGTATATCAAAATGCGATGAAATACAGAACATTATAGAACTTATTAAAATAGAATATTGAATAGAGCAGTACCATTAATCAGAATAAAGCAAAACAGTAATAAAAATATTTACCTTCAAAGAGATGGTAGAAGGAAATCCCCCTTATTTGCTACGGTCAACCTCCCAGGAGACGCTCAGATTTCTGGTTCCCATTTGCTAATGGGGGGGACAGGACAAGGCGGGAGGGGAAGTGGGCTGTTTGACTCTAGGCCGTGCACCAGTAGGTTCACTATTGCTTAGCAGGGAGGCAGGCTGGTTGCTTGGTTTCCTAGCTTCGTAAGTTCCAACATGGTGTGGATCTCAGGAGCTGCTGGTGGTTCTCCCCCTGGAAGGGCCGCAGTCTGCCACACTCTGTTATGAACATTTAAATGAAGAGAATAATGAGCAAAATTCCACCTGCTCTTGTCCACCCTCTCTCCTAGCACTGCCCTCTCCAGTGACCCATTAAAAATAAACCACTCTGTGGAAGAGGCTTGGTTGATGGGATGGAAGCGATTTGCAGAGGTTTGGAGTTATCTGAGCCTGGAATCATCAGGTCTGGACAGGAAATGATTTGAGCAGGGACTTCAGAAGGACTGCTGAGGTCTGGAAGAAATGAATGGGGAGGGCTTTCGTGGAAATGAAAATGTCAGAAGCAAAACCACAGAGATAGAAAGATAAAGGGTTGACTTAGGCAATAATAAGTGACCAGGAATTGTGGGAAGTGAGACCAGAAGAGTGAATTGGGATAGGCAGAGGGTCCGCAGGGCCACGAATTGGGATGTCAGTACGTGCAGCAACAGCTAGAGGAGGGAAGGCCTCCTTAGTGCTGGCCACTTCAGGCGGGCACAGTCCCAGCTCTCCCTGCAGGTATTATGTGGTCTTCTCCCTTATGAGATGGTGCATAGTCTCCTTTCCCTTACACTGAGCCTAGACTTAATGACTTTAAAAAAAATTTTTTTTAAATGACTTTCTTGACCGTTGCTGCAATGACATTCTGAGATTTCATAAGGCTCCATCACAAGAAGCCGTGCAGCTTCCTCTTTAGGTTCCTTTGTATGCTCAGTTGTGGGCTGTGTTTTCTTGAAACCCAGCTCCCGCATGATAATTTCAAAATAGAGAGGACAGATGTGTGTGCTCCAGTTGACAAAAAGATGGGATTCTTGATTACATATTTAAATCACTGAATCAAATGCAATTCTCACTTCTAGTCATGGGAACCAGTAATTTATCTGTTTGCTTGCTTGTTTTTGGTGATGGTGGTGATACCAGTGATTAAATTCAGAGCCTTTCCACTGAACTACACCCCCAGCCCTTTTTTAATTTTGATTTTTTGATTTTGAGACAGAGTCTCTAAGTTACTCATTCTGGGTTGCAATTTGTGATCCTTCTGCCTCAGTCTCCCAAAGTAGCCAGGATTATAGGTATGAGCCACCAGTTGGAGTGTATTTTTCTGTTTCTTGCAGTTGAGTGCATTCTAAATGATACATAGGAATGCCTGAGGTGTAACTGGTTTTACCTGTCATCTCTTAACTATGTGATCAGGGCAGTGTCTCTTGTCTGGTTTCCTTCTCTGTCTTTAAGGGATGCTTTTTGTGTCTGATTGTTATATTGCCCTAAAATATCCCCAATTCTTTGGGTCAAGATAAAAATATTTTTTCTCTCTTAGACCTTTTCCATACATTGAGAAGTTTCTCTTCTTGAGATGTTAAGTCCCTGTGTAGTATTTTATTTTTTTAATCATTAGTGTTTAATTATTATGCAGTACCTAATGGTTACATTCATTTCACGGAGTTGGTACATGCAATAACACGTCTTAAATCCCTTTTACTTCCTCTTCCCCTCTCTTCTCTTCCCCCTCCCTCCATCTCTTGGTCTCCTTCCCATTTGCAAAAGATCTACCTCCCTGTTTCTTATCATCTATAACTATTTCCTTTTGATTTGTTTTACACACCAGTGCCATCCCACCGTTACCCTCCTGTGCAGTACTTGTGATAACATTCCCAAATGTCTCCCTTTTCTCAGGAATGTCACTTTCACTACAACCAGCCAACGAATCACAACTTCCAAATACAGGACAGGATATCCTGGTTGGCAAATGTGAGTATCTAGTCACAGGAAAGGTTTCACCCAGTTGAAATCAGTGAATTAGCTCTTAGTTAAAAAACCAGTTTTGGGCCAGGGATATAGTGCAGTGCACAGCTCCTGCCTGGCAAGCACAAGGTCCTGAGTTCAATTCCCAGTGTACCCTTACCTATATCCACACAAAAATCAATGCTGACTGAGCCTGGATGAGTGCTTAGTTTCCTTTGGATCTAAGCACCTGTGCTTAGGCTGACTGGTGAGGTTGAGAACCTGTAGCTCCAGGATAAACCTGGAATCTGGGATACCAGTCAAGATGGAATCTAGAGCACCAAGATGCTGAGCTTTCTTCTTCTCTCATTGGATTCCCTGTCTCCAGGAATTTTGAAAGAGATACTAAGAATTTTCAGAGTTCTGGAACATAACAATTCAAAAGGTGTGTAAGGTCTGAAATAAAGCAAATCTCATATCCAAAACAGTTGGAATCACTCACCTAGGGTAGTCTGTCCCAGGACTCTGAAAAGTTCTGTAGTTGGCATCTTTTTCATTAAACTGGGAGGGCAGAAACTCTCATCCTCTGGGGGGCTGGCATTGTGAAATGGGTGATTTCATGTCCTGGTTAGGAAGCTCTAGTTTCCAGACATAAATTTCTTTTTAAAAATTTTTTTTTCTTTTTCGTTTTTATCAGTACCAAGGATCAAACTCACTGCTGCCTGATTGCAAGGCAGGTGCTTATGCCGCTGAGCTAAATCCCCAGCCCCTCCAGACATAAATTTCACAAACACAGATGTCTGGCCCGGACCCCTCTGTACCTACCCTGCCCCTGGGCTCCTTCTCAATTCTACCCTCATGTCAAGGGGATCGAAGAGAACCCTCCTCTGGACATGACTGCTGTAAATCCATTTTGTGGCAGCCTCAGAGCGTTTGAGAGCAGAACTGACTTCCAGGGAACCTCTGACGTTAGCCTTTTGACTCCTGGAAAGCCACTTGAAGTTTCCACATGTACAAAACAGCTCCCATTACCAGGATGTGGAGTGAAACAAATAAGGCCATGAAACAGCCCTTTGAAAACCTCCCTAGGCCTGTGCCCTCAGCCTCTTTGTGTTCTCTGGACTCTTTCAAAGATGAGCATTTAGGGCGGATTGCTTCAAAGCCACTCACGGTAAGTACTAGTTGAAAAGAAAGCCAGGTTTGGAAAACTGCAAATACATCCATGCCTACACCATAATCCCGGACCATTTTCTTCTATTAACTTGAGTCATTTTTGTTTGTTTGTTTTGAGATAGGTTCTTGCAATATAATATACGCTGGACTCAACATTAAAATCTTTCTGCTTCAGCCTCCCAAGATACAGAATTACAGACCTGTGCCGACACATCCAGATCCTCAAGTAACTTTTGAAGGGAAAAAAGGGGAAGCTGGGTGTGGTGGTGCACTCCTGTAATCCCAGCACTCCGGAGGCTGAGGCAGGAGGATTATTGAAAATTTGAGACCAGCCTGGGTTACAAAGTGAGCACAAGGCCAGCCTGAACTGCACAGTGAGCCTCTGTCTCAAAGAGACCAAAAAATAAATAAAATAAAATAAAATGAAAAAGGGATAGAAAACAATGAGTAACATATGGAGGGGGGAAGAGCCATGGGCGAAGAAGTCTCAGTGTCTGCTCTGCAATTTGTCCACATAGCAGGTGACTTGGCATTTATTTGGTTAATTTGATGGTTGTAGACAAACATAAGATAATTCCAGGGAGAGACATTAGCATTGGGACAGACTCACTCAGGTTTGCTGTCTAGAATTATCTAATTACTGACTAGCAAACCTTCATTTCACTTGAGGCTAGAAAGTCACGGTTTGGTGTCACTGGGAATACTGTTTGGATACGCAAGGTGTATTTCTGGTTTAGTGCAGGAGATGTTTTTTAGAGTCTTCTTTAGTGAGCTCTATTTTAGAGAGAACGCTACAGAAGAATTCTAGGCCCACGTTGTATTTCATCTGAGAGTTTATGTTCTTGATATTGCCTATGTATTTCGTTATGGATTACTTGGCACTACCACATATTTTAAACTGTTCCGTGTTTCATTCGTTAGTGATGGGAGGAAGATTACGGCCTTCAATCGTAGTCTTCATAAAGGAGAGAAAGGAAATTGGTTGGTTCCTCTTATTTATTCATCTTCTCTGACTTCCTCAATTTCCCAAATTACCTTCTGGGTTGCATGCCCACCAGAGTGGTTAGCATTCTGCTGGTGTGGGAGTCCATTTCCTGTTCTCCAGGCCTGTTAAGTGGAGTGCCACACTGCTTTCTTCAAATTAAACCTCTCGGAGCAGCCTTACTAAGAGTTACAGCAGTGGCACAATACCTACAGGCCTGACTTACATTCAGCGGAGGCTCAATGCAGCTCTGTGGGCTCGGGTGTTAAAATGGTGGCCTATTATCCTAAGGGTCGGAGAAAGCACACCAGAAAGCAAAAACATAAAGTAACTCTGCAGTGTATTGTTCTCAGGGCAAAAGGGTTTCAAATCTAACAGCACAACAAAAGAGTGAAGAGAAAGTGCTTTTTATCACCCTGGAGGAAAAACCTGCCTCTTTGCCAAATCTCCCCTCTTCTTGGAAAGGATGAAGGGCTTTTATAAGGTGGGGGGGAGGGGGAAGAGCAAGCAAATACGGTTCCATTCCCGAGTCAGGACCTGCTATTTCTTCGTGGGTACAGAAGGGCACTTGTGCATGTTCAGTCAATAATAGGAAAGAAGCATTTACTAGCAAAAATGTGGCAGGCTTGGAGCAGGTACACATCTCTCCTTCCCTTCTACCATAAAATGAGTTTCGTAGAGGGGTATTTGTTCATTCTGCCAGGACAATAGTAACAGTGTTCTAATTTTCTTTGTATTCTTGCTTTATCATCCTTTCATAATGATAAAAACTAGTGTGTAGAATACCCTCGGTGTTAGAAAGCCTGTAGATTTCAGATTGTGGGGAGACCTGGGATTTAAATTCAAATTCAGTTCGTTAGAAATAAGAGTAATAATATGGTTTACATGAATCAGCTTGGTTTTTCACACCACAGTGGTTCTCAAACCATGGGCACACCAGAATCCCCCGGAGTGCTTGTTAAAAGGCAAACGGAGGAGGTATAAGTGTTTATTCCATACATCAGCGGTTCTCACACTTGGGGGCGCATCACAAACACCTGGACGGCTGATTAAACCACACACTGCGGAGGCCCCCTTCCCCGTTTCTGTTTTAGCAGGGCTGGGGCCCAGGCACGTGAAACTGCATTCCCAAGTTCTCCACGATGCTGATGCTGCCAGCTGGAGAATCACACATTAAGAACCACTGGCAGAGCAGTGCTGTTCGAAATATCTAAAACCCTGCCCCGACTTGTGTCAGGTCTGAAACAAAGCAAGAAGAGTCTTTCATACACCCTGGGGAAGAGACATGAAGGTCAAATACAGAGCTAATTTTAGAATGGCAAAGGGATTTGCTGGCACAACAGTTTCATAAGGATCTTGTGTAACAGAATAAATTTCCTTTCCCTAGGTTCCACTACATAATTCTGAGTTACTTGAAGTAACAAATAACTTATTTGTTAGGAGGCTTGGGTTCAAGAATAAATTATACCCTGTGCTATTCCTGTGATAAGTCTTGGGGGTCTTTCACTCCTAAAATGCCTCACATCAGGTCTCCAGCATTTTGAGATTTTTCCCTGTGGCTGGATATAACTCAGGTAGGCAGGAACACGCTCAGGTCCTAGCCTGACTGTAGTGAAACTAGGGTGGTTCTGAGGTTAGCGGGAAGAAATGACTCCTGGAGACAAGGAAAACTGTGATGTTCAAATTGTACTTTTAAGTAAATTGCAATTGCAGGACACAAAAGTTATCTAAGGTTATGGTGCCTTTTTTGCTTCCAGGAAACACCCACACATACACACACACGTAATTCCTAACGATTGTAAAGATACAATATGCTGTCAATTGGATTCTGGATTTTTCACCTGTGTCTTGAGCCTGTCTCTTCCTGGCACGGCCCCATCTTCATGAAAGCAGTGATATTCAGTTGGCAGCATAGCCCCAAACTTCAAACACACACAAATGCTCTGAGTTTTAACCTGCCTGCCAAGGGGGTTGCCTGACAGATGGTAGGACTATATCCACCTCCAAGACACTCCATGCCCGTGTAAAAACCTCCTACCCCAGGCTATAGCGTGTCTCACTCTGTGAATGCTCCTACTCCTTTTCTGGGTGTCTTCTTCTGCCTAATAAACCTTCCCAACATTTTCACTGATGTGTCCTGCAATTTGTTTTCTCTGATAAGAGTCAGAAAAGCCTACAGTCTACCCCATGGAAGGGATGAGTTGATGTCCCCATCTTCTCTTTGGGAGACGTCCTTGGATGATAGCAGAGGAAGAGGACTCAGGGGTCATCTTCAATCTGTCCCTTCTACAGAGAAGTAGATCCAGCCCCGAGTAGTCAAAGGAGGTGACTCTGGGACAAACTGCACAGTTGTAACGTGGCCACTTGGTGACGGGACTGCATTACAGAGGCCTGATATGTATGTTACCTTGCCGGGTCGATGCCGCATTGACACAGGGCATGCCCTGTGTGACCGGTGTATGGAAACACAGCATTCAAGTAGTAGAGGAGACATTATCGGAGCTGGCAGCTGAGAGGCCCAGCACCACCCTTGAGATCCCCCCGAGCGTGCAGTCTTGCTGGGAGGCCAGCCAACTTGCTGTCTGCTGCAGTGTGGGTGAGGACGTGGGAGGAAAGGACCGGGTGACGAGAGCGTAGGAGGACAAAGAGACTGGAGAGGAGTGGAAAATTTGTTGAAGGGTCTGAGGAAAAGGCGAGTGAGCCCCAATTTAAAATACACAACTTGTCACCTGCAGCACACTGGGACCTCCTTGCGCGATCACTTAATTGTCACAGTCCTGTGCTGGCCCTGGGCGGGCATCTGATGTAATCCCTACTGTTCACAGGGGAGCCAATCCACAGGGCACTGCTCCAGGCTGCCATGGCCCAGGGCATCCAGTGGAAGGGAAGGGAGGATTGAAAGGGCGAAGCCAGAAACCACCGCTCTGTTACACAAGACCCAGCTTCTCCGGGGACCCTGGACTTCCGCTGTCCCATTCTGTCTACCCAAGAGTGGTCGTGGCTTCCTCCCCTTATTTGTGGAAGTAATTGCATCAGGCTCCTTCTATTACAATTATTTAAGAGTAGTTTAGGTTTATGGGTTAGATCCTGGCTAATACAGGCCAGCATTATCATTTCTTGTGAGTTTAGGAAGAAACTGAGGCTGATGTAGTTGAACGGCTTGTCTAAGGTTATTACAACCAGCACAGGATGAAATTATTGTTCAGAACATGAAGCTGCAATGCTCAACACACTACTATGTGGTCTCCCGGAATGAGTATGAGGCAATTACAAAAAAAAAATTTCATGTATGAAATGTTGCTAATGAAGATAGTGGTAAGAAGATGTTGCTCTGACCTCGCATATTCTCTGGAATGGTGTGTGCTTTCTGTCGTCTTAAATCTTGGGGAATTAATTCAATGCAGGCACTGGTGCTAATCTTTTATTATTCTTGGTTGATCACAAGAGGTTACTTATTTTTCCCTCATCTAGCTGCAGTTTGTGAAAGTGTGGCCTGAGCCTTGTGCTGGAACTCAGGTTGCTATAGAAACCTTTGACTGGAGGCAAATGGATCACGAAGGCTTGTTAATGAGAATTTCTCTATAATACCTCTGGGCTCAGTCTGCATGAGAATCTAGGGACGGCTCATTCCTTTTTGTATTAGTCAGGGATCTCCCTAAAGACAGAATCAAGAGGATATGTATGCATGTAGTAGTCACGTAATATTTGACAGATAGAGGGCAGCGGTTCTCAAGGAGTGGCCCCATAGTAGCTGCATTAATATCAGTAAAGGAATTGTCAGAAATGCAAATTCTTGGGCTGCATCCCACACCTCTGAATCAGAAATTCTGAAGCAGGGCCCTCCCAGATGAGTCTGCTGCACGTTGGAACTTGAAAACCAGTGGTGAAGACTACAGCAGTGTCTCTCAAGTTGGGATCCATAGATCCTCCAGGTCAACACATGCACTCTTAGGAACACGACATTTTGCCAGAGAATTAAAAAATGCAATCTTTTGACAAAAATGCAAAAACAATTTAGTATATTCCAGGGAATCAAAGTCACCAGTTTGTAAACAAGTACTGCTGCATTATTTCTTGGTCCACAGGTGGTGTGTATGTTGGGTTTGTGTTACTACAGAGTAGAATTACGTAGCCACAGAAAAGCAAGATGCCTTTGTGCCCGGTGAAGACTGGTTGGGTAATGTTGTTGCACGAGTTCAACCCTCAAAAAGTGATGGAGAACTGAGCATTGCTGCGTGTGACACGGTGTGCACCCAGACTCAGGGGACCCTGTTCTGGCTGTCAGTGCCTGACCAGGCGCTCAGTTTCAACAACCAGTGTATGAGTTTAATGTTAATAACTTGATTTTTGTTGATTTTGTGTTTTGAATATCTTTAATTTGTAAGTTGATTTTACTTTGGAGTTGTTTGTAGCCCAGGGACCGGAAATTGAAATTTATATTTGTGTGTATTTAAGTACCATAATAATGAACATAATTTACATCAGCTTAAGAGCCTACGCAGTTGTTCCCTTTAAAGGAAATTTGTGGGATTTTTTTTGTATGAGTAAGAATAGGCTAATTTATGCAGCAATTAAAAAAATTAAGTTAATTTACCTAACAGAAGTTGAAGCAGTTTTACCAATTGAGGTCATTCAAGTACCCAGACTGAGGGGGTTTCATTTTGATTTGTATTCTTTTAAAAAATATTTTCCTGAGTTCTAATTTATATAACATCACAATATATCATTTTAAAGCACATAACTAAGTGGCATTTAGTATAGGTCCCTAGTTGTACAATATGTCACCATTATCAGATTCCAGAACGTTTCAGAAAGAAACCTGTAGCCATTAGAAGTTATTCTGCATTTTCCCTGCCTCCTGGTCCATAGCAACCAATCTGCTATCTCTGCATTTATCTATTTTGTAATCATACAGGTATCGCCTTGTGTCTGGTTTCGTTTATCTAGCATAATGCTTTCAAGCTCATTCACGTGGTAGCATGTATCAGGCAGGACTTTGTTTCTCTTTATTACTGCCTGATATTGCATGGCATGGATATGTCACATTTTATTTATCTGTGTATTAATTGATGGATATTTGGGTTGTTTCTGCTTCTTAGGTGTAAGTGTTGCATGAGTTTATATTTCTAATTTTCTTTAGTCAATATCCAAGAGTGAAATTACTAAGTCCTAAGATAATTCTATATTTAATTTTCTGAAAAACTGCCAAATTGGTTCCCATAGTGCTGTACATAATATACATTTTATATTCCTCTCCATAACAGATGAAGGTTCCAGTGTCTCCATATCCTCTTTCATATGTGTTATTGTCCATTGCTTTGATTGTAGCCACGCCAGTGGGTGTAAGGTGGTTTGGGTTTGAATTTCCCTGTTAGCTAAGTCTGTTGGCATCTTTTCATGTGTTTATTGGTTACTTGTGTATCTTTTTTAGAGAGATGTCCATTCAAATGGTTTATTAATTTTTTAAATTTTTGTGGTGTTGGGCACATGCTCTGCCCTGCCTCACAACTCTCCTTTTTTTTATTTTAAAAAGTAAAACAGAAAAAAAAAGGTTAGAAATGATACAGAATTTTTTTTAAAATTTTTATTTTGAAGGTAGTAAAATACAACAGAACAAGACAGAATAAAGCCAACTGAGACCGTGTAGTGAAATTGGTACAGAACTTCACAGCAGGTTACCAGGATAACAGTAATAGATATCACAGTATATCTCATTATCTTCACAATAGTTGCTCTTCAATCATGTATATCAAAATAAAATGAAATACAGAACATTATAGAACTTATCAAAACAGAATATTGAATAGAGCAGTACCATTAATCAGAAAAACGCAAAACAGTAATAAAAATATTTGCCTTCAAAGGGATTGTAGAAGGAAATCCCCCTTATTTGCTATGATTAACCTCCCAAGAGATGCTCAGATCTCTGGTTCCCATTTGCTAATGGGGGGCAGAAGAAAGAGGGTAGGGGAAGTGGGATGATTGACTCCCAGCCCGTGTACCAGCAGGCTCACTGTTGCTTAGCAGGGAGGCAGGCTGGTTGCTTGGTTTCCCAGCATCCTAAGTTCCAACATGGCGCGGATCTCGGGTGACACTGGTGGTTCTCCCCCTGGAGGGACTGCAGCCCAGAATTTCAAAAAAAGAAAAAACAGCAGGAAATTAACACAAGTTAATATATTGCATATTGTTGTCTTAGAAGTAGTTGTTCAGGTTATAAGATCTACTGGAAGCAAGGAAGGTAGAAATTTTGAAGACACAAGAGTGGGCAAAGAGCTCATGAACAAAATGCAAACTGCATGGGAAGTACTTCAAAGAATCAACAACCGGAGTCTTATTTTATTTAAAAGTTTTTGTTTTTTTATTTAAAAGTTTCTTCAAAAGAAATCAACAGAGTGAAGAGAAAACCCACAGAATGGGAAAGAATTCCAGCCAGCTGTCCCTTCTACAAAGAACTTATATCTAGAAGATATAAAGAACTGAAAAACATCAGACCCTCCAAATTCAAAGACCCAGTCCAAAAATGGGCATCTGAGATGAACACGCGCAGGTGAAGATATACAAATGGCAGATAAATACTTGCAGACATGTTCAACATCACTGCTCATTCTTTGTTTTTAATCTACATTTGTCTTTTTGTTGTTGACTTGTAACAAATTGTATATTTTGGATACTAGACACTTTGAAAACATCTCACATTCCATGGGTTGTCTTTGTGCATTTTGTTGTTAATGTCCTTTGATGTACAAATTTTTTTAATTTTTGAAGCCTAATATATTTAGTTTTCATTTGCTTACTTATGCTATAGGTGCCACAGCTAAGAAACCTACTGAGTGTCCTTGGCAACCACAGCAGTGGAAGTGTTATAGCGAAGTGTGCCCGGATTTTAAAGCTTTCACCTGGCCAGTGTGGGCATTACTGATGCTCACGTTTCATTTGCCACGAACTGCCATGTGGCTTCACTTAATTAAAGGGGTAGAGAAATGGACACTTGATCATGTGACTCAAGTGGGGAAAACCAGAATATTTGGTAAATATCACTAAATGACTACCATTCAATTCAATATTAGAGAAAAGCTCCCATACACAACATATCTGTTTTTTGTTGGAATCAAAAGATCTGTCTTTATTGAAATACAACTGGATCTTAGGTTCTTGTGTTTTCTCAAGGATCTACAGAGAAATGGTCACTTGAAAAGTTTGACTTCTTCAGCAAGTTTAAGACAAAATACATTTGTTGTGTTACTTGGTGCTTTCTACATAAGGAAATGCATGGCAATTCTTAGAATTTAGTAACAGGAAGACATTTATTTCTAGATAAACATATGTGCTTCCCTTTTATTTTAGACTGAGAAATATGTTTCTATTTTTACTTTTGTTGCTAGGAAGCTCAGAGCTGACGTTAATGACTGTCTCATATCTTCCCAGTACAGCTAACCCTCTCTTCTTCATATATTGATTGTTTTTGTTCTGAGCTACATTGTGTGTATGTGTGGGGTCAGTTAGTTGATAAATAATAAATAATGACATTGTATTATTTTATACAAATATAGCTTTTTGGGAAATATGTCTAATTTTCATGAATTACTTTATGTTCATGTGTCAAACATACCACTAATAAGACAGGAAATTAGTACAAAGTAAGTGAAGTTTTAGGAAACAGATAAATTTGTCACGCGTTGGTAATTACATGACACTTCAAATTTACATTTTTGTATGTGTGCCGTAGTTTTACAATGATAAACCTTAAAAATGTGCATGCAACTGGACTCCAAATTGAACTTCCAGACTTTTACCCTAAGAAAATAATCTGGGATGTGGGCAATGATTAATGGTAATATATCAGCAAATGTGCTGAAGTCTCTAGTTCGCGCTTTAAGCATATCATCTCATTTAAAAGGTAAGTACTGCTGTAAACTCATTCACAGATCATATACCTCAGGCTCAAAGAGACTAAACACAAAAGTCTCCTGTCCTGGAAATCCCTCAGTCCGGATCAGAAGGCACATCTGTCACCTTCTTCTTGCTCTGGAGCACTGTCAGCGCGTGCCCTTCTGCTCAGGTGAGCTGTGTTCCTCATAACTACATAGCCCAGGGCAGGGAGGTGGGAATCACGGTGTTTGCTCCAGGGCTGACTCACGAGTGGGAAATATTTGTTCTCTTCTGATCCATCTTGTTTGGAAGAATGAGGAGAGCTGTAAGTCTCACAGTAGCAGGAGTTCTCTGTTTTATCTTGCTCTGAGCTGTCCCTAATGGCCTTGAAGATGCTTGATTGTCTAATCTGTAGGAGAGCTCTGGGTATTCCTGCTGAGTGGTCCATTCTTTCATATTCCTGACTCCTGATGTATTTCTCTAGGGTGTGTTAGAGGCTGGGATGGGCTTTCACTGTGATTCACCTTAGACAGGGTTTGGTAAAAAGTTGGCCCAGATTTTTGTAAGTGACTAGAAAATAAAATACATTGAAGCAACCAACCGGTTTCTTCCTCTCTAAATTGTTGTCTGATTGGATCAATCTGCTAAGTCTTGGCATTTGTTTCAAATTATAAATCAGCTTTTTTGCATGATTCGACTGATAAGAGACTTTTATTTCAAATGCACACCATGTATCAACCTATTGGTTATGCATGTATTTTCAGTGTAATATTATCATACATGTACAACACTTTTTCTTAAACTTTATACATCAAAAATTTCTTCATTAGTTTGCACAAATGTCATTTTTATCCATCAATTTCCACTGCAGTAAGATGCAGCTGATTTGAAGAAGCTGAAATTTAGTTCAGGTGTTGTGTTAAGGAGGATGGGGTTACAGAAATGTAAATTGGACGTTATTATTGGCCATTCTTGACCAAAACCATTTTTTTCTCCTTCTGTAATAACGTCTGCTTAGGAAAGTCTGATTTTATCAAGTAAAATTTCTCTAGGTTTTTTTACCATATTCAGATGGTATTACTATACCATCTAGTATATCAGAAAAAAATTCCTTTTATAAGCCTTAAATTTTTTCTCTAAGAAATGTGACATCCTTTTTGACATATGAATGGAAGATACCCTCCCCCATACTACCATCACCGTGGAGGCCAAATTATTGAGCAAATGTATTGGATCTTGTCCTCTAAGTGCCTGGCTTGTAATAGACAAGTAGGATAAAAATTAGGCAAACAAAATGAGTTTGCCATCAGGTGTTGGTGGGAGCCACCCTTCCCCAACTCTGGAGAGACACGTGCTTCCCAGAAGGCTGTGCGGCGAGGTGCAGGGGCCAGCACCCCGGGCCTCCCTTTCAGGGACCGGGAGCCACAGGATGCCTGCACATCACCTTAAGAAACATCTCTGCGCTCTTTCCAATTCTTTTTGGTGAAATGCTGTGGTTCTAACACTAATGACTCACCAAATATTGTTCCTTTTCTACTCTTTTCATTTCTAACCTATTTTCCATCCCTCTTTTCCTCCCATGGGCACGTTGAGAAGAAATACCAGGCATCTGTGTGTGTAAGATCAACTTTGCTTTTTAAAATTTTTACTGTCAAGAGGACCTCGTACTTCAGTCACTGGACCAAGACCACCAGACCTAACTGCCTTCTCTCTACCCACCTCCAGATCCGTGTGTTTTCACCCATTCTCCCTTCTCACATCCTGTCTGAGGAGCAGAGGAGTCCATTTTCCCCTACAGTTCAGATTTTTCTTGGTCTCTTCTGTTCTCTCTGCCCTTCTGGAGCCCAGCCCAGCACCCTTTCTTTCTCTTGCATCTTTGGTCTTAAGTTTTTTTTTTACTTCTCCATTGATGACTTCGGGGCCTATGAACGTCCTCCTGCTTCCTCCTGTAAAGAAACAATGTGCTGTCTTTTCAAGTTGCTCCTCTGCCATGTCAAGCTCCCTCTGTTTTATCTCACAAATTCAAGCCTTTCCATCTCTCAATATGCTGCTCAAGTGCGTGGTGCTTTCCAAGTGGGAAGGACTTGCATTCCTGCTCTCTGCTTCCTCTTTACCAAAATCTCTCCCCATCCACAGGAAAGACCTTCATCCCCAGAACAGTTTTTCCCCCTGCCCCTAGTCCCCATGTGTTATGGACTGTGCCTAGATGTCCCTCCAAAACCTCATGCAGTCATAGGTAGGGTTTTTTCAGAAGTGGCTGAGTCTAGAGCTAAGATTAAGGGTGTGTGATTGCTAAATCAGTCCACTGATTGGTTTGGCACCCACTCTGATCTTGATGACCTAGAACATAAAAGGAACAGACTTAGTGCTTGGGGAGGCTGAGACAGGAGGATTGCTGCAACTTCAAGACCAACTCGGGCTACATAGTGAGCTCAAGCACAGCCTGAACTACATAGCAACAGCCTGTATCAAAAAACCATAACAGGGGAGCAGGGCAGAAAAATACTGCTTGCTTTGCTATCTTCTGTCGGTCATGAACCGTTTCTCCTCTGTAATGGTGGTCTGCCATGACAGTCTGCCTTGGAGCCAGCCTATTATGGACTGAAACCTCTACAAACTGTGAGTCAAATAAACCTGTTCCCCTTTAATGTTGGTTGTTGGGTGTTTTGTTATAACTAAGACAGAATTTGATACCAAGAGGTAGAGTCATGGCTATTCCTGAGCATGGGACTCACACACACATACCTAACAGCACATCTCCCTAATCACCTGGAGGGTCCTCCAGCCAGTCAAGCTGAGACGCCTCCCTAACTGTCACACCCTGCGCCTCTGTCCTTGCTGGTTGCAGCTCACACCGCCTATCTTGGCTCACACTATTTGCTGCCTGCCGTTTCCTCGGTAGATGTTCCACATTCCTGGCATCTTTGACTTTTTGAGGTCTCTACTCACCTTTGGCTTTATTCCCACAGCTTCAAGCCTGCCCTTTTGGGGACTTTTTGCTTGGTCTCCAGGGCTTTCCTTTGAAATCTTGGTGGAAGCCTTTCTGCCCCCCAAACTCTTGCATTCTCTGTGCCAGTAAAAGCAGTATCACGTGGATGGTGCCAGGTTTGCTGTCAGTGGAAGCAGTAGCCAGACCCCCTTGCACCATGGTATCAGCCCCTTCTGAATAGCTGAGCATGGTCCAAGGAATCCTAAGCAACTAATTCCCTAGGTGGCCATTCTCTCTCTCTCTCTCTCTTTCTCTCTCTCTCTCTCCACCTAAATTTAATTTTTATTGATTTTTATTATTTTAACTATCTCATTTAAAATTTTTATTGGTATATTTTAGATATACATAGTGATAAAATTGATCATAGGGAATTTGTACTTGTACATGATATATCTTGCTTGTTTTTTCCCATTTCCTTCTCCTCTCCTCAGCCTCTCTTTGCCTCTTCATTTATAAAAACTTTGTTTCCATTTTTGCTTCTATTCATTTTTCTCTTGTTCCTTCTCCCCACTCTCCTTATCATTTGAATATTTTCTTTCCATTTTGCAATATCTGTTATATATTTGGTTGTTATTTATACTTTTGGTTTCGCACATCATACACACACATGTGTTTCTGATTTATTTCACTGAAGAATATGGTTTCAAGGTGCATCAATTTACCTAGAAATGTCTCAAGATTATCCTTCTTTATGGTAGAGTAGTACTCCATTTAATAAGAAAACCCCATAACTTCTTTTTTTTAAAATTTTATTTAAAAGGAAAAAGAGAAAAAACAAAGCAAAACAAAGCAGTGTAAGGGTACAAGTAATACAGAACTACAAAAAAAAAACAGTAAGAAATCACCAGTTAATACATTACATATTATTATCTTAGAAATAGTTGCTCAAGTCACAGTATCAAAGCATACAAAGTGGACATTCAAACAGTGAGACTGCAAACAGTTGTGTTCAATGATCCAACCAAAAACATTAATATGGTCCGCTATTTAACACCCCTAAACACACTTGCTGTTGTATCCTTTAGAGCTCTTTTTTTTCCATCTCTTTTTTACAACAAAATTTACACATTTTGGGTTTTATTACTCCTTAGTTGTTATTATTTTTGGGGGTGGAGAGAATAAAGTCAAATATGGCAAAACAAAGCTGTCAGTCAAAACCAAGGATAGACATAGCACATGATGTAAAAACAGAGTACAAGGTTATCAACAATGGTTACCATAGTGTCTCTTGTTTCCTTAAAAAGAATTGTCTATCTCATTAGGTATTATAAAGTTGAACAAAACAGTAGAGAACAAGACCAATAAAACTTAAGCATTGTAAACATTACAGGACTTCCAAAGGAGACAATAATCAAACCAGAATGGGCATCTTAGTGACTCTTATTGCCTTCAAAGTAGTTGCCTATACCCTCAAACTTGATACTATCATACAGAATTGAACAGAGTCTAATCAGTCAAAACAAGATGGTGGGAGTATTACTGGACTTCAAAACAAGTTAATAGGAAATCAAAAAAAGTTACTATTATATACCCTGCTAATTTTTTAATTTTTCCCCTTAATTAAAAAAAACCATGAAGAATAACTAAATAATTTTTTTAATGAATAAGGGAGAGTTTGAGATAAAACAGGACATAATAATATAACAATACAGGTCAAAGCATGACTGTTTCAGCAACCTAGTGCTTCACCACCAAATAACCTGACTTAATAGTAGTTACCATAGTGTCTGTCTTTTTCCTTGAAATATTTGAATAAAACTTCATATACTATAGCTTCAAATATTTCCATATCAAGAAGCCCAGAATAAAGCCTGTCCAATTAATAAGTGAAAACTTTATAAGGCTTCATGGCCACATAATGGGGAATCATGATTACCACATATTTTTATATATTTGAATCATTACTTACATTAGGGAAACTATTCAGTATTTACACATGTGAGATTGATTTATTTCACTTATGAGTATGGTCTCAAGCTGCGCCCATTTATTGATAAATATCTCAATGTGATCCTTCTTTATAGCTGAACAATACTCCATTGTATAGAAATACCACAACTTTTTTATCCATTCCTCAGTTGATAGACACTTGGGTTGTTTCCAAGATCTGGCGATTACAAATTGTGTGCTATAAACATAGGTGCATATATATCACTGTGGTATGATGCTTTCAGTTCTTCTGGGAACATGCCTAGAAGTGGAACAGCTAGAATAAATGGGACTTCCAATCCCAACTTTTTGAGAAATCTCCAGACTGACCTGCACAAAGGTTGTACCAGTCTACACTCCCACCAACAGTGTAGGAGAGTTCCTTTCTCCCCACAGCCTCTCCAGCATTTGTTGTTGTTGGTTTTCTTGATCCTGGCCATTCTTTCAGGAGTGAGATGGAATCTCAGTGTGGTTTTAATTTGCATTTCTCTAATGACCAATGATGATGAGCATTTTTTCATGTATTTATTTGCCATTTGTATTTCTTCATCTGAGAAGTGCATATTCATCTCAGATGCCCATTTTTGGATTGGATCTTTGAATTTTGGGGGTCTGAGTTTTTTTAATTCTTTATATGTTTTAGAGAAGAGTCCCTTGTCTGAGAGAGAGTTCACTAAAATCTTTTCCCAGTTTGAAGAAAACCCCATAACTTCTTTATCAATTCATTGATTGATGGACATTTGGGCTGTTTCTAAGATTTGGCTATTATAACATGTGCCACCATAAATGCAGATGTACATATATTGCTGTGATGTGATGCTTTTAATTCTTTCAGAAAGAGACCAGGAAGGGGAAGCACTATGTGAAAAGGAATTGGTTTTAGTTTTTTGGGAACCTCCAGACTGATTTCCACAGCAGTTGCACCAGTCTACATTCCACCAACAGTGGAGAAGAATTCTTTTTCTCCAAAGCCCTGCCAGCATTGGTGATTGATTTATTGATAGTAGCCAGTCTTTTTGCTGTGAGGTGGAATCTCAGTGTTGTTTTAATTTGCATTTCTTGGATGACTGGTGATTTTGAACATTTTTTCATACATTTGTCATTTTTACTTCTTCATCTGAAAAGTGTCTATTTCAAATGTCCATTTTTGGACTGGATCTTTAAATTTAGGGGTCTGATTTTTTTTAGTTCTTTATATATGATAGATATTAGGCCTTTGTCTGAGGAACAGCTGGCAAAATTTGTTTCCCACATTGTGGGTTGTCTCTTCACACTGCTGGTGGTTTCTCTTGCTGGGCAAAAGCTTTTTAGTAAGATGAGATACCAGTTGTTGATTCTTTGTGATGGTTCTTGTTCCACTGGGGTTTTGTTCATAAAGTTTCTGCCCATACCAATGTTTCAAGAGTTCCTACCTGTTCTGTCTTCTAGAAGACTTAGTGTTTCTGTTTTAATATTTAGATCTTTGATCTATTTCTATTTTAGTTTAGTGCATGGTTAAAGATGTGGGTCTAATTTAATCTTTGGCATGTGGAAAGCCAGTTTTTTTCCAGCACCATTAATTAAAGAGGTTATCTTTCTTTTAGTGAATATGTTTGGATCCTTTGTAAAATATAAGGTGGCTGAGTGTGCCTAGAGTTTTTTTGCATCTTCTAAACTGATACTGATACTCAGGTCTTTTTTTAAAAAGACTGTTGCCAGTACCATGCTGGATTTTTTTTTTTAAGTCACAGTAGCTTTGTAGTATAATTTCAAGTCAGGGATTGCGACGCTCCAGGTAGGAGCCTTTGTTGCACAGAATTGCTTTTGCTATTCTAGGTCTATTCTGATTCCAAATGAATTTTGGGATTATTTTCATGAATTCTATGACATATGCTATTGGAATTTTTATCATGATTGCATTAAATCTGTATAATAATTTTGGATGTATTATAATTTTCACTATATTGGTTCTTCCTACCGAAGAACAAGGGATACTTCACCATTTTCTGATATCTTGTTTGATTTCCTTTTTTCAAAGTACTGCAGTTTTCAATGCAGAGGTCTTTTACATCCTTTCTCAGACTGATTCCTAGGTATTTCTTTTTTGGATATATGGGAAAGGTATTGTTTCCTTAATTTCTTACTTTGTTATTGGTGCACAGGAAGGCTATTGATTTCTGCATGTTGACTTTGTATCCAGCTACACTAACAAAATTTGTTATTAAATCTGAAGTTATTTTGGTGGAGTTTTGGGGGTCTTTGACATAGAGAATCATGACACCTGTGAATAATGAAATTTAATTTTTTTCTTTCTTATCCTTAGTCCTTTTATTTCTTTCTCTTGTCTAACTGCTCTGGCTAATGTTTCCAGAACTATATTGAATAAGAGTGGTGACAATGGGCATCCTTTTATTGTTCCTGATTTTAGAGTGAAAGTTTTTGGTTATTGTTTATGTAGTGTGATGTTGAATGTTGATTTGTCATACATGGCTTTTATCAGATTGAGATAAAGGCCATTTATTACAATTTTCTGCAGAGTTTTTATCATGAATGGGTGTTAGACTTTGTCAAATGCTTTTTGTACATCTATTGAAGTGATCATATGATTTTTGTCCATGGTTTTCTTGATATATTACATTTATTGATTTGTGTATGTCATACCATCCTTGCATCCCTAGGACAAATCCTACTTGGTCATAGTGTACAACTAGCTTGATGATTTGCTGCACTCTGTTTCCCAGTGTCTTATTGAGGATTCTTGCCTCTATGTTCTTTAGGGAGATTGGCCTGTGATTTTTGGTTTTTCATTTGTTTTGCTTTATTTTTTGGTTGAATCTTTCTCTAGTTTTGGTATCAGGGCAATGCTTGCTTCCAGGAATGAATTTTAGAGTATTTCTTCCCTTTTAACTTCATTTAAAAGTTTGAGAAGTAGCAATGTTAGGTCTTCTCTAAATTTCTTGAAGTAGTAGCGCTGCGTCTATCAGATTCTGGGTTTTTCTTTGTTGGTAGATTTTTAATTATATCCTCAATTTTATTGACAGATACTGTTTCTTTTTTAGAATTTTTATACCTTCTTGATTCAGCTTTGATAGTTTATATATATCTAGCAATATGTCCACTTCTTCTATGTTTTCTGTCTTATTAGGATACAGGTTTTCAAACCTATGCTTCTGATGATCTTCTGGATTTCTACAGGATCTGTTGTAATTTAACCTTTTCATTCCTAATTGCATGGATTTGAATTTTTTTTTTTTTTTTTTGGTACTGGGAATCAAACTCATGAGCTGGCGCTTGCCAAGCAGATGCTTATGCCACTGAGCTAATCCCCAGCCTCTGAATTGAATCTTTTCTTTCTTTCTTTTTTTTTTTTTTTAAATAATCTTGGCTAAAGATTTGTCAATTTTATTTAATCTTTCAAAGAACCAACTCTTCAATCCATTGATTCTTTGTATTGTTTTCTTAGCTTCCATTTCATTAATTTCTGCTTTGAACTCTATAATTTCCTCTCTTGTATAAGCTTTGGTGTTGATTTTCTCTTCTTTTTCTAGAAGTTTGAGGTTCAACATTAGGTGGCTTATTTGAGTTAGTTCTGTTTTTCTGATATGGGTATTTACCACTATAAATTTCCTTCATAGGAATGCCTTCATTGTGTCCCATAAATTTCAGTATGTTGCACTGGCATTATCATTTAATTGTGGAAATTGTCTAATTTCTTCTTTAATTTCATTATGATCCATTGGAGGGTATTATTTAATTTTTATGTGTTGGTTAAGTTCCTGTGGTTTCTTTTATCATTGATTTCCAATTTCATTCCATCATTGTCTGATAATATACATAAAATAACTTCAACTTCTTTGCATTTACTTAAGCATGTTCTATGAGCTAGTATGTGGTCTATTTTGGAGAATGTCCTGTGTGAAGCTGAGAAGAATGTGTATTCTGATGGTGTGGGTTGAAACAGTCATCTACAAAATGTAGACATCTACAAAGTCCATTTGTTCAAAACTTTGGTTTGGTTCTGATATTTCATTGTTGATTTTTTCCCAGTTGATCTGCCTCTTTATGATAGTGGGGTATTGAGGTCTCCCAATACAATCGTATTAGTGCTTATTTGATTTTTTATGTCTGTTAATATTTGTTCTGTATATTGGTTACACTTGTACTTGGTGCATATCTATTTAGGATTGTTATCTCTTCCTCTTGGATTGTTCTCTTTACAAGGAGGTAGTGACTTTCTTTGTTTCTCTTAATCAGTCTTGGCTTGAAAAACCACTTTGTCTTCAAATAGAATAGCTACCACTGTTTTCTCTGGATTTCTGTTGCATGATGCAGTATTGTTTTCCCATCCTTTGACTTCAGTCTATGAATTTCTTTTGGAATTAAATGTGTTTCTTGTATGCAGTGTATTGTTGGACCTTGCTTCTTGATCCACTCTGTCTGTCTGTTTCCTTTGATTGGTGAATTTAGACATTGATGATTATAATTGATACATATATTGACTTATCTGTGTCATATTATTTTCTTATTGTTGGCTCACCTTTTTCTCCCCTCTTTAATTGCTTGCTTAGTAAAGCTGTTTTGTCTCAGTTTATGGAGTTATAGTCCTTGTTATCATTTTATAGAACATTTTAGAGTGCTGACTTCATGAATTTCCTCATGTCTTCTTTGTCATGGAAATGCCTTATTTCTCCAATTTTGAAAGATAGTTTTGTGGGATACATCAATCTGTGTTGGAGGTTGTTTTCTTTTAGGGCTTGAAATACATCACTCCAGATCTTATTGACTTTAGGATTTGTGTTGAGAATTCTGCTGTGATTCTGATGGGGTTTCCTTTATAGGGGATTTGTTTGTTTTCTCTAACAGCTTTTAATATTCTGTTCGGGTATTGAATTTCTGGAATCTAGACTATTATATGCCTTGTTGTAGTTTTTTGTTTGTTTTTTTTTTTTTTTTTGTCACGGCTAGAGTTTTATGTGCTTCACTTATTGCATGTTAAATTCTTTTTCCTGCTTTGGAAGTTTTTACTATTACTTCTGTGAACAGGTTTTTATGTCATTTGCACTATCTCTTATTTTTTCATTGACTTCAATCAATCTTATGTTATTCTTCTTTCCATCATTTAGTAGCTGTTGGGTTGATTTTTTGGTGGTCCCTTGATATTTTTAAGATATCTTTCTTTTCATTATTTACAACTGAAATCTGTCTTCTTTTTTAAAATTTTATTTAAGGAGAAAAAGAAACAAAAACAGAAAAAGGGTACAAGTTATACAGAATTTCAGAAAAAATAAACAGTAGGAAATCATTAGTTAATAGATTACATATTGTCATCTTAGAAATAGTTGTTCAAGTTACAAAATTAAAGCATATAAAGTGGACGTTCAAACCGTGAGACTGCAAACAGTTCTCTTCAATGATCCAACAAAACTCAGTAATATGGTTATCTATCTTATACACTTAAATATACATGCAGTTATATCCTTTAGAGCACTTTCTTTTCCTCTCTTGTGTGCAATGACAATTACACATTTTGGGTTTTATGACTCCCACAGTTCTTATTACTTTTTTTGAAGAGAATAAAACCAAATGTGACATAACAAAACAGAGTCAGTCAACTCAAAAGGATGGACATAATACATAATGTAAAAACAAAATACAAGGTGATCAACATTGGTTACCATAATGCCTCTTGCTATCTTAAAAAGAATTGCCTATATCATCAGTTATAATAAATTGAACAAAACAGTAAAGAACAAAACCAATAAAACCAAAACATTGGAGACATTACAGGACTTCAAAAGAAGATAATAGTCAAACCAGAATGGGCATCATAATGAATCTTATTGTCTTCACAATTGTTGCCTATTCTCTCGAACTTGGTACTATCAAGCAAAACAGAATAGAGGAAAATCAGTGAAAAAAAGATGGTGAGAGCAATAAAGGGTTTCAAATCAAGTTAATAGGAAATCAAAGTGGGTTACTATAATATATCCTGCTATTTTTTATTTTTCCCTTAATTAAAAAGATAAAAATAAAAAAGTAAATAATAAAAAAAGGAGATTGAGATAAAAGAGGACATAACAACAAAACAGCGCAGGTCAAAACATAACCATTTAAGCAAAATAGTGTTTCACCACAAGATATCCCAACATAAAAGTACTTACCATAGTGTCTCTTTCCTTGAAATCTTTGAGTATAACTTCATATACTGTAACATCAAACATATCAAGACAATGTAAAACCATTCAAGAGAATGACATTATTACAGGGTATTTAGAATCAACTACCAGAAAATGAACAATGGTTTCTGTATAATCTCCTTGTCTATAAAAGTTTTTGTTTATATTATCATATATAATAAAATCCAATAAGATACAACATGTTAAGACCGATGGAGACAGAAGAACAAAAGCTTGATGGGACTTCAAAACAAGATGATATTAAATCAGCACTAGCTATTATGATGTCTTGGTTTCTCCAAAATGGCTGTTCCTACCATCCAACCTTCTCTGCTTCATTTCTGTTGAGCTCTTTTTCTGTCATTGGTTGTCAGTTTGTCTTCTTCATTTCGCTTTCTGCTCCATTCATTGTGGCCTCTCTACCACAGTTTCTGGAATCTTGGCATTTTTCTTTTTTAGAATATCCTGCAGTATTCTCTGTAGAGTTGAATTGGTGGTTGCAAATTCCCCTAGTTCCTCTTTATTCTGGAAGCACCTTGTTTTTCCATCAGTTTCTAGGGACAGTTGTGCAGGATATATCAATCTTGGCTGGAGGTTATTATCTTTCAAAGCTTGAATTATTTCCCCCCACGCTCTTAGTGATTTGATGGTTTGTGCCGAGAAGTCTACTGTAATTCTGATGGGTGTTCCCTTGTAAGTGATCTGTTTCTTGTCTCTGACAGCTTTTAATATTCTGTTCTTATACTGGATTTCTGGAATTTTGATTATTATATGCCTGGGTGTAGCTCTGTTTGGGTTGTAGGTGGCTGGGGTCCTGTATGCCTCATACACCTGAGTTATCTTTACCTTTTGATAAATTAGGGAAATTCTCCTGGATTATTTCTGTGAATAGCCTTTGTAGTTCATTTGTTTGTGTCCCTACTTCTTTTACATTCTTAATTCTTAAGTTATAGATCATCTTATCATCTTCTAGCCTTTGTATTATTGCTGTTTGTTTCTTTGTTATTTTTAAGAAGTTTTTCATTTCATGCTCCCACCTTACAAATCTGTCCTCCAGTTCAGATAATCTATCCTTAGTTTCTTTCAAGCTGTTATGCCAGCTTTCAATAGAGTTTTTATTTTCCTGGTAATCTCTTTGAACCTGCTTCACGTATTCTATGTTTTCTCTATTTTTTCCATCAAACAATTCTCCCCTTTTTTTCTGTTCTTCCATTCCACCATCTGTTTTTTCTTGGGCGGTGCTTAGCATTTCTCTAAGTATTCTACTTATATCTTGTTTTACTTCGTTAAATATTTCGCTTTTGAACTCGTCTATGAGGCTCTGGAGATATCGCTTTATGTCTATTGGTGTCATGTCTGATATTGCATGTTTTCTGTCCTCATTCTCCTTTGCATTTCCTTTCCTGGATCAGTGTTCTCAGGATTGGGGGCCGAGGACCCTTTCTTGTTACCTCCTCTTCTCATATATTTTGTTCCTTCCACACAGGCATATATAGGAGGCCCAGTTTCTTTCTTTGTCGGTTACAGTTTGTTTGAATTGTGTTGGCTAGGTGTTCCTGCCCATTGCAGTGTACTGGGTAGCTTCTGCTGGGCCCGCCCCTCCAGGTCAACCTACTAAAGGCTTCACTGCTAGGGTGCACTGCCAGGCACTGGTTTGGGCTAGCCTACTGGGTCTTAGTCCCTGGCGTCATCCAGGCCAAGCGCTCCCCACCAATCCTGATTGCTTGAGAGGGGAATAATGGACTAAAGACACTGCTGTGTCCTGTTCCAGCTAGTCTGCCCGGTCCCAGAATGTCCTCTGTTGGAGCCTCCTAGTCTATGGAAGGGTCCCCATTCCTCTCACTCACCACAGGTCGATGCAGAGATCCCCACCAGTCCCACTCTCAATTCTGTTCACTGATTCCCGCTCTCAGAGTTTTTGCATCTCTGTCCCTGCTGTGCCGATTCAGACACTGCAGTGGTGGTAGGAAATTCAAATTGCAGTTTCCAGAGTTGCGGGTTCCAGCTTCGAGGCTGAGATTTTATCTGTTATGGTTATAGCATTGGGATTGCATTTCCAGTTGGTTTCTCTCAGCTTAGTTCATTCCTGGGTTGGCCGGGTATATCTCCCCTTGCTTAGGACTCCTCATACCGCACCATTCTTAGATTCTAAGCTGGCTATCTCAGAGAGCCTCCATAGCTGCTGTTATCTATCCACCATGTTCTCCTGGAAGACACTGAAATCTGTCTTCTAATGTTGTTATTATGTCTTCACATTCATGTATTCCTCTATGTATACTTTCAATGGAATGTTTAATCTCTTGGATATCTGTTTGAATCTGTTTCATGGATTCTATTTCTTTTGTATGTTGGGCATCCATGATTTCCATCATTTTCTTTTTTTTTTTTTTTACCGGTACCAGAGATTGAACTCTCTACCATGCACTTGCAAGGCAGGCGCTTATGCCGCTGAGCTAAATCCCCAGCCCCTATTTCCATCATTTTCCAAAGCACCTCTTTTATTTTAGTTATATCTGTTCTAGACTCACTAAGCACATGTTTCATTATGCTCACCATCTCTGTAGTTTCCTGAGAGATTATTTATGATTTGACTTTTTCTAGAGCTTTATTCATCTGCTTTGTTACTTCCATTGTTACCACTTCAGAGAGTCCAGACAGCTGGCTTTCTAATTACTCCACCTTATTGCCACCTGTGTTTGTCTTTGGTGAACTGGAAATCTTGGGTTGCATCGTGTCTTCTGATTTTTCTTTTAGTTTAATTCCTCAGCTGATGCTTGTGAATTGCTTATAGCTTTATTGCTATTATTTATTTATTTATTTTGTACTGGGAATCAAACTCAGGATCTCATGCTTTCCAGGCAGGCACTGTGTCACTGAACTAAATCCTCAGTCCTATTGCTAGTATTTAGAACCTATAGGAAATGCCACTACTTCTCCGAGACATCTTCCTTGTGTTGCTAGATTTTGGATTTTGAGTCTACTGCAAGATCCTTCCTCTTCAATTTATTGGGGATAAGAAGTTGCTGCCTATTTAGCTTGGTCTCTGGTTCTTTGGCACTGGCCTGAAGTACTGTTATGACCTTTAGGCAATCTCAATCTTGGTATACCAGAAAGAACACCTGATTAGAATAATTACATCACCTCAGCTAAAATAGTATAAGCAATAGCATCAAACATAGGCTAGAAAATGACAAACTGGGATAAAGATTAATTTGCCACTTTTAATTGTATAAACTAGATTTGTAGTTATATAACAAAACCTAAAATGAACTGGAAATTGTGTATAGCAAATAAGCTCTCAGTATGTTGCTTTTACCCTTAGGGAAGAAAATCTAGAAGGGGGTGAGGAAAAATAGAGAAATAAAAGAAGTGGAAAAGATTAGAAGCAAGATTTGAGTACAAAGGATGATTATACAAACTTTGAGAAACTGGTGAATAAGACAGGAGGGAAAGAGAAAGAAGAAATAAAAACAAGAGCAGAACAGAATAACAACAACAAAAGAACTAGAAACCATGTTCATTCTAATATAAAAAACCAATCAAGAAATAACAATACAAGAAGAAAAGAAGAAAAAAACCCGTCCACTTCAAGATGTGTTTCCGCTGTTACTGGTAGACCACATGCAGATAGAGCCCATATCTGAGTTGATTTACCCCAGCAAGCCAACCACAGCTTTATGGGTAGTGTATAATCTCAGCAAACTGTACCTTTGTTTCACTGAAGTTCAGGCTGGTTTCTGGCTGTGATTTGTTTAGCTTGTAATGTTCCATGTGCCTCCTGCCAGCTTGATCTCAGCTTCCTGACCTCCCTCTGACTTGAAGTCAGCCACCTGACTTTGACACTGGTAGTTGTTAGATGGAGCTGGTTCATAGCCGTTCTAAGTTCTGAGCTCAGTTGTCCCCTCTTTGAAATGGCTACTGGCCAATCACTCTTTCCTGGAGGATGTCTGAACCTGAATAACTCACCAACCACTGCATTCCAAAGTGTCCAGTGCTCCATTCCACTGGTACATTTCTCTGTGGAGGCCTCAAGGGTCACCAGTAATCACCATGAGCCTGCAGGTTTGAGTCACCCCTCGCATGCAGTGAGGCCAGGCTCAGAGAAGAGCACTGCCCACAACCCCCTTCTTCTTTGTTGAAGTCTCTCTCCTCTTTCTCCCTGCAAGCTTCAATTTTCACTTCAGATCCTTCCTGGTTTCTGAAAATCCCTTTCCTCCTTCTTGCCTTCCTTACATTGTTACATTCAAATGTCTGGACACCAAATCTCAGAGGCTCTTTCTCTATTGCTCAGTTCTTCTTTGTCTTCCTGGAAGGTTCAGGGCTCTTTTTTCAAATGAAAAATTTATACATGGAGCCTACAAGGCATCTTTCTTTTTGCACTGTCAAGTCATGGTGCCTTCCTTTTAAGGGTGGTATTCTCGTCAGTATTCACACTTCCTTTGGCTATAGCTTTGTACATGGCAGGGCAAAATTTAAGTTTTTCAAAATTTTTTGGTCTGTTTTTGTACCACTTTTCACTCTAAATTTAGCCAGCAGTACTCATGCCACATCCTGAGTGGTGGGCTGCTTTGAAATATAATCTACCAAATCAATTACTCTACTGCCCTTAATCCTAAGTCTTTTGTAAAGAATCAGGAGATGGGCAAAATGTGGAGAAAATTTTGGCCAGAATGTAACATACATGGCCTCTTGTCCAACTACCAAAGGATTCCTTGTTCCTAACTGAAACTTCTTGTGCCTGGCCTTTACTGTCTACATTCTTGTGGACATTCTGGTTTTCTGAGGTCCAATGAAAATCACCCATTAAGTTCTATTTATAGCATTTTAGGGTTTCTCCAGTCCACATCTCTAAACCTTTACAAATCCTCCTCCAAGCCTCAAATCTGTGTTAATTAGGGTTCTCTATGAGAACAGAATCAATAGAAATATATGTATGATTATGCAGTGAGATTTATTAGGTGTGCTTACAGGAACTGAAGCAGGAGAGTTCACAATGGTCATTTGTGGGATCAGAGGCAGAGGAGTCCTCAGTGGCTTGCTGCCTGCTGGAGAGCTGGAGTATCCAGTAGCTAGCTGCTCTGTCCTAGAAAATGGAAGCTGCAGAACAAGAGAATCAAGGATGCAACACCAGTTCAAGGTTGAAGGCCTAGAAGCTCACTGAAGAGTTGCTAGCGTGCATCTGCATTGGAAGGCTGAAGAAACTGGAGACTGATATATAAGGGCAGTGGTAGCAAAGGACATTGCAACAGTTCAAGAAGACAGACTGGTTAACTTCCTTCTTCTTTATTTTTTATTTCATCCAGGCTACAAGCCTATTGGTTAGTACCACCCACAACTAACATGGATCTTTCCCCCTCAATTTACTGGCCCACATGTCAGTCATCTACAGACATACCAGAACTGTGCTCTACTCATCCACTAGGTGTTTTTACTTCAGTCAATTTATTTATCACAATTAACCATCACAATTATGTCTGGAATTACATTAAGAAAGTAAATAATTCCTTAATTAACAAGTTCTATTCTAGTTCTATTTGAGTTCTATTCTATTCTATTCTGAGTTCTATTTGAGGGGAGTCATTAGGCTTGCATTATTACATGGCTTAGCATTTAGTATCTATCCATTTAATTTTCATCTTTTGCTTGATTGGAAGAGAGAGATAGGAGAAGGGTCTACCAGTAAAAAATAGAAGCTTACATCAGCCTTTATAGGTCTCTGTTACTCAAAGAAGGACTCTTGACATTCCAGTAAATATTAAGGTTTTTTTCTGTTTCATTTAATGTTGCATTTCTCAGTAAGGATCCTGTGGGTAATTGGCTAGGATAGTTCTTTGACCATTCTAGAATGCTAGGTCAGTACCTCTGGGGAGGTCAATAAAGTTTGAGAAGACACTATTCTCCCATAAATGCTTATGTATTATGGCAGGCAGAATTCTAAGATGATCCTTAATAGTTATACCTTTGTATAATCTACTCTCCCTGAGTGTGGGCCTGGGAATATAGTGAATAGGATTATATTGTACAATGTGTCAAAAGGGAGGGTATCCCAGTGGATTTGACTTAATCAGGTGAACCCTTTAAAAGCAATGTTTTCTTTGGAGGGTTCCCAAGAGAAAAAGTCAGAGATCTGAAGCAAAATGAAGATTTGATACACCATTGGTGGCTAGAAGGTGGCAAGAGAGATATGTGACCATTGTGGGGGAGCAGCCCCAGCTGACAGAAAGTGAGGAAAAGGGACCTAGGCCTATAGCTGCTAGGAAATGAATTCTGTCCACTACCAATGAATCTGGAGGCTTCAAACGGAATCAGAGTAGAGAACCTGCTCATGCTAACCTTGGGCCTACAGAACTCTGAGATAACAAGTTTGGCAACTTGTTATACGGTGGTAGAAAACTAATATCCATGTGTTTGGCTTTAAAAAGTACTGTAGACTGTATGGGAACAGTGGTGCACATCTGTAATCCCAGCACTTGGGAGGCTGAGATAGCACGAGTTTGAGGATAGCCCGGGCCACATAGTGAGTTCAAGGCCAGCCTGAACTGACAGCAAGACCTTGTCTCAACCACCCCCCCCCCAACCCCATAAATACTGTATACTTATCCCCCAAGAGACTATTGTTCTCAGTTATCAGATTGGCACCTGCTTCATCCTGGAACCTGGACCATGCCTGGGATATTCCTTGCTGCGGTAGGACTCAGTTAATGCCTGTCTAGTGAATGAGTGATTCTGAAGTTTGCCTTTGGAGTTAATTCATTTTATGTTGCCATTAAGTTTTAATGAAAAAAAGTTTTTTTTTTTTTTTTTTTTTTTCTCAATGTTCTAGAGGTCCAAGCTCAAGAGGCCATAGCTGGTGATAGTCTTGCTGGCAGAATCCCAAGGTAGTATGGGGCATCATATGGCAAGAGATAGGGAACATGTATGGGTCTCTTCTGGTCTCTCCCCCTCCTTTTATGAAGCCACCCCAGTGACCTAATTTAATCCTAATGACCTCCTAAAGGCCATTTATTTATTGCTTCTGAATACTATAGCTGGATTAAAATTTGACCCTTAAATTTCTGTGCCCTCATAATAGCATTATACTTCACCACATAAAACCTTGGGAGACATATTCAAAACACTTCCTTACCCTGGCACCACGGGTAGATGATAGCAAAATGGTAAGAAAAAATCTTAAATTATCCCAGTCAATAAAATAATATTTGTTACTATCTACTTTGTTCAAAGCACTAATCTAATAGTTTCACAAACTGCCTGCTAGTTTTTGTCAAATTTGATTTTTGTTGGGCTTCTCTAAGAGGTTTCTTTCGTTGGCAAGGATTTAGTGAGACTGAGCCTTATCAACATGTAATTTTATTACTGTTAACTTATTAATGCCCACATGTGCATTGTCTATTAGGCTTGGAAATGGCAAGGCAATAAATTTAATTTAGTAATTATTTTTTCCTAATTCTCAGGATAATCTCAGGTCCCTGCAGTAAAGGACAGAAAGCCAGTGGTGTTAGTGTGATGGTTAACCATGAACTTGTCTTTCCTAGTACTTAGATACAGCATTGAGTGGTTTAGTGTTGGATCCTAGAGTTGGAATGCTGGATCCAAGTGTCACCTGTAATCCTTACATGGATGTGTCTGTCTCCTTGCTTGATCAATGGTATGATAACAGTATTACCTCATGAAATGGCTGAGGGATGAGCCAATCCTGTCGGTAACATGCTCAACACAGTGGCTGGTTTTAGATAGCTCTAACTATTAGTGATTTTTACTACAATAGAAAAAAGATCAATTCCTTTTATTTCTTTTATTTATTTTTTTTTTTGGTATTGGGGATTGAACTCATGCACTTTCCAGGCAGGTGCTTATGCCACCATGCTAAATACCCGGCCAAAGATCAATTCTTGTAAATTTCAGGAACTGAGGTCTCTTTTCTGAACACAAAAATGGTAGGCATGAAGTTTGCCAAATATAAAATGGCTTACTGCTACATTTTCATGAGAATATCCTCCTGGATATTCTTATAGGGAATCCTTTTGTGGGGTGGGCAAGCATGATCTCTCAAGCATCACTTGTCCTGGACCAAACAAGGGCAATGGCACTGGCCCTCAGGGTTATTTATCCAAGGTTCCAGATCCCCAGGCCCCACCCTAGCCCTCGAGCTCAGACTAAACCAAATTGTTAGGAAACCAGAGGGCTGCCTGGGGGTTTGGGTCTATGGTCAGGTGTCTTAAGTTCTTGTGAGGCCAGATATTTCCTTTGGTGGATATGTGTTACAGATAACAGAGACAGACAAGAGCCAGGCAGGAGAGGCCATGCAGAATTTTGATTTCAGAACCACGCGAGAAACTCGAGGAGGCTGTTCATGGTCGAGTATCTCTGGAAGAGTGGAGGAGATTTCCTTAGACAGTGATGGGAAGTGCTGTGAGGCTTGTTTCTCTGTAGAACCGAGAGGAAGGGAAAGAACTCTGTGTCAGGAAAATCCACTCACTGATCTCTCAGAATCTTGTTTTGAAATGGCATTTAGATTTCAGCAACATGTTCCCACTTGAAGAATGAAAACATTGGATAGAGCCGGTATTTACCAGTGTGAACTTGTTCTGGCATCCAGTGTATTTTTTTCTACATAACTGCCATTCTTCCCATCTTCTCCTCCAAGCAAATCATTGTGAATGAGGTATTTCAGCTGGGGGAGATCTTAGCTGTTTTGTTCAAAATAGGTTGCAGGTGGGAAAGGGGAGGGGTTTCCCATGGGTGGCACATGGAGACTTACTGTCAACAGGGACTGTGTGTACATGCAGCCAGAAGGATCCGGGTGACATGGGTATCTCTGACAGTTTTGGGGATTCAGGGATTGGGCCTCCTCCTGGTGGGAAGTTGGTCTCATTAGGTCCCAAGGGAAGGCTCTTGAGGTGGGCACAGTAAGGATCGTCACGGTCTCAGTTCGGAGCTGGGTGGTTTGGTTAAGTCCCAATCACCACAGGTGTGGTTGTTTCTGCTTTTTATCAACATGTTTGTTTTTGAAGGTAGTGGTCTATTGTGGGGGGTGCTTTTATGGGGTTATCATGTAAAACATGGGACCCTGGTTAAATCTGAATTTCAGATAAACAACAAATAATAGTTTAGAATAAATATTCACAAGTCCTTGAGACTTACCTATATTTAAAAATTATTCACCGTGTATCTGAAATTTGAATTTAGCTGGGATCTTATTTTATTTTGGCTCAATCTGGCCCTAGTTCCCTTGGGCCTGGTGACCTTGTTTTATTTTGGCTCAGTCTGACTCTACTTCCCTTGGACCTGGTGACCTGTGCTGAAAAAAGGTAGAAAATACCAGGATGATATTAGGGCTCATTTGGGGGTAGTTTCCTATGGTGGTTTGTGGTGGCAAAGGGGCGCCGAGGAGCTCCCTCCCCAAGAAGTCTGCAAAGTAGCAGAAAGCTGTTTGGAACAGAAAGGAGCTGATAACCTGATTAGAGGAAGGGGACGCCTGCATTCCTTCCTCCTGGCCTCATGGGAAGACTGCCTGGCAGGAATGGGCCATCAACCCTGCCTCCTGGGAGGGCCACCTCCGCTGGCCCTGGCTGCTGCTCTGATAGTCTGCTGTGTTGTCACCTGTGGGAGCCAAGGGCTACCCTGCAATCCTGACCTGGGAGGTGACTCCCCTACATCCTGCAGGGGCAGGGGAGGCACCAAAACATCTAGCTTTGAGGGCTGATAGCAAGGAGTGACATCAGAATCCAGTGTGAAGACTGATACATTTGGAATGGTTTAACGACAAGGGAAACTTTGTAGTCAGATGGATCTGGGCTCAAAGCCCAGGGGTACCGCTTGCTGGTTATTGCATCTTGGAACTGGGCTCTGTTTCCTTGTCTCTAAAGAGGAGTTGATAGTGATACAGTGCTCACGAGGCTGTGGCGTGGGTTAAGTGAGAGTGTCTTCAAGGCTTTTAGGCGTGTGTATGATTTGGTACCTGCACAACTGTTGATAACGCTTATTGCCCCATGAACATACTAGCCTGAAACACCTCACACCACCCACACGACCATGTTTGTCTCCTAAATCTTGCCTTGTGCTCCTGGAAATAGGAAGTGTTACAGGATTCCCTTTTGAACAACAGACAGCTGGCTGGCCATCCCTTGAGGTTCATTTTTTAAGAACTCTGAGGCACCAAGGCAGGGGCAGGGTTTGGGTTCCTCATGACTTCACGAGCTTCTACTCTGAACCTGTATACATCAACATCAGATCTTAGGACATGCAGGTGCTTGCTCTGCAAAGCCAGCTTCAGACAAGTTCCCATTTGTCCAGTTAGACTGCAGTCCCATACCCTTGAATAAGGACTGTGGGAGCCACTCCTGGGCCAGAGAAGAAACTGAGGGCCTCGTATGCCAACTTCTCCCTATAGAAACTACCAAATTTCTTAAAACAGTGACTGTGTAAGAACATAGAACAAATAAAAAACACAGAAGATATTCTTATACGTTTCAGCATCGAGAAGAAGACTCATATTATGTCAATAGCTCTGTGCTTAGTGGAATGTGCTGATGTACATATTACAGTAAAGGGGTGAATTATAGGAGATCTTTAATGGAGCTGATGGGCTTTTAGAAAGGGCATCAGGAAAAGTTCTAGTGACATTTTAATGCAGTTGATTGCACATAAGGATAGGGAGGTTGGTTTTAGGAGCTAGAATATACACTGTGGGCCACGGAGGCTGAAGCAGCCTGGGAATTCAGGCTCCAGGGTCGGGGAAGAACCAGTGCCGCCTCAGGCTCACTCCCCTCCCTGGCAGCTGGAGCCAGCTCTGCTGCTCAGCCTGCCACTGCCCCCAGAGAGTCAGCTGGCTGGTGGGTTGGCTGACAGGGCTGTTGTGTGCTGAATTCCTTTCCAAGGAGGAGGAGGAGATGCCAGCTATTCCATACATCATCCGCTGCCACCTGCCAAGGAGGCGAGAAACTGCTGTGGCGAAAACAGCATTTACTCATTCCTTTGTATTGGGGTCTGAATACAAGCCAGAAGCAGTGGGGCTTGTTAATAAGTCAGTTGCAAATCATGCTAATGGAAGTGCTAGCATCTGCATCAGGACTGGGGAGCTGGGTGAGTGATGCTGAGACTCTCAGATGTCACCTCTGCCAACACCGTGTTTTTAGACCTGTTCTAGTGCACATCATGGTGGCTAAATGTGAACAGCCAGGAGGGACAGGCAAGAAACACTTTTATGCCTTCCTGTGATGTGGGCTAACAGAGACCAAAGTTTTTACTCTGGATCTCGTGTCATCAAGCTGAAGGACAGAGATGTTTTGCTTTGGGCACAAAGATGAAGAGCAGAAAAGTTAGCAGTGCCACCTCCACGCTCCACACTCAACCCCTATGCAGTTTGGGTTCCTTGGACCTGTGCCATCTCTCAATGTGGCCAAATTAGATGTCATACTCACAAAGGACCCACCATGCCCAAGGGGGATCTTTTAGTCCTGAGATACTGGGGTTTGGCATTGTCTGTCTCCTCCCTGCCTTGATGTGTCCTGCACTCAGCCCTCTGTTGGCTCAGATCTGAGTTCATGCTGCTCCCAGCGGCCCTTTGCTCCTGCGGACTGTCACACTCCGCCGTGTTGCTCATTTCCTCTTGCAGTAGGTCACGTGTGTTTGTGGAACCTCACTTCCTCGGCGATGAGGGGTTTTGCAAGAGGCGTAATTGTTGCCCGCAATGGACAACTCAAGGCATGGTGTGCAGAGGTGACAAGACTAATTCCTTCCTGCTTTCTGTGAGCCATGTGCAGGAAAACGGATGTAACCATCTTCCCACTCTCTACTGTCCAACTCCTCTCTCAGTCCCACCTTGCCTCAAGCCCACGCCTGCACCCCTCCTTCTCTCCTCAGGTGACTGGTAAGTTTATGAGTTAAACATACTTGCAAGGGCCAGGATGTTTTAAGCCATAGTGGTGAACTGGCTTCTCCCTACCGCCTCATTCCTTGAGTCATGGCCCTGCCCTACTCCAGTAAGAGCTGGGAGGAGGGAAGATTCTCTGATGACACAGAGAGTCCTTAGCCTGAAGAGCAACTTACCTGTGCCAAGTCACTGTGTAAAACTGTGTGTCTGTGTGTGTGTGTGTGTGTGTGTGTGTGTGTGTGTGTGTACATGTGCTGGGGCTCGCCAGGGTGTCAAGGATACCCTGAGGTCATGATCTTTTCTTTCTTAGGTCCAACCAAGAACCCCACAGAAACTTTGCCAGGTAAGGAAACAGGATCTTTGGAAGTCATTTTTCCTCAGGCTCAATGAGCATTCTTGATCTTGCCCATCTGAGCACTTTCTTGGAGTATTTCAAAGGTCAGAGTGCAATTGGCTAAACCCTTTGCACAAGCCTTTCCCTTTCTTTCAAATTCGTGTTATCCCAAAACTGTAAAAGGAAACACATATGCCTTTGAAATGGAAGGAAGTCCATTCCTCATGATTGTATTGAAATGGGAAATAAAATCCTTCGGCAAACTCCTTGCTTCCTGTGTCCCTAGAGAAGGGATCAGTTTGGGAGACAAGGATCTTGTCTCCAAACATTACACCTCCAGCCAGCCAGAAAAGAGGATTCATGCCTTTATTTATAATGTATTTACACAGCTCAGCAGTCATTGAAGAAGTCTGTTTAATGAAATGCTGGGCTTGTATTTAGATGGGGCTGTTGGAAATCATTATGAGTAAACACGTGTAGAGATTTATTTTCCTCCCCCCAGAGGTCCTTTGGAGGTCTCTGAAGATAAATATTTGCATGGTTTCCAGTTTGCATTTCCCCAGCCTACTGTGGTACAGAAGCAAGTGGTTTGCCCCCTTCTACCGAGCTTGTTAATATGCACTGAGCTGCTCTCCTCCCAGGCCTGGCTGTGACAGTCCCGCCCGGCCACAGGGACAGTGGCTGGGTGGCAGCCATCTACCCAGCATCAGTGCAGGCGTGGGCTCATTCCTGTTCTGAGCAGGGGAGCAGGTCAACTCGAATCCAGTGACTTTTGCTTGTGTTCACGAAGCCCAGTTCTATAAGAATCTGCATTTGCTACCCTGGTGTTATGGAATTCAGGGTGTTAAACATACTTCTCCAGAACCCTGAGATACTGGCATCTCTTGAATTCTCAGCGTATTCTTTGGGAAGCTGATTTCAACTTTCTTTTACATCATTTGTTTTTCCTCCATACTCTTAGTAATATTCTAAAACCAAAAGATGCTAAGATGAAGATTAAAATAAAATATTTTTGAATGGTCTTTGTTTTCTTTCTATGAGGAACCACAGAATGCTTTGTACATTTTCACATGTACCTTTTTAAAAAAATTACATGTAGGGAAACAGACCCAGGGTTATTTCATAAAGGACGTGACTTCATTTTGGAGTCATCATTAGCATAAAATGGAGTTTATGAAGAGGTCTGATGCTGCTCAATTTATTTTACAGCTCCGTCCTTGAACATGGCAGAGGTCTCAGAATAAATTTAGGAAACATTTTACAGCTCAGCCTCAAAATGCTCTTTTACTGTAAAGTATGGCTGGTACTTACAAAGTACTGTGTGTGCAAATCTGTAATCTTGAACTGGCACACAGCCACATCAGCTGGTTTGAGGAAGACTGCAGCCACCTGTCAGGGATTTGGAAGGGGCAAAGGTCATGGGGTTTGAATTCCACCTGTATCCATATATCATTAGGGAGCCTGGAAAGCATGGCGGCTGCATCCTGCAAGATGCAGCATTTTGTGGTTTCCAAATGGTTGTTGGAAATCCAGGGGTGAAATTTTGCATGCAATTCTGCTTCTTGGGCAACTCAGTTCCCACTGTTAGTGAGCTGTCCTGCTGTGTGCAGAAGGCCAGTGAACTTTTTTGAGAAACTGGCAGTCCAGCAGACATTCTGGCGCCAGAAGGACAGCAGCGGGAACTGAAGATCTTTGTACCAAGAATAAAACAGTGCTTCTTCCTTGAAGGAGAGGGAGCTTTGGTACTTGGAAGACCCTTGTAGGAACTGGGTGGCAAAGCTGGGGGTGGGGGCGGAAGCCTGAGTTTCTCCGCCTGTACCGGGAAAGGGAAGGAAATTGGAGTTTTCTCGGTGAAACATGGAAGGATGCGCGGTGGGAAGGGTGTGGGGCGGGGAGATGAAAGCCCATCAAGACGCGTCTCTCGGCTCCTGGGGGAAACCCTCTCCTCATTTCCAGTGAAATTCCGGCCCGCTGATGTATTGAGTGAACCAGTGGAAATTTTTCACTGGAGCTGGAGGAGGAGTGGGGTGCTAAAGGAAGCACCACAGGCCAGTGCCGGAGCCGGAGGACATCGGACGCCCTGAGACTTAGCAGAATTCTTGGGCGAGGTCTTTGGGCATTCCTAGACTGCAGAATTGGTGTAGTCAAGACAACTGCACCCAGATCTTACAGGGCAGAGACCTGCACCTGGCGCCTGGGCCGCGCATTTAGCATAGCGTCCACACGAATTTATGTCCTTTAGACTCGCATCCCATCAGGCATTCCAAGCCACTCCCGTCCACCCATTCTGTTTTCTTGTTCAGAGAAATATGAACAGGAAGGGAGACTCGCCAGCAGCAGGCTTTGGACCCAGCGAAATCGCGATCGGGTGGCAGGGTGGGTGGCGCGGCGAGCGCGCAGCCAGCGGTGGGCATCTGCGGGCGAGGGCCGGGCGGCGCTGTCAGCGGTGGGCAGCGCCAGGCGGGCCTGCTCCGGGATAGCTGGCAGCTCCGCGGCAGCTTCGCGAACGTTGACAGGTTCTGCAAATAACAGCTGCGGAGCAATCATTCTGTTTGGACAATGTGGGAAGGACCATTGTTCACAAATTGGTCTCTTCAATAACACCTGCACGCACAGATAATAATCCATTGTCGGTTTCCTGGCTTTCAAAGACAAAGACAGCCGAGGAGGGAGGAGTGAGCGTCTTACTGGAGATGGCAGGACAACTTTGGAACAGAGGAGAGTGCAAACGAGGACTCCAGGTTCTGTTCCTGGATCCCCTGCGATTGTAATTCACCCTGGGGTCCTCATTTGCTGCTGCTTCTTTTATCCTAGCAGGCCACCAACATCACAGCCGCTAGCATCATTTCCTATGCAGTTGCTAAGCGTGCAAATCAGCGGTCAATGCTGGTAAAGAGTCCTCAGGAGAGGAAAGGTCACACGTGTGTATGTAAGTAGAAGGTTTATGAGGAGCAGGTGGTCGGACCTCTGCAGAGATTGCAGCATTAGCATGTCAAAGCCAAGATGGAACCAAGGTATATACCTACAGGCACAGTCTTGCTTTGGCTCTAGGATGCCTGAGTGAGCTTGACCCTTTTGGTCCTTCTGGGGGCACCAGATGCAGTCTCCATCTTTGTTTATACATCCAGCACCTTCCATGTGCACGATGTTTGGAAATTAAGGTCATCCTCTTGCCTGAGCCTCATCACACAGCATGAAGTCTGTAGTGAGTACAAGCCCCATTTGAACAGAACTGGAACCCAGGAACTCAGTGGGAACTTGAATCCTGTGCTTACTGGCTCCATAGCTTACATTTTGTTTACTACACTACTTTGGAACAACAACAGGTTTACTTACATTTTATTTTATTTTATCGTTGCCTTTTTCAGCCTTTGTGGAGCAGCTACTACCAGACCCGAGATTAGGGAACAGGTACATAAGGACACAGGACATACATTTCCTGCTCCTGCGGCATCCTCCTATGTGGTATCATTGAGCACCTTGGCTATTTACATTTCAATTCATTAAAATTAAAAACTTACAATTTACTCCATCAGTTGTAAACCAGCCATGTTTTTAAGTGCCCAATAGCCGTGTATCCCTAGTGGTGACGTCACATAGTGCAGGAAGCTTTATTGTGCAGTGCTGTATCCAGAGGCTAAGGGCTTAGTGAAGATTAAGAAAATCCCATTTCTGTCCTATTTACTACATTCTTGAAGTTCAGTTGGTTCTTGGTGCATATACGCCTCTTGCTTTATAAAAGGTAGCCCAATAGTTTTCAGCTTTATTGAGCTAAAATACAATGCAATAAATGCATTCACTTTGATGTACAATTCTATGGGTTCAGAGTAATCTAAACAGCCCTGTAACCAGCCCCAATCAAGACACAGAACATTTGTGTTTCACCATAATGTGCCTCATCCTCTGTACTCCTCTGAACTCCTGTTCCAAGCAAGCATGGATCCAACTCCTGTCATTATATAGTAAGTTTGTAGTTTCTGGAGTTTTGTATACATGGAATCATATAATATTCACTGTTTTGTCTGACTTCTTTCCCTTAGTATTATATTTTTGAGATTTACACATGTTGTGTGTATCAGTAGTTAGCTCCTTTCTATTGATTAATAGTAGTTTTTTTGAGTAGTATTCTTTTGTATGGATCTATTTTAATTTGTTTATCTGCTTAGCTCTTGATGGACATTTGACTTGTTTCCAGTTTTGGCTATTATGAATAAAACTGTAATGAACATTTGCATGCCAGTCATTGAGGGGACATGTTTCTATTTCCTAAAAGTGGAACTTCTGAGTCATATAGTTAGTATATGTTTGTCTTTATAGAAAACTGCCAGATTATTTCCCAAGTGGCTATGACATTTACACGTGGTTTAGTGAGGTTGTAGGACACAAGGTCAACATAAAAAAATAGATTCTAGTCCTATATTAAAGGTATGAAGAGTCAGCACCTGTTCATTAATATATGAAATATTTAGAGTTAAAAATTTCAATATATATGTATTACCCCAACATTGAAAACTACAAAATATTGCTAAGAGATAATTTAAAAGACCTAAATATAGGTATTGTGATCACTGATTAGGAATTTTATCTTGATAATAGTTTTTCTCAGTTTTTTAAATGGAAATTGATTCTAAAATGTATATAGAACAGTCAAGACACTATTGCATAGACAAAGTTAGATGACAGTCTCAAGATTTACAGTATGATAAAGCTATGATAACCAAGATGGAATGGTTTGGGCATAAAGGGATGTAGGTGGAGAATATTGGAGAAGGACTCGGGGAGGAAAAGACTGAAGGCTGTTTGGGACAGGGGAGAGGGTCAAAACAGTAGCTTTGAGCTGCTAGAGAGGAACATGTCAGGACTAAAGTGTCTCATTGGAATTGTTACTAATTTGTTTGCTGCCTCAGATATGTGATATAATTCTTCCTTGGGTGACAATCCTAAATCTTCAGGAAAGTTCTCTATCTCAGAAGATGCTTGGGTGAAGTAAAGTTTTTATAGAACTCCAAACAGGATAGAACCAGCATGGCAGGCTCAGAAGAACACAGAGAGACTGAGAGACAAGGAATATTAGGAGGACATGTAAAGTTCAATAGTAAGCATAGCAGAGTGAACTGATGACCAAAGTAAGGTTAGGTGTTTTAAAAAGTGTGGGAAGGGTTTAGAATGTTCCATGTGGTAGGAAGAGGAGGTTCAGATTAGAATCAGATTTTCTAGGTCTAGATTTTTTCTTTTGCGAAGGAGAATTTCTAAATCCAGGACTGGTATATTGTACAACTCTGGGAGGCACTGTTTTCATGTTCTCTAAATTCTCAGTAAGAGATAATCTCTGGAGTTGCACAACCCAAATTGGCAGACTTCACTGAATCTGGAAACTAGCATTTAAAAAAGTCATGAAAATATAAAGTTTACAATATCATCTCCAAAATATAGATTATCTCTTTCATGTCCTTCAACTGTGTCCCTAAAACACTGGTATGTTGCTTACTTTCCACATCTCTCAGATAAAAGACACTTTACTAGAAAGAACATAATGAAGCCACATTATCCAATGGGATTTCCGAAAGCAATCGTCTTTTTACCTGCAATCTTCTCTAATTTGGGGAAATAGAAAAAAGAAGGCCTCATAGCTGGGCCTACTGGGGTGTGCCTGTAATTCCAGAGCTTCAGGAGGCTGAGTTTCCCATTTGAGTGACTTTATTCAGCCAAGTTGGACATTAACTTGGGCAATATAGCAAGACCTTGTCTCAAAACAAGAAATATTACAATAAAGAGTTGAAAGTTTGGCTCAGTAGGCAAGTAGCCCTGTGTTCCACCCCAGTACCAAAGGAAAAAAAAAAGAGCCTCAATTAATTGCCTGCCTTATAATTTGCTTTGCCTAGGTTTCACATTTCAAGCCATCTACAAAGTCCTTCCAAATAATTAGCCATGTTCTCTATGGAAAGTGAAACACTTTTACTGTTTTTCAGTGTCTTAGGAGTAGCACCCTGATTTCTCTCTGGGGGATCATCCTCTCCTTCACTCTGGGGTACAGTTACCTCTTCTCCCAGTGCTGAGTGGAGCAGACAGAGCCATCACATTTCCTGGCTTTTCTGATTGGTTTCCAAGAGGGCACATGACCCAAGTCAGACCCATCAGAATGGGTCTGCAAATTGTGGAGAAAGACTTCCTGGAAGCCCTGCTAAAAAGCTAGCAGCATTGTCAATAACGTCTTCATCGTCCTTTAAGGGAGTTTAGTCTTGGTTTTCTTATTATTGCAAAATAAAACAACAGTAGAGGAGGTACTCAGTTTTTTTTGTTTTTGTTTTTGTCTTTTTCAGTACCAGGGATCGAACTCAGGACTGCTGACTGCCTGCTTGCAAGGCAGGCTTATGCCGCTGAGCTAAAGCCCCAGCCCCGTTTGTTTGTTTTTTAAAACCTTCTCCTCTAATCCATCCCAACTGCCTGTACTTGTTGTTAAGCTACCATGACTGTTGTTTCAGCCTCAAGTCAAGGCTGTGATAAATGACCTTGAAATGGCAGGGACTACCATGGCAGCCACCAAAAGCTCAAGTGGTGGCCCCATTTGGCTTGTAGTCTTCCATGAAGCCATTCAGGGACTGAGGCCCTTCAGACTTGTGGGTATGGCTTCTTCGTTGGCCTTCGAGTCCCTTCATTGATCAGGAAAAGGGGGAAGGAGCTGCCTTGGGGTTTACAGGGACCAGGACTGGATGAGGAATGCATTACTTCTGTTCTCAATCTTTATTCAGGTCTCAGTGTGTGGTTCGGCCAGCTGCACAGGAGGCTGAAAAAGATGCTTGAGTTATGAGCCCAAGAGGAAGAAGCCACATTGGAACTCCAAGATTTAAAACAGTAGTGATTTGTTATTTATTTCCCTACTTGAGTAGCCAGCCACAAAATCCTGTTCATTTTTATTTTCATTATCTCATCTTTGCCTCCCCGTCTTCCCAGCCACTGCTTCCATCCAGCCCCCGCTTTTTCTCTCCTCTGCCCCCTCCATTCTGCATTCCCCTCTGCCAGACTCCTCAAGGGCAGCTGCACCCTGTTCCAGCTTTGTATTCCTAGTTGCTTGTGAGCAGCTCATAAGCATCAAGAAATGTTTGCTTTGTGAAAAACTGACAGACTAATCTTTCCACACCGATTTCAGCTTGTCATCCCCTTGCTCAGAAGTCTTCTGGAGATCTTGTGCTTTACCTGTCAGCCCTGCAGTTGTCTGATTTCCATCCCACAGCCATCTTTTTCCTCTGTATCCCAGGCCTGGCTCTGGGTCAAGTGAGTCTCATCTCCTGGGACCCTGGATATGTCACTGTGCCTTTCCTGAAATGCCCTCCTCATTTCCCCCTTCCCTCTACTTCTCCAAATGCCATCTTCCCTCAAGGTCTCCCAGCCCTGTCTCCACCCAGTAGCTTTCCTTTTCTTTTCTGCCCCCCCTGCCCAGCTGCTCTGTCCTGGCTCCTCTGAGAGAGCCCTACCTGCGGATGAAATGTCCTGCTGCTAACCACACTGGGCTCAATGCCTGACATGAAAAAGAGACCAAGAAGAACTGCTGTGCCTATAGGGATGTGGGCAGACATCAGTTCTTTAGGCAGCACTTAAAAGTTATTTTTCAAGTGCAATCTCTTTAAAATGAGCAGAGTCGGGGCTGGGGATTTAGCTCAGTGGCATAAGCAACTGCCTTGCAAGCAGGCGGTTGTGAGTTCGATCCCTGGTACCGATAAAAAAAAAAAATGAGCGGAGTGAAGCAGGGAGACCTTTAAACGCCTAAGAACAAAACTGGTTACAGACAGAGAATCAGAGCCATTACCCTCAACTCTTTGTGTTGATATTCTTGCCTGCCAAATGTCCTCTCTACGGTCATGACTTCCATCTCTGGTACCCTTGCATAAGAGAGAAGAGCTCCACAGGGCAAAACTTGCTTGTTGGCCTTTAGTTAGTGACCCGAATCCAATTTCATATTGGAAATCTTGTAAAATTAGCCAGGATCTATGACTAAGGCTAGGATATCTATAAATATGTATATTCTATATGTATGAATAGAACAGAGAAAAATGAAAGTAATTTTGTTTGATAGCTGGAAGGACTATAGATGAGTTCCTTTTCTTTGTGCCAAATGTGAGAAGATGATTTAATGAAATTAATTTGGGCCCAGAGACCTTCTATGTTATTTTTAATGCAACTGAGAAAAGGCTTTTTTCCTCTCGCTCTAATTTTAAAGTTTGCTGATTCCGATGTCCTATGTTCTTTGAATTTCTCCTCTAATCTTTCTCCTTTTTATTCCAAACTACCTCACATACTTAAGAATCTAATTCACACCGGAAATCTATTATAGTATCAGTGAAATGAATCCTGTAATTATTTTTTTATCACAGTTTTAAACATGGTAGAGCATTCTGTAGAAGAATGGGCTTTGCTGAAGGGGGAAGCCATGTGTATTCCAGCAGAGATAATTGCCTTTAGAGAAGATGACTGATGGATCTCAAAGGCACAAAATTCTTCAATTAGATTCAATAATGGTATAAATCAATTTTTCAGAAGGGGACCATCCCCAGAGGACAGAGAACAAAGGCAGGAAGGAAGCTGTTTGAAGATAGGCTTGAAAGAGGTGTGGGGTGAACATAGCATGCAGCGGAAAGCAGGCCACGCTAAACCATGGAATATGAAGACGCTGGTGTCTTAGAGTCACCATCTTTTGCCAGAGGATTCCGCGGCTTTTCTTCACTAGAATCTGGGACAAGGACCTGAAGCTCATGTGCATTGGTAAGATTGGTCTAGTGTCCTTTTTCCAATTCTCAACTGTAGATTTGAAGGGCCATGATAGGGAAAGCTTGCCACATATCAGTTTGGTGCAAAGAAGAAATAAAATACAACTTTCAAAAATTTTAAGTCACAAGGAAAGTGAAAAATGATTTTCACGCATTTCTTAAGGGGTGATGGGAATCTTGTGTAAAACTTGTTGGATGTGGGTTTGGCTCAACCCATCAGGTGGCTGTGCTCAACCCATCGTCACCTCCAAGCCGAGGTGACGAGATGGAATCCAGCCTGGCTCTACTTATTGCCAGGGGGTCTGCACTGGCATGGTCTGTCTCAGCCCAGACCAAGGCACTTTTTCCAATTTATGCAAGGTTGGCTTGCCAAGCCAAGTGTCCACAGGATGTCTCCTTTTCTAACCTGCACAAAGGCACCGAGTAAGCTCAGGGTGGCCTGGAAAAGGGAAGGGAGACAAAAAAGTGTCTCCCAAATGAGGGCTGGGCCAGGAGTAAACTCATAACCCAAGCTCAACCAAACCACTGGCTAAGACATATACAGCCTGCCCCAAAAGTTTAAGTGGCCATTCAGTTCTTATTTAAGAATTTGAAGTTCAAACACTGAAATAAATTTAGCAGGTGGCAGGAAAGAAAAATGTTAAGGGATATCAGTGGTAGTTCTCGGACCCCGGTGAGCCAAATCATGATGACCTGCTGAAGTCAGGAGCAGGGAAAGTATGAGCTACTGCGTGGCGGGGCCAGGACAGTAAGATGATAAAAAAGCAGGCAGATACTCTGAGGGTAACAGCTCTGCTATGTTTAGAAACAAATGACAGATAACCAGATGAGGAGCACTGGAGACTTGGCACTTGTGTCTCTAGACTCCCCTTTTAGAATACCCTGACGCTTTGGTTTCCGTGAGGACGGGCTACACTTAGGCTTCTTATCAGGTGCTGCACATGCCTGTTTTTCTCCTAATCTCTTACCTATTCTTTGAATATTCTGCCTCCTTGTCTCCTACCATTTCCCTCTGATTAAGTTGGGTAGACCTTTGTTCTTTCTACCCCCAAAATATAGCCCACAGTAGGGATCTGATTTGGTGAGTGAAAGTTGGTAACATCTGAAAACACCCCCAGAGATTTTATTTTTATGGTTTTTGTTTTAAATTTTTATTTTTGTTAGTAGGTGTTTGTAGTGCATACTGATCACATTCATCATGGGGAGTCAGTATACATACATGATACATCTTGGGTATTTTTACATCCCACCTCCACATAGTTTTAGTCTGCTTCCCATTTGTAAACGATCTACCGTAAGGATTTTAAAAAGAGAAAGAACAGTGTAAGTTGTTGTGGTTCAGAAAGTTTTTGTGGAAGAGCTAGAACTTTAAGGTAAGGGAAAGCGGGAAGGGGAGAAAGTCCAGGCCTGAGATGGAGCACAGTAAACTACGCTGGACCACACAGGAAAAGGCCAGCAGGGAGCTGTAATGTAAGGTCATGGGAAAGCACTGTAAGTGTCATTTTTCTGGCTGCCAGTCCCCACTCCCCTCCCCCGCGATCTCCCCAAGTCAGCATTTGGATGAATCTTAACCCAAAACTTGAGAAAGACAAAGAATGACTACTAAAGAACTCATACGATGCCATAGAAGATGGAAAGGTAAAATTGTGCTGTAATAATCCTGCAGACAGAATAAATGTTGTAGTGGATTATTATGTTGTCTAAAAACAGTCTTTGTGAATAGTGAATGACACTTGGGAAATTTTCAGCTATTTACTTTGCAGTGCTTTCATTTCCATTCTATTTGGAGTGATGGTTTCTCCTTTCTAATGCCTCCTCTCTTCTGTCATCTTGGCAGTGGGAAATAACCTGACAGGGTTCCTTGAGGAACTCTCTCCAGGCACAGGCACTCAGAGTTCTCCAGAATTCTAGAAAATTCCACTTATTCAATTGCATTTCACAGGGTGGGGGAGTGGATTAGAGAGAAGAAGGGAGAGAGAGAGAGAGAGATAGATAGAGAGAGAGAGAGATAGAGAGAGAGAGAGAGAGAGAGAGAGAGAGAGAGATGAAATGGGAACCACAAAGGGAGAGCTAGCAGCACCCTCCAGCTGCCATGGAGACGGGCATCTGTGAAGAAGCATTTGTGAAGAAATAGCCCAGGGGTGGGGGAAATACTTGAGAATAAAGCAAACCTGTTACTATGCGTCAGTTTTGCAGAACAAACCTACATGTGCTCATGCACCCTTCTAAAACCAAAACTTCTATAGCATTTTGAATTTGATTTTTTTACTATTCGTGTTAAAAATAGATCGTATACCCAATTTAAAACTTATGAGAATATTTACAGTAAAAATTAAAGCATTTTTTCACTCCTATGCCTCTTTCTCCAACACTTTTGTTTGGAAATGCTCCCCTTCCCCAGCACATCATACCCACCGTTCTATACTTAAATATATATCTTGGAGATAACTTCAGGACCTGTAATTTTAAGATTTATAATGCTGCCTTATTTTTAAATTAGCTACCTGATATTCCATCATAGGAATGTGTCATCATTTGTTAAGCAAATTTCTGTTGGTGATGTTACAGGTTAAATTATACACCTTCCAAAATCCATGTGTTGAAATTTTCCTAATCCCCAGTTCTTCAGAATGTGGCTGTCTGTGGACATAGGCTCTTTAAAGAGGTACCTAAGGGTAAATGAATTCGGCAGGGTGGGTTCTGGTCCAATAGGACTGGTGTCCTTATAAAAAGAGGAGATTAGGATGTAGACATCCACTGAGGGAAGACCATCTGGAGACACTGGAGGAAGACATCTATAAGCCACAAAGAGAGGTCCCCACACTAATGGGAGACTCTGCCCAGTGTCCACAAGAAGACTGCTGAGCTTGCCTTGCGTGAAGCTTCACCTTGACACACCATCCGCCATTTTAGAGGAACAATGGCTGCCTCTATCCAGTTTTCCAAGAATGTGTGTGGCAAGGATGCCTGAATTTGCATACCATATAGCAGAAATGAAATTTGAACCTCAGGTACTTGACTTTGACATGTGTGTTCTCAGACACCTCATTTTACGGCCTGGTAGTAGAAATGACTGAGGAAGTATCTGACTCTTCAGTATTGTCATGTAAAATGGCCAAAAAAAGTTTTGTGTTTCTCTACCTGGGAATTGTAGACCTTTAGGGTTGTAGGGTGACCTGCAGGATTTCAGGACTCTGAAAATACATAGCACTTAAGAGTTACATTAATATGTGGGCTTTTTTTTTTTTTTCAGGATCAGAGCCCATTACTTTGCACAGAACCTCAAAAGTGTGTCTGTGACCTCACTGCCAAGAAACATCTTACCTGCCTTCCAAAAACATTTTTCCGGGATATCAACGCATTTTCTTTGAAAAAAAAAAATTGCAGTTAGAGGTAAATGGAAATTGTCATTGTTCTATTATTTTCTTTTTGCTTTACAAGGAATGGAAGCACAGAGAGGTCAAGATAGTCCAGTACCAGCAATCCTGGAGCTGCTCTGGAGGAAACTCTTTGCCTGGGTCTGTTGTCTCTACTTAGACACAGTAGGATCCTTTACTGGTCAGACTTTTAACTCTTGCTAGAAGTTTTGTGCCTCTGCTTTCTGCTCATGTGATCTGCTCTGTCCGGGGATTTCCAGTCCTACCCACCCTGAGCACCTCCCCTAATGACCCAATGGAGAGTGCTCATCTCTCACTCCGCATCAAGACAGGGCTTAGATCAAAGTTAGTGGCAAAGGAATAATCTGAAATTCTTTCTCGTGTTCTCATCTTCAACATCACCGCCACCTTGTGTTTTCAGCCTGTGTTTGCCAGGCCACCCCATACGGGGCTTTCAGGAAAAGCCCGCAATCAGTGTAACAGTTTTCAAGCTCCATCCTGATTCACTGAAACAGGGCCTTTAGCCGTCTTGGTTACGTTCCTTTTAGAGAATCTTCAGGGTGGCCCATGATGGCTGAACACAGTGGGGAGCGCTCCTGCTGAGGCCCGTGTGGTCCCAATATTCCTGAAACTTGCTGCCCATGATGCCTGCCACAGCCCAGGCCACGCAGATCTGAGATCTGCTCTGCTCCCACTGAGGAGTGTCACCACAGCTGACCTAGCTGGCTTCTCTGCTGTGCGGAGGAGCTGCTGAGCTTTTACTTCTGTGTTGTTCTTTGTTCAGTGGATCCAGAGCCCTGAGGCTTTGTTCCCAGTGGCTTATAGGATTCCTAGCTCAATAGCGTTCCCCCTCTTACCTGCTGTCCTCTCTTTTAGAATGTAGCTGTGTCCATGGGGCCTGTACCCTCGCTTCCAGGGTGACATCACTGGGCCAAGTTTGATTTGCTTTCTCTCTTCCTCCTAAGAGTGGTTCTTTCTTAGGAGACCTCTCAGTAATAATGTGCTGCAGGCAGGCCCTGGGCACAAACTTTGCCCTCTTATCCCGTAGAATTCTTCTAGCCATAGTCTGATGAAGTTTGTGGAAGGAAGAATCAATAGGCTAGAAATCAAGAAGATGGGAAGCCTTCAATGGCTATCTAGTTTTGTTTTGTTTTTAAAACTTGATATATTCTTTTCATCAAATGAAATCATTAAAAAAACCCAGCCTGTAAAATAAATCCAGATGGAGCAAGTCTGGATGAAAACTGTGTGAACGTGGGAGTGCTGCACCTCAGCCATGCTCTCCTCAAAGGGAGAAAGTCCCTGAGCTTTGTGTGAGGAGAGGATTCCAGAATACTACTCCCTGAGCATGCATGACTGGGGACACACGTGCCCCCCTTTCTGTTCCAGCAAGAAGGGGCATTTCCCACTCTGAAGGAACACAAGTTCATTTTCACATAGATGAACAACAAACTGGGCTTCACATTATTTACTCTGTCTCTCTGCAACTTCTATGGCCTCACCTCCAGGCTCTGCGTGCTTACTCTCTCCCCCCCTCCCTGCTCCCTGCCGGCCTCTTTGGCTGAGACCCTTTCATCCTGGCAGGTGATTGCCAAGAGCCTTTTTGGAGTGGTCTGATGAGCCAGGGAGATAATCAGATGCTGCAGGTGGTGTTAGCTGGGCCTCACTCACACTCCATCTGGGCTTCAGGTTTTCTCTGCAAGCCCATGAATGCTACACCCCAGGCATTCCAGCTGAGCTCTTGGTTGCTGAGTTGGAATTTGTACACAGTTGAGGAAAAATGTGCTGAAGAAGCAAGACCTCTGTGGTGTCCTATTAGGACTCACCCCAACAGCCTCAGCTGGGGTTAGCTTTACCAGGTACCAGAGTGGTCTGCTGCTGTGCAAAGGGTGAGCCTCAACAAAACCCCGCCTCCTCTCTGACTCCCTCCTGGAATTGGAATGAATAATTGTCAAGGATACAGGATATGTCTGTCCAAAGAGAGAGCAGCATATATCGGCCATTTAGAATGATTCTGGAGATTCCCACATGCTAAAAGAATGTCTTGCTCTCTCTCTGGATATGCATTAGGAGAAGCTCAACCCTGGAAAACTGTCCTCAAATGCCACAGATGGCAAACTCTAGATGATTTATGCTTTTTAGGTAGGGGAAAATGAAGTTGAAGACGGGGAGTTGGATTCTAAGATGTCACTTAGAGACACTTCAGTGTTTCAAGTAGATTCTGGATTACAGGGTGTTAAATAAACAGGAGGTCATTCGCCTGAGGCTGTCTCTGTATTTGAGCCATTACATAATGAACTACAACCTAACAATACAGAAACAAACTGAAAACCTAATTAGAAGTACAACAGACAGCTGAACTCCAGCCAAACACAAGTAGCTGAGTATTAACAAATCACAGGCCAGCAACTGATTAGACTGTGTCCAAATAAAAAATTTGCCTAGCTTTAACTAATCTGGTCATATTTTATTTTCTGGTTCTGCCTATAAATATTCTGCCTGCATTGCAGAGTGGAGCTGCTAAACCTTTTCTGGTTCTCAGTATTGTCCTATCTATTCACAAATCATTCTTCACTTAAATAAACTCTTAACTTGTTGAAAGTTTTCCTTTAAAAAAAATGACTGTTGACTTTGGGAAAGGATTAGAGTATGGCTGCTTGTCTGCTCTTCCTGAAATGTATTCTATGGCCGAGGACTCCTCTCAGCCCTCTCTTGTTAATAACTTTGGGGCTTTGATGTGCAACCATAAATCACATTTCCATAGCAGTTTATAGTCCTAGAAGCACCTTCTGATATGCATCAGACAGTTCAGTGCAGATAACCGAAACCACCCAAGGAAGGAATTTACTGAGGGAATTAGGTGCTTACAACATGACTGGAGGGGCTGGAGATGCAGGCTTCCAGCAGGGCTTTCAGGATAACTTCCACAGAGCACCCCAGTCCTGGCCTGTCAAGATAGCACCCACTGCTGCCACAGGCAGGAAGTCACTGCCAGAAATGATGGCTTCAAGAGCGTACTATCTTTGTCTTAAGTGGAGGTTAGTGCTGTTGGATGCAGTGTCATGTGACTCCAGATCTGATCTGTATATCACATGCTCACACCTCTCCCTTCTCAGCTTTCTATATTCAATCTCTGTACAAGGACATCTGACTGGTAGAACTTAACATCATGTCTGAAAACATAGCTGCAAGGGAGTCTGACAACAATATTTTGACCTTTGAGTCTCTGCAGAATGGCAATAAACACTTGAAGGTTGGTCTAGATTTCTGTTCTCTGTCTACCATTCCAGAGAATATCTCATTTAGTGCTCACAGGAAATATGGAAAGGGGCAGGAGAGGTGTTAGCTTCATTTAACACATGAGGAAAGATGGAGTGATGGTAAAGTCAGAAGAGAATGACAAGGAGGAAGAGAGAGGGGAGGGAGATCAGAAACTGGTGTCTTAGAAGGAAGGAAAAAGAAAAAAGATATAAATAGGTATATACACACAGGATAGCTAAGATGATTGTGTTATTCTATTTGTTCTTGGAAGAGAACAGTTAATATTCATAGGATTAAATCAATTTTATATGGTTATATCTGGTAATCTGAGTAACTCTTTTGAACTATGCAAAATAATAATGTTGGTCATGTTTCTACTACCTTGTTTTGAAAGCCTGTATTGTCATTGTTTTGGGTTCTTTGTTATTGTTATTTATGTATCTCTATTGCTTCTTGTAATTTGTTTTGTTTGGGTTTTTGCCTCTAATACAAAAAGGATAGATGTACATATATAGGCTTACACATGCCTAGAACTTCTCCTAAAGAGTTTACAAAAATCAATTTTAATATGTGTGATGATATGAACAGTTGAAGAAAACGAGACATTGTGTTAGCCATTGCTGATTTCCTATCATCTTGTTGTAAAATACAATAATGCTTTTATTCGTTTTGACTGGTTTTAGTCTGTTTTATATTATTTAATTTCAATATGTGTGGAGACATAGCTATTTTGAAGAGAACAAGAGACATTATAGTAGCCAGTGTTGATTTTCCTATTGTCTGTGTTTGTAGGCCTTTATCCTTTCATTCTTTTGTTTTGAACAATTTTATACTATTTTGTCTTGTTTGAATTCATCGTGTGTGAAGATATGGACAATTATTTTGAAGAAAACAAGAGACATTATGGTAACCACTGTTGACTTCCTGTTGGCTTGTTTTGAAATTCTGTTGCATTGTTTTGTTCTGATCTACTCTGTTCTGTTTTGTTTTGTTTTATTCTCTTTAAAATAAAAAAAATCTTAAAAAGAAAAGAAACTGGTGCCCTGGGCAAGTGAAATTTGTGTTGGGACCAGAAGAACCCTGTGGGTTCAACTATACACAGGACTGAGATGGAACAGATTTTAGGATTGAGGAGTAGCATGTGTGAAGTTTCTAAGAGTAGAGAGAAAGTGATACAGCTACAGACATGAAAGAAAAAGGGGACATGGCTGGTGGCAAGGTCAGGCAATATGGGCCAGGAGGTCCCCAAGGTACTGAGTTCTGGGGCTGTGTTCCCTGGAAGACTCCATCCATCATCTTTCCAATCTCGCCAGCCTGTATTCTGTTGGGAACAGGAAAAGCCAGGGAGCGATGCAGGTGCTCATGCCACCACCTGTGTTCAACCCCAGCATCCCATGCAGGTGGTCACCACAAGGCAAGTGACTAACAGAGGTGGCAACCTGCAGGGGAGGTGGCTAGAACCCTCGAGCTCTTTGCTCCATCTTACTGAAGGCCAAATTTTTAGCAGAGCCTATGGGTATATCTGTCCCTAGAGCTTCCCCAGTTTCATTTTTCACTATTCATTTATTTGTTGATGGACACACAGACTGCCTTCAATATTTAGCTATTATGAATTGTGCTGCCATAAATATAGGCATACATGTACCACTGTAATATGACATGTTTACTAACTGTCATGATTTAAAAAGAAATGCTCTCCTCTCCTTTATTCTAGGATGAGGGGAGGACAGTAGTTCTGTTTTCTTATGTGACTCTCTTTGGAAATGTGCAGTAAGAAAGTCCTCAAAAATAAAATGTTTACACTTCAAAGGGGAAAAAAAAGAATTTGGCCTTTGTCCTAAGGATGAGAGGACATTCAAGGGTTTATGGCAAAGCTTACTTAGGGAAAGTGTGCGTGGGATGTGATCACAATTCCATCCTGAAACAGTCACTGACTAGTGTTTCCTGAGCCCATTACTGCAGTCATTTATCACACAACCCACCATTCGCCGCCAAACTGTCCCTCTCCTTTATTACTAAAGTTGATTTTATATTATTCCATTCCTATTCTTTTACTCCAAGCAACAGGATTTATGAAAACAACAGAAATAGGAGATCTACAAATCTGGGATAGTATTAATCGGGTTTTGACTATGTATAAATAAAAGCCTGTGGGGGGAAACCGTTAATTTCCTTTGTAGCTATGTTGGGATATTAGCAGGGCATTTGGTATGAGCTGTTTGAAATGCTTCAGCATTGTTCTGTGGGTGGAGAGCAGCAAGGGTGTGGAAATGAATCAGCTGGAGGCCTCTGCTTCTGGTTCTGGAGGGGTTGACAGGCAGCTGGTCTGTCCTGCTCCTGGCTGGGCTGGGACAGGCTGTTTCAGCTTGCTGGAGGATGGGTCTCCCTCCCTCCTTTCACTGGTCAACAACTCTGGGCTACAGGAGGCCCATTTATAGAGATCTTTAAAAATTAGCAATTTACAGATTCATCATGTTTTTAAGCGAATCTCAGCTGTCAGCTTCCCATGAAGTGGAACATTCTCTCTTAGTGAACCCAATTCAGCCAGCACCTTCTTTCCCCAAGCATGCAGAATCACCCTGCTGCAGTCCCCGTGTTGGAGTCCTAGCTTCCTAACAGAGTGGGACGCTCCTTGCAGGAGAGGTTCACACCTTTTATATTTCCTCATATTCCTTACAGCCCTGGTTACTTCCTAGTTTGAGCTCAAAACAGTTTTGACTTTTGACCATCATGGTTGCCATGGGGTGAGGTGTCCATGGATTCAAGGTTAGGAACATTTGCCTAGGCTAAACCTCCACTGAGGTTTCTCAGCAGGGAACCTCTTTCTGATTCTATGGAGCATGTACACTGCAGGCTGGTCCATGCTGGCCCTGAGACCAGTGGCAAGGAAAAGGAAGTATATTTTATGAGTTTTCCCCAGGGACAGCGAATGGAAGCAGCTGCGGTCCTTGTGCACAAATCACCTCTTGGCTCCTGCAGAGGCGTGCGGGGCCAAGCTGGTCTGCGGATGCACCGTGGGCGCAATGTGCACAGCCACTAAAATGCATGAACTCTGCTTGTCACCGGTTTCAAGAAAAGTTGCGAAGGCAGAGAGCCTCACAGATGCACAGGGGCTTGTGTGTTAGTGGCTTTCCAAAGTCCCCACTATCTACCCTGGGAAAAGCATTGGATAGTGGCAAACTGGTGCATTTTCGTATGTTGGATTTGGTGTTCTAAAGTGAACTTTGCTCTTTTGGAACAATCTTTGGCCATTCCTACTTCTTACCTGCAATGTCTCAGTGGGAATAGAAATTCCAGGGGGTCATTTCTCTAAATAAAGGGGATTCAGAAAGAAATGTGCACCAAAAAGCAAAAGTTGATGACAATAAAGTGAAAAAACAAATGATCGATGAAGTAAAATATCAATAAGCAATAGCCAAATTCACAATCACAAAGTTGGGAGGTTTCCAGGGGCTAAGGGGAAGGCAGAATGAGGAGCTCACGTTCAATGGGTACAGAGTTTCAGTCTGGGCAAGTTCTGCAAACTTGGATAGCGGTGATGTTTGTAAACAAAGGGAATGTAACAAATGCCGCTGAACTGTGGACTTAAAAATGGCTCAAATGGAAAATTTGATGTTATTTATCTTCTTCCACAATATGGAAAATAATGTTATTTATTTCCTTTCACAAATGGGAAATTTGATGTTATTTATCTTCTTCCACAATAAGAAAAATTTAAAGATCAGTAGGAACAGAGCACCATTTCAGTGAGGGGCCACTAAACTTGACTTTCAGTTTGGGTGCTCTGCGTGTACAGGTTTATTTTACAAGTAACCAGTTTCCTGAAAACATGTAACCCTCTCTCAGCCAGCAGCTCTTCCTGTGCTTCTGTGCATCCGGATGCTGTCTCCCTAGTGTGCTGGTCAGGAAGTGGTGACTCATGGGGCCTTCATGACAGACCCCTGAGCCCACCCCACCACGTGTGAGTCACCCCAAGGGTTTCTAAGACAGGCAATGATTTCATGCCAGAGAGATGTGCCTGGGGCAAGCAGGGGGCAGCCCTGCACCCATTACCAGGCGCATTCCTGAGCAGCCTCTCCCATGGCTTAGTAATAACCAAAGCCTTGGCCCTGGCTTCCAACTCCAGCCCTGCACTCTCTCCCTCTCTCTCTCTCTCTCTGGATGGCAGCTGTAGAGGAGAGGAGTAGGATCTGGAAGCGCCTGATGCCCATCTAGCCACTGTGGGCAGTGCCAGTTTCACAGGCCTCTTTGCCCTCTGATGTGAGGGACATGGGACTTAGACAAAGGAAAAAGCTGATGTGTGCTGGCATGGTCAGGTTAATCACAGGGCTGGTTTTGCATCTTCCTGGGGGTTGTATTTGGGCTAAGAGTCTTGGTTATATTAACAAATGGGCTAGATGTGAGGAGACCTGGCTTTGCTGCTAATTGGTTTTGATATCATGGCAAATCACATAAACTCCCTGGCCTTGTATCCTTGGTTTTGTTGTTGTTGTTGTTGTTGGTTTTTTTTTGTCTTTTTCTTTTTTATCGGTACTGGGGATTGAACTCACAACCGCCTGCTTGCAAGGCAGGTCCTTATGCCACTGAGCTAAATCCCCAGCCCCTATCCTTGGTTTTTGAATGAAGGATTTGGATGGAGTAGGACGGGCTGGTACACAGTGTATGTGCCGCCACCCCTCCTGTGTCACCTACCATGGAGGTAGATGCCGACCACTGTACACAGCACTCTGCTCCCAGCACTCTCGCCCTCTGAGCCCACAAGACACTCTAGGACCTTCTCATAGTACTGTCAGCTGGCTTAGCACCGAAAATGACACCAGCTTCCATCCCCAAAACTAACTTGCTTGCTCTCTACTCTGGCTATACATTACAATCACTGAGGGCCAGGTGCAGCGGTGCATGCTTGTAATCTCAGCATTCAGGAGGCTGGGGCAGGAGAATCATCATCAAGGCCAGCCTGGGCTACATAGTGAGATCCTGTCTTTCAAAAAAAAAAATTTTTTTTTTTTAAAAATGCAAATACCTGAATCCTACTCAACTCATGGATTCTGATTTAATTGTTCTAAAACACAAGCATTGGGAAACCATAAAACCTCTCCAATGTGGAACCAGGATCGAGGGCTACTGGTAAGATGACAACTGAGGTCTCTTCTGGACTTGAAATTCGCTGTTGACATTAAGATGGAAGATGGTTGCAGCAGTTCAGTCAAGCTCTGGTGCAAGCACAGTAAATTGGAAGTGGTGGTGCATGTCTGTAATCCCAGCACTTAGGAGGCTGAGGCAGGAGGATCCCTGGGGGTTTAAGGCCAGCCCGGTTACATAGTGAATTCAAGACCAGCCTGAACTACATAGCAAGACTCCATCTCAATAAAAGAGAACATTCGGTTGAAGATCGAGCTCTTATTTTTAGTTTGTACTTCTAATTCACTTGCGTTTTTCAGAGAATTGATTATTCTTTTGGACAAATGTAAAATCAATTTTTTTGGAATACTTATAAATAAATACTTTTGAGCTTTAGTTTCTACATGTATAAACTGGGACTAAAACCCTTTAGGAATAATAATTAATAAACACTAATAGAGTTTCTTACAATAATCTTTAGGAAGATGAAATGGTAAGAGATGCAAAAGAAGAAAGTGCTACATAAAATACCACATAAATTATTTCATTTTGATAAGCCACATACTTCCCAAATACGCTTTTGAAATTTGAAATAAAATTGTTAACTTATATAAGCCTTACAGGGAATTTTGTGAGAAGCCAGTGAGATTGTGGATAGCCAGCTCCCTGCGCAATGATTAGTAGGTGTGCAATATGTGTTATTTGCACACTTGAGAAAGAATCACAAGTAGAACAAATAGAACACAAATAGAGTTCCACATGCCTCTGAGGGAAGGGTAAGCTCTTTTCTGTGGCTGTTTGGTTAGAACCAGATCTTTATTTGAGTTTTCTAAAGGAAAAAACTATACACGTAATGCTTAAAGCATTGCATTAGAAAATATTCAAATGTTACGTAAAAAGAACAAAGTCTGAAAGCCTTGTGAATTTATTCAGCTTCACCACTCTTCTCTCCAGAAGTAGGCAGGGACAGTGGCTGAAATGTGCTGGTCCTAACCCTGCCCTAAGCTTCCACAGAACACACGCAGTTACACACGCACGCTACATTCTTTTTCTAATAGAAATGGGCTCATACTACATATTCTGCAATTTGCTTAGCAAAACCCTTTTGGCATCTTCCTATGATCTCTGGCCAGTTTCTTAACCCCTCTGCCTCAGTTTCTTTATCTCTAAATGGGGATAATAACATCAACTTATTTTAAAGACTGTATTAGTTAATGTTTATGAACTGCTTAAATAGTGCCTAGTACTTTGCCAGCTCACAGTACTTCTTGTGAACAATTCTTCCCCTAAAGAAATATCTACCAGATAACAGTTTTTAAAAATTCTTTTTTGCCTCAAGTGCTGAATTTAGAGTGCCGACTAAAAAATACCACTTCCCAAGTCAAAATTCGGTAAAGAGGCTGCTTTGAAAGTGTGCAGAGGCTTCGCAGATGCTTCACGGGGTAAACGATGGACCCTACCTAGGGCCCAAGCTTGGGGACCTTCTTTGTATTTCTGCATCCCAGTTTCTCTTCTGGGAAGCTGAGTCTAACACTCATCAGGCAAGATGTGCTGAGAGGAGCTGGACCACCGCTCTCCACCAGCCTCTGGGCAGGACCCAAAGCGTCGGCCTGCACCCCTGGTGAGCTTAGGTCGTGACCTTGACTCCAACCTTCTCCCTGATTTGTGGGGGAAGCTAAGAGGGAGGTGAATGAGTTGGCATTTTGCCTCTAGAAGAATTTTGATGAAGGATAAACATATTCCAAGATGCCTTGAAGCTGAAGGCACATGAATGCTAAGTGATTTCTTGGCATCAAAAATCAATCTCTTTTATGTCAGCCCTAAAAAAAAAATAAACACTTTTACCTTCTTTGGTACCAGAAATAGCCAGAGAGGCTTCAACTGTTATAGCAAAAGCTTTTAAAATAATTACTTCTAGACTATGATAATATTAATGATTATCTTTGTGTGAAAATTGAAAAGATAAGTAGTTAAATACTAGGAATAATTAAACCTTGGAAGTGTCATTGTGTAATAAGTTTGCTCTTAAAAAGTATCATTTTTCAAGGATTTTGTTCATAGTAAATCATTCGGGAAAATTTAAATCCCTTACTATTCCCCTCTCTTCGATTGAAGTGACTTCTGAAAATGATCTTTGATTTTCATATATTACAATCAAATGCCTTCAAAATAAGATATTTAAAGAGTAATTGCTTTCTGATTTATGGTGTGCTTTTTGTGTGCTTGGCACTATGCATGCACAATCTTATTAACTCTCCAAATAGCACTGTGGAGTGAGTAAGCTTATTGTTATCCCATTTTAGAGATGAATAAATTGAGGCTGGAAAAGGTTAAGTAATTTGTCAAGAGGACAGAACACAAAAATGGCACACATTGGATTCAAGGCAAGGCTGGCCTAGCACTGAAAGTTTCCGTGGCCAGAGAAGTCTATCGTAATGAGATGAATTACTCTACAGTGCTTGGACTTACTGAAACACCAGAGGCATGTGTAAGAGAGTATGTGTGCATGTAAATGAAGATCACTAAAGCGAGAGGAGTGGAGACCTGATAGAACTCATAAAATATAATTCCACTGGAAAAAACCATGTCTCTGAATGATTTCTCTTTGCCTGGGCCAGGTCGGCTTATAGCTTCCCTGGGCAGACAGGCAGGCAGAAGCAATCCCTGTTTGTTAAAAATGTCGGGTTTGTTATTAAACTAAGAGTAAAGAAAGTTCTGCTGCACCTTCTGTTTGGATGCTCAGAACTAAAACTTCTTACCACTACTTCTGCCTTTTGTGCAGAAGTACACAGTTAATTACAGTAATAAAACTCAGAATTTCTTTTTTGTTTTCTTTTTAGGGGCAGTTATTAGGTAAAAATGTAAAGCTCACATTTGCTTTATCTCGTTGTACACATTAGTTGTAGGTGTACAACTTCATCTGTCTTGCATACTAATATATATAGTGTGATAAAAATATGGTGACCATTTAAAGGTGGAACAGTTCACTATGGCACAACATACTTGACCACTAAGTCCCCTCCAAACACTCTCCCTTGCTGCAAACACGTTTATTCTATCATCTTGCCATCCGCTGAAGCAGCTTTAGAGGTCTTACTTCACATCTTCACTTGTGCTATCATGGTTGTCTTTTTGTACCGAACTGATTCAAAATCTTGACCTTTCCTAGTTATTTTTACTTTGAGGACCAGTCAGAAGTCACAGGGTGGCAGATCTGGTGAATAAAGTGGCCGAGAATGCACTGTGCTACGTCAACTAGGCTGCCTTTCTGCTGGATGACAATCAGCAGCGCTCTTGGAATCGTCACACACAGGACTTTCCACACTGATCGCTGACAGAATACCACTGCCCAACATAGAGCCCATTTTGAAATTCCCTAATTAGCCCAGTAATGGCCTTTATAGAATTAAAGGCAATTTCAGATCCAGGAGCCAATCAATATATAGACCTTACAGCTTTTGTCACGTCCCTCGAGCTTCCTCTAAACTGGAGCAGCTTTTTGGCAGTGTATTGTTTACATCACTGACATTTTCGAAGTGACATTGCTGACTGTCTTTAGTTTGGATTCAACTGATTGGTGTCTGATGAAACCCAGTTAAGGGTATCAAGCAGCCTAGCTGGTACTTTTTATATTTGTGTATTATCTATGTTTATATGCAAATGTAAATATAGCAATATGTCTATTTATTATAAAAGTCATATAAATACAAGTACAAATAACAAATGAAGTTTCCCTGCTCCTACCCCTGTACCCAAGGTGATGCCACGAACAGACGCTTATGTTTCTGTACAGCAACCAGTCTACCCAGCTCCATGGTAACCAAGGAATCCCTGCAATGAGCAGCAGGGACCTTTGAGCCTCTCTGTGTTCAGTGAGGGAAAATTCCCCGCGTGAAATAAATCTTGCAGTTTGGTGGTTTGAAGAACATGTCTGCTTGCCTGCTTTCCATTGCTTCTGCGAGGAGCCGCTGTGGGCTGGCACTGAGACAGACAGCAGCCTTTAGATGATTAACGCCAACCAAGGTCAACTGTGCATGCAGCTGTCTGGCGTTGGCCTGCCTAATCACGTATTACCCTTATGTGGTTGATTGGGAAAAATTGGTGTTTGATTAACTCTGGGAAGCTTTTAACAAGCACAGAATTGAAGGTTTAATTCAAGAGCAAAGGCCTATGCTAAAGACAGGAATTAGGATGTCCTCCCCATTCCTTAAAACCCAGGCTTTAAAAAATTCACACAACATAAAATTTGACCGAAGTAACGTTCAGTCCATTTGCAGTGCTGTGCAACTGTCACTACTGTCTAGTTCCAAAATGGTTTCATTCCTCCAAAAGGAAATCCATCCACTTGCAGAAGTTGCTATTTCTCTGGTATCTCAGTCCTTGTGAACCACCAGTCTGCCTTTAATTTCTCTGGATTTTGGGCATTTCATGAAATTATGCAGTGTGTGGCCTTTTGTGGCTTCTTTCACTTAGCATAATATTTTCAAGCTTTGTCCCTGTTATTATGTATATCTGTGCTTCCTATCTTTTATGGTAGAATAATATTTGTTGTATAACTTAAAAAATTTACCATCAGTGGATGCCCCATTTTAAAAAATTGATATAAACCTTGGATTGAAGGGAATCTCACGCATAGGAAATTGCAGTTCTAGTAAGCAAGATGCACAGTTTAGTAGGCTGACTGCACTGTTTAAAACTTATAGGCCCTGCCTACTTGCAGCTCTGAAAGGTAAAAGGCAGAAGGATTTCGAAATACAGCCCCCGAGGTCTGTGCGGTCGTCTTCTCTGGGTGATGGCCCCCAGGACCTCCATCTACCGAAATGACGATGGAGAACGGCCCGCCTCAGAGGGCAGCTAAGGTCAGGGGCAGCCCGGCTCGGAGTCACCACGGAGAACTGCTTCCCTGGGCTTCTTGTCTGCTTATTACTTGAAAACTCCAGGAAATTCTTCCTCTTTGAACAAAAGATTTTGAAATTGCTGCTGTCAACTATAAGGTGATGCCCACTGCTTCCTTCAGCCTGAATCTGTTCTGTTGTGTGTGTGTGTGTGTGTGTGTGTGTGTGTGCACGCGTGCATGTCTAGAATCACCTAGACAGGGAGTAGCAAGGAACTATTTAAGAATTCATTTGAGGGCTAATGATGGAAAATCCTGGGATTTAAAAGGAGCAGCGGGGAAAATGCCTGACTTGTTTTTCAGACAGATGAAACATCTTCACCCTCCCTCTAATTACAGTCTTGAGAACTGCAGCGGGGCAGGGAGTGAAGGAAGTGCAGGCCCAGAGTGCAGGAAGGGAATGTCACATTGCTGGTCCCACAGTGCCACCGAGCATTGTTTTAGAGAAAAAAATGGAATGACTTCCCTTTCCCCCCTCCCCGGCTTGACTCAGGCTTCTCCACAGTGAGCATTTTGAAGATTTCAACAAGAAGGGCCAGCAGAGTAATGGCAAGAAGGGGCTCCATGGCCTCTTCCTGTATTTTCTGGGAGTCCTGATATTTCATGGCGATTGCTTCTTGTCTTCCCAACAGACGGAGGCCTCCTGACCTACTCCCAGTCTGCTTGTGCTTTTCTACCTCTTCTCTTTTTTGCCCATTCCTCTCAAAACCCTGGTCCTTGCATCTCTCCCTGGCTAAGACGTTTGCCAGAGGCTGAGCTTTCTTGTTTGTCTAATGGACCCGAACATCAAATGCCCTGGTAGTTGTCTTTCGAGGCTTCCTTTAGCAGCCCAACCAGCGCAGGAGCGCGGACTATCTCGCTTCGGCTCTGAAGGAAGGCTCTGCATCCTATAGACAACAGAACAGGGTTCCCTACAGCCTGCTTCTGAGGCCCACTTGAGAATTTGGGTGAGGTCAGAAGGAACCAAGTGTTTGCCCTATCCCAGGGGATATTAGTCACCCAAATTATGTGTCGGGATTTAAAAGCCATTAGACAAGTTCATACATGGGAGTAGCTGTCAGACGCCACTCCTTGGTGATGCTTGAGGGTTAGGAATTTCTGATCTGTCTCTCGAAGAGGTTATCCCCTGGCCAATGTAGAATGACTGATACAGAAACATTCTAGGACTCCTTTTTTTAAAAATGTGATTTCCTTACTGACATGTAGCAACAGTTAAGAGAAAAGAAAGGGCGACAGGACAATAAGGAAGGCATGATTAAAACAGGCGCAGAGCCAGTGCGCATCACCTCTTTACTGAGCTCTTACCATGTCCAGCTGGGTGCTGCTGTTTGTATGTCAGAAGACAGCGTGAGAAATATGGGGGAAGCCATTCTGTAAATGCAAATCATTCTTTAGAAAAGAAGCAAAAAAGCTTGATTCTTCCACAGTTAACACTGAGAGATGATTTGGCTTACTGACCCCCACCCTGCAGCAAATCTTTGCCTTCCTCAGGAGTTGCACAGTGCGTGTGAGAAGCCACCAGCCACGGAGAGCTACGGAGCACCCAGATCAGGGTGTGTTGTAGAAATGCACCCTGCATTTCAAGACGGGTTAATATAGAAACAGGAATGTAACTGTTCCTTCCATAAATTTTTCATGTGGCTACATTAACATATTAATATTTAGATATAATCGACTATGTAAAATATATTAAGATTAATTTTACCATTTGCTTATTTGTAATTGTGGCTACTAGAAATTTTAAAGTTTGTAGGTGGCTTATCATTGTGGATGACATATATGTATATATTTTTCTTATTCATTCCCCTTCTTTAAAACCCTCTTTCCCTGCCCATTCACGAAGCTCAGTTTTCATTTTACTGTTCATTTTTCATTTTTTCTTTCCCTTCCTTCTTTTCCCCTCTCCTTCTCTACCTCTCTCTTTCTTTTTAACAGTTTCTTCCCATTTCACAAGGCCATTTTGGCAGGCCAAGCAGCACAGGAGCACGGACTATCTCACTGATGTACAATCTATTGTACATTTATGTTCTTATTTGCATGTGTGTCTGACTTATTTCACTAATGATTATGGCCTCAAGGTCTTTCCATTTAGCTATAAATGCCTCAATTTTATCTTTCTTTATGGCTGAGTAATACTCCATTATGTATATAAAAAAACCCACACATCTTTTTTTATCTATTCATTGGTCAATGGGCATTTGGGTTGCCTTTAAGAGTTAGCTATTACAAACTGTGCCACTATAAACATGAGTACCTATATATCACTGTGGTATAATGTCTTTAATTCTTCTGGGAAGATATCCAGAATGGCAATAGCTGGGTCAAATGGTGACCACTAATCCTATCTATGCTCTTAATCCTTTTTGAGGAAACTCCTCACTGATTTCCACAGTAGTTGCACCATGGCTGACGTATTTTTATTGGATAGCATTGCTTTAGTCTTTGGCTAATAATCATTGCCATGATCATTTTAAGGGTAATCTTTCTCTGTCGTTTGCCTTGACCTAAGTATGTCCCAGCTACCATATCCAAGAGTCAGTGTGCTCAAGTCAGGGGCACAGTACCAGAGCAGAATCACAAAAGATCCTGTTGATGAAAATAGGGTTTTAAATCCATCTTTCTGGAGTTGCTGACTGAAACCAAGTTCCCTAACCTGTAAGATTCTAATAATACTAGAGAATCTAAATGTATTGGGCTCATTTGTTTAAAGCACTTTGAATAGAGTAAGCACTTTATAAACATCCACCATTATTTACACTTTTCTTGTTGCAATAGACCTCTTTATAGAAGAGGGATTCTATGACACAGATAACATTTTCCTAACTCTTGTTATTACTATTAAATTTTTTTAGTATTTCTTGCATGCCAAGCATGTGCTCTACCATTGAGCTACATCTCCCTCTGCCCCACTTTTAATGTGGGCATATTGATCCTGCTTTGCCTGCTTAACCCACCACTTTAACCACTGCCTCAATTCCCACTTGAGACACATCCCATGTTCTGCCTTCTCAGCCTGGACATCTTAGTCATGGTGTGTGTCATGCTTTAGATTTCTTTTTGGTTTAAAGCCTCCCTCCCACCAGTTACACAGCACCTGCTCCATATAGTGGCCACACATAAGGACATTTGCATTAAAATGTTGAAGAAATTGTTTTTTAGCCAGAAAAGTAGGTAATCCCGGTTGTTCAGCCACTGTTAACATCATCTTGACCAGTGGCTCTGAGTGAGGGGACCACTTCTCAGGGATCTGGAAGCATTTTCAAAAGACACATTCTATGAAATTCTTATTTGGAGATCTTATTTGGTGTTTGTGTTTTCAAAAGCTCCCAAAGTGCCTTAGGTGAATGTATTTGATTGAGAAACATGAACTATACCGTAATAGGAATAAATCTTTTTCTGCTATCATTTTAGGTGTAATTTATTTGATGTCAAGATTAGATGGCTTGTATTTTAGTTTAACTTTGCAGCATATCCATTTGTAGACTACACACACACAAAATGTTCCTGTATGAGCGTATATATACCTTCACATTCTCAACAACTAGCATAGTGGCTGGCGTGTAGCAAACCACAGATAAACAACTTTTGAGTTAATAATTATCTTAGTCCATTTGTGCAGCTCTAAGATAATATCTGAGGTCGGGTTATTTACAAGGTTCAGAAATTTATTTCTTACATTTTTGATGGCTGGGAAGCCCAGGATCAAGGTACCAGTAAGTTGGTACCCAGGAGGGTTCTTTCAAGATGGCGCCTCATTCCTACATCCTCATGTAGAAGGCAGAAGGGCAGGAAAGGCCTATGTTAGCTCTCTCTAGGCCTCTCATAAGGCACCAGTTCATGCTCCAGGGCCTATGGCTTAGTCAGTTCCCTGAAGGCCTCATCTCCTTGTACTACTACAGCAGGAATTAAGTTTTAACACAGGCAATGGTGGAGGGGCTTCACACCATAGGGATGATGATGCATATTGAACATGTATTTGTAGAGAAAGTATCTTTAAAATATTTTATGAGATGTTTTTCAAGGTATCTTTAAAATACCTTTAATAAAAAGATGTGAAGCTGTGAAGGCTTGCTTTCAATCCCCAGTACTGAAAAAAAAAGTACTGAGCATGGTAACTATGTAATAATGTAATGTCTATTTCTTTTTTTCTTTTTCTTTTTTTTTTTTTTTTTATCGGTACCAGGGATCGAACTCATGACCGCCTGCTTGCAAGGCAGGTGCTTATGCCGCTGAGCTAAATCCCCAGCCCCCAATGTCTATTTCAACATTGCTAACAGGGCAGATTTCATGTGTTTGCACTACACACACACAAAGATATGCTAAATGTGTGAGGTGATGGATACGTTAATTAGCTCGATTTAATCATCTCACAATATGTACATGCATTAAAGCATAACACTGCAAAACCCCATAAATATATATAGTTGCTACTTGTGAATGAAAAATATTATTTTCCAGTGAAAAATAAAATTTAAAAATGTATTGAGGGTTTCCACCCAATTTCCTGTGTTTTAAACAAAAGAGCAACGGGCTTCTAAAGAGCCCCGCAGGTGTCCCTGTGGGGAGGCTCCGTGCACCCTTGGGTGGGTGGCTCCCTTGTCTTCAGACGTGCGGGAGGGGTGCAGCTGCAGGAGCGGTGATTACCCAGTTCCTCTCTGCAGCAGTTCGTTGCTGCTGCCTGTGCTCCCCCCACTCCTTGCTGTCCACCATATATCTTGTTTAGGATAGCCAGGTTCTAAAGCCCCAGGCTGATGGCTCATCTGTCAGCGGGGGCCTGAAGGGTCACTGTGAGCCCCAGGGTTGATTTGCACAGGTCACGCTGACCCCGTTGGGCCTGCACCGCCTAACACAGCTGTGACCTGGGGGCCTCCAGTCCCACAGTGTTCTTTGGTGTTTGTGTCTGTTGTTTCCACAGGAGGTTTCTTGCTGTCACTGCAGGCCCCAGCCCACCTTCAATTTTTTAGGTTTTAAAAAGAAGAAACAACCCACAAACCTACCTAAAAACAGTTAAACAGAATTCTAAAAATGACTGAAAAGTATCATTTTGCGGGTAGAAGCCTATGTACAAAGTGATGCTTTTGAAGGCCCTGTGGGAACTCCACACCCAAGTGCTTGATGAGTTTCATCTTTTCACCCACATAAGCAGTGACTTTAATTTGTTTTCAACCTCACAAGAATTAGTTTAGCAGTGTTCCACCTTCACTGCTCTCTTACCAGGGAGGAGGACTATGTTTTCAGACTGTCAGTCCCTTTCAGTATTTGATAAACACCCTGTAGTCACCTTCTCTTTCTCCCCTGCTCAGCTATGGCCAGGACCCTGCCCTAAAGCCGGCATGAGTCTTTGTATTTTCTGAGAAAGGAGGAGCTCAAGCTGGTTTGAGAGGAAGGTCAGCAGAAGCAAAGGAACTGAGGAGGGGCAGGCAGCTTTTGTAAATTCTTTGCATGACCTTGACTGCACCTTGTCCCACTGATCCCCCACTGCTGCCTCACTGCGGATAATAGCAGTTTCACTGTGTCCCTCCTATGCCTCAGGTGCTATGCTGGCTGCTCGGGGCAGCTGGGTGAGTGACAGCCCTGCTTTCATAGAGCTCACAGAACAATAATCTCCAAACATCCATACCAACATATCCCTGTTGAAAAACCCTGAGCTTCCCTGTTTTTATTTAAAAATTATATAATGCACTGCTGTGTTACTTTAAGTAAAATGATTAATGTACATGGTAAAATGGACATGTAAGATAAATTAATGCAAATTAGATAAATGTGTAGAGAACTGCACAACATCTAGGGCGCAGGTATCCACTGTGGAGATCACAGATGAGGTTATAACTGTGATCTGCTGTCAGATTTCCTGAGTTCAAATCTCAACACAACTCTGCTCTAGGAGTGAGTTGGCAAAAGATCTCTGTGGCTGCTGGTAGATCTAGACTTCCCAACACAGCTCGTATGCTATTGCTCCCAAGAACCAATACCACTGTTTCTAAGGAGTGCATTCTCACAATGAGCTTCCTCATGAGTTCAGTACCAAATGAAGCCATGTTTAATATCTGATCTGCTGAGCTGGTGGGGGGACTAGCTGCAAGGGAAGCGGGAATGTCATTTTTCTCATGTCTACTATGATAAGCTAATTACCTCTTAGGTGGGAAGTTCCACAAATACAGGAATGATGTCAAGAATTTTGGGTTTCACTACTCTTGCATCACGAGAGAAAGAGGCTACTGTAGCCAGTAGTATTAAAGAAGGGCAGGGAGATGTAGTGATCTTTGAAGAAATGGAATAGTAAAAACAAGCTTTGTGTAATCAGATCCCAGACCCAACCATATGGGAAAGGAAAACACACCACCTTCTTCAGTAGATCTAGCAAACCCTTTCCATGGTTGGCATTGAAGGAGACCAGTGTGGTGAGTTGTACGTATGTGCAACCAATGCTGCAGAAAGACTCCTCTTAAGGAATGTGTCATTAAAGAATGTGTCATTCCACTTTATAGCTTTTCTCAAGCTAAGTGCAGATCTTTTCTCTCAAAGTCAAAACCCGGACAGGATTGACTCTGGTGCTAAAATTAGGTCTGTGTGGTGGTGGTGGCGGGATCAAGGGTGGAAAGGACCAAAAAGGACAGAAATAGGAGATGAAAGCCTTCTGGCAACTCAGGAGAAGGTAGATCAAGGAAGAAAGATGAAGATTGAACACAGAAGCTAATTTGTTAAGAAAAACTGCTTTTTAAAAAGATAACTCCTAAGGATATTATAATTTCTGTTGATTCAGGAAGCTGGTTGATTTGATATTGCTTTTTTTGTATTAACAGAAACAAATTACTGCTTTAGTTCAACTAACAAATAATGCACTTCTAAACATAGAACAAAGCATATTTAATAAACAGGTAAAGAATAGAAGGTCAAAATCAAACTGGGGTAAGATGATTCCTGTGCAGCTCAATATTTTCTGTTCAGTAGTCTGATTTAGGGCTAAAAATATAATTCTCACTCAATGTAGTTTTAAAATGAAATGATCTTGTATTTTAAAACTGAAAGCCTGCTGCATCCATTAGCATTATTTTAAAAATTTGTGCTACTTTAAGGAACTAAATCTTAGATTATTATTTTAATGTTTTCCTAAAGAACAAAATTCTCAACTGATTATCTAACAAATCAAAAACACTACAGCCAGGCATGTACAGGATTACATGACTGTAGTCCCAGCACTCAGGAGGCAGAGGCAGGCTAATCACTGTGAGTTTGAGATCAGCCTGGGTTACATACTGAGCTCAAGGCCAGACTGAACTGCATGGTGAGACTTCTGTTTTAAAATGACAAAACAAAAACAAATTTAAAAAACCACTACAAACCAGTCAAATGTAACAGCTTTTTAAAAAAATCAGATATAATTTGATTGTTTATGATGACAGCATCCTCTGAGACTTGTTTCAGTGCTTTTGTTCTAAAACAGTGGTTCTTAACCTTCTGGGGGTGCACAGACCCCTTCAGTATCTGACTTTTTAAAACTCTTGCAACGAGATTGGTATGTAATTTCAAGGAGATCCGAGGAATTTAGGTGAAACTCTAGGCATGAACCCTGGATTTCTCCCCAGAAATCATGGTAAAGGAAGCAGAGAGCTGCCAGACAGTGACAATGTCCCCAGCGATGGACAGTCTCCATTGTAGTCATGCAATAGCCCTAATTGGAAATAGACCTCAGAAATACCAGGTTTGGTGGTGCCAGTTTAATAGCCAAGAGAAATTTGGTGCAAACAACTAATGAATTCCATTTTTTTTTTCCTTTGGTCTTCTTCCTCACTATGCAGTTCAGGCTGGTCTTGAATTCTCTTTGTAGCCCAGGCTGGCCTTGAGCTCACACAATCCCTATCTTAGCCTGGCAGTTCAATTCATTTTTAATTACTGCCATGTGCTAGGTGGGATGGAAGTGAAAATGCCACAGCACTGCTACTCGCTGGTTACCCAGAATCTCTGCTTTTGTGCCCACCTACAAAGCAAAACAAACCCCACTAGCACCGATAGGCTGCCTTTCTCCCAAGAACTCTGTGGTGTCAGCACTTTTGAATCATACATCATTGTTAAGTTTTTAAAGAGCAAGAATCACTTCCTTATTGCGTCTCCTTCCAAGCAGACATGTGCCTTTTGAAAGGAAAAGGACGTTAATGTCTCAGTGGAAGGGCTAATGGCAAAGTCCTTCTTGTGGGACAGGACTGGGAGCAGATTTTAGGGATATCCTTTGTCAAATTCCTGAAACTACTGAACAGAAGAAAGATTTTTGGTTATAAAATTACAACTAAAAGTGAGGGCAAAATAACTTCAAAAGTGTTAACAGGAAATATAAAGTTTTATAAAGAGAAAGTGATTGATAGTAGTTCTTTTCCAAAGAGATGGTGGTAGATTTCAGGGATTTGAGTGGAAAATCTAGTTTTAATCCCGACTCTGAATTTACTGCCTCAGTGGGAATAGGGGATTTCAGAGATGCTCAAAAAGTGATTCCAGCCGTGCAGAGTGTAAGCCTTCGTTTGTGACGTCAAGTTTCTAACATTGCTGGTGAAAACTTGGCAACACTCATTTTGAAAATTTACTTTTGGGAAATTTTCTCAGTTCCGGAACACAGTTTCCTCATCTGTAAAACGATAAGACCTACCTTTTAGTGTTGCCATGTGAAATTAAATGGAATGATACACACTATGTATCCCATCAATTCTAAGACAGGATTAAAATGTTCTCTGTAATTGGATGGCATCCAGAGATAGGTCCAGGTTTTATGGCACTTGAACTTCATATTATTTGGAAATGTTTTTTTCAAACAGGAATATAAATTAATATGTACCAAATTAGTTAAGAACAATAAGATCTGTTTAGATGTAGAATCAAAACAAATTTTAAAAGGCCAACATAAATCAATAACATCATAAAGCACTAAAAGAAATGATATTTTAAAAAATTTATTGCTTGGCACACTTCCATAATATCTTGTCTTGTTTTGCTTTGGTCAAATTAGTCGATATAACAATGAATTTGTTGGGTCATTTTCTGAGAGAGAATAAACAATTCAGCTTAGTTGATGGAGACTTATTTTTTAAAATACTAGTAGCTCGGTAAAGTGTTTTCTAGGCTCATAATTTATTTTTGGTAACATCTTATACATTTTAAAGATTATTGTCGAATTTGGGAAGTTTCATGTGTGAAGTGTAACATTTGGAAGAATTTTCTACAGCTTAATTTCTGGTAACAAACCTTGTTTGTTATCTACTCACAAACCCATATTCTTCCAGTGAGAGTGGCAGGTCCTGTTTATATCAGACTCAACCCCAGGTCCTAAACCTGAGCAGCTCATTATCCGGAGGTCGGCATTGTGTTGAGTAGATTAGGTAAAGTCATTTCTACCTCAGCTATAACTCTGTGGAGTGACTGTGGCTACAGAAACATATTCTGCCAGACCCAGACTAAATGTATTCCTGGTAAACTTCCCCTTTACTATCCCTTCAGACTACCCATGGGCACTCCAGTGCCAACTAGTACAAAGGGAAGTGTGACAGAGGGAAGTCAGAGTGGAAAAAGTGGCCTAATGCATTGCAGTTAAAGTATCTTTTGCAAACTTTGCAAAAATGTATGGCCACATGAGCACATAGCTGGGCCCTGTGACAGAAGGCGGCAAGTGAGGTGCCTTACTGCTTAGGCCCTCTTAGCTTCCCCAGAAGTACACTGTGGGTTGCAGCCTTCAGTTAAATGGCAGTATGTTTGATCTTCTGGTGACACATACAACAATACATGTGTTACGGTTGGTGGCAGCACAGATTTGCCATACCAGTAGAGCAGTGGCTCACTAAGTGTTCCTTTCCTCCTCCCATTAGTGAAAACCAAAAACTAGATCTTCAGAGTAGGATCTGTGCCCTTTGAGGGTATTATTGAAGAATCAGCTTTGTATAAGTTGATATTCCATTAGTTTGCCTATACAATTTTTACATTGCAGATTTTTAGTTTATAGATCTTAGTTCAAGGTCAATAAAAAGTGATTGATGGGTAGCCATTATGTTCCCAGGGACAGAAGATGTCCTGTTGCTTTGTCAGTGGTCGATGCTAATGTACTCATCTCCAACCAATCACCAACAAGGTGACCCCATTACTAAGAAACAGGAGTAAAAGAAAAATGAAAGGGCAACACTGTGTCGAGGGCATTAGCCAAGGAGACTTTTCCTCCAGAGTAAGTGGTTGCACTGCCCAGGGCCTTCCTGAAGGCCCAGCTCACATCAAGAACCAGCACAATGGAAGGAGGAGTCATCAGGTCTCATTTTCTTTTCCACTTCACTCTTCCTCCCTTTCCCGCTTTCCTTCCCTCCATCTGCATTTTCTAGATTGGCTCACATCTTCTACATTGCTTGTCACTTTCTGAAAATAAAAAAAGAGCCAACATTTTGTTACTTGTAAATACCGCATGATGCCCACTTTTAGCATGAGTCATGCAAATGAAGGATGAGGGCATGGAGTGTTGAAATACAAGGCGTCTGGGAGGCTAGTTTCAGATCTGTTGAAAGGCATATGCACTTCCTTCCTCTGGCCCCAGTTTAAATTTACTGTAATTCTGAGGCTGCCTGTTTCATTTGAGACTGTATGTGAGTGCTGCTGGTAAATACAGCAGCTCTTTTTGTCCCACATTATGGTCAAGGTGTATTTTAGAGTAGGTATAATTGTGATGGTGCTATTTCATGAGCAGGTATAGGGAACGTAAATGGTTCCGATGCATTCTAGAAGGAGCCAGGTCTTTGCCACAGCAAGAAAATGTAATGAAAAAGGAGGACTCTTTCTATATGTGATGAGGGGCATAGGGTGTCTGTAATCTGATTTTGTAACAATTGGTTTCCCTACAATAATTTGGAAGCTACATTAGCCTGATTATTGCAATTTCTTGTTTAGAGCCTACATACCTTCTTGATATGTTCCTGACAGTATATTTATGGAAATGACTTCAACCAATTACATTATCTGCTAGTCCTTTGGTCTCTGTGTGGTTCACCAGACAGGAACCAGGCTGCCTGAGTGTGCAACCCAGATACCTCGGGGCAGCCCTGGGAGAGTTTAACATTACCCTGCGCTGCTGTGCTGTCTGAAGGCGACTCTTCAGTGAAGGTGGTGATGCCGCTGAGGCTTTGGTGTGGGGGCAGTTTTAGTCTGAAATGTCTTGGCCAGCTGTGCTTTCAGGGACGGTCTTGCTGACTGTATTCCATCTGACGCTGTCTTCTGACATTCAACTAAAAAGAGTGACAGTGATGACAATAATGATAAGTTTGCCTTAAATGTAGTAAATGTAGCAGCATTGAGACAAATCTGAGAAGAATCCTCAGCCTCCTTAATGCCACTGTTTTTATGAATAATGATACTTTCTCACTTCCAAAACCTTTTCCATGTCGTGGGGCAGGTAGATTCCCATTTTACAAGCACACAAACTGAGGCACTGAGAAACTCACATGTGGATTCCCTGCTGCTGATGCTGCTAATGCTGTAAGAGATGAGATTCAATCCCAGTCCCCTGACTCTAGTGACTCATAATCTCTGCCACTGAGGTCCCAACCCATGCAGCAAAGTGGCAAGACTTTACAAGCCAATGACAGTCTTTAGCCTCTTGTGGGACTCCTTGTCCTCTGAATCTACCATGAGGCAACACTCTGAGACTGCCCAGAGGGGCACATCCCTCTCTCTTGTCCACATGTGGCTGTCAGGGACTGAGTCCCAGAAGAGGGATTTCACCAGCATCTGCACTGCGCTGGAAGCGTTTTCCAGCTGCACAAGATGAGCTGGGATTTAATGTTTCCTGTGGAGAAAACACCTGCTTCTCCACAGCTGATCTCAGCCTTCTCCCGAGGTCCACGTTTAAAAAAATCAACAGATAGGACTTTGGCAAATGGGAAGGGGACCAAGAGATGGAGAAAAGGGGGCAGGGGTGGTGAGGAAGGGAAGGAAATAAAAACGATTAAGATGTGTTATGTACCAACTCCCCACAGAAGAGGGAATCGTTATGTACTGCAAACATGTACTAATGAAAAATAATTTTTAAAAGCGGGCAGAAAGGGCAGCACTTACCTTGGGTCAAGTTAAAGGAGTTGTGTGATTATGTTTTGCATCTTCCTTTTCTTAAGTTAGATTCTGTGATCTGTTTGGCAGCTGGCCTCGGCAAGCGGATGGTGAGGACAGAAAGAGAGACTTCTTATGGAGCCCTGCCTTCCAGGTATGCAAAGGCACAGAAAGAGTCTATGTCTGTGGGAAACCGCAGAAGTCAGCCTGCTGCAGTGCGGGGAAGAAGAGCCTTGGAGAGCCAAGACATCTTAAGCTGTGTTTGGCAAAACCCACTTTATTTCTCCACCCTTCTCCGAAGAGGGCTAGCAGAGCTAAGAGAAATGTCCCTGAGAAAGAAGTGGTTATTTACAGCACAGAAAAGAGGCTGCCAGGTTTAATATTGCTCCCGTTTTCTAAATGTAAGTTGAAACCAGTTTAATGAACTCCTGGATTTCAGAAGCAGATTGCACTGGGACAGAAAACTCAAACCACTGAGTTTCCTAAGGATGAAGTGGACAGGGGCCGGCAATCCTCAAGGCATTTTTTTTTTTTTTTTTTATCCTTTGGACACTGCTCCTCAGGCCAGGGAGTGTGGAACCTCTGAGACAGTCAGGGAGGGCTACTTGGAGTCCAGGGGACCTTGCAAGACTTGCTGTGCCCTGGGATCCCATAAACCTGGGCTGATGGACTCAGGCTACATCTCCTAGTGTGGGGCCGTGGGAGAGGCAGACTGCACCCAGTGGGATCAGAAGCCAGCAGTTCTGGAGTAGGGAAGACTTCAAGGCTTCTGCATTCAATTAGTCCATGATGTTCTCATGTAGGAAAGAAGGTCTTGCCCTTAGTAACTACAGTGTAGGATGATTTATTCCATATCTCAGACTAACTGGAAGAGTTCAAAGCTTCCATCACATACAAGGGGTGATGGAAAGATACAGTGAATGTTTAAATAAAAAATAGTACAACAAAAGACACATTGTCAAGAATGATAGGATATCTATATTAAAAGCAAGGGGGAATACTTTAAATGTTTTGAGGAGGATTAATGGCAAATATATCTTTTGCTATAATAAATTTTTAAACTTAAACATTTACTGTATTTTATGACCATCCCTCACTGATAAAACATTTATAGCAATGTCTGTCAAATAAAAGCATTACAGTGTGTCCTCATCTACCTTGTTCCCTGGGTGAGGCATGGTTAGATTTCTGGCTGTTCCCCAAAGTCAAAATGACCATGAAAAGTAAATGTTCATTGTGAATCAATTCAGGACATCAAATCAACCATGACAGCACCACTAAAGACATTCACCAAAGAAGGCTTCCAGAACTGACTGCTTCAGAAAGTGGCAAGAATAGTGGGAAAAGTGTGTTCAGAGTAAGGGTGTTTTTGTTTTTTGTTTTGCTTTTTGTCTTTTGAGACAGGGTCTCACTATGCAGTTCAGGCTGGCCTTGAGCTCACTTTGTAGCCCAGGCTGGTCTCGAACTTGCAACAATCCTCTTTTTTTTTTCTGTCTTTTTTTTGTTGAGTAAGGGTGTTATTTAGGGGGGATTAAATGTTTTTTTTTCTGTAATCAGTTTTTAAAAATCCAAACAGTGACCTTTTAAAAAACAATTATGGCTTGTACAAATGGCAAAGGTTTGCAGAGATGAAAATGCCTCATTTGATAAGTATACATTGTTTTCATGAATCAAATTATCACACTGTACCCCATAAATATGCACAGATACTTCAGGCCTTGAGGTCTCACCCTTAAATGAACAGAGCTGTGCCTCTTTGCTGTCCCTCCAGAGGGGTCTCTGTCTAAGGCGTCCGTTGTGATAGGTAAGGGCCAGGAGTGGGAAGTCAGATCCCTCTCGTTTCCAAAACTGCCACTCCTCTACTTCCTCTGCGACCTCAGTGAACTAACTGGGTATAACAGTGGGTATAAGAGTGGGTATAACAGTGCTGATGTTGAAGAACTGCTGAAAAGATGAAATAAATTTGGTTTGCAATATCTCCATTTCACTGCTGGCCAAAAGTAGGCCCTGATCTTTGGGGGCTATGGGGAAAGATTACTGGCTCAGTTGGCTGAAGTTTTGAGATGTTAACATTTGTCAGGTGAAATTGAGGAGCAGAGTACCAATCTCAAAATTTTCAGCAGTCCAATTCAGTTCATCTGACATCCAACAGAATGAATAACACAGACCCTTGCCCTGAGCAAAACTATGTTCTGATGCAGTGGGTTTCAAATATTTGACTGTGACTTGGTATAGGAAAATCACAACAGTGTGCATTATATAACACAGAGTGTTTATATGAAGTCTGGAGCAAAATTTTCTTGAAACATACATACAAAGAGCTCTGCTATTTTCCATTCTATTTTATTTCAAAAAATTCTTGTGATGACCTCCTAGATTGATTTTACACCTGTTTATGAATCACAGCTTTCAGTTTGAGAACTACTGCCTGATCTTCCCTGTGATCAGGGTTGATGGGAACCCTTGCAAAAAGGTACAGGGTACAGGGAGGCATCACTCAGAGGAGGCAGACTGTGTGGATTTGGGTCTTGATTATCCTAAGCCAGCACTGAATTCCTTCTATCTTACCTTTGATTGGTTAGAAGTCAGCATGTGATATAACTTTTGCCCAAGAGACAAGAAAGGACATCTTGGGGGCTGGGGATTTAGCTCAGTGGCATAAGCACCTGCCTTGCAAGCAGGCGGTCGTGAGTTCAATCCCCGGTACTGATAAAAAAGAAAAAGACAAAAAAAAAAAAAAAAAAAAAGAAAAGAAAAAGAAAAGAAAAGAAAGGACATCTTCCTTGGGATTCTCTAGAAAATGGTTTTCCATCTCTAAAAAAGGGACATGTCTGGCCTCTAACACTGCTGTTCACTCCAAGCACCTTGGGGTGGGTGCCACCTTGGGTAGTAATTATAGTATTGTAATATGCCAACACCAAACCCAGACATCACAGGGCACAGTGCAGAGGGAGAGCCTGCATTCCTGATGGCATTGAGGAGCCCTGAGTCGACCAGCATTGGACCTGCTTTACCTTTAATGATAAGAGAAAATCTACTTTGTTTGTTATTTTAGCTTCTTTTAGTTGGGGATATCCATTGTCAGCATCCCAAATGATAAGCTGTCTAACTGTCTCTTGTCTCTGGAACACATGCTATGAATTTTTAACTTTAAATCTTCTGGAAACCAATTCAGTCCACTTAATTTTAACCTTCAAAAATACTGTTTAGTTGGATTCATATGCTTAAACAGGGCACTTTTTAATTGTTTCTTGTAAACTGCGGAATGAATGAATTGATACTAACATTTCAGTTAACCAGTGCAACAAGTAATTTAAGCTATGTGGCTTGGGACAAGTTACCTAGCATCTGTGTGTCTCATTTTCCATCTGTTCATATGACAAGGACATTGGACTAGAGATTATTTTCGTACCTGAATTTTGTGATGCAATAAGAAAGTGTCTCCATGAATTTCACAGAGGAAAGATGCCTACCTCCCAAACTATAAAAATTTAAATAGAAACTTTTATTTGGGAAGTGCAGGGTAGGGTTGGTCATGTGTTGAGATTTGACAGAAGAAGGCTAGCAATCAGAGGGCCTGGATTAAAGACTGGCTTTCCCATTTGATGGCTACAGTGCCTCATGGGCTGCATTGTCCCCTACATATAAAACTGCTTTGGACACTTTTCATTTGTTATGAGCAGATTTTCCCTTCCATGCATAGGGGAACTGTCATTGCTCATCTGCTGGCTTTTCAGGGTGGTGTGAAAATTGTATTAAATACTGTACATGAAAGCTATTTTCCTGGAGGGAAAATACATGAAAGATATTTTTCCTGCTTTGGTGATGTAAACCCAAAGTGCACCTCTAGTTTGTGAAATTCAGTGTTATGATTCCAACAGCCAGATATGCTCTAGATGCCAATTTTATACTGTGCTCTAAGATTCTCTTTCCTCCGTGTCCTCTTTTTTTGTTTTTAGCTTAATAGAAGGCACAGTCCACTGATTTTATTCCAGAGCTTTTCTCACTAGTCAAATAATCTTCATTGTTTCTATAGACAGGGAACTGAGAAAATGTCCTAAGGGTACAGAATTGAGTTTGGATTCTGGTATAGACCTATCTGGAATTGGCTTTCTCTTAGCAAATCTAAATTTTCATTCAAATACAGTATTGGTTCAGAACTCAAAACACTGAATGAATTATAAACAAGTAAATAAGTTGATTTGTTGTTCTCTGACAATGTGACCTGGCTTTTAAACAAAATGGAAATAATTAGTATTCTAAGCTAAATGTATGAAGTCAGGCTCTTTTTTTTTCCTCCAGTATCAAATTCTACAGGTGTTCCTCATTTTTGTTGGCAATCTAAGTTAAAATATCAAGAGATTAAATGATTTTTCTACCTCGGCAAGTCTCTTTCACAAAACCCATCACAGAGCTGGGATCCAATCCTGAACTCTGCTCCTAATGACCATCCCATATGTCTCTAAAAATAGAACATTATCAAATACTTTTCATCAGGCTTGGATCAGACAACAACCATGACTCTCAACTTTGCTTCCTCCCCTCTCATCTGATTTTAAATGATCTCTGACAGTCAGGATGTGATACGTCTACTGTGTTCAGAGTTCAGAGCTCTGAACACAATTTTCCAACACGAGACAGGCTAGAAATATCTTTTTCAGACAAAACATGGAAATCCTACCAACTGGTGGTGAATTCGCTCTCAGTTTCTTCTTCCCTCTCTGGAAGTGTGCCTTGGGTCTCCTGCCCTTGTCAGCACCAGCTCTGTGGGTCTTGTTGTAAATCATCTCCATGGTAACACTCAGTCTCCAGGTCCACAACATTGTGGACAGCTGGTCTCTGGCTTGCCTTTGTTTCATGCAAATTGATCAACAAGGTCCAGAAGTCCATGACCCTGCTCATCCCAGCTTTGTTTTGTCTAAACTCTTCTGTGCAAAGAGGAAGCCCAGCATTTGAACGTGTGCTCTGGACTGTGTTGGCATGGTGTGCTACAGAATAAATCACAACTCCTTTCTTCCAGACCAGCTGGAAATGAGCACTTTTAATGGGCAGGGGAGTCTGGCCAAAACAGGCCAGGGATGAGACAGAATCATTTTTTAGAAACCTGACTTTGCATAGAGTGCATCTTGTCTTTGTATGTCACGAGTCCCTTCCCTTCCATGTGGTTGCTGCAAGTCCCTTCCCTTGCATGTGGTTGCTGAGTTGAAAGTGCTCCCATGACACATATCCTACTCCCACTTGCTTGTGGTCTGCATTGGTTGGCAAGGCCTGTATCTTTCTAGTCTAAGTACACAAAAGGCCAATTTGTTATTGACGCTGTTGGAAAAGTCATGAGAGGAGTTTTAATTTAGTACAATATATTAAAATATAACCCAAATAGAAGAGTATGGATCCACCTTCTGTTGCAAATAACACACTATCACAGATTGGATAATTGTTGATGAAAAGAGGTTTGCTGTGATTATGGTTCTGAAAGTGCAAGGTTGAGGAATCACATCTGGTGATGGCCTTGTTGCTGGCAGATCCCCAAGGTGGCACAGGGAACAACACGGCAAAAGACGGGGAGCAGGTTTATGCTTACATGTCTCTTCTAGAGCCTCTCTCTCTTCTTATAAAGCCACCAGGATTTAATTTTGGTGCTCTACTCTGATGACTCCAAAAGTCTGCTTCTTTTTCCTACAGTGCTGGAGATCAAACCCGGGACCCACACACCCTGGTCAGTTGTTCTACCAGTGAGCTACCGTATGTCATGGGAGAACAGCTACTGGGAGTCCAGGCCTGAGGACGGAGCGGGAGGACTTCCAGAGAAGAGGAATTACTTCTGGACATGCAGGGCCTACAACACTGCAGTGCTGGCTCTTCAACCAACGTAGTATTATACACATTTGAGATTTCACTTCATCTTCCACGGTACAGAGTAAATACCTGATAATATCCCACTTGGCGAGTGCTGCAGAGTAAATGCTTCTAAGTGCAAAAATTGTAAAATGGACACAATTTCAAGTGCATTCTTCTGTAAGCAATCTCTGTGAGAAGGGGTAGGGTCACTTTCAAAATTCAAAGCTTTGTGCTCCAACAATCCATGTGAGGGGTCTGCTTTGCTTCTATTTGAGTTCAAAGGTCTAACACAACTCCTGCATATCTAACATAGCCAAGCTAAAGATGGCCAGTTTGTGGACCTATGACTATCTCTTGCCTCACACGTGGCTTATTACTCAAGGAGCACCTCCTGACTCCACTGGCCCTTGCTGTATTCCCTCCCTCCAGCTTTGAGAAAGGTCTGCAACAGATAGATGTGAGAAGACCTGGGCTGCCTCTACCAGACCAAATGCTCGCTTCCAATTCCTTTGCTTTTCTGCCCTTGGTGAGCTCATCTTTAAAATGTGGGGTTGGTGAAAACCCAGTGTCTTTGTTGTTCTCAAGGTTATCATTCTAAGCTCCAACCCTTTCAATAATAATAATAATAATACGAGAACTTATTGTTTACTTGGAAAGGTGCTAAGAATTTTACAAACATCCTCTCAGTCCTCACAGAAGGCAAACTGAAGCAGTTATTTTGTATTAAATTCATGTATCACTATTCAGTCTGGCTACTCTTGCAGAAATACAGTAAATAATAGTGGCTTGTTGACCGGCGCAGCCCCAATTAAACAGGAGATGCTCTTGTGGGCGACAGTTAACTGCTGCTTTATTCATGCGGGCTCTGGTTTATATATTTGGCCGTGACCAATCACAGGCTGCCACAAGGAAGCAGGGCGGGAATGGGATGCAGGCTCTGACTACTATATCCAGCTGTGGCCAATCAGGAGTTGCCACAGAGTACGGAGTGAGCACGAAGTGCGCACGGGTTGGCTAATTTAAAGAGGGACGTGGGGCTGGGGATTTAGCTCAGCGGCATAAGTACCTGCCTTGCAAGCAGGCGGTTGTGAGTTCGATCCCTGGTACCGGTAAAAATGAAAAAGACCAAAAAAAAAAAAAAAAAAAAAGAGGGACGTAGCGCATTGCGGAAGCTGGCGTGGTCCTTAGTCCCGGGTGAGGTATGGTATGTTGAGCGCCTGCGCCCAACAGCTTTTTTTTTTTTTTTTTTATTGGTACCAGGGATCGAACTCAGGACTGCCTGCTTCCAAGGCAGGCGCTTATGCCGCTGAGCTAAATCCCCAGCCCCATAATAGTGGCTTTAAATACGATACTTTATATTTCTCCCATGTTTACAAAAAACAACACAAAACAAAACAACCAAAAACAAGAAAACATCTGAAGGTGGGCTGGGCCACTGTTAATATGACGGCCCAATGGGGTTATCCAGGTGTCTTTCTGCTCTACCATCCTTGGCATGTTGTATCAAAGATCCTTCATGGGCCAACGTAGCTGCAATAACTCCAGTCATCTCATCTCCATTTTAGGCAGCAGGTGACAAGAGGAGAGAATAAAAAGGCCACTGTCTTCTGTTCTTAGAAATTCCAGCACTATTGCCCTTAAGTTTCATTGGTTAGAAGTTAGCCAAGGAGAGGCTGGGATGTGCAGTCATCGTATCCCAGCGAGCAGTACAGCACAGGTGGCTGTTTCAGTCCTGCTGTCGTGAAGAGGAGGATGGGTATCAGAGGAGATGCTAACAGTTTCTCCACCTGCCTCTTGAGCCATGAGGAGCCAGGAAAAGCGTGGCAGAGCAACCCACCTCTTAAGGACAGGGCTGGAGGTGGGATTCGAGCCCAGGCAGTGTGCGTGCCGCTCTCAAGTGCTGTGTCTTTGGTCCTCCCTGGAATGCCTTGCTGCTTCTTTCTCCTTATTGGAAACTTCGGGAACTCTCTCTGGTTCTAAGTTTAGTTCTCCTTCTGTGTCAGGAGAGCATTTCATTGAGGCTTTGTATTTGAACCCCCTGCAAAGCACAGGCAAGGTGGGCAGGGCTGCCAGCCTGAGGAGAAACCGCCCTTCAGCCAGGACCCCCGTGTCACCAGCAGACGCGTTGTTTGTGGGATCTGCTTTGGGCCTCGACTCAGTCCTTATTGAAGACGCCCTTGGTCCCTCCTGATATTGGCATCCCTTCGCTCTCCCTGTGGCATTTCCACCCTCTACCCTGAGTGGCCTCACTTCCTCTCTACCTTAGTCCAGAGCATTACAGACTAGAAATTCACAAAGAAATGCGTTTCTGAAGGCACTTGTATCTGGTGGGGCCTTGGTGCTGCGTCATCACAGAGTGGGAGGCCAATGAGCCTGTGTGACATCCCAACAGGAAATCAGGCAAACTCACCATTTCTATGAGGAACTCACCCTCTTGGTCGGGGCACTAATCATCCATGGGCAGAGCCCTCATGACCTCGTCACCTCTAAAGGTTCCAACTCTTAATACCATTTCAATGGCAATGAAATTTCACTCTGACCTTTGAAGGGGACATTAAACCATAGCACTGTCCTTATTTTATTCTGCAATATACTAGTACCTTTCTTCTTGGAGTGTATTTAAAGAAAACTATGGGATAACTCCTTGCTGTAAAATTTCAGGTGGTATAAGTTGGAGGGCCTTCCCTGACCAATCCTTTAGAACTACCCTACAAAGATACCATCTTTTTTTTTACTCCTATTAAGATTGGTTTGTCTGTCTCCTCTCCCCCTCTTCTTGTCCATCAGAGAGGTGTAAGAGCTAGAGACGCACAGCATGCTGGAGGTCAGCCTTCTTGGCACAACTTGGGAGTTTTTGGAAATGCAGGGCAGCAGACTCTCCCTGCAGTGTGATAGATCCTCAGGTGATTCTCAGGTGCACCACAGGCTTGGGAAGCACTGGCTTAAGAAACTAAGGTGTCAGGCTTCTAATGAGTAACTATTAAAGCCGTTTGTCTTGGAGTTCGCTTAGAAAAATACATTGTTTTTTTAGAAGAAACTGAGCCGAGAACAAAAAAGCAAAAATCAGGTACTAAATAAAATAATTGCCACTTACAGCACAGTCACGGGGCTTATTGTTTATCCAGTGTGCCATGCAAATGTTGACCGTTCATTGACTGATTGATATAGGAATGTGAACCAGAAAGAATAGATAAAAATCTCCATGCTTAGATTTCTTCTTATGATTCCCTGGTAAAATTACCCAAATCGGTGTACCTAAGTTTCCAAATGGCTTTTGCAAACCAGATAAGCTTGGCATTTTGGGTTCATGTAATTGGTCCATTTTTGTTAAGAGACTGCAAAAGCACCATTGTCCAAAAAACCGTTTTAGTTTAAGGATACAATCTAGGTTTAAAAGCCACCATGTGACTCACTTTAGATTGTTAAAAGCTCAGAGGAGAGAGCTTGTGTACACTCAATCTCTTTGTATTTATATCTCCTAGTAGTGCAGATACCTGAAAGAACAACAGAGCTATTTATTTCTATGAGCCCAGGCTTAAATTGTGGAGCTCATAGAAGAATTTCATTTGGCATTTTAAAAACATTCCTGCCATAGGTTCTTCATAAAGAGATTTTATACTTGATTAGGCAGCGTGATGTAGTAGTTCAAAGCATGGGCTGCAGGACTGGACCAGCGTTAACCCATTACCTTTACCAGCTCTGGGGGGTGAGAAAAATGACCCATCATTTCTGTAGGACTCAGAGCAGTGTATTATATACAGGAAGTTCTGGGTAAACATTTACTGTTTCTGTGTCTTCCTGCAATACCTAAACATCTGGTTTGCCTTTTAATTTTATAGTCCATGACATGGAGACAGAGGTTCAAGCTCTTTGCTGTAAGGCCTTGTGGGAGAAGAGGAGTGACCTTTCCTTGTTTGGGACAGCTCTGTGCAGGTCAACACCCACCAGCAGCTGTGTGGAAATTCCTTCACACAGATGTTCATTCCCCAGGGAAACAGGTGGGGTCAATGAGAAGAACAGACTCTGCTTTTAGTTCAGGCCCTGAATTGTCTTTGTACATTGACCTCTTTTCCCTCTACCTCCAACCCAGAGTAATTCTCACCTTTTCACTCTTGTATGAGGGGCGGGGCGTTGTGGCCTGAGCTTTCACTGGTAGCCAAGCTGGTCTGTGACATCTGGGAGAAGGACAGCAACTTCAGCTGCTATTAACAGCAGAACACTTTTAAGTAATGCAGCTCAGAGCTACTCCTTCCCCAGGGCTTTGATAATTCTTCCCACCAATTATAGCACTTTACCAAGATTAACTAATTAATCCTCCCCACATACCCCAGAGACAAAATTAAAGCTAATTCTTTCACATGTGTAAAGCACCTTTTATCTAGGGATTACTAACACTGATGCATTTGTCTCCCGTGACAACATTGCAAGTTTCCAAGATGACAAGGAAAATGTTCATTACCATTTCAAGAACCAGGAACAAAGGGGGTGGGGGTGGGGGGAAACCTTGCCAGGATGCAGAGGCAAGGATAGCGGGTAGGTGAGCAGGGCAATGTGGACCACATTACCATGGGTGCAAACTGGTGGCCTTCTAAGAGGACCTGTGGCCCCTCCACACTCAGATCACCTTCCAATTCCTGGGGGTCGGGGTCGCACCCACAAGGGAGAACAGGAAGACTGGATCATGGGGTTAGTCGTGCATGTAACTTGCTCCTAAAGAAACCTCTCATCCCTACAGCCCACCTGTCCCCATTCCACTGGTTCTTGCACCTCTATTTACCAAAGTTCTGCTTTTGACTTGAGATGAAAAGGAGCCAGCAGCCAAACCCTGTGAGGAGGAAGAACTTCTATAAGAGCCCTCGTATGGAGAAGAGGCAGGAAAGAAGGCATGAGTCAGTCATCATGAAAAGTTCAACTGTAAAAACATAGATTCTATAATGCTAATTTATATTCAATGAGTCTAATGCAATCACTCTGAGATGGCTTATGGGCCATCATAACGATGATATAAGTTACCTCAAGGGGTTGAGGATAAAATTGAGTGGTAGAGCATTTTGCCTAGCATATATGAGACCCTGGGTTTGGCCCCCCGAACTGCAAATGACCACAGAACAATAAAGTTATCATGAGGACCAAAAATCTGCCGAAGAGTATTACTGAGAAAGTTTTCCCAACCGAGCATCGAAATGATCATAATGTTATAATAGGTGAATTAGTGTCATACAGTTTTAAGAACAGACTTACAAATTAATAGTTATAAGAAAAATTCTCATAATAGATACAAATGGATGAACTTTGAGCATCATAAATGTGAGCTTTATTTTAGTAGGAAATGTTTACCCTGGTCAGTTAATGATGATAGGATAATTAGTTTGCAAAAAAAAAAAAAAAAGTAACATTTTTGTTTATTCTTTAAAAGTAAGACTGATTTTTTTAAGGAAGTCATTTTAAAAATAAAAAAGTATATGTTTATCTGATTTTCAGTGAGAAAGCAAAAGATAAAATCATGAATGAAATCTTAATAGATTTGACTATCTAGGAATATTTAGGTTAAGAAAACATAAACTGTTATCACTGAGGGAAAATAAAACATTCAAACAGCAAATAAACAAGTGGCTTTAATATATAGCTTTTCAAAACAAAAGAAAAACTCCATTAAAAAATGAACAAAAAACCTTATCAGATAATTTTTCATAGCCAATAAACATGAAGAAACTCCATCCTCAATAATGACCAAGCAAATGATAATTAAAATACCAATGTAGTATAGGTCTTTATCATATTGCCACATCTAATAGTGAAGCAAAAAATTTTACATTCTACTATAATTGATACATCTTTTCTGGGAAAAGTTAGTAGTGTGTATCAAAAACTTTAAAATATTTATGTTCTTTGACCACATTACTAACTTTTCCCAGAGATCTTGCAAAGATGTACATGGTAAGTATCATGCTACTAATGACAGAAAAAAAATTACCAATAAGACATTGTTTGAATATGTGATGGTTGATTCTTTTGGTAGAATTTCTTTCTTTCTTTCTTTTTTTCTTTTTAGAATTTTAAAAATTATTATTTAAAGAAAGACAAAACAAAATAGAAAATGGGGCAGAAATAGTATATACTTTCAAGACAAGAAATAAACAGTAATAAATCACTAGTTGATGTATACATATTGTCCCCCCACAAATAGTTGTTCAAGGTACAAAGTGGAACATGTAAGTGGGAATTCAACCAGGGAGACTGCAAACAGCTCTGTTCAAATACCCAACAAAAACTAACTAATATAGCTATCAATCCTATACACTTAGACATGTATGCATTTATCTATATCTTCATTTATGTTGAGACCTAACAAAACTTATTAGATTAAAATCCTTCTGAACAAAGATTAATAATATTGCTGGATTTCACATCATAACACTCCAGAATCAGCACTGGGTACTGCAGTGCCCCTTTCTTTCCTTCAAAGTATTTGTTCATTTCATCATGTGTCATAAGATCAGTCCTCATAAACTGTTTACGCGAGCATGAGTCTTAACATGTGTTTCAATCCTTTCTATATTAGAGAGAGAAACAGAACAAAGCAGGACAGAACTAAACATATTCCTATAGACACATAAAACTAAAAGACATATAAAACTGCTGTATAAGGAGTTCTACCATGGTCATTGTGCTGTTTCTTGTTATCATCAACCAAATTGGCTATATCATCAGATAAAGTATAATTGAATATATCAGTACATAGCTGAATTAATAGAAATACAACTTTGTAGATAGTGTAGAGCTACAATAATAGGCAGTAATCAAATCAGAATGGATATCATGGTGAATCATTGTCATTTTCAGTATAGTTATCTGTACTCCTCAACTTGATAACAGTAACCTAACAGTTTTGAATAAAATCTGTCGATAATAAGCAGCAATCAAATAAGTTATATTTAACTAAGATCAATCATGATTCAACAGTATAAGTCATACAGGGATCATGATTGAGTTAATAGAAAATTAAAGATGACCACTGTGCTATGTCCTGATATCTGGGGACAGCTGTCTGTGCCCTCAGATCCAGTGCTTGTATACAAACTAGGACAGAACAAGTTCCAACCAAGCAGAGTGGTGTGAGTAATAAAGGTTTTAATTCTTGATACACTATTAGCTATATCTTCTGTTGTCTTTTTTTTTTTTTTTTTTTTTTTGAGGACTATTCCTCCCCATTATTCCCGTAGAATGAACTGTCTATTTTTGGGTCTCCCCAAAACTCACGGTTTTATATTGGGGGGGCAACTTGCTATTTACCTTAGTGTTTCTGAACTTTCTCACTCCTGGGCTGGATTTCTAGTTATAGTTTTTCATTTATAAAAGCCTGTCTGTTCAACCTATCCATAAATACTGGTCCAGTTACCCCTATTACTCTCTGGTTCCCTATCACATCGAGTTCCGTTTTCTCATATTTGATTTTGGTCCATATAACCTCCTTCAGGCTAATTATATTTCCTATAAAGAGCCTCTTGGTGGACCTACCTCTTGATCCACTCTGCCTGCGATTCTCTTTTTTCCCTTAAGTTAGTGTATCTAGGCCATGTATATTAGAAATTATATCCAACCTTCTTTGCCTCATTTCTGTTGTGCTCTTTTTCTGTCATTAGTTGTCTGTTTGTCTTCTTCATTTTGCTTTCTGCTCCATTCATTGTGGCCTCTCTGCCACAGTTTCTGGAATCTTGGTATTTTTCTCTTTTAGAATGTCCTGCAGTATTCTCTGTAGAGTTGGATTGGTGGTCGCGAATTCCCTCAGTTCCTCTTTATCTTGGAAGCACCATGTTTCTCCATTAATTTCTAGGGACAATTGTGCAGGATATATCAATCTTGGCTGGAGGTTACTATCTTTCAAGGCTTGGATTATTTTGCTCCATGCTCTTCAAGATTTGATGGTTATGCCAAGAAGTCTTTGGTAATTCTGATGGGTTTTCCCTTGTAATTGATCTATTTCTAGTCTATGACAGCTTTTAATATTCTGTTCTTATATTGGATTTCTGCATATAATAATCTTGATTATTAATGCCGGGGTGTAGTTCTGTTTTGATTGTAGGTGGCTGGAGTTCTGTATGCCTCATACATCTGAGCAACTTTTCCTTTTCCTATGTTTGGGAAGTTTTCCTTAATTATTTCTGTGAATAGCCTTTGCAGTTCCTTTGTTTGTACCCCTGCTTCTTCATTCACATTCTTTATTCTTAAGTTATAGATCCTCTTGTCATCTTCTAGCCTTTGTATTATTACTGGTTGTTTCCTGGTTATTTTTAAGTTTTTCCTTTCATGTATCCACATTACAAACCTGTCCTCCAGTTCAGATAATCTATCCTTAGTTTCTTTCAAGCTGTTGTGCCAGCTTTCAATAGAGTTTTTAGTTTCCTGGTAATGTCTTTGAACTTGCTTCATGTATTCATATATTCATATGTTTTCTCTATTTTCTCCATCAATTAATTCTCCTCCTTTTTTGTTCTTCCATTCTACCATCTGTTTTTTCTTGAGAGGTGCTTAGTATTTCTTTAATTATTCTATTTATATCTTGCTTTACTTGGTTAAATACTTCACTTTTGTACTTGTCTATGCCGTGCCTGATATTGCATGTTTTCTGTCCTCATTCTCCTTTGCATTTACCTTTCCTGCATCAGTGTTCTCAGGATTGGGGACTGAGGACCCTTTCTTGTTGCCTTCTCCTCTCATATTTTTTGTTCCTTCCATACAGGCATATATAGGAGGCCCAGTTTCTTTCTTTGTTGGTTTCAGTTTGTCTGAAGCACGCTGACTAGGTGTTCCTGCCCACTGCAGTGTACTAGGAGGTACAGACCTGGGCAGCCTCTGCTGGGCCCGCCTCTTTAGGTCAACCTACTGAAGGCTTCACTGCGTTAAGGTGCACTGCCAGGTGCAGGGACCTGGTTTGGACTAGCCTATTGGGCCTCAGTCTGGTGTCACCCAGGTCCAGTGCTCCCAACCAATCCTGCTTGAGAGGGGAATATGTGACTGAAGTCACTGCAGTGCTCTGTTCCTGCCAGTCTGCCCAGTCCCAGAATGTCCCCTGTTGGAACCTCTTTGTCTATGTCTCTTTGTCTATGGAAAGGTCTTTATTCCTCTCACTCACCGTAGGTTGATGCAGGGTTCCCTGCCAACTCTGCTCTTGATTCAGTTCTCCGATTCCCACTCTCACAGCATTCATGTCTCCAGTGAGTTGAAACTAGTGGGCTATCCCGACTATGCCAATTCAAGTGCGGCAGCGGCAGCAAGTTCAATCCGTAAGTTCGACCGAGACTTTAGCTGTTCCATTTGTAGCACCGGGACTGCATTTCCAATTGGTTTCTCTCAGCTTAGTTCATTCCTGGGTCGGCAGGGTGTATCTCCCTCTGCTTATGACTCCCCACACCGCACCATTCCTGGAATCTAAGCTGGCTATCTCAGAGAGCCTCCGTAGCTGCTGTTATCTATCTGCCATCTTTTCTCGATCCCCATTCTTTTGGTAGAATTTCATGCTGCCATTAGAAATTACATTTTTGGCTCAGCATAGCGGTACATGTTTTGTAATCTCAGCTGCTTGGGAGGCTGAGGTAGGAGGGCTGCAAGTGTGAAGCCAACTTGGCCAATTCAGCCAGACTGACTATCTTGAAGTCAAAATTGGACGTGTAGCTCAGTGATGGAAAACTTGCAGGCCTTCCATGATGCTAGTGTCCTTCGTGCCACCCCAAACTCTAACCCCGTTTCCTACCATTCCGCCCTTTCTTCACATTCCAGCTACCCCAGACTCCTGAGTGTTCTTCCTACTGATCCAGCATTGGCCACCCCAAGGCTCTGCACTTGCCGGTACCTCTGCCTGCATAGTGCATGGCTGCACCTCCTTTTCCTTCAGCCTGTGACTGATTCACACCTTCTCAGCCACAAGCCCCTGGCTACACCACAAGAGGAGCAACCGCTCCTCCCCCACTCACTGTCACCCCCACTTCCGGTCCCCTTCCCCTGTCTTTCTCTTCTCCCCAGCAGTCACTGCTGCTGGCACTTAGCATGTATTTTTCAATCTTCTGTTTCTCCTCGAGGCACGTGGCTTAGTAATGACAGGGAACATGTCTGTTTCATCTATCACTGAATGGCCCACACATAGTAGGCAATCAATAAATACCTGTGAGACCACCAACAAAACTTTATCTACAATCCACAGTGTCGTATGACTTTGGTACAGAAACTTCAGGTGACTTCAGTGGCCATAGGTGAAAAGGAAGGAGACAGAGAGCAAGAGTTAGTTGTGGCTGCTCCTGGTGATGTTGATTGGATTTTGCAATTATACTATTTCTGCAATTTGGCAGTAAATATACAAATATAATAAAAGGGAAACCAATGTGTTGTTATTATTTTTAAAGCCTATTATTGACAATAATCCCTGCATACCTGTGCTGGCCAAGTGTTCTAAACTGCAGCACAGCTCTGTTATTTTAGGAGTGCTCAGTGTTTCCACTTTACAAATCTAATGACTCTTCCACGGGGCTATATTTTGTCAGCTCCTGCCTCCCTGTATTTCCTTCCTCTGCCTGTCCCGCTTTGGCAAGCACCTGGAAGTTGGGGATTTCTTTGGGCGCTACTCAGTTTACGAAAGCACTCATTACTCTGGGTGTTCCGAGTTCTCTGTGGATGCCAGGTCAGGTTTACCAAGCCTCCTCCCCCTTGTCCTCTGGGACCAGCATTATAGCTTGTGGAGGGATGAGATGCCTTTTCTAGCCCCTAGGCCTCCAAGGCAGGAGGGAAGCCTACTCAAGGGCAATTAGTGGAAAACAGATGAGTGCGAAGGAACCACTGGCCTTAGTCCGATTCTGTGACTTCACAGTAGGGCCACCCTAGTGGAGTTCCACCGTCAGAGGTGGCAGAAGCCTGCCCCTAGAGGAAGCCACATCACAGCAGCGGTGCTCACCCCAGGGGCCCAAGCTGTAAGACTGCGCCCTTAAACAGAGGTGAGCTTTGGTCTAACACCTTTGGGCTCCCTTTATTTATCATTTCAGGGTTCTTTCTAGTCTGGGGGACTCAGCTGCTCAGGGTACCTGAAAGTCAGTTACCTCTGGACAGACACTATGGTTCCACTTGTTACAGCACACCATTTATTATAAAAATAATTGTCATACAAAAGGTAGCCATCCATACTGACCAGTGAGCGCACAGGCCTGCGCTTAAAAGGGGAAGTCATCAAAAACAACAGGTCAATGTGCCTCCTTCAGGAACTGACCACTGTGCCTTCTCAAGGAGAGGTAGAGGTCATTCAGGTATTATTTATAGCCTCAGCTGGGGGTTTTGTGGGCTGCTTAGAAGCCTGTGGTGATCAGGACAGCACTGGCTTTGTTTGACTGCACGCTGGTGTTGGAGAGAGGCCATGCCCTGCCCAGGGTCTCATGGCTCGGGGCTACCTAAGAGGAGGGCTTCCTTTGCCTGCCACTGGCATGTGGCTCACAATAGCCCTGGTTGTGCCTTCTCAGGATGTGCAGCATTATGCACAGCTGTCTTTGGCATTTCTGGATCACAGCTGCCAAGGAAGGAACTTCAAAACACAACCATTGTCCTTAGGCCAATCCCTACTCCCTTTAAGAATCCTCCAGCCCACTAACTGGGTTTCTCTGCTGCAGTCTGCAAGTGCCAGATGTGTGTGCCTCTACAGATCACTGCCATCTCTACAGGATGCTTGTGTTATCTGTTTATGCATCTGAGAGGAAACTCCACTAAGGCAGGCAGCACTCCTGAGCTCAGATTTGTAGGTCCAGTACCCAACCCACAGGTGCTCAATGAATATTCCATGGTTCAATCTTTGGAAAATTCACTTTAAGCACTCTAAACAATGGTGAGTCCTTGGGAAATTTTTCACCAAGGGCAACCTTCATGGGGATACATACTTCTTGGGAATTGCTTATTTCTGGATTTTCAAATGCCAAAGGGAAAAGGATACCTTTAGGCTGCTAGTAACAGTCCCTTGAAAGGGGCTTGTTACCATTATTTGATACAATGATTGTCATAATGGAAATCTCTTACATGTTTCCAATACTTTACAATTTAAAGCCCTTTTAGTTTTATAATCACATATTATTGTTTCCTTCCAATCTCTAAGGGATGAGCTTGGGGTATATTCTAAAGTCTTCTAAGAATCAAGTAACCTTGATTTATCCGAAAGCCTTATTTTTAGAAGTAAGCGCCATTTTGTATTCATTTGTTGCCTATTTATTGCATGCTTATATGCTGGGCATTGTCTAAGGCGCTGAAGATTCAGAGAGAAAGTCACAAGTTCTAGTCATATTAGGAGAATCAATATAAAGTCATAAAGGCTACAATCAAGCTGTCATTAAAGACTTTTGTTTGTTTTTGTACTGGGGATAGAATGCACAAGCTCATGCTTGCCAGACCACTTAGGCCACTGAGCTAAATCCCCAGCCCCTGTCATTAAAGACTTTGGAAGCAGTGGGCAAGAGAGCAGGTCTGCCTGGAGGGAGTGGGTAGACCAGGAGAATGGGAATGAGAAGTAGACAGGGAAGATAATGACAGTAGTTATGATCATGGGGCTGCAACAATGTATGGTGTTTACCATGAGCTCTGCACTGTTCTGGGGTCTGCACATATTAGCTCAGGTGATCCTGACTACCCACGAAAGTAGGGCTCTTATTTCCATTTTACAGATGAGAAAAACAAGGCATGCAGGGATTAGGAAAAGTGTTCAAATCTGCATCAATATACGGCAAACATTGCTTACTATGTTTTGGTGGGTTCTGGACTGTAACAATAGTGGCCAAGAATGCAGTCTTCTGCTACTGCCAAAATCTTCTTTCCTTTGTTTCCCTCCTGACATAAAGCTCACTTACTAAGCCTTAATCCAGCCCTTAAACTGGGCAGTATGTTGAGGGCCCTTCCTGTCCAGGTATTAAGCTTGGTTTGTGGCCTTGGCTTCATGTACCCCAAATAGCCCACCACACAGTACTGGTTAAAATTAGGACTTGCAAACTGTACAACCTCGGGCCATGCTCAGCTATGCGACCTCTGAGCCTTAACTTCCTCTTCTATAAAAAGAGGATAATAGCCATTTCTATGTCTCTGGGGTCTCTCACCCCACACCCATCACACAAGACGAGGCCTCCAACCACACAGATGCTGACATCCAGCCAACCTGGAAGCCTGAGAGCTCTCTGGCAGGACTGGAACCATTGTTCTATGCTGGGGAGGGCCTGTGAAGGGAGGGGCCCAGGGCTTCAGCGCCCTCCCAGACATCTGCCTTGGGGATTTCCTCTACCTCCCAGTTTGGAGATACAAGCTCTTCCTTCAGGGGCTGAAGTTAAGGAATTTGAAAGAAACTACTTTAGGGAAACCACACTGTGGCTGGCTGGAGGCTGGCAGCTGGACTGGAAGTGGACCTGGTCCGGGGGTGTGTCCCTGGGGTGCTGCTAGGAGAGACCTCAACCAACAGTGTGCTTTCTGTTTACTCAGGGGTTTCCTCCCCGGAGTTGTCGAGGAAGCAGCTTTGTGAAGAAAGGGAAAACATGTGAGTTAGATGAGGGGCTCCGTGTGTCCACAGAGCCCAAGTGGCGGAGGGGCAGAGCACAGTCCAGTCCCTGCCCTGTGTGGCCTCCGGGTGGTTGCACAGGAATGGGCTGTTGAGGGGGCACCATCTCCTGGGCAACCTGCTATCTTCAGGGGGGTTTATCTCAGAAATGTCTGTCTCCTCACAAACTTTGTTCCACCTCTTCCTCATCTTTGGTGGGAAGGGAATTTTAAAGCATAATGATACTCTGAAATTATGCAAATATTGAAAGATCATAATAATAGAAAGAGAGGCTTGTTTTTCTAAGGAGGTGTTGGAAAAAAGAGCTCATGCAGGTCTGCTGGAATGAAGCAGGCTTCGGAGGCCCTGTGGCTGGGAGGCTCTTGGGAATGGTGGTGAAGGGTTAGGGAGGGGGGAGAAGGTAGAGAAAGAAAGGAAGGAGGGAGCAGACTGAGGAAGCGGCAGGACGCGTCTGGAGTCGGCTTCTGACTCTGTTTGGGGTGCAGTTAGTCCATACTTACTAGAAGTAAATGCATGATTGTTCCATCCTGGGGACCTCAGTGACCTGTGATCAGCTACAGGAAACACTGGATTCTTTCTGGGATTGGACTGCTTGCTCCTGGGGAGGATAAGAAATCACAGTCTACTTTGACTCAACAGCCAAAATATCTCCTGTACTTGCTTTGAGCCGAGGAGGAAGGAAAGGCTGGGGGAGCTGAGGAGCTGTTTCTCTTGTTGGGGGAGGCCACTCCTGCAACAACCATCAGAGAAGGCAGCAAAGGACCAGTGGGGGCCTTTTTCGTGGGATGGTGCTGCAAAGAGGCTTCACAGGGGAGATGGCTCTTCCCTTGGCTTTGAGTGGTAACTGGTCAGAAATGCCAGTGAGACTCAGGACTGTGATAGAGAGACACAGCATTGCAGAGCTGGCCTTTTGGCCCAGCTATAGCAGGTCTTCACAGGAGCACCTAGCCCTGTCTTGTGATCTTCCTCATGCCATGGGTCACTGGCCGCAGATCAGTCAGTCAGTGCAAAGGACAGGACTGTGGACCTCATGCCTAGGGTCAACTTGGGCATGGGAGTACAGGGTAGTCTCTGCACTCTGGGCTCTTTGGCATCCTGACAAAGAATGTTAATTATGTTTCTTTGCTGAGAAGTTAGGGAAACTGAGAGATATACTGATGACCTCAACAGAAGCTCAGGAAGGCTTTGCTACACACAGTTGCTAGAGAAAGTCACAGTTGCAATGCCTGGGAAGCCTCCCCAGTTCTGATACTCAGCTCTGCAAACCTCCAGCTCCTGCTTCAAGGACTCCCACTAGTTGCGGTGTAACATGTCCTGGCCATGCTACCCTGGACCTCATCCCTCATCCCTCATTCCGCCCACTCATCTCGGTTTATCTAACCTATCCCCATGGGCATGTTAAGGCCTCCTACAAATATACTGGATCTTTCTCTCCTTTGTAAATGTGTCAAAGATATTTTCCTTTTTGTTTTTTCCACCAAGAATTTTATAAGAATCTTGGAACAGTTTGGCGTAGATAATGAGAAAAACAGGATTGGGTAGGTAGTTACAATGTCAAGTGATTTGGAAGAACTATTTTTCCCCCCATCATTGTACCCAATGGAGAAAAAGTTTCAAGCCATCCCGAGAAATGCAGTGGGATTTATCAGTTCAATAGCGAAGCACGTCATATAGAGCCCCTTATATTCATGGGAAGATTTATAAATAATCAAGAATGTTCTTTTAAACAAGGCAGATGTGTAAGAAATTGATTTTGGACTGTTCCAGCTAGCATTTGCTATAATGCCTAGAGTCCATGTGACAAATTTGATGCCAGAGCTGAGAATATTTTGGCCTATAGGCTACAAGAGGAAGCATCCAGAGAGGAAAATGTTTTCACCGGCTGAATAGAACCACAGGATTCAGTGCTTTATTCTGCTTTGGGATGACTGTTACTGAGGTGTTCTCTCACACTGTGGACCGTTTAGATTTCCAAAGTATGCGTTTAGAATGTCCTTTAATGTGTGCACTGACCACACAGTATACCATTTCTGGGTTTGTTTTTGAGATCTGAGTTGTTTAGCTCAATCCTCTGCATAATGATCCATGTTATGGGTTTGATACATGGCTTGTTTATTTTTCTAACTTGAAAGTGTTAATCGCAAAATCTTTTTTCTTACTTTTTTAAAAAAGAAAAACAACAAAGTCCTCTTCGTATAAAAATTTCAACAACATAGCTGCATTTTCCACTGCCATGTTGTGCTGAGAACACGCAAGTCTTGATCCTACCGGTGCTTTTTAACAGATAGCTGCTACCTTAGTTCAGATCCTTATAATTTCTTCCTTTAATTACTGCCATCACATAACTGCTTTTCGTAAGTCCTCTCTTACTCTCCTCCTTATTTATCAGCCACTCCTAACTTTGTAACGTCAAACTGAAAGTACAGTCTATTATAGCCGATGACACACAGGCCAGGGTGAAAGGAAACAAGCACTCTTGGAGATGCCAGCGCTGTGTCTGGGTGCATTCTCCTCAAAGAGTGCAGAGCGAAGTCCAAGCCAAAGGAGTCAGAATGTACACGAGGCTTGAGACAGCTGCAGTTGCGGAGGGAGCCAGTGGTGGCAAACCTATGGCATGCGTCTTCATTTTTCTTTTAAGACAAAAGATACTAAACTAAACCTGCCGGTATTCAGGTTTAATTACAGTGTTGGCCATTTTCGACAAATGAGTGGGTTTGGGGTTGCAGTTTGGGCACGTATGTCTAAAAATTTCTCCATCACAGGCCTAGAGCTTCTAAGCGGCCTACAGAGGGAAGCTAACACAGGAAAGTACGGCAGAAGCGCAGGGTCTGCTGAGGTCAAACAGTGTGGCATGCTTCAGCCCGGTGAATTTCCTTCCGGCTTTGGTTGGTGTTAGTCTCAGCTGGTCTGAAGTAAGTTGCTTTTCCCTTGCAACTAGAAAGATCTTAAGTGCTGAAGAACTGCAAGTAGCCGTGGAAGAAAACCAGACAGATCTACTTGCGCTGTGTGGAATGATATCTCAATACCTTGCAAAGTAAAGATGTAACACAGTGGACATAGCATATATTCATTTATATGCAATCAAAAAGCTGTAAGAGTGGGTGAGTGCTTATGCATATGCGTGTGATGTATATAAATGGCCTTGGTGAGCCCAGATAACAACAAATTAGGGAAACAAATTAGGGAAAAAATGACACCTTTGGTGTATGTACCCACAGACTAGGGAGCAAGCCAGTGTGTGATGGATTTTACCTCTTCTAGGCTCCTTGGGTGGTTGGCCTTGTGCACAATAGTACACAGTGGCCCTTGTGTGTAAGTGGTTATCCTTATCTGTGATACCTCTAGTATGATATATGTAGAACTAGAAAGTTCCCTTCTGGGAAGAGAAAACTGGGAGTTTAGTGGTTGTTGACAGAAGGAGGCTCAGTCTTCTATACTAAGTTGGAGAATGAAATTTGTTACCTTGTTCGAAAGTTACTGTTTAAATGTAGTTCTTTAAGTGTATAAGAAAGAAAACAAAATCCACAGATTTGATCTCAGTTATTCTCTTGCTTAAGAAAGCCTTCAGCGGCCTGGAGAAATTCCTGCTACGGCAGCACTTCAATTCAAAGGTCTTTTCCAGCTGGCCTCAGCCTGCCTTCTCTGCCTTATCCCAGCTACTCCCTTCCCTCCCCCAGCAATCCAGGTGCTTCTGCAAGGCTGGACTGTTGTGATTCATCTTAGGATCAGGTTTGCTGGCCCCTTCTCCGTCCAAGTAACTACCCGTCACCCTCCAGGGCTCCCCTACCTGGATGCGCCCCTGGTCCTGTGTGCCTTTCTCTTTCTCATTATTTGCTTCTGTTGATTGTAATTATGTGTGTATAATTACAGTTATGAACCTGCTCCTCTGCAAGCGAGCTGTTTGAAAGACCTAAGACAGTTGGTCCTTGTAACTTGATGGGAACAGGCATCTCATACCTGTTCCCTGAAAGAAAGGAGATGGGATCGGATTCCAGCTCTTTTGACTCAACTTTCTCACCCTTTCAGGTTTCTCTTTTCTTACAACTGCAAATCCTTATCTATTCTTTGCCTCTGTGCTCTGCAGCAATTAGCCAGGTTGTCACACAGCTAGAGTTTCCAGCTGGTGTGGATTGCATTCTCCACCTTTGACAGCTCACAGGTCTTCTTTCACTTCCTGAAGAGTGCATCTGACACTCAGCCCAGGTCTGCTGACCCTTTTATTAGCTCTTTTCTGCCCCGACATGCACAGTCTGCCAGAAAGAGTTCAACCAGTTTAGAAAATGGAAGAGGCTGGAGAGGGGAAGAGGAGATGAGGATTTCTAAAAGCAGGGTCAGTCTCTGGGCACCTGGCTACCCAGTGGTCCTCCTCCTCAGTACTTTTCCCATGCACCCCTCATTCCTGTTAAACAATCCTCAAGCACAGTCAAAATCTGAGATCTGTACTTAATATCTGCAATGTGTTTTTTCCAGGAAAGAGACAACAGGGATGGGATGGCTCCTTCCTCAGTCCCTTAGAGGAGCTGGCCAGACCTGGCCGCAGAACCCAGCCTCGGGGCTGGCCACTGCTGAGAGCATCCATAGTGAACTAGCAGAGGAAAAAATAAAGGCAAATAATGAGACAAGGAGAATCATAATTTTAAAACTGTACTTTTAAGAAAGTCTGCAGTTGCTCAGAGTTACAATGTCATCTTTACCTTTCAGGAAATTCTGTTTTAAAAAGACTCTTACAGACATAAGAATTGGGCTCCAGGCCTTTGCTTTTCACCTCTAAATTCTGCTCCCTCTTGGAGACCTCCATCCTCCAGAAAGCTGTGCTAGTAAGTGGGCAGAAGGTCTCAGCTTCAAACCTATGTAAATGGTTCACATTGTAGCCCAGCCACCTAAAGGGTGACCTCACAGACAGTAGGAACACACAGGCCACCCATTTTGCAGACACCCTAAGACCACATAAATGTTCCCTACTTGCAGACCATAATGCACCTATCCTGAGGGCCCATACTCTATCCCCTCTGAGTATGTACTTTAAAATTCTGTCTAATAAATTTCATTTTACCTCCCACTGACATATCTTAAAAATCTCTTTTTCTGTGATGGAAGTCAGCAAATTTACTACTTATTCTGTGAGTGTAATGTTTGAGGTTCTCAGCCTCCTCTTTGGGGACATTTTCCAGCCCTGTCAGGTAATAGTAGATGTTCTAGAAAGACCTGGATAGTTGTTGATGGTCTAATGACAGATAAGGAAGATCATGGGCTGTCATCAAACCCATCTCTGAGTTCTCCCTTGGAGAACAATGGTTGGGTACGGGTGCCAGCCATCAGTTTCTGGGGAGTGCTATGTCAGCGGCTTTGGGTAGTGGATTCAGGAGCCCTGTCAGCCCACACAGTGTCTTCATATGATCCTGAAAGAAAGCTCTCCTCTGGGCTGATACAGCCCTATACCGGGGCACAGGACTTACAAGTTGGAGATACCTCTGTCCAAAGAGTGATGGTTCACACCTCATGGGGATGCAAGGCTCCTGTATCTCAGTGCTGTTACGCAGTGCAGGAGCTGCACAGCCATGACACAGCCCAGGAAACGTAGCCTGGTGAGCTCTCAGAAGGGAGAGTGTAAGAAAAGTGAATGGATAACTGAGCTTTCTACCATTGTTTTGAGTTGATTTTCTCAAGGTGTGGAACTCCTATGGGAATCACCTAAGGTACTTGCAAAGGTTGCAATCTGAGGACTTACTTCAGACCAACTTAGATTCTCTTGAGAATGGGATCCAACAGTCTGGATTTTCAGCTTGGTCCTGAAATGCTTTAAGGGCTCTCAGAAACAGTCATTTTATCAGCTGTTCCATCAGAAATTCTTCAGATGTGCCTATTTGGGGGTTTGGAACTATCAGACAGAACAAGAATTGGCCATTCATGTCCTGATTCCTGCAGAGTTATCTTCTCATGCATCCTTGTGGCCTTTTTTGAAGGTTTCCTTACTGGGATTTGAGGTTGGTGTCATTGTTTTGCCTGGCACCACCACTTGGCTGTTTCTTAATAGGCAACCTTAAAACTAGTAACTCTAGCTATTTATGGTGGTGTGTGCCTGTAATCTCAGTACTTGAGTCGGAAGAATGGTGAGTTTGAAATCAGGTTGAACTGTGTTTGGATATTATATGTTCAGTAAAATATATTATTAAAATTAATGTCACTTTTTTTTTATTTTTAATGGGCGTTATAATGAATCTCATTATCTTCACAGCTGATGCCTAAATTTTCGAACCTGATACTATCCAGCAAAACAGAATAGGGGAACATCAGTTAAAAACCAGATGGTGAGAGTAATACAGGGCTTTAAATCAAGGTAATGGAAAGTCAAAGTGGGTTACTATAATATAGTCTGTTATTTTTTTTCCTTTAATTAAAAGGATAAAAATTTTAAAAAAGTATTAAAAAAGTAAATAATGGAGTGGAGATTGAGATAAAAGAGGGCATAACAACGAAACAGCACAGATCAAAACATAACCATTTAAGCAGAATAGTGTTTCACCACCAGATAATCCTGACCTAAAAGTAGTTACCATATTGTCTCTTTCCTTGAAATCCTTGAGTACAACTTCGTATACTGTAGCATTAAGTATATCAAAACAATGTAAAACCATTTAAGAGAATGACAGCATTACAGAGTATTTAGAATCGACTAACAGAAAATGAATAATGGTTTCTGTATAATCTCCTTGTCTTTAAAAGGTTTTTGCTTATACTATCGTACATAATAAAATCCAGTAAGATACAACCTATTTAGACCATTGGAGACAGAAGGACAAAAGCTAGATGAGACTTCAAAACAAGATGATACTAAATCAGTATTACCTATTAAGATGTCATTTTCTCCAAAATAGCTGTTCCTATCATCCAATCTTCTCTGCCTCATTTCTGTTGAGCTCTTATTCTGTCAGTAGCTGTCAGTTTGTCTTCTTCACTTTGTTCTCTGCTCCATTCGTTGTGGCCTCCACTATTTCTGGATTCTTTGTATTTTTCTTTTTTTAGAATATCCTGCAATACTCTCTGTAGAGTTGAATTGGTGGTTGCAAATTCCCCCAGTTCCTCTTTATCCTGGAAGCACCTTGTTTTTCCATCAATTTCCAGGGACAGTTGTGCAGGATATCTCAATCTTGGCTGGAGATTATTATCTTTCAAAGCTTGAATTATTTCCCCCCATGCTCTTCGTGATTTGATGGTTTGTGCAGAGAAATCTGCTGTAATTCTGATGGGTGCTCCCTTGTAAGTGGTCTGTTTCTTGTCTCTGACAGCTTTTAATATTCTGTTCTTGTATTGAATTTCTGGAATTTTTATTATATGCCTGGGTGTTGCTCTGTTTGGGTTGTAGGTAGCTGGGGTCCTATATGCCTCATACATCTGAGTATCTTTACCTTTTGCTAAATTAGGAAAATTCTCCTGTATTATTTCTGTGAGTAGCTTTTGTAGTTCATTTGTTTGTGTCCCTACTTCTTCTTTTATGTTCTTAATCCTTAAGTTATGGATCCTCTTATCATCTTCTTGTCTTTGTATTATTGCTGTTTGTTTCTTTGTTATTTTTAAGAAGTTTTTCATTTCATTCTCCCATATTACAATTCTGCCCTCCAGTTCAGATAGTCTGTCCTTAGTTTCTTTCAAGCTGTTATGCCAGTCTTGGATAGACTTCTTAATTTCTTGATAGTCCCTTTGAACCTGCTTCACGTACTCTATGCTTTCCCTGTTTTCTCCATCAAACAATTCTCCCCTCTTTTTCTGTTCTTCCATTCCACCATCTGTTTTTTCTTGGGTGGGGCTTAGCATTTCTCTAACTATTTTGCATACTTCTAGCTTCAGGTCGTTGATAACTTCATTCCTGAATTGGTCTATGAGGCTCTCTATATGGTGCTTTATGTGTATTGGTGCGGTGTCCGCTATTGCCTGTTTCTCAGAATTGGGGGCCGAGGAGCCTTTCTTGTTGCTGCCTCTTCCCATATTCTCTGTTCCTTATATATGCAAGCTTATATGAGAGGCCCAGCTTCTCTCCCTGTCAACCACAGCCTGATCGAATTGTGCCGGTTAGGTGTTCCCACTCACCGCTGCGCACCAGGCAGCCTACGCGGGGCCCGCCCCTCCCGGCCTCCGTCAGGCTCTGGGATCTGGTTTGGGCCAGCCTACGGGGTCCGCCGGCAGCGTCACGAAGGCCAGGCACTTTTCACCAATCCCGCCCGAGAGGGGGATGTGTGGCTGGAGTCGCCACCGCGCCCTGCTCCCGCAGGACTGCTCGGGCCCAGAAAGTCCTCTGCTGGAGTCAAACTGTGGTGGAGTGTCAGTTTCTCTCACTCACCTCACCACACAAGTCAGTGCACACCTCCCTGCTGTTCGCAGATTGCTGTTCTCAGAGCTTCTGCGCGTCTCTCTCCTTGCCGAGCCGATGTAGAGGCAGCCAGCCACTGCGCGGCGGGAAACCCAAATCGCGGCTTCCAATGGCGCAGGGTCCAGCCTCAGCAGCGAGACTTTTCTGTTCCTGTTTTAGCACCAGGACTGCATTCCAAGTTGGTTTCTCTCAGCCGAGTTCGTTCCTGAGTCAGCAGAGAATATCTCCACCTGCTTATGTCTCCTTAGTCCGCACCATACCTGGCTTCTGAGCCTAGTTTTTCAGAGAGCCTCCAGTAGTTGCTGTTATCTGTCCGCCATGTTCTCTCGGAAGTGGAAATTAATGTCACTTTTAAAAAGCTTTTTAGCGAGGCTATATAGGTCTTAGTTATTTTTTCATTACTGAAACACAATACTCAACACCCAAAATTTAAAAAAGAAAAGTTTATTTTGGCTCACAGTGTATAGAGGTTCAGTCTATAGTTGGTTGACTCCAAGGCAGGGCGGCATGACAGAAGAGAAATAGTTCATGACATGGCAGCAGGAGGGAAAGAAAAAGGGATAAGTGGAGAGGGAAACTGACCTTCCCAGGCCATCTACCCCCAGCCCATGATTTATCTCCAGCCAGGCTTCACCTCCCAACATCAGATTGATTGATTGATTGATTTTGGTACTGTGGAGATCAAACTTATGACCTTGCGCTTGCCAGGCAGGTGCTTATGCCACTGAACTAAATCCCACTGAGGTAAATCCCTGGCCCCCAACATCACATTTAGGTATAAAGTTATCAGCAGACTAATTCACTGATGAGTATCACATCTTCATGATCCAATCACACCCTCTACAAAAGTCTGCTTATGATTGCATGAGACTGGGAAACAAAAATACACACCAAATAGGCTATAAAAAATTAATAACCCTACCTATGGGTAGTATTATATTGATAATGGGCCTGCTTTAGAAATTGTGATACAGAAGTCATCGATGATCTAAATTCTAAGTCACATGGTTACTTTTGGGGTAAGGGGAAGGGAATGTAATTCTAGGAGTTTGAAAGGCCCTCACACAGGCTTGGGAGCTGGGGAAAGGCTTCTGGAGGAGGCGGTGTATAGAAGGTGTGAAGTACAGAGAGATAGGGGAGGACTTCAGGAGGTGCTGGAGGGCTGTGCTGGGGAGTTGTAAGTCCTTGGCATGGCTACAGTGGAGTGGGGGGAATAGGAGGATAGACTGGAGAGGCAGGGAGAGGCCAACTGTGGTGACCCTGCTTCTTTCTGCTAGAGAGAGATATGACATTCTTTTCTAGGAAGTGAGATTGGACGTGTTAGACATGAATGGGTGTTTGGTTTCCTTTCCACCTGCAGTAAGCACAGACAAGAAGATGCTCAGCAACACTGAGAATGAGGAAAAAGTTTATATGTGTATTCCTCCTTTCTTTTTTTACCAGTGACATTGTATATACAAGGGAGCTTTATAAATGCAATTTCCTTGTATAAATATTAATTGATTATGAGTGGTGGGACCTTGATCTTACTATAAAAATATTGAAATTATAAAGTCTAGCTCTGGGAAAATTGGAATGCTTGTTTCAGGTTTTAACTCATTTTATATATTCAGTGATGATTTTTAATAACAATCTTAATAGGATGATAATAAATAATAAAACAATAACCATTTCTAAAGCAAAAAAGTAACAGTGCTGAAGTTTTACATTCTGGATTTTACAAGGATGGAACAATCCAGATTATAAACCAAAACTATTATACAAATCATGTTCTTGTAGGGTATAATGTATTCAGAAGTTAGGACCCAAGATTTATACAAAAAAAGCCATCATGATCTCTCCATTTTTGTAGAATGCATCTTTATTCAGATGACTATTTTCATTAAAATTCCAACAGTTCGGTAACTAAGTGCTTAGCATGAGATGTTTAGGAAGTTTTACTTCTATGTGTGGTTTAGCTTGGCTCTTAACACGCAGTAAAATAGTTAGCATCTGAGGCTCATTATCTGGAAGTGGTTAACTTAAACATTACCTATTTTTCCTTGAGGTTGCTCTAGGGATGAGGGAAGGGCAGAATTTATCCAGGCAAAGAATTTCCTGCAAGTGAATTTCTAGAAGGACCCCTAGAAGGCTGAAGAATTGCATTACTTTCATCTAAACAAATAGAGGTTTATCCAAGGAAAGGGAGGTTTTAGGAAGTTTGTTCATTCTTTCTTCTTATTTATAGAACCCCTACCATGTACCAGGAACTTTTTTAGTCATTGAGATTAGATGAATAGAAAAAGAGCCCTTATCCAATGACATTCATAATCATGGCTCAGTTGAGTAAGGAAATATATCAACATACAACAGTCAGCTACAGTGTGGTTTAATGATACTGTAAAGTTATACACACAGAGCTGTTATGGACCAAGGGAGGAAGCCATTCAAATTTAGTTTGGACAGGAGTAGAAAGGGCAAGAGAGCCTTCACCTGAGAGGTGACAGTTAAGCCTTGAAGCATGAGTGGGAGAAGGTGGACAAGGCACGAAGGATTGTTTGGTGGACTTGTGGATGGGAATGTGAGTCACAGGAAGGCGACAGTACCAAAAGAAGCTATTGACAGGTAGGTGCAAGAAGAACTGGGAGGAACCTGGAACAGCCCTCAGAGGGGTGTGGGCTTCTTCCAGGACATGTTCAACTGGAGAATGACAAAATCTAGTCTGCTTTTGAAAGAATTCCAGCACGGATGGGTGGGGAGGGCCTACCCAGCAGCCTGAATCCAGGCTTGCTGGAAAACTGCAACTGTCTGCACTTCCTTTTATTTTCTGTGCCAAATGTCCAGCCCGCCCTGGGCAACAGGCAAAGGCAGGATTGTCTTAGAGCAGAATAACCCTGCAGTGACTTAGCCAGGGACCTCACAGGGTGCATTGCAGACAGATCACAGCTTGCCTGCTCATGCTAGAGACCTTCTAAGGGCTAGAAATAACCTGAGTCACCAAGTAGGGATGGCTCATTGTGTCCCAGGCCCATTCTACAGTGGCAGGGGTTGGCTGGATGGTGGCCTAAAGACCCACCCCTTCCCTGGTGTCTGGTTATGGCTGGTGGGAGATCAGACTCTCTTCCTAATGTGAGGCTGGCCCTTGGCATCACAACAGGGTGGCAGGAACCCTGGTGAAATGTGCAGTTTCCTCTGGCCATGTGCCATTGTTCCCGCCACAACCCAATGCTCCACCCTGAAGCAGGATGCCCTGCCCTGCAGAGCAGTTGGAAGTGATAAATACATTTGTTTTTGCATTCAAACCTTTCCTGGCACAGGGAGGAAATGCATCTGCAGCCTGCTGGGCCTCAGTGCTCCTGTACCTCTGCACAGGCTGCCCTTTCTGGCTCCGGCTTTTACACAATCTGGAGCCTGGGTAATGATTACACTGGCGTGCTGAAGCCCTGTCCTCCATTTCTTCCAAGGGCAGCAGTGCTGAAATGCAGGGCCCTCTGGCTGCTTATCAACATCAAAGGCACCTAATCACAGCACTGCAGGTAATCAAAGCCCAGCCCAACCCTGCTCCTCATTTCCCTATTACAGCAATCCTCTGTGAATGGCAGGTCAGGCTGACCCTAGAAGCTCTTGCAGAGGCTGAGTACTTACCTGGGGGAAGCAGCATTTACATGACTCTTCACCTGCGAGTAACTGGGTGCACCTAGACACTCCAGAGGTGTCTATGAGCTCCTACCCACAGTTGCAGCCACGCTAATAGAACTATCCTTGGTAGGAGCAGGCTTGCCAGAAAGATGGGCCAGGTGAAACCAGGGCAGGGCCTCCCCCAACTGTGGTCCTCTGGACACTGACCCCTTTCATGTCAATGTCCCTGTGCAACTCATCCATGGTCAGATACTTGCTAAGTGACTGTACACAGCAAGCACTGTGCTCATTATATGGACAGAAAGCTGTAGGCTAAACTTCACTGTATGCTAATAACCAGGAGGTTTGTTTGGATAGTCAGTATTCCTTGGTTGATACATCTTAGCTCATTTCTGAGGAGTAAAACACTTATGGTATTAAAAATCATTTTGCTGTTTATTGCTGCAACATGGTGAAATACAGAACCAAAAAATGTAGCACAAAGAGGGCCTGAAGGTCACAGCTTTGCTAACTCAGAAACCATACAATGTCACAGTTAAGTTCGCTTAGTAAGACACACAAATGACACACAAATGAGCTTCATATCCTCCCAAGCGTATGTGACCCTGGGAAGTCTTCAGCCTTCTCTAAGCTCAGTTTCTTCATCTGTAAGAAAGGAGACACAGATCAACTTCATAAGCTCCTCTTGAGAACTAAAAGGAAACCCATGGAAGGTGTTGAACAAAGAAATATTCAGTAATAGTTTTACACACCCACTCTGTGGCTACAGTAGAAAATAGACCATGGCCCCTGTCTACAGGTGCTCCAGGTCAGGGAAGGACATCGTGTTGCCACACACCAACCACAGAAAAAGAGACATATGCACAGTGCTGTCCAAGTCGGGAAGTTGGGACACTTCACAGAGAGGCAGCCTTTAGGTGAACGTCAAAAGCAGGTAAAAGCGGGGGATGAGCATGCTGGATGTCAGCAGCTTGCACAAAGGCGGACAGGCAGACAAGAGCGTTGCCCTGTCTTTTGTGACCTGAACGACAGGAGCTGTTAAAGGATAGATATTTTTTCAAAAGGATAAAATAATGATTATTATAAAATTATAAATTGAGAGGCTGTCAAAGGTTTTATTTAAGTCATTAATAAATGATGAAACCAAGAAGATCTTACAAAAAGATTCAAAGGAGAACTCAAGGAACATTTGAGTACAGGTGCCCAGAAATGCTAAAGAGGGTTGGGCATTTGGCTCAGGGATACAGGACCCCTGGCCCTGGGTTCACCCCCCAGTACTCCCCAAAAAAGGAAATGCTGAAAAGAATTTACATATGCAAAAACAGTCAATATCTACAAGGCAATGATTTATTATACCTCCAGGGACATGATTTGCACTTATTTATATGCACCACTTTCACTGGGCTCCAATTTATCCTTAACCCATTTAGACCTTTTATTCTCCCAAGTCATAGCTATTCTCTTGTTTTTTCTTCACTTGCCCTTCACCATCCTACCCTCTCTCACCACCCCTACCATCACCACCCACCCCATTCCTTCTCCTCTGTTCTCTGCCTGATGTTGGGGAAGGCTGACTCCCCCCGTTCTAACACCTGGCCCCCTTGCTCTATGTCTTACGGTTGACTTTGATTCCTGGAGAGTGAGGTGAGAAAGAGACTGGGGTATTCATTTCTCTTGCCTCTTCCTGCTTTGGCGCAGTCTGGTATCACCCTATTCATCCCTGACAATCACCATCCAGGGGGCCTCAGCTCTCAGCCAGGGCCTACAACACCCTCTCTCCTGATTGCCTTGCTGGCATAGGAGTGGACTATGGGCTGAATTATATCCTGCCTGAAGTCATATCTTGAATTCCTAACTCCTAATACTTCAGAATGGGAGCCTATTTGGAAATAGGAACATTGAGAGTATAATTAGTTAAGATGAAGAGATACTGGAGAGGGGTGGGCCCTAATCCAATGTGACTGATAATCCTTGTAAGGGATTTGGAAATGGTTATGCACTCTGGGAGAACACTGAGGGCTGGAGCTGTGCTGCTATGAGTGAAGAACTGCTGAAACAGACCCTTCCCTGATATCTTCAGATAGAGCACAATCCTGCAAACACCCTGACTCCAGACTTCCGACCTTCAGGACTGTGAGACAACATATTTCTTTGGTTTAAGCTACCTATTTCCTGTCCCTTGTTATAGGTATAACAGCCTTCTGCTATTGCCAGTCCTTGGATTCCTCACCTTCCCCTTGTCCCTTAACCCTACACATACCTGCAAAAATGGTCTTCAAATGCTCATCTGAGCTGTCATGAATTGAAAGTGGTGTTTATGGTAAACTTGAGGTAATGGGGGAGGGTAGTTTGCATTTTCTTATCCTGTTGCTGCTATAAATGACATCGTGCCGGAGAAAAAAGATCATAGCAGAGAATACACACACAACTTAATTGGCATTTTACATGGTAGCCAGTTTCTTAAATGTCAAGGTCAACAGAATGGGTGATTTGTGCAGCAAGCTAGGCCCTCATGCTTCTGTCTCTGTCCTGGGATTGCATCCATGAAGGGGTCTTCACCTTTCTCCAGGAAAAGCAATATTAGACCAAACTACACACACTTGTCTGTGCTAGGCCTTAGTGTATCAGAAGGGCCCACTGTATGCTGTGGAGTGTCACATCCCCACAGCCACTACAAGTTGGAAACACAAGTATCTCTTTATCCCAGCAACACTTGCTTCTCTCTTCCATGCCAGTGTTGGAACAAAGGTTACCCTGTATTCTTTGGCTAGGTTTCCAGATTTTTCCTCTAACTGGCGCATTGAAAGGATCTCTTTTTAGTCCAGTAGTCTTATTTATTTTCTCCACTCAAGACAAGACACATCAGCCGTTATGATCAGCAGTGATAAAGTGACACTTGAGTACGGCCATGCTGACGGCAAATGTCTATCCCATTAATTTTCTCAGAGTTGAAATGCCAGCATGTGTTCTCTTAAGTGTGAAAGGCCCTTGTAGAAAGCTTGGTCAATGTATCCCATTCCAGAACTTTTTCTCCAAAGAATTTTGTATCAAACAGATAGAATCTTGACAGCACTATAATAATAATGTTTACAATAATAAATTCTTTCCCATATTGCAATACTTACACCAGCTTTTATAGTAGTTTTCAAAATATCTATATTCATTAAAAAACTCTCTGGCCAATCAGAACAGCATCAATCCTGCCCTTTCCCTGGCCAGGATTTTCCCTAATACAGAAATAATAAAAAAAGATAAAGATGTTTTATTTTAGTATTTTTTACTTTTTATTTATAGCAGGCAATTCTGACTTCCCATTTTGGAAAATGTCATAAATGACTTTTTAAAAGTTATATGGTGATTTGATAGTTTTGAAGATGGAATGGCTCAAAGTATAGAAAACCCTGGTCTTTGAAGTAACTTCTTGCTTAGCAAATAGATCCAGTCTTCCTCCAAACAAAAACTGCAATGCAATAAGCACACACACACACACACACACACACACACACACACACACACATCAGAATCCTCTTCTGCCCAACTCTTATGAACTTCTTCCCTAGAGATGAGGAGCAAGGCACATGCTTGGGAAGGACTGGACTATTCCAGAAAGACAGCAACTCCTCAGGAAGGTAAAGCCCTGCCCCCTCTCCTGGCAGCTCTTACAGTGACTTGAACCTAATCTAGTGTGCGCTGCGGGTGGTAGGGAGCAAGCCATATCAGCCTCTTGTAAGACCTTCACGTATTTACACTGTGTATTAGTTTCCCATGGCTGCTGTAACAAGCATCACAAACTTGTTGATTTAGAAACAAGAGATACTTGTTCTCTTACTGTTCTGGAGGCCAAAAGTCTCAAACAAGATGTAAACAGGGTTGGTTCCTTGCGGAGCTTCTGAGGGAGAAACCATCCCAGGTCTCTCTCAGAGCTCCTGGTGTTTGCCAACAATCTTTGGCATCACTTGGCTTGCAGATGCATTGTTCCAGTCTCTGCCTTGACCTTCACATGGCCTTTTCTGTGTGCCTTTCCAGATTTCCTTCCTCTTACAGGTACAACAGTCATTGGATCAGGACCTACCCTAAGCCAGTGTGACCTCATCTTAATTTCAATCCATTGTTTTTGTATGTGTGCTGGGAATCAGGCCCAGGGCTTTGTGTGTGCAAAGCACACGCTCTATTTCTAAGCTACACCTCCAGCCCATTCCCTTAACTTGATTACATCTGTAAAGACTCTGTTCCCAGGTAAGGGCATATTCTTAAGTATCAGCAGACAGACTTCAATGTCTTCCTTTTCAGAGAACAAGATCCTATCTAGTGACTCAGTAGCCAAAATCCATAGACTTGAAGAATGATTTCAGATGTGTATGAGAGTCAAATCCTGGCTGTGTTGGGTGCTGATCCTGCTCTGTCTCTGTTTCCTTAGCAGCCAGACCGTGGGCCAGCCGTGAGTCTGTGTGAGGACTAAATGAGATAAAATCCTGTGTGAGGAGCTGGGAGTGACATATCAGCTACAGCGTGGGCTGGGGTGGGGGGCTTGCAGGACAGGTCTTTTAGAATGGAGGCCTATTTAGGGGCCCCTATGTAACAACTACCCACTGCCACCCAGGGGATTTGTGTATGTATCCTGTGTGTATGTGTGTTAGGTTGATTAACAACCAAAGCTTCTGCCTAGGAACCTATATTCTGAGTCTACAGTATGATGCATGCATTTGAGGGTGGCTGAAGACTGACACTTGAGTCTCTTAATTAGCATAAAAAATTTTTCATGATCTAGCTTTGAATGGCTGCAGGAATTATAAAGCTACCTCTCCCCTTGCATTACTGTGGTAACAAGGTGGGTGCAGCAGCTTTACCCACTTTGGAGGGGTGCAGGGTAAGAGCTCTGTCAAGTGCAGAGACCCTACAGGTGCCAGCAGATTGGAAATTGAACTGATGCTGCTGGCGGAGCTCTGTCCTTTCTGTCTTCATCAGCTGCCACCTCTCTGAACGTGAATGAGTAGGTGGTATGACGTTTACTTGTATATTTTTCATGTGTGGCAGAATTCTGCTGGGGACCTGCCTTCACATGCACACTCAGCCACAATGAGTCAATTAGGGAGGGGGATTGTTGCCGCCATATGCTTCCAGCCACTGGAATCACACACAGCTGCATGCTTGAATGATTGTTTAGAGCAAAGAGAGACATCAGCCCAAGAGAGTCCATCAGGTCTGTTTTCCCGCCTGTTGGAATTAACACTGAAAATACCATATTCACTGCTAGAGGTGATGTAAGCAGCAGGGGGCAGGCCATGTGGACGGTGAGGCAAGAAAGGCAGGCATCCAAGCAAAGGAGGCCCAGTGCACAGAGGCAGGGAGAGACCCGAGCCCCGGGCAATGGAGATGTGAGGGGTGAGAGCCAGGCTGCAGGAGCTTCCCAATTCCCCCTGGATGTCTGGTGCAAGGTTTTGGTTCCTTAAAGCTCTCTGACTGATCTTCCTGCTCTGGAGATTCCAGGATCTACTCCTCTATACTTACAGTGATATCCTTCTTCTTGCTTAAATGAAGTTGGAGTGGTTTCTGTTACTTCAACCAAAAGAATCCAACGCAATGAAACACCATGCTGGAACATGTGTAAATACAGCCTAAAATGGTTTGCATAGCTATAGACTCGGTTCAGATCCATTCAACCCAACCACATAAAATACATCTTGATCACAAACAGACTGAAGGTGCACAGGCATGTGTGCATGCATGCACGCGCGCACACACACACACACACACACACACACACACACACAGAGCACGCATGTGCTTCTTTCAATTACCAAACTGCACTTTCTCACATTCCAAGATGCCCTAGAAATACGTTTTATTTTTTCAGATTCTTTCATTAGGTTTTAGTTTTTTTTTTTTTTTTTTTTTTTTGTCTTTTTCCTTTTTATCGGTACCGGGGATCGAACTCACGACTGAGCTAAATCCCCAGCCCCTCATTAGGTTTTAAACAGATGGATATGACTGAGGAGTTGAAAGAAAATATTGCTAGCTTTTCTTTAGTCCCCTTCTTACAATTAAATTAAGTTCCAAAGCATAAAAAAGTCATGTTTTATAGCTTCTTTTAGTCATTTTTTCTTCCACAGACGTTTCTTGAGTCTAAAATGTGCTCTGTCTGGCTGGACGCTATGAATCCAAAGGTGAAGCAAGACTCAGGCCCCGAGTCATCAGACCTGAGGTGGTTCCTTGAATCCAGCGAGCTGCCTTCTTTCTCAGTGGTGTCTCCTGGTTTCACAGTGTTCCTGTGCTACCTTCTTGTCACTGTTACAGATTCTGCACCTCCAGCTTTCCCGTCACTAGTTCTAGAAGCTGTTTTTGTGACATTTGTTTTGTTTGGAATCAAAGAATGTTATCTCTTTTTAATTCAGAATTCTCCTCCCAAATATGTCAGCCAGCAGGAAGGTGGTGTGACCTAGAACCAAACGTGAACAGACTGTCTCACCTTGGGACCTTTATCCCTGCAGTTCCCTCTGCCAAAAGAGCAGCTCTTTCCCAGGTGTCTTCAGGGCTCATCCCTACCCACCTGAAGTTTTTGCCAGAATGTCATCTTCTGATCACTCTCCCCAACATTACACACACACACTCACTCACAGGGGACTTTCTATTTCTCCAGGGTACTTACTGTTCTCTAATATATTGTATAATCCTTATTTTATTAATGCTCTTTCTAGAAAGTAAGTTCCCGAAGAGGGAGCTTGGATTTGGTTTTATTTGTGCTGTTTCCCAGGGCCTGTCGGTGGCTGGCATAAACATCAGTCCCTTCGTGAACATTTGCCAGGTGAATGAATGGTGATGTGAAGCAACCCATTTGGGTGAGACACAAGGACAAACAGGAGCACAAATAAGGTACAATCATGTACTCAAGGACCAGGGTAATAACTTCATCTTGTTAGAGCTTGTCTAGATCAGCAAAAAAAAGTAAGGGTGTGGACTAGATATACATTCAGATTTCTTATAGCTCCTAAAGGCAGCAACACAGGAGCTGGCATTGTCCTATATTGCATAGAAAACAAAAGAATGGGAACAATTCCAAATCCTCACAGAGGTCAACCTCCAGTAGGTGAAATAGACATACAATTTTATTTAGTTTGCATGGAGGAAAAGGTACAAGTCTTTCTTTTCTCTCTCTCTCTCCCTTTCTTTTTCTTTCTTTTTTCTTTCTTTCTTTCTTTCTTTCTTTCTTTCTTTCTTTCTTTCTTTCTTTTTCTTTCTTTCTGAGACAGAGTATTTCTATATAGTTCAGGCTGGCCTTGAACTCACTGTGTAGCCCAGGCTGGCTTGAATTCCCAGCAATACTCCTGCCTCAGCCTCTGGAGTGCTGGGATTACAGGTATGCACAACCATGCCCAGCAGACGTCACTTTCTTAAATGAGGAATATGTTGATTTATTGTTAGAGGATATGAAATCATTTTAAATTAGAAACAAATCTATGTTGATCATCTAGGTCAGTGATGGCAAACTTATAGAGACTGAGCCCAAACTTCAACCCAAAACTCACTTATGTATTGCAAAGTGCCAGCACTGCAACTAAACCTGGGTACTGAGGTTTTAGTTAAAAACAAAAAACAAAAAAACGTTCACAGGCTGGGGCTTTAGCTCAGCAGCATAAGCGCCTGCCTTGCAAGCACACAGTTGTGTTTGATTTCCAGTACAAACAAAACAAAACAAAAAAAAAACCCTCACACATTAACCTCTTTTGTCTCAAAATAAAAACACAATAACAGGTGTGCCAAAAGTTTGCCACCACTGATCTCGGTGAACAATGATCATCTAAAGTAAAGGTAAACTGGCACAAAGGGACCAAGAAGAATAGCTCCTGTTTGCAGTTAGAAATCTTAATTTTTCTTTTTTCCCTGTTCCTAAAAATAACCAGGAAGAACTCTTTGGCTTCCTGGCTCCCGTCACTCACCACCTTTAAACTCTTCAAACTAGAGAATTTAATGAAGAATCTAGATTTCACAAGGAAAAAAAAAAACCTATTAGGGGGAGAATTAGATTGTAGGGCGCCAGACAAAAAGGTGGCCTTCACCCACTGGGAGCTGGTAGGTTTAAGTACTTCCCAGTGGGTGAAGGCCACCTTTTCGTAGAACTCATCTGGAAAGCAGGGGCACTTTGTACCCATCCCTCTGAGTTGTTATTCTGAACATTATCACATTATCTTTAATACAACAAGCAATTTAATTCTCTGTTAGTGAGGATGTAATAATTTACCAAAAACATTTTACTCCACAGAAGTCTTTCCCCTTCCCAGATTTCTCACATGAGGAGATGAGGGCTGGGGGTGTGGCCCAGCAGTAGAGTCATGCGCAAGGCCCTGGGTTTGAACCCCAGCACCATAAAACAAAACAAAACAAAACAAAAACAACAAAAAAAGGAACTAAGCTCCAGGGAGGTGAGTTCATTAGCCCAAAGCCACACATCCTGTCCCTGGAAGACTCTAGATTAGAACCTTCCACCTTGGTAATCCCAGAGAATCTCTGTGGCTTCCATGGACTCAAGACAAACAGATTTCTGCAGAGCAAATGTGAAATCTAAATAGTGGCAAATGGCTTTTGATTAACATGGCAGATCCAAGGCTTTGTCTCCTTAAACTCTAAGTAGAAATTCCAGAAGGGAAATATAAGGATATAAATACACACAGACAGATGCACTGGAAGAGGAGCTCCCCAGATTTTGAAGTGGCTGCGCTCTTTGGGCAGATGGGAAGCAGATGGAGTAGTGGCGGCTGGCTCAGTCTGCTGAGGGCATTCCAGGAGAAGAGAGCTGTACCTGCCCTCTCCCCCAGCACGTCCCAAAGCAGAACTCCAGGAAGGCTGAGGCTCTGGGACACCAGGGGCTACAGGAGGCAGGAAAGGATGGAGAAGCTGAACATGGGATACCTTGGAGATCTCTCAGGTGTCCTACCTTACCTGAACAGTCAGTTACTCCCTGACTTTTTCTGCAACCTGCTTATATAAAACAAGAGGTTTTTCTCTAAAGATGTTGGACCAGAATGCTCTGGACTAGCCACATTATACACAGAGGACAGAAGTGAGGTTTGGGCTGACACTAAGGGGAAAGCGAGAGTCGGTACTGACCATAGCTGCATAAAGGTGATTCTGCCCGCAACCCTTGCTCCATTCTCCCTGGGACAGCTGAGTAGACACAGAGAAAAGACTCGAAAAGAAGGCCATTTACCGCACTTCCCCAGCCCCATTTCCGTCCATGAAATTTACCGGCTGACGAGGATCCTGTCCACACGCTGCAGAGCAGCCCATGAATCAGAATTTGGGACTGCAGTCTTCATTATAAATGGACATCCGGAGGTCATCTGATTCTGAAGAAAAGCCTTCGGCATGAAAGAGACCCAGGTCGTTTAAGTGGGGAGAAAGATTTAGGAAGAAACAGACAGTGCGGGGGAACCGAGTAAAACTTCAAAAACCCACAAACAACATATTTCATATTATTAGGGAGATAAGAGGTGGTGATGTATCCATTAATCAAAAACAGGATGCTCTAATTCAAGAACCATCAAAGAACAAGAAAGAAGAGCTCTTAGAAGTTAAAAATAGAACAGTTAAAAAAAAGAAAAGAAAAAAAGGGTTGGCAGATAAGATGGGAAAATGTTCTAGAAAAAATTGGACAAAAAGAGATGGCCAATAAGGAAGAGATGATAGAGAATGAGAGACTAGGTCCCCGAAGGCCAACATTCGCCTCACTGGAACTTTAGAGACTAAACTAATGAAAGTAAAAGCGATTGGCAAACAAACAAACAAATCATACGAGAAAATTTCCTGTGAATTTGAAAAATCCACACCGTTACACTACTTTGAAATTTCAAAAAGTGAACGCAGAGAAGACTTAAACATTTCCCTCAAGGGATAAAACAGATCTCTTCAAAGGAACGGAAATTGGAACAGCATAAGAATTCGCAGCATCAGCCTTGGAATCTAAGAGATCAATGAAATAAAGTTGTAGCACAATTCTGTCCTCACTACTGACCAACATTTAATATTGAGATCATAGACTGTTGATTTAACGGAAAATTATAATCTACTGGATGTGGTGTTGCCAGTCTGTACTCGGAGTTACTTGAGAGACTGAGGCAGAACCACAAGGCTGAGGCCAGCCTGAGCAATCTGGGGAGACCTTGTTTCAAGATAAGGTCCGAGTGTGTAGCTCAGCGATAGAGAGCCCGCGCAGCCGGTGTGAGTGCTGGGGGTGTATCCTTAGTACCCGTCACCACACAAACACAAAAAGAAAGTACGATTTATTTATATTGAGAGGATGGGGGAGGCGAAATAGGGAGGAAGGTGGAGAGTCTTCTAGCTTAACAGAAAGCCAACAAATGATGTCCCAACTGGATAAATCAAGGTTGGTGCAAGCACATTATTTAGAAATTTGAAGGCAAACGTAAGAAATAGCAGAAAGGGAACAGACAGGTCAGGAGCAGACCTTCATTGTAAAACTTGATTATTCCATTTTCTAAACTCCTTGCATACATTGTATGGTAAATCTATGTGAAGACCTTGAAAAAATATATTTCCTTTGTTTTCCATCCCTGGTTGTATTGCCTTCTGGGAGGAGGCAAGCTGACCCTAGCTGTCTATAACCTAATCATTACCAGGGCACCTGGGTTCCCCTTGCATGGGAGTATAGGCTCTTTATCTCATGAAATAATACATTTACATAATGAGAGAGAAAAATAAGTCTCCAGTGTGGCTCTGTGCTTGAGTTCTCATGGGCAAGTAAAATACAACATGCTTTCATGGAGATATTTATGCTAAGTTTTTCTGCCCTTGGTGTTTATCTTTTGGCTGTGATAACAGCGGTGGGCTTAGGTGGTAGTAATGACTGAGTCCCATTGTCCCCCCACCCTTGGTGACCCCAATCTCTGAGCTTTCAGGCACCAACTTAATGGTACATCTCTGATCCAGCTGGTAGATCCCGTCCTGCCTTTAACAACCGATTGATTTTGCTGGTGGTTAGAATATTTTTTCCTCAACATTAACATGAATTGGGGTTTGCAAAAACAAGTACAGGACCATTATATCATGTAGAATAAAAATTTAGGAGTTACGTTCCATAGAAATAAATCTTTGCCCAAATTGAGGTATGTGTGTGTGTGTGTGTGTGTGTGTGTGTGTGTGTGTGTAGCTCTACTAGACAGTGGACTGTGATAGTTCACCACAGCTGTTGTTTTATTTTGTTTTTTGGAGTCTAAGCTCTAAAAGCCCCCTATTTAGACTTTAATAGACAGACACTTGGTAGCAGTATAGCTCATGGGAAAGAAAAACTTAACATATGTACTGTAGTGCCTGTCTCTTTAGGGTGCAGCTCTCGTGCCTAGGAGTGGTGTCTCCTTGTAAGTCACAAGTTCCTGGAATGCTTGGCACAGGGGCAGCTTCCCTGGCCCTTCTACCTGGTGGGAGGTCTTGTGCACAGCAGCGCTGCAGCAGTGGGAGGAGAGGAGGAGGCAGCCAACAGCTGCTGCCAGAGAGCTGAGGCCCTGGGGAGAAGCAGGGAGCACAGACTTCCCCGCTTCCCCTTGATGCTTCGTTCTTTTTCGTTAAGGACTTGAGGTCCAAGGTTTCAGACCAAAGGAGGGAGCTACCACAAGTGATGCCCCAGGCTCTGTCTCCAAGAGACAGCCCACCCCTTCCTCATTCTTCTTCCTCTTCTCTCTTGCTTCCTTATTTCTTTCTCCTTCCCACCTTTTCCAGTGTGAGTAAATAAAAACAGTACACATTTTCAGATAAGTGTTGAATCCTTCAGGCAAAATAGATGCGTACCTCTATGGTTTGTTGGAGATTTTTATTTAGTAAATTTGTTTTATTTACAACCCTCTTGGTGATCTAAAAAACAAACAAGCCAGAACTGCCCTTGGATCAGATCCTGGCTGAGTTTAATCAAGTGCACAACAGTGTAGCTCAGCCCAAACCAGAGTGTGTGGGAGCAGAACTCAGTGAAAGCTGCATTTATCTGATTAAGAATGCTCATTAACATTTGAAAAGCAAACCCATGCCTCCACCCTGCTTCTACTTGTCTGGTTGCAAGAAGTTTATCCAGGGCCCAATTTTCATTTCCAGAAGATTCCTGTCTTGGCTGTGTTTCTGCACCTGCCAATGAAATCAGTCTGTCTCATCTCTTACACAACTGGATTTCTAAAAGATTCTAGAAGATGCTGATTTCTCTTTTTTTTTTTTTTTTTTTTTTGCATGTGTGTCACAATTTGAACCTAGGACCTTGCTTACCAGCCAGGAACTGTGCCACTGAGCTATATCCCCAGCTTTTTCTTTTTTTTTTTTTTTTTTCTTCCTGGTAGTGTTTACCACAAACACAAAGCCAATGCTTTCAGCACTGCCCAGCCAGAGTGGGTTTGGAGTAAATTTCACAATATCCAACTGGAGTTTCAGACCACCCCAGGGCTGCCAAGTCTCAGCAGTAACTTCAGCTTCTCACATCAGGCAGCTCCTGTTACTGGCCAAAGTAAGTTTGCTTCCTTAAGATGAAGGGAAAACAATATACCATTTTCTTACCTAAAGGGGAAAAGCATTCAGTTTGTAGTTCGGGTCAGATGTGGTATTCAGAAGTAATACTGTAGTTTTGTGTGAGACGTCTACTGTTGCCTTCGGAACCCACACATTTTATTGTTTCTTACTTTATGCAAAAATAACCAAGAACAAGAGAAGTTCAGTCCAATTCCACTCATCCAATAGTGTTTCTTACACTATTGACACTGGGATCACCAGAGGTGATAGGTTCAAAAATCCAAAGGTAATCTCTACTCTTGGGGTTCACTGAACTCATCTCTTGGAGAATCAGGCCCAGCTCTTGGTCCTGACTCTCGGAGGGTCCTGCCTGGCCAGCAGCTGTGAGATGGTGACTTCACTTGATTGGCTGCCAGCTTCCCCTGTGCTGCTTCCTCCCGGCTCTCTGTTCTTATTCCCACTAGAGCCCTTCACTTGGTCCTTCCTTCAGCAATTCACCCTAGGGTGTAGAAGGAAGATCCTCGTTAGGGTAGTTTGTCGCCTGCATGGTATAAAGGTGAAATGAGGAGGGACAAACATGTTCCTGTGCTTCTTCTGTTCTTTCCTTCAGCTTAGATGTAGGTGCAAACTCTCCAGCTTCCATGGTGAACTCTCAGCCTTCTGCTGTAGACCCACCAGCCTCCTGAAACGGACTCTCACAGAACACTGCAGTGAGCTCCAGACCTCAGACTGCATCTTTCAGTCTCCAATGTGCAGACACCCTCTGCATGCTTCCTCGTCCAACTCTGGCTGGCCATCATAAGCCAATCTTGTAATTTCTTATACAAGATCTTGCGTTAAATCTGTTTCTCAAGTAAAAAACACTGATTCATCTGACCTAGTCGATCATTCTGTTCTTGTATTCCTCTGAGCATAGATATTCTGGTTAAATCACTTCTTGGAAAAAAAGAGCCTAAACTCAATGGCTTAAAATAATAATTATGTTATAATTATGTAATCAATAAATAATTATGTAACCAATCCAGAAGTCTGTATGATGACAGCACATGTCACTTGACAGCTTGGGTGGCTCCACTGGGGCTGGAGTTTTTCTTTCCAACGTGGCTCGCTCTTGTGGTTGGAAATTTAGTGCAAAGTCATCAAGTCATCAGTTCCTTGCCACCTGAGCTTCCCAAGGCAGTTTGGGCTTCCTAGCAAAATGGTACCTGAGTTCTAAAAACCAGCGTCTCTGGAGATCCAAGGAGAAGAAGCTATTTTATCTTTCATGTCTTAGCCTTGGAATTCATACTGTGCTTCTTCCACTGTGGTTACAAGTCCACCAGATTCCACAGGAGGGAATTTGGACCCTATCCCTCCGTGGGAAGGACTGTCAGGGTAATCAGTAAGAAGAGTGTGTAGGATGGAGCATAGGATAGAGCTGTTTCCCCATGAGGCCAGCAGTCCCCAGTCACTTTTTTGGCCCTAAAAGGCTCTGAGTTTCAGAGAAGACAATTTTTCCAAGGATGTGGATTTAGGGGAGTAGTTTAGGGATGGTTCAAAGAACACCCCCACATGTGCTGTGCACAGTAGGGTTCACATCCCTAGGAGAATTTAATGTGGCAGGAGGCGGAGCTCAAATACTGCTCACCTCCTGCTGTATGGCCAAGTTGTTAAAAGGCCACTGGGAGTTGTCTGTGGCCAGGGAATTGGGGATCCCGGCCAGAAATGATTGGCGAACAAATAAAGACATGAATGAGTAAGTAAAAGGCTAAGTGAAGCCAAAAGCCTCCAGCCTTTGCAGCTCCAGAAAGAACAATGTCTCCTCAGGGTTTCTACGTTAGTTCCCTAGGATTCTCTCATTGGGTAAATGTCTATAATTTCCTCATTGTTTTGGATATATAGAAGTTTTCAGGATTGAGAAAGAAAGTAAATTCAGGCCAGGAATTTAGCTCAGCAGTACAAGCACCTGCCTGGCAAGCATACGGTCATGAGTTCGATCCCTGGTATAAAAAAAAAGTGAATTCAGAAAATCTCAAGATAGCTACCTTTTTGGATTTTAGGATATTAAATTCTCAAGCAGAGACATCAGTATCTCCGCTTAAACAAACAAAAAAAGGCTTATTTTAACTTTATCCCTTTTTTATACTTTAGGTTTAGTACCATGTACAAATCATATGTTGCTACTTTTTAAGAGTTGTTTAAACTCTAAAATGAAATTTAACGTTAAAGTTTATCACAATAGGTATGACGAGTGCAATTTTCAAATGATTAAGAAAACAACATAATGTGTATATAATGATATCTGTGGAGGAAAGAGAGCGATTGGGCCACGGGTTAACAATAGGCGGATCTGGGTAATGGGTGTACAGGTGTTCCTGGTATTCCCGCTCTCTGTCGTTGCAACTTTTCTGTAAGTTTGACATTTTCCAAATAAGAAGTTTTTAAAAATCATGATGGAAAGAAAATGGGCCACAGCTGCTAGGCTATCAACATAACAGCTTGCGTTTGGGAGGAAGAGTCAGCCATTTTCTTTGTTGCTTGCCTGGGCAAATTTAGGATTTCATTCACAGATCATTTTTAATCATTTCCTGGAATAAATGCTCTGAGGGGTTGAACAATAACAAAAAATTAGAGAGAAAATCATGGTTAATATGGTAATTAATTCTTCCCAAATCGGTACCATCAAGTTTAGCAGGTGACATAATGGACGACTCTATCAGTGTTGAACTTGGTCTCAATATTTAAGTTGAAAATTCTGTAAGAATGAGGTGGGGGCGAGAAGGAAGAGAGCTCACACTTACTTGGTACTTCCCCAGACAGGCACTGTGCAAGGGATTGTGAATGAATTATTTCCTTCACTGCCACAAACCACTTCTTCCTTGTTCTACTTAGGAAACAAGGACTCCATGCAGTGGAGTGGATTCTAGTGCGAAAACTTCACCTTTACTGGCTCAAAAAGCAAAGGATGTTTATTATCTCACAGGAGAAGAGACTGGGTGCAAGAAGGAAGGACAGTGGATGCCAGGGATTCTGCCAGCCCCAACAACGCAAAGATGAGTAAGACCTAGCTCCTGCTTTCGAGGAACTCACGTAAGGCACAACTGGTCTGTGGATTTGTGTGTCACTGTCGGGCTGGTATTCTGCCTTTATCTTACTTATTTAATTTTTGGTGCTAGGGGGTTGAATCCAGGGCTTCATGCACACTAAGCATATACTTGACCATGTAGCTATACTCCTGGCATGCTGCCTTCATTTTAATAAGCACATGGGATTATTACAAATGAACGTACTGCCTACAGATAGCTATGAAATAAGCCATTGCCTTTTAGGAGAACTATTTATTTGTGCTATAAATTAATGATGTATTGCCTCATCAAGATTAATATTGTTTTGGCATGTTTATATGATTTTATTAGTTTACATTTCATGCAATCTTACATCATTTGTCATCTTAAACTTATTCACAAATAGGGCAATTTTCTGGTCATAAAAATCACTTACGTGTTAGGTCAAAAACAGCTTGAGTCATTTTAATATCTTCATTACAGCATTAAAACATAAAAATAAGAAGTTCACTAATTTTCTTGCAGATAATTATGTTCTTCACATAAAAACTGTTATTGGTTTTATGAAAAATAGATGTATACCATAACACATTATTGACATTCTTCAGAAATTCACCATCTGACATCCCACTTAAATCTTTGATTTTTTTTTCTCTCATGGTTTTTGGTCAGCCTTTCCTTGCTAGACTTGGCTTCAGTATCCCTCTACTCCAATTTTCTTAAACTGTGTGACATAGTGGACAAGCAACTAGGAATATTAATTACTAATTTGCTCTGCACTTGGGCCTTGGTTTTAGGAAACCAGGTGTTTGACCTTGGTCAGAGATGAAAAACAGGTTTTATCTCATGATCCAACTCTGATTAGTCATGGCTGCCTGGATGGCTGTGTGATCCATTGGTGATGTCTGTCAAAGGCTGAGAGAAAGGCAGCAGCCCTGTGTTGTTCCTTCTTTTTTTTAAAAACAGCTTTATTGAAGAATATTACATATGATCAAATGCATACACATAAAGTATAGTTTGATGTCTTTGTCATCCTCTTACTAAGATAGAAAACATATCTGTCTCCCTCAGAAGTTTTCTCATGTTCCCTGACAATCTCTCCCTTTGTCCAAATTTTCTCAGCCCCCCCCATAACTTCTGATTTGCTGTCACTATTGCTCTGTTATCTTTTCCTAGAATTTTTTTTAATAAATGGGATCATTCAACAAATCCCTTTTTGCATGGCATCTTTCATTCTGCACAATTATTTGAAATTAACTCATGTTGTTGGATACATCAATAGTTCATTCCTTTTGCCTACCAACTAGCATTCACTAGCATGGATACACGATGGACCCAGTTTGTTTGCTTATTCACAAGTTGATGGACATTTGAGTTGGTTTTAGCTTTTAGTTATTACAACTAAAACTCTTATGAGCACTTAAATACGTGGATTTTTTTTTTATAGACACACACTCTGTTCTTCTTCTGTAATTATCCAGGAGTAGATCCAAAAGGATCAAGATGTTAGGATGTATGATTAACTTTTTAAGAAAACTGTCAAAGTGCTTTCCAGAAGGATTGGACCATTTGACATTCCCACCAGCAGTGTACAGTGTACAGCAGTGTACAGAGATCTAGTGTCTCTATAGCCCTATCAACAGTTGGCTGTCTTGTGGTATGTTCAGTATTAATTTTAGATGTTCTAGGGTGTGCAATGGTATCTTATTGTGGTTTTAATTTTCATTTTTCTAATACCAATTACATTGCTCATCTTTTCATATGCTTTTTTTTTACTACTATGGTAAAAATACATAGCATGAGATCTTTCTTGATGTACTTTTCAGTGTACAATACAATGTTAACTATACGTACACTATTGAAGAATTTTCATGTTCTTTTTTTTGACATCTTCTAGAGTGAAATGTTTGTTCAAAACTTTTGGCCATTTTTTAAATTGAGTTGGTTTTTTAATCATTAAGACAATGTTTATTACATTCAGAATATAATGTGCAATGTACAAATATTTCTCTCAATTTTTGACTTGTCTTTATATTTTCCTGTGAATGTTTGAAGACATTCTTCATTTTGTTAAAGTTTAGTTTATTAATTTTTTCTCTTATGCAGTGTGCTTTTGCTGTTGTGTTTAAAAAAAAAAAAAAGGAAAGAAAAGCTCTGCTAATATAAGTACAAAGATTTGCCTAATATAAGCTCTGCCTAATATAAGTACAAAGATTTTCACTCATGTTTTCTTTTTTGGTCTTTTTGAGACAGGGTCTCTATGCAGTTCAGACTGGTCTTGAACTCACTTTGTAGCCCAGGCTGGTCTCGAACTTGCAATGATCCTCCTGACTCAAGTCTCCCAAGTACTGGGATTACAGGCGTGAGCCACCACACCCAGCTAATTTCCACTCATGTTTTCTTTTGGAAGTTATATAATATTAGATTTCTCATTTAAATTTTTGTCCACTTTTCAGTTAATCGGCTTTTGGTGTAAGATATTGATCAGAGTTCCCCCCACACACACACATGGATAATCTAATTGTTCCAGTCCCATTGTTGAAAATATTATCCGTGAAGCTGGGTGTGATAGTACAGACCTATAATCCCAACACTCAAGAGACTAAAATAGTAGGATCTTGAGTTTGAGGCCAATTTGGGCTACATACTGAGACCTCATCCCTCCTTCCATAAAAAAAGAAAGAAAGAAAAGAAAGAAGGAAATATTATACTTTCTCCATAGAATTGCCTTTTTGCCTTAAAAAAAAAAATCAGTTAGCTATGTATGTTTGGATCTATTTTTGGGCTCTGTATGCTGTTATGTCATATGTTTTGTATGTTTTGTATCTTCACACTAATATCACACTCAATGAGTCTTGATTGGTAGTTTTATCCTATGTCTTAAAGTCAGGAAGTATAAATCATTCAATATTAATTTTAAAATTTATTTTGACTAGGCTCTTTATATTTCCGTGAGTTTTATATTCAGCTTATCATTTTCTGCCAGAGAGAATAGGGAGGGGAAGAGCAAGGAGAAGAAAGGGGGAAAGGGAAGTGGGGGAGGATAAAAGTCTGCTGGTGTCTAAAAGGGGGTGCAGCATTGAATCTATAGATCCATCTGGGGAGAACCGCCATATTAATAATTTTACAACTTCTGATGCAAGAACACAGTATCTTCCCATTTATTTAGGTTTTCTGTAATTACTGTCAATATCATTTTGTATTTTTGAATGTATAGATTTTGCACTTTTCTCAGATTTGCCCCTAAGTTTGACGTATTTTTGATGTTATTATAAATGGCATTACTTTTTAAATTTTAATTTCTAGTTGTCTCTTGCCGGCATATAAAAATATAATTGATTTTTCTATATTGATCATGGATCCCAGTCTTGTTAAACTTGCTTTCTAGTTCCAGTAGCTCTTCAGTAAATTCCTAGGACTTCTATGTAATGGTCATATTATCTGTGGGTTCCCAGATTCTTAGTCTCTGAAGAAAAGCATTTGATCTTTCACTAAGTGTGATATAAAACATAGGTTTTTGTTTGTCTGTCTTGTTTCATTTTTTTCAGATGTTTTTCACTTAAATTCCCAGTGTGTCTGAAAGCATTTATCAAAAATAGATGTTGTATATTGCTAACGCTTTTCTGCATCTATTGAGAGTACCATTTTGTTTTAGTCTATTAACATAGAGAGTTATATTGACTGATTTTTGGGCAGTGAACCAGGTTTGCTCACATCCCTAAGATCAATCTTATTTAATCATAATATATTACTCTTGTTGTATTCGGTTGGATTCAATTGCTCAAACTTTGTTAAGAATTTTTGCACCTTGCTAAATATGGTGGTGCACGCCTATAATCTCTAAATTTAAAAAATGTTTTTTAAATTATTGAAAGGCTGGGCTGCAGCTCAGTGTGAAATGCCTAGGTTCAATCCTCAGTGCTACCTCTTCTCCAGCAAAAATCTTGCATCTTTATCTTTGTCTGGGTTCCGGTATCTGCACAGAATTTGTAAAAAATTTTCTTTCATAAAATTAAAGATTTTATGTAGAACTAGTATTATTTATCCTTCAAAGTTTGGTAAAATTTCCAAGTAAAGGCATTTGAGTCTGGAGCTTTCTTCATGGGAAGTTTTTTTTTTTTTTAAGAGATTAAAACAAAACAGGACATAACAAAGCAGATCAGAACAAAACAATGTAAGCAACACAGTATTTCACCAGAAGGCAACCCGTAATTAACAGTAACTACCACAATGTCTCTTTCTTTGAAATAGTTGAGTATAACTTCATATACAACAGGATCAAACATAGCATAATAGTATAAAAACATTCAAGAGAATGAGAGTATTACAGGGCATCCAGAACCAAATAACAGAAAACCAACAATGGCTACTATTGTGGGAAGGTTTTAAATTATGAGTTCTGTTTCTTTAGTAAAGCTAGTTAGGCTATTTGTTTCTTCCTGAGTAAACTTCATTAGGTGGGACTGCAGTAGTGTTTAACCATTTAGTCTTAATCTTATCCACCATCAAGTTAAGATCCTTTGGAGGAGTCTACCTGATAAGCTGTGAATTACCAGGTATTCCACTATTCACAGCCCTGTAAGGGCTCCTCTGTTCCGTACTCCTTTAGTCCTATCAGGGTGGTTCTTTCACTGGAAATTTCCTCTCATGTACACACTAAATAACAATAAATTAAATAGGTAGAGGATCTCATTTCCAGATCTCTCCCCCCCCCCTCTGCCTCTCTCTCTCTCTCTGTCTGTCTCTCTCTCTCTCTCTCTCTCTCTCTCTCTCTCTCCAGCTTTTCTTTTGCCTTTTCTCTTTGTGCACTCTACTACCTTAGCTTTGCCCCAGTTTCTTCCACCTGGGGAGATAGCTCCTTTCCTGCTCTGGCGGCCTGGACGCCCTCTCAGTGCGGAAAGCTGGGGTCTTAGGTCTCACTTCATCTGTTATTCCATCTTTCAGGGATCCCTCTCCTTCAACTGTCTGATGTTCAATGTTTTGAGAAATATCATTTTTTATATTTTGTCTGGTTGTTTTTAGTTAACTTGAATGAGAGAAAAATGCAGTTTTTGTTCCTAAATTTGGGTCCATAACAAAAGTTTCTAGCCTAGAAAAGCTTTACAAGTTTAACATCGTGACTCCAGATCTCCAAGACCACTTTCTCCGAGGTAATTTAAGATGAAGTTTGATTAGCTAAATTACGTTTTTAAATTTTTGTTTGAAAGTTTTCCTCATTCTAATGAATTCTACTTTATAGACAGGTTTTGGCATTCTTCTTGGGTAAGATAAGTATATTTTTAAATGGATCCCAGGAAATTCCCTCTCCAGCTGGTATCTACAATTTTAATGTTAGGTAAACATTTTGCAAGAATAAAGCATCTTCTATCTCTGTCTTCTCTTCAATAATCCACATACCTCTCAGGGAAATAATGTTAAGTGCTTACCATTCTGAAGTTGACTAATTTACTAGGCTGTCTCCCTGCCATGAATATTAACAAATGAGCACTTCAACAGCAATAAGTTGGGATTGGGGAAAAGAATACGGTGCTGGGGAGCCGCTTGTGAGTTAACCTTATTTGCAGACTGAATGCTGACAGGATTGAGCTGTCCTGAATACCCAAAAAGATGACTTCATGCGGGGAGAGTGGCATAGTTCTCTGACCCAAGGATCAAGTGATATAAATCAATTTCTCAAATTCTGTTATAGCTGAAGTGCTCTATTTTGAACAAACCACATGATCCTCTGGCCTCAGAAGGGTCATTTGTGAAACAGAATGGATATCAGCCTTCCTCCAGGTCAGAAGACACACAGAGCTGGGGGGTGGTGGGGAGTGGACTAGATTCTTCAAAAAGAGATGCAAACTACAGTGGCTGTCAACTTTCTGCAGGAACCATGCTAAAGATCTAAAATTAATTTTTAACCTCTCCATCAATGGAAGAAAAGTCATCTTGGCCATGACAATAAGAGTTTACTTGGTTATCTTGGTACTTCAGGCAGAGTTGGAGTTTTTTGTTTGTTTGTTTTGTTTTTGGAGAGTGGTACTTTCTGCTTTGCTGTAGTCCTCTTTCTGAAATTCAAGTTGAAATGTTATTTTTGTGTTATCTTGTTTCCTAAGCAAGTACAGTGGTTGTCAGTAGCACCAAAGACCCTTGATTCATGAAAAGTAGCATTCAAGCTTCATGTCCCTTCACTGGTCACTAAACTTTGAAATCTCTCATGGGATGTGGAGGATAAGATTTAAAAAAAAATTCTATGAAATCAGGGGCAGGAGAAGATAGCCCATATGCTCTTGGTTTTAGCAAATATCTTGTCTATTATCAGAGTTTGAACTAAGATCAGGGAAAAATAAATAGACCAGTGTCCCCAGGAAACAATACTCTCAGTCATTAAGTTGCCATTTCCAAAGGTCTTGAACTTTTCTTCACAGAAATCCCAGAAGAGTGGACTGAGAGGACCAGAGAGCACCGTTACACCATGCTGCAAATGTGCTCAAATCAGACTCACGCTAGGTCTTACAACTTTAGTTGTACCATATTCATAGGTCCAGATAGCGTGCTTAAAAACCCAGGCTGCAGCCCCTACTCCAAGAGATTCTAGGGGTGGGACCCTGAACCTTCGTCTTTAACCAATTCCCAGTGTTGCTGATGTGAACCTCACTTTTAGAGACATTGACCTACATGTTTCAAGCAATAGTCAGTGCCTCTACTATTGCTTCCACTGTTTCCCAGGAAGGAGGCTTTGTAGGACATGGGAAAACTGTAAGAACTATGGCACAAAAGAATAACTGCAAGCAGCCAACTGGCAGGGAAAGGTAGGAGGGTGGTTCTGGAAAGAGAGGCCTCCTACGGGGACTCCCTGGTGACTGTGCTTCCTCTTTTGCTGTGGCCTATGCTCTCCAGACCCAGGAATAGACCATCTCTGTCTCTGGGTGATTCAGACAATACTAGGGCAGTGTAAGCTTTGCAGAGAATCAGAATGCCTCGTGTCATAGCAGTAGGGTTTGGAACTGGACCATGCTTATCAACCAAACAAAGGCAGGACCTATCACTGAATGCACCAACAGCCAAGCTGCTACAGTCATCCCACAAAGAGAGGTGGCGGCGAGGCCAGCCAGAAAGTCATGGGAGAAACCTGCCTGTGGATAATGAGCCAGTGCAAGGCTTGGGCTTGGCAGCCGCTCTGTTGGGCATTTATGAGGCCTGTTGGTAAAACCTGGCACACTGGGCTGGGAGCCTGTCCAAGCTGGCTTGCTCTGTTAGATGGGAGACGAGACAGATCTGGCCCAGGCTAGGAAGGCTCGCTTTGGGGCTGGCACTAACCACACTGGGAACCTTGGTTTCATCAGGAAACTGAAGAAGGTGTGTTAGAAGACAGTTCCCTGAGGTCCCTCCAGGCTTTGTTTTGCAATTAAAGGAGCTATAATCTACAGGACAAAGTCCTTGTAAGCTCGTCAGGTGCACATTACTAGGTACCTCATGTGATCCTAGGTTACCATGGTATTCGATATGTCTATGAATTGAGAATGTTTGTGTGGAAAAGTGAAGAAGGGCCCTTGTGAACAATACAGTTGAATGCAAGGTATGTGAGTGTGTATATGTGCACTGCCTGTGGCAGTTTGTGTGTATTTCTAACCCTAATTTCACTCCCAAGGAGCTGCTAAGAGGAAGAAAAGCCATGAGAAAAGCTTGTGTCATAAAAGAAATCTCTTTGCAGTGCAATCACCGGCTTCTGTTTCCAGGAACACGCGCCCTCCTGGCCTGCAGAACTCCTGCTTGTGTTCCTGTACCTGCCTAGCGAGCACCTTCTCCACGTCAGACAAACACCGCCACAGCCCTCTGCCTGCTTGTGTCTCCCACGGGCTTTATTCCTGTGTGTCCTCAGGTAGGTGCTTTCCTCATGGCTCTTCCGTAGCATTTCTGAGCCACTCTCATTGGTCAAATGCCCTCATTGGCCTGGAAGCCACTCAAGTCCACTCTTTTACTTTCCTTTCAGGTGCTGTTGACTTGGTGCATCATCTGAGCTGAATGGTAAACTCTTCCTACGAAGGTCTCCATGGTCCTCTCCACTCTTCTACTGACTGTTTTCTCAGGCTGCTGTCTCTTTTGCTTGTGACTTTCCAGAAGGCCTTGTGAAAATTTACCTCTCCGGAAAGATGTGCCAAGCTAAGGTTGACATCACCGGAGATGGCTGTGGCATTCTAGGAAGGTGACATGGAGGAAGAGAGGAGTGACCATGCTGTCCGTGCCCTGGAAGGACCAGAGAACAGAACCTAAGGCAAAATGAAGACAGTGCACATGCTTTGCCGATCTCTCAGATCAGGTTAATGTTGGTGTGGGTTTGTACTTTGATTTGAAGTGTTATAAATTCCAGCAGTTTAAACATATGCATGTTACAGTGCCTTCCAGAGCCATTTCTGGATGGCTGGATGATTTGTTATTTTGGATGTTGGGCTCTTTTGGATTATCCATGTCTACTTTTACAGGAGTAGGGCTTATTATTGCTCAAGTCCTCATCAAGACGATTGAGTATAAGTAACAGCCATGCACATGAGCCAGGCAAAGAAGAAAGGAGAAATTGCTCATGGGCTACAGGGATGTTTTGGGAAGATATTCCGGAACTAGGAAAGGGAAGGCACTGGGAACCAGAACAGACATCTTCTGAGGCACACGGGTAACACCCATGGGATCTGGTGGCTGTTTCTCTCTTCTATTTTCTCTTCTTCCTCTTTGCCTCATCCTCCACATTTAAAGCTGCCCAAAATTGATTGAGTTCTCAAGCGCTCTGAATCATGACTCCAGGTTTTCAGGAGAGAGATTTTGGCTCATGAGACATCCCAGATGTGCCTATGACAGCTGCTCATGTAATACGTGTAACTTCTGCATCCCCTTTCCTTTCTCTCTTAATATTTATAGTGATCACCTGTCAGGAGGTTGTTCTCCTTTCAAAAACACCTGCAGTCCAGGGGCCTGGCCTACCCAGGTCCACACGCCAGCAAGTGGCTTCATGCCGTGCTCTGCATCTGTGAGAGCTGAAACAGAGAACAGAAGCAGAATATTTAACATCTTCCCAATCTGTGCTTCATTAAGATGAGCCACACTTTATTTTGTTCTAAAACTTAGAATCAGTAGAATTTTAAGAGACTTGTGATGAGCACAATGAGACTTGTCCCTAATCAAAGCCAAACATTGTAACAGGGTTCTTTGTTTTGATATTAATCTGGGGATAGAGGGCTGCCAACAGTAGTAAGGACTTTTCAAGTTTCCTTCTGCTGGTGCACTCGGAGAGCCTGAGCCAGGATGCTTGCCATGAGTTTGAGGCCAGCCTGGGCTACATAGTGAGACCCTGTCTCAAAAACACTGAACAAAAAACAGATTTCTTTGGTGGTCAGTTTCATGGACTTTACATGAAATCCCATTTAAGGAGAAAGCAAACACTGAAAAATTAAGAAATTTGTTTCTTGTGGGAGGTGTTGGGGGAACTGAAATAGAAATGGACTCCCTAAATTTCCTGTTCTGACCTCTGGTCTGCCCCCTAGGAGCTGTCAGTACAGATGTGATTGGTGTTTCTGGCAGGCACAATGCCCTCATAGGCAAGAAAGTGACTCTCAGGGCTGCTGACCCCAGCAAACTGCTATTTTTCCAATTCAATAAAACCACCAGGCAATTAGAGCTCCATTTTTAGAAAAGAGATAAAACTATTGGAGCTTTTCTTTCTGGGTTGTTCAGTGTTAGCAATATATCTATAAAGTATACTGAACCGATTTGACCTTAAACATCTATTTATTCCCTATAACCACAAAAAGAGTAAGATACCAGAGTTAAATGCCACATAACTAAGAAAAACCTAGCAGCAATGTTATTAATAGTTATTATTTTTTATTGATGGCTGTCATGTAGGTTGCTTGTATCCATTTTGTTTTAAATTCTAGTTCTTGAGCTATAGTTTCAGTAAATCAACCCTGTTGAAGACAGTGAATGTCTATCAGTTGCATGGAAGGAAAATACAGATTCTCAAGTTTGACCGCACTGATAAGATTCAGACAGTCTTTGGTTAGGCCCGTCCTTGGAAACATCTCTGTCTAGCAAAAAGCTGACACCACACTTGGATGATAAAGTGGTGTCTGCCACCACTCCTGAATCTGCGGCCCCCAGAGCAGGGACCTGGGGAAATGCTGACCCTGCTTACCCATTCTATCCTAGCTGACCGCAGGAACCTTAGAAGTGTCTCTTGAAGATGCCTGTCCCGTCCTGTCCTGAAACCACTCTAAAAACCACAAATGAATTTCCAGAGAGCACGAGAGACATCGCCATTGTGATGTCATCAGCCCCTGGTATCTTGTGCTCTACGCAGCCGCTCCAGCCCGCGCTTGTGCCCTTCACACTAGGAGTTTGGCCCCGCTGATAGAGCTACAGGCCTTGCTATGCTCATCAAGGCCATTTTAAGGTACAGCAAGAACAACTCAGGCTTTCTCTGTTGACAATTGTGAGAGAGAAGAGGTCACAGAGAATGCAAAGGGCTGACCTTGGGATGACTTGTGGAGCAGGAGAGGTGTCCCTTGCCTGTGAGCTCAGGCAGAGGGAGTAGAGATGAATCCCCCATGATTATTTTTCCTCTTTTCTTGGTTGGTTTTGTTTTGTTTCCTTTCAGTGGTTCTCAGATTAAACCCAAGGACTTTACAATGATCTACATCTCTAATCTTATTTTTTTTTTAAGATAGGCTTTCATTAAGTTGCAAAGTTACGGAGGCTGGGCTCAAATCTACAGTCCTCCGGGGTTAGAGGTGTGCTCCAGCCTATCCAGCTGCACCTCTGGCTCTTTTAAATCCTATCATCAGCATCTCAAGGAGAAGCATTTAAACTGTCATCTAATCTGTGGCCCAGCTGATGCTTGTGTCCTACCTGTCCTGTCCCATCGCTGTGATGGGATGGGATGGAATCCTTCTAGGGCTGAACAACTCTTTACCTCCTGTGACAAACTCTCTTATCTCTGGAATGTACGCTGTCCTACTAAACTGCAAATACATATCCTAGAGGAGGAGGAGGCGGAATGTGGGATATCACGTGGGACAGTGTGCAGCTGTTGAAAATTATATTTCAAAGAACTTGAACATGATATGGAAAGGCACTCCAAATGTTAAGAAATCAAACAGGAATCAAAGTATTTACCACACATAATCCCAAATCTGTAAAAACTTATATGTGGGCATATGTGTTCATATATAAACATATATATATTGGCATTAAAAAGACTAAAACAATATATTGGTGATGGAATGACAGGTGATTTTGCGATGACAGACACTGCTGGGGAACACTAAGAGATCACTCTTTATCCCTTGCAAGCTTCCCATTACATAGGCTAGGTATTCCTATTTCCGCCTCTTGTTATAACAATTGGCTATATAACCAAGGAAATGTCCAGAGAAGTCTGTGAAGTTGCTTCCTTTCTTGACAAAATGATAGCACCTGTAAGGAAAAGGTCTTTTTCTAGGTTTGCTGTTTCCTTCTCTATTACCTTCCTCCTCATTTTGAGTACAGTGTTGTGTTGTTGTAACTCAGCAGCCATCTTGTGACCAGGAGACAATAGACAGGAAACTGAGACTCGCACTCCCAAGAACGCAGAGAAGAAGCTTGGAAACTACCTGGTCCCTTAACCATACGCTACTTCTAAGCCTCTTTTTAAGAATTAGAACATTTTGGGGCTGGGGATTTAGCTCAGCCGCATAAGCGCCTGTCTTGCAAGCATGCAGTCGTGAGTTTGATCCCTGGTACTGGTAAAAAAAAAAAAAAAGAATTAGAACAGTTTTATGAAGTCATTGTCAATTAAAATCTCCATTATTTATAATTAAACCACTATGAGTGGGTACTTTTGGTTTCTTAATTATCTAGTATGTACTTTTCCCCTGAAGCATCCACCACTCCCTTGATCTGACTGCTCAGAGCTGTAGGTGAACAGCCTATTCCATCTCTGTGTGGCAGAATTTTAGGTATTTGTGTGGAATTCGCCAGTCTACCAGATACTTCTGTTCTCCCGCCTCCTCGCACCGTTCCTGTGCTGTGTGGTTTGGCCATTCACTCTCTGGATGTGCTCTGGTTCACATCCCTCTGAACAAACAGTGGCAGGAGGCTGGAAACTGATTGCTGCTCCTGCCTTTGCACCCCATTTTCCCACAAGAGCAGCTTCAGTCTGATCAGCTTTTGAGGTGCCCAGCTCCGAGTTGATCCCCGACCCCTTTCCTCACATTGGTGGTTTATTTTGTCTCACTTATTTATTGAATCTCAAGTGCAAGGCACCCCCTTCCTCCCTATTAAGTTTCCTCTTATTAAATGCAGGCTGGCGTTCTAGCTTGCTGAGACTTTTCTGGATTCTAATTACTCACTGGCTGTTCCCTTTGGCTTCCTGTGCTCCACAAATTTGATAAGCATGCCTCTGCGTCTTCACTGCAGCTCCTCGATAACAAGTGCAGCCCAGATGTCAGCTGACGTCACCCTGTCCTTCGAGATTTAATAAAATTAGTTCAGGCACCCTCTCACACATCCTGTGAGAACTCGGATGCCCTTGTCCCGAAGATCCGGACAACTCTCAGGGCTCCACAGTCCCCTGTGCTTGCACGTTCCTCCTCCCAGCGGCCTGGGACCCCCACATCCGCTGCTCCTGGGCCTGCTCTGTCCTGCTCCGGTTCATGCCACCTAGCCTTTTCCTTCATCTCTGTAAAGAACTCACTTATGGAAGTCAAGCGGGCCTGGCAGACTTTGCTCAAGACTTGCAGAGATTTGGGGTGAGAGGATTGGGATTATATACCAGGCGCTAAAATCAGTAGAATGTTTTTGAAAGTCCATCTAAAGTGACACCACCGGGACTTTCTCCCTGGCCTCCCTTCTCCACGTGCTCCATGTGTTCCTCATAACTGCCCAGAGCAGTCAATCCTAGGATTGCCACTGCAGTCCTTGTCGCCATCAAGTTGCTTGAGGAGAATAAGGCCAGCTTCTGTCCCAGCTGTGAAGGAGTCAAAGTGCAGTAAAAATGTCTCCCATGCTCCCTTTTTTTTTTGTATATGTACTGCCAAAGCTAGCAATCCACCCCTTTTTACCTGAAGGTTTGATTATATACGGCATTTTAGCCTACTACAACCAAAATATTTTACTGCATGTTCAGGCTGAATTTTGGGTACCCAATATTCATACACTAAAGCTCTAACTCAATACATCAGAGTGCACTGTTAGAGTCAGGGCATTTCAAGAGGTGATTAAGTAAAATGAGGTCATTGGCATGGACCTCAATATAATCAAACAGAAGAGGAGATTCAGACACGTGAGAGGGAGACTATACACACACACTGCGAACACTGCGTGTGGGTTCAGCAAGAAAGAGCCACCACAAGCCAAGGAGGGAGCCTGGGAAGAAACAGTCCTGGTGATCTGAAATATCCCCCCAGAGTGGGTGTGTTGAAGGCTCAGTCCCCCATGGCCAAGGCAGGGACTTCAGGAAGGTGATTGGATCATGAAAGCTCTAATCTCACCCATTGATGGACTTAAGATTTGGTGTCAGTATTGAGAGGTGATAGACATTTTCAAACGGGGGCTTCATTGGAGGAAGAAGGTAACTGGGGATGTGCCCTGCAAGTAGATAGTTTGTTCCTGACCCTTTTTTTGCCCTCCTCTTCTTTTTCCTTTTCCACCTTCTGTCTTTCTCCTCCTTCTTCCCTCTCTCTCTTTCCTATCTGCCAGAAGGAAAGCAGCTCTCCTCGGCCGTGCCCTTTGGCGTTTCTGTTTCTGCCTCACCACAGGCATGAAAGCCACAGAGCCACTGACCATGAACTGCAGTCTCTGAGCTGTGAGTCATAAGCCTTTAAATTGTTTTAGTCTGTATTTTGTCGCAGAACAGGAAGCTCACCAACAACACATCTGCCAACACCTTGATATTGGACTTCCCAGCCTCCAGAACAGGGAGAAACTTCTGTTGTTCATAAGCTACTGAGCCTGTGGCATTGTCTTACAGCAGCTTGGAAGGACTCATGGCATGAGCCACCTGGCCTCTGAGTTAAATCTTTATTGTAATGCTGTGTAACTGGGTCCAGTATAAAAGATGAAGGGATCTGATAAGGGGTATGAGGAAGGAGGTCTGAAAGTCTTGCTGCTTTGCCCCAGGCCTGAGATGGAGTAGAAAGGAAAGACTTGCGTTTCCTACCTAGAATAGATCAAGGGAAAATTCACTGTGGCACAGAAGCATAAACCTTTGGCCAATGTGAAGGTTTTCTTAAATCTAATTCAGAATTACTTAGTGTCTATTGTACAAAATGAATAAAAATACAAATTTCAACTGCTTAACAGAACAAATAAAATTATAATTTACTAGGGTAATACATCACGGGAAACAGAGGAGACTGTTTCCCTTTGAGAACTGAGGGAGAAAGAGAGGGAGAGAGAGAGAGCGAGCTAGTGAGGTGAGTTTCAATGCTGGGCCCAGAGAGTCATTGGAACAAAGGCTGAAGAATCCACAATAGCAGCTACCAGGTCAGAGTCCAGAAAAGGGAGCGCACTCCCCACATTCTTCCTCGGCTCTGGTATTTGTCACATCTGGAACACACCAGGTCTGATGATGTTTTGATAGGACTGGCTTGAAAGGCAATTACCTTCCCGAGTATTGACTTAGTATTCAAACGACTCATCTAGAACATTAAAAAGGCAGGAGGAGCTGCATTCAATCCCACCATCCAAGCCCTAGTGTCTTTCCTCCCTAGTCAATGGGTCTCAAGAGGCTGTTTGAAGACAATATGTTCAGAAGCGCTTGATAGTTTTTCATTCTGTTTAATACTTTTTCTGTCCTGATCCACAATCCATCTTGCCACCAAAAAAAGCAGCAATTGAAATACAGCTATGGCTTTTCTTTGAAAAGGAAAAGGAATGGGGTGGGGACAAGGGTAGGGCAGAGATGAACGTGGGTTTCATACTAAGTGAAGACACCTGTGGCTGACGCGGACTCACAGAGAGGCAGGGCACAATATCCCGATGATCCCAGAGTCTCCTGCTCAGTGCCTCCCCCAATGGGAAAAAGCCGTCATGTGGCTCCCGAGAACCGGTCCGGTAGAATGTGGTTAATCTTGTTGCAGAGTGGCTATTGACGTTGGTCTCCTCAAGTCACTTTTGGAGATGGACCGTGAACAGATGAAGCCAAGGATATCAATGAGCTGGAGCTTTGAGCACTTGATTGCTAAGCAGTGGATTCTTCATGCACTGGGACACCATGCCCCACTGCTGCAGTGTGGATGTCACACTGGGGGCCCTGCTCTGGCCATACTGGCTCCCTTGTTGTTCTTTGAATCTATCAGGGAGGCGCCCACCCCAGGGTGGCTAACTGGGAAGCTTCCTCTCTGCCAGCCCTGCTGCACCACTGCCTTCACAGATGATTCCATTCCTCCCAACTCCCTGGGACCTTTCTCCACCTCACTTTATCTTTCACTTGTTTACTTGGGTATCATCTCCCTCTTTCTTCCATAGACGATGGGCTCTTGATAGGGGGTTTGGTCTCCTTTGTCCACTAGTCTGTCCTCTTTGCCTCAGTTGGGCCTGCCACATGGTAAATATTACAGGAGTCATTGTGCGATGACTATGTGAATGAATGTGCTCCTACAGCCACTTTCCTTGGAGGAATTACATTTCTGCACATCTTTTGTCAACACAGTTTGATCTAGCCCATAGAATGTGCCTTCGTTCTTTCCAAAACTGTGCTCCAGCAATACTTTTTTAAACATTTATCTTCCCGGGGAAAGTAACCAGACATGTAGAAAGTCATCTAGTCATTTAAGAAACATCCACTGACCACTCACTGTGGAATAGGATAGGGATTCAACAATTAAGGCATACTTGTTTATTTCAGAAAACTTCTAATAGGGAAAGAAATATGCTTGAAAAAATTAAATAAATATTCTAGTGGAGAGACTGTTGCATTACCCAGAGTAAAAATCTGAGCGGCTTTAACAAACACCGAACATTTCTGTGGCTTGAAGAAAAAAAAAAAAACTGTTATCTTGCATAACAGGGAGAGTGGGTGAGCAGGATACCTGCTTCCCACAAGCAGCAAGGATTATAGAAGCAAGTGCCTTTTGCACTGCCTCTCTTCTCCACAGGCCTTGCCCTTGTCTGTGTGCTTGAGGTAGATTCAGCTATTGCTCAGAAATAGTGACTTCCTTCTCCAAGCCTCTGGGGAAAGTGTACACTACTCTTCCTCCTTAAATTTGGACTATCCTGTGGCTAAGAGCAAAATGTTAGCAGGTGCAGCTCAGCCAGAAGCTCACTGTGGGCTGCTGTGTTGAGCTTTCCTCTGGCATCCCCACAGTCACAATCAGAGTGTAAGTAGCTGCTACATGACAGACACTTGTAGGATCCATCAGAGCTCAATCCCAGCAGAAAGTCAGACCCACAGTGGAAACAGAGCCACCTAGCCAACAATCTGAGAGAACAAATGATCATGGCTTTCAATTTGCCTTTGGGGTTGGTTTGTTACCTAGTGAGAGCTCATTGATACAAAGATCAAAGCTGGCTCCTGGTTCATCTGTGCTCCAGCTTCTAGGAAAGAGACAACACACAGAAGAATATTGTTGTGGGGCTCAGCAGTAACATACTGCCATTCTATTTGTATGGAGAAAAGGAGAGAATGGATCACAGTAACAGTATCAGCCCAACACAAACAATGAAAGAAAGGTATTGTCATGGAGATATGAGAGGGATCACTAGAGAAACAAAATACATCTTCTGAAACTTCAAAGTTTCAGAGGATTAGTAATTTTCCAGGTAAAAAGGGAGGATAAAGCATTTCTGGGAGAAAAACAGTACATATAAAAGAGAAAGAAAGGTACATGGGAATTACAGCTTGATCATGGTAGAGATGGGTTTGACTGGAATGTTCTAGAGGGTTCCAGAAGAACAGACGTGGACATGTCTAAGAGATTTGGAAAATTGAAAGAGCACGTATTTTGTCTGATTTTACTTCCTATCCTTCATGATCTTTACACTGTCACTAAGAAAAACAAGACTGAGCATACATTTTTTATAATTTGCCGAGTTGATTATTTGTACGTTTCTGTTCTGGCTTTTTTCCTCCTAGGAAATAGGAAGGTGGCATATGCTGTCACCTTTGCCCCCTAACTTCAACGTGGCCCTCACCTTTGTGGCCTCAGCAAACCACCGTGCACTCTCCCTAGCTCAAACCTGCCATCTCCCTTCTCCAGACGCTGTCTGGGAAGCACACACTGTTCTCTTTCCCTCTCCATAGCTCCTCACTTCCACACAGAAACTAAATAAAATGGAAAGATTATCCCTGAACCAACGAATGGGGCTTGTCATTTTCAGCACCTAAATTGTTGATCAGTAGAGACATCATCACGCAGCCTATTGCCTGACAACCATTGTGTGGAGGTCATGTTCTCAACAGCTGATGCACTAAGCGCTCAGTCCATTATCCAGGTGGTAGTTTCAGCTCCTGAAATGTCCACCCTTGGGGCCTTGGCCGTTGTGCAGTTTTGCAGTTTTGCTCACTCTCTCTCCTACTCCTGCTCCTACAGAAGCAGGAGTCCACATTTATATGGTTTCCTGGTCTTTATTCCTTGTAAGCGTTCCTTGCAGGAGGAGAGCTTTCCAGACAGATGAAATTTATGTGGTGTCAGCACAACCCAGCTCCAGATGTCAAAAAATGGAAAGAATTCCACCACGCAGGTGCTGCTATGTGCCTGCTTCACTTAGGATCTGATAAATCACAGATGTCAGCATTTGCAGCTGTGGGCACAAAGTCCAGATACAATCACTCAGAATTCCTGAATTCATCTTCTCCCCATTCTTATAAAACCACCCAATCTTCTGTATATGAAGCTGACTAAATGGGGAAAATTAGAACTCCCTTTAAGCACATTATTTTCAACATTGAAGTCATTCTTCATGTGAGTTTTTGGAAAAGTTTCAGCCTGCAGCTGTGCCAGCAAGAGAAGGTAGAGAAGCAGTCCTATTGTCAGTGTGTTCTGTGAGGGCTTGCGGAAGGCATTCTTGGAATCTGATTTTCAACAGCACCATCAGTTGGCTCCCTCTGGCAGTTCTGGGCCGCATCCAAGGAACCAGAAGAAAGTGGGTGATTTCCTGGGGGCTGACAGCACTGGGGTCAATGGGAACACAAGAACTGTGTCATGGAACTGTTGTAGCTTCCTGTCAAGTCCTATTAGGTGGGGGGGAGGGGACCCAAGGTGGAGCTTGGTGGGATGCACAAGAGAGCTGATTGGATTAAGAGAGGCCCTGCCCCAGGCTCTGTCAACCTATAGGCGGGCCAGTTGACAGTTTACCTAATTAAGGGGAATCATAGAAACTAGATGAACCAATCAGAGCCCCCTTCTTTCAAGATGTGTATCTGAAGCATAACCAGAAGTAAGGGCCCATAAAGCAAGCAAATCTGAAGGGAAGTAGAGATACAGTGAGCCCTTAAATCTCATGGCTGCTGGAGTCCCGGAGTCCAGTGACTTCCCATGGCTGTGCCAGATCTGCTTTATGTTCTGGTCCAAGGCTCTGCCTACAAAACAGCCAGAATAGCAAGTGCTTGGGCAACACTGGATGTGTATAGTGTATTTCATGTGGATTATCTCATGTAATCTTCACAGTAGCTCCGTCCAACAGATGTTTTTTTTCCACTCTTTCCTTCTGATGAGGAGACAGATACAAGACAGCATAAGAAATCTGCCTAAACCACACAGCTGGTGAGTGGCTGGATTTGAGCCTTGCATTCTGAATCTGGAAGCTATTCTTTTCACCAGTTGTTGTAGTTAGGGGTTCTGCAGAGAACAATTAGAATCAGGACATGGATTTTATAATATTATTTTTATAATAGCCACTGGGAGTTAACACAAGAAAATGCAAAAAATCTATCTGCAACACCAAAGACATAGAATATTTAGTCAAGGGCCTAGTCAAGGGCCTAATATTTAGTCCCACAGCAATATCCCACATGAGTCCACATGAAGACCCAGAGCTCATGACAATGCCTCCCATGAATCCAACTGGAGGTCCAGAGCCCACAAGAAGGACTCACGTCAGTTTCTTTACAGATCTGTGCCGGGAAGGCCCAAAGGTCAGCGGTGGAAGCCAGAAAGTCCATGCCAGGGAGTGAAGGAGCTGTGCTGGTAGATTGAGGGGTCTATGCTGGAGCCGAGAAGTCACACTCACAAAAAGACCAGGGCTGTCCTGAAAAGCACCACAACCATCCTCAGTGACACGGAGGCCCTGAGCTCCTTCGATAACAAGCACAGTCAAGTACCTGCCAGGAAGCCAGCGTGAAGAGTTCATCCTGGAGACCAAGCAGCACACATCTTTTCCTCTAGAACCAGGAAGCAATGCTCGATGTGAAGACTACAGCTTCTCCAGGAGAACGAACCCCTCAAACAGCAACTCGTAGAAACCACAAAGCCTCAATGCAATAACGCATTAACACCCCAAAGCCCAGCATCTCCTTTTCCATCTATTTATGCTGGCAACTTTCCTCAGGTGGAGCATCTCAGTGCCATGCTGATGTAATCCAGCTGGCCTTAAGTTGACCAGTTCTTAACACCAGTCCACAGTGATTCGGCCAACTCTGGAGTCTTTCTGTTTGCAAAGACACTACAAGCATGTCTAATACACAGCACCCGTCACACCAACTCTACTAACTTGAATCAAAGATTATTTATCTAAAAGGGGTGAGAAAACTCAGAGAATGTAAAGAAACACTGAAGACCTAGGCTTGGGCAGCGCAGAAGCCAGAGGTGCTTTAGGAGTTGCTTTAGGAGTCAAGGACTGAAGGGTCTGCTTCAGTGGACTGAAGGATTCAGGCAGTGAATGAAGGAAGCAAAAGTCCCTTGAAAAGCCACTGGCAGAGAGAATCCACTTGAAACATTTTGAAGACTGTTCTCTCTCCCTTGGGAGACTGTATATAGCGGCTGTCACTGAGCCTATTCCTCCCTTCCTCCTCACCTTCCTTCTCTCCTTCACCTCTTCCTCTCTCTCTCCCTACCCTTTCAGCTCCCTCAGGCCCAGGACCTCACAAATACAGCTGATTTCTCTTAAGCTTTCACTACCTCTAGCTCAGTGTTTTCCAAAAGACCAGAGGTGAAAAATCAGTTTTGTGTTTAAAACATTTCCTATCTGTACCTGAGCATTACTTTCATTAAACACAATAAAATGAACTACTAGGGAAAAATGAAACTGTGGAAACAGATACATCAAATGCTTCCCCAATTTTGTATTATTACATCCAACAGAAACATAAAATTACTCATTTATTGTATGTGTATAGAATGTTTCCGAAGTTTCAAAATCCTGACTCGTTTCCTGAACATACCTTAAAACAGACACACTGCAGCCACTTTGAGTCGAATTGCTCTAAATAACACCCGCCCTTTCTCTCAGTCTCAGCTAAGACATCACCTTCTCCCAGAAAGTCTTCCTGATTACCCTCCCTCACCCCACATCTGAGCAGGGTGTTCTCAAAGAATCCTGCATGTCCCCCTACTGCAGCACTGGCCAAGCCATGCGTGGTGCAGTCTGTCTTCCTGAGTTGGGGCCACTGTTATGTCAACTTTTTGCAAAAATTCAGGGCTCCAACTTCTTCACAGTCACCACAATCCTTTCTGCAAGCCAATTTAATGAAGGCGGAAGGAAGCCTCTACAGACTTACATTAAAAAAAAGAGAGAGATGCCACTATATCATTAAATTTAAGATATCGTAAATTGTAGGATACACCCCTAGTTCAGCAACATGAAAATAAGAATTATCTAGATTTCAGGGATGGTAAAATGTGGGGACATGTGTGTCTTGGACCTGGTAATATATATTTATTAAAACCCCAATTGTCATTCTTTCAAGCAAAGACTCAATTGTGTCTAAAGAGAAGATTCTAGGAAGAAAGGATACCTGAAGTAAAACTAATTTACATTTCTGATTATGAATGTTCTTGCCAAAAAGATGGGGAGTTTGGTGGCTTCTTATAATTCATTACAGTTATCATCACTAATCTAGTCTTCCTCCCTCCAAATTATACATGACTTTGGCATTCTTATTTCCTCATTCACACCTTATTCCTCAAATAAGTAAAGCCCTGGGTGGTGTGGTTACCCAAAAGGTTACAGTAAATGACTCAGAGACGGAGTTTCTGTTCTTTACCCCCAGGCAACACGGCCTGGGGCTAAGCTTGGAAGATCATTGCATAAGACAAACAGGGGCAGGCCTGATCTTGACACTTTTTTTTCCATCTTCATATGAGCAACTGATGAATAAGGACCATGACAGAGCCATCTGTCTTGTCTCGTCTGTGAAGTTATTTCTTTGAAAAACTCATAAATTGACCTAGTAAGACTATTAGCAGTGTTCTAAGGTTAAACAAAAGGCACAGTTGCAATCTCCACCGTTATATAAACGTGAATTTATGTTAATTTGAAGCTAAACAGCCAGAAATCTCTTGGTAACCAAATTTTTATTTTTTTAAAAATTTTATTTAAAAGGAAAAAGAGAAAAAACAAAACAAAACAAAGCGGTGTAAGGGTACAAGTAATACAGAACTACCAAAAAAAACCCAGTAAGAAATCACCAGTTAATAGATTACATATTATCATCTTAGAGATAGTTGCTCAAGTCACAGTATCAAAGCATACAAAGTGGACATTCAAACAGTGAGACTGCAAACAGTGGTGTTCAATGATCCAACCAAAAACATTAATATGGTCAGCTATTTAACACCCCTAAACACTTGCTGTTGTATCTTTTAGAGCACTTTTCTTCCTTCTCTTTTTTACAACAAAATTTACACATTTTGGGTTTTATTACTCCTTAGTTCTTATTACTTTTGGGGGGGGGAGAATAAAGTCAAATATGGCAAAACAAAGCTTTCAGTCAAAACCAAGGATAGACATAGCACATGATGTTAAAAACAGAGTACAAGGTAATCAACAATGGTTACCATAATGTATCTTGTTTCCTTAAAAAGAATTGTCTATCTCATTAGGTATTATAAAGTTGAACAAAACAGTAGAGAACAAGACCAATAAAACTTAAGCATTGTAAACATTACAGGACTTCCAAAGGAGACAATAGTCAAACCAGAATGGGCATCTTAGTGAATCCTATTGCCTTCAAAGTAGTTGCCTATACCCTCAAACTTGATACTATCATACAGAATGGAACAGAGTCTAATCAGTCAAAACAAGATCGTGGGAGTATTACAGGACTTCAAAACAAGTTAATAGGAAATCAAAAAAAGTTACTATTATATATCCTGCTAATTTTTAAATTTTTCCCCTTAATTAAAAAAACCATAAAAAATAACTAAATAATTTTTTTAATGAATAAGGGAGAGATTGAGATAAAAGAGGACATAACAATATAACAAGTAACCAAATTTTTAAATACAGTGGTTCCATGGTTCTGGACAAGATGGCCATGTTCATCACCCGGTGCAGAGTTCACAAGCAAAAACAAAATATGAACATTTGCTCCTGTTTGTGAACCAAGCTGTTCACAAACAAAAGCATTCATGAACTGAAGTATCACTGTACCTTTTTCTTCTTTGACAACTAATCTCATAGCTTTGTTTACTTTCTGAACATCACTGATAATCAGAGTGTTTATGTTGGTTAAAATATTTACTAACTACCATAATTTGAGATTTATCTTACTTGTTCCAAAATCAGATTTGACCAAGGCTTGGCTAAGTCATGCATTCAAGGTATATAAATATATAAGTAAAACATATTAATATTTAGGAGGACAACAGCTTAATGGTATGTAGAAAGCGAAGACTCCTGGGTAGGCTAGTGATGTCAGAAGTACTGACTGGAGATTTGAGAGCATGGAACATTTAGGAAATATTGAGTCCAGAAAATGTGTTAGTTCCTTTGGCTACTGCAAAAATGTGTAGCCATTGAAAGGATGTAAAAGTGACTGTTTGAGTCCCCCAAAAATATATGTAGCCTACAATGAAGTCACACTCTTACCGTGACAATAGTCACCTGCAGTCACATTTCTGGCAGCTGGGTCCCAGGGCCTGGAAGGAGAAGCAGCAGGAGAAAGCAGCATTTGCTTGGGCCCATCCTTTCTTGGTTCGTGTTTTTCTGTTTCTAAAACCGCCTCCAGGCAGCAGTGGTGTCTGGTTTTTTCAGGACCTTAGCCACTTTGCTCGGCTCCCCTGAAGGCCCTAAGAATGTCAGTGGCTTTCCTCCTGCCTTCTTGGCAACTGGAAAGCAACCTGAATGAACCGGTTGGCACCAGTCTCTGTATGGTGGATCATTTCCTATACTTGTCTGTTCTTCAGGTCTGCATTTTAAAAAGTTAAACTCACTAATACTCTTGATATACAGAATGATCACACTCATCATACAGAATGATCACACTCATACGTTATATACACACCTGTACATAATATATCTTAATTTTTCATTTTCCCCCATTCCCTTCCCTTAAGTGCTCAAACCACAGACAGTGGGTGGACTTCGTGATCGGAGACAAACAGAAATGAATGAAGAAATATACTGCATGCACATCTATATGGGATAAACTTATGATTCTTAGCTGCCAAGTAACAAAAACAAATTCTGACTAACTTAAACAGAAAAGGCATGAATTTGATGGCTATGAAGTAACTTATATATACAAAAGGAAAGGTGAAGCATTGGACTTAGGCAGAAATTGCGAAGTTTGAGTGGAAGCTGGGGAGGTGTGTTTCAAGCAGCAGAACTGCTGGGTGGTGTTTTATCAGAAGTAATCAACCGCAAATAGTCCTTTCATTAATTTGTACAGGATTCAGATTACTAGGTGGTCACCTTGGACCAGAGACCCTGTCTTGGCTGGGGGTGACAAGACATCTTGATGGATGGTCCTGACCAAGGGGAGAAGGTAGTTCATTAAAGTTGGGGTCCGGTTCCCAGAAGAGTACATGGTCACTGGGTAAATGGCCCACTCTCTGCCGAGTGCTGTGGGCATCAGTCTCCTTAACTGGTGGGGTTGGCTTTTGTTAAAGACACAAATAGTTCATGCAATAGCTCCAGTAAATGCTCCAATGAAGTAGCTGATGAGCCCATCCTGCCCTCACTTCCCAATTCTGTGCGCGAGCTCCTGTGTGCGTTGTTGGGGATGCAGCCCAGGAACATTATACCTCTTTCTGTTTCTTTTAATTTTATATTTTAAGACAGGATCTTGCTCAGGCTGGCCTTAAACTTGAAATCCTCCTGTCTCCATATCCTGAGTAGCTGAGATCACAGGCATGCACTACTATGCCCAGAAGGTTTTGTTGTTTGGTTGTTTTTTGTTGTTGTTTTGTTTTGTTTTGTTTAGACAGAGTCTTGCTGTGTAGCTCAAGATGGCCTTGAACTCACTATGTAGTCCAGGTTGGGCTTAGACTCATGAAGATACTCCTGCCTCAGCCTCCCAAGTGCTGGGACTATAGGCATATACTACTATGCCTGACCCCCCAGTTTTCAATATATTTAAACACAAATTCATCATGTAAAGAAAAGTCAAGTACAGTGATATATGTGCACCCATGTTTATAGCAGCACAATTTGTAATAGCCAGATCTTGGAAACAACCTAAGTGCCCATCAACTGAGGAATGGATAAAAAAGTTGTGGTATTTTTATACAATGGAGTACTACTCAGCTATAAAGAATGATCATATTGAGATATTTATAAATACATGGATGCAATTTGAGACCATACTCATAAGAGAAATAAAGCAAACTCACATATATAAATATGATACAGTCTCCTTAGTATAAGAAATGGTAAGAGTACATAAGAGCTTATAGTAATCATGATTCCCCATTACATTGCTTTGAAGCCTTATAATGATTACATTCATTAGTTGGAATGGGTTTATCCTGATCTGTTTGATCTTACTATCTGTGATGGTATGAACAGCTGTTTTGAAGAAAATAAGACATTATAATAGCCAGTGATGATTTAATATCTTACTCTCAAGTCCTACCATGCTTTTGTCCTTTTGTTTTCATTGGTTCTACCATGTTGTATCATATTGGATTGTATTATGTGTGATAGTACAAACAAATTTTCTATGGAAAATGAGATAATACAGTAGCCATTTTCTATTATTCGTTTTCTATTATTTGGTTCTGCATGCCCTTAATACTTTCATTCTCTTGAATGGTTTTATATTTTGTTACATTTGATACTATTGTATATGAAGTTATGCTCAACTATTTCAAATAAAGAGACATTGTGGTAGTTACTGTTAATTACAAGTTGTCTCCTGGTGAAATACTGTGTTGCTTACGTTGTTCTGTTTTGTTCTGATCTCCTTTGTTATGTCCTGTTTTGTCTTAATCTCTTTAAAAAAAAAAAAAAAAAAGTCAAGTCACCAGAAAGTCCGACAGCTTCCTGGGCGCTCAGGGGGATGGGCTGGGTTGATACCCAAGTATGGTCCATTTCATCCTGATTCTATGGGCAGCATTCCAGTTAAAAAGAGGAAAACTGAATAATATCTAATGACATCTCCATCTTCATATTAAACTATAGAGCCCTTTGAGACAGCCTTGCATCCGATTTCTCAGAATACACGAAAACCCTTGGTTTGTTTAATGTACTCCTCCTGGGAGGTCTGGTTAGCGCCTAGCAGAAGGAACAGTGCCACCAATCACTGTGGAAGTCTTGGAAGGGAGAGCTGTGTGTTTGGACTTCGTGACAATCCACATCACAAGCTGACTTGAGTCTGCCTCACCAGCGCTCCTCGGGTCACGCTGTAGGACCGATTTTCCCACAGAGAGCCCAGGAGGACACATGGATGGCGAAGCCTCAAGCTGTGATTTGCTAACCAAAAGCCTAGTAGAATTTAAGTTTAATATTTACTCAGACAAAAAATGCTGCAGTTAAGACTAGCTCTTTTAGGCTTAATGCTCCACCCTGGATGGACAAAAATGAGTTCTCTCAAAAGGCTCTGTCCTGGGAGATGAGCATCCTTTCTGCTCCACACCCAGCTATCCCTGAGCTGGGGTTAGGCAGGGCTGCCAAATGCGGAGGAGAGCTTAAGTATGACTGTGGGCTGAATTTTCACGGGGTGTCTGGATGGCTTCCAGAATAAGCTAACTGAATAGATCCCTGATCCCAGTCAGCAAAAGAAAAATAGCTGAGTATCTGGAGGGAATAGGAGATTTTGATGTAGGGAGGCAGATTGGAATCAAATATCCTGGGTCTAATTCTGGCTCTACCACCATTTCCTATATGACCTCTAGATGTGACTCAAATTCTACATCTTGTTTTTTTTCACGGATCAACTGCAGTAATAGTAACTACCTCATAGAAATTGGGAGGGAACTAAACAAAATATTCCATGTAAAATGCTTAGTATATCATATTGCATAAAGAATATCTACTATCTTCATTTGATTATTCATGTACTCACCTATTCAAAGAATATGCCTGTGCTCAAAATTTGCCAATGTGCCAGATAATAGTAACACATAAAGCTTTCCTGTTCCTGAAGAAGCTTGTAACTCGGTGAGGAAACAAACACAGAAGCTACTCTTCTGGGATATAATAGCTGTAATAATAGAGGTACTATATTACCTAATGTGCAGAGCTAATGTGGGAGCTTCTTCCAAGGAGAATTTTAGAAAGGCTTCATGAGGACATTTAAGCTGAATCTTAAAGGAAGTATTGAACTTTTTTGTGTAAATATTCCAGTAGAGGAGAACAACCTGCATAGAAGCACAGCAATGAGAGAAAAATCCTGGTGTGCCCAGGTAACAATAGCACACCAGGGCACAGGTGGGGTTGGCAGGAGATGAGGCTGGAAAATCAGGGCCGGGAGGTCCCAGATCATGTCAAGGGTTTATATTTTATTTTTGCAAAATTGTATTTCCATTAAGGAAGATACTTGATGTCGTAAAATAAAATTCTAATTTAAAAGTGATTGGAAATAAGGATATGGCCACTATCCAGGCAAGGAAGGCCTAACTGAGGGCCATGACAGGGTGATAAAGAAGGTGCAGACGGTTGTCAGGGTCTGTTTGGTAACACTACCAGCAAATCACCTCTGCTGCTGCTCCTATTCCTCTTATTTATAACATATTAATAAAGAATGGGGGGGTGGAAAGTACACTACAACCTTGGATTGTGAGTAGCTTGATCTGAGTGTTCTGCAAGACAAGCAAACATTTCTAAAAAATTTTAACTTGAGCAATATCTTGCAATATGAGCAGTGTGTGAGACCAAACATCTCATGATCACAACGGAGCCAAGTCTGTCTCTCTCTCTCTGTTTCTTTCTCTCTGACTCTCTATCACTCTCTCTGGGATTGAGGGCAATGGTCTCCCAACAGCAGCAGCTTATTGAGCAGATCTAGACAAGGAGGAAGATCTGCAGAGAAGGAAGAGAAAAAGGCAGAGGAATTCTTTGCTTGAAATGAGATTAGGGAGATGTGTAAAATGTGAGAAACAGTTCATAATTTCATAGAAAAGCATCACCCAGATAAGGCTGTCACAGTTCAGGTGATGAATATGTTTAATGACAATGGAATGTCACATTTCCAAGGAGGCACAAGTTACAGGAAAAGAAAAAGATTCCACTGAACCAGTAGACAGCAGCAATTTCATCAGTGATAGTGAAAATCACACGACACAAAACCTCCCTCTGTCTCGTCCTCCTCACCCCAGCCACAAGGTTTACAAGGTAAGTGCAGGTTAATTTGTTTATTTTTCTTTATATTTTGTATTGTATTACAGTATTGTAATCACTTCTATATGTATATTTTTGGGTTGCAAAATGAATCATCTGAGTTTCCATTGTTTCTCATGGGGAAATTTACTTTGATATACAAGTACTTTGGATTATAAATATGTTTCCAGAATGAATGGTGCTCACAAACCATGGTTTCATTGCAGTGTTTCAGAAGTATATGTCTAATGATGTTTTTGGTAATTTATTCATAGATTTACCTCTGCATAACCAAGAATTTATTAGGCAGATTTCCCAACCACCTCCCACATATGAATTAACCACTTACATTTGACTCTTATTTTTTTTTCATATGCTTCCTTTCTTTTTTCTCAGTGACTTTAACTAGAGAGGTTTTTTGTGGGTTTTAATTTTTTTTTTTTTTTGCCTTTTGCAATCTCTTTATTAGTTAGGATTTGTTATAATTTATATTTGAAAATTTCCCAAAACCTCGCGTTAATGGTTTGGCCCCCTAGTGTAGCAATGAGAATATAGATTGTACTCTATCTATAATTATAGATTGTAATCTATATAAATAGAGTATAAGGTCTCTGACCTTATCAATGGATTAATCCACTATGGATTTATAATTTCACGACATTATTGGGAGATGGTGAAATTTTAGTATGTGGGACTTATTTGCAGGAAGTAGGTCACTGGGGCTGTGTCCTGAAAGGGTGTATCTTACCCGTTCCCACACATACACTTTCCCCCCTACCCACCCATTTTTCCCCTTCCTCTCCCCTCCCTGGCCATCCTTGAGGTGAGCAGCTTTGCTGTGCCATACAGTCCTGACATTGTGATGTTCTACCTTACCACAGGCTTATGCCAATGGAGCCTGCCAGCTAGGGACGGACACCTCTGAAACCATGAGCCGAAACGAATCTTTCCTCCTTTAAAGCTCCTTTATCGCAGGTGGTGTCTCAGTAATGGAAAGCAAGCACAAGATTCTTGGTTGCTAGTGACAGAAACTAGCCTGATACGGAAGAGGAAGAGTTGGTTTACTTGTACAACAGGAAAGCTGAGAAGCCAGGCATTGATTCAACCTCAGGAACAGGCAGATTAGTGGGCAACACAGATTTCATGAACCAAGAATCATTCTCAAAGGGATGCGGTGTTCTAATTTTCCAGTCTTGGGTCCGATACACATTCCTGTGGTTCATTTACCAGAAAAAGGATGTGTGAAGCTTTAGGGGAAAAAAAAGAAAAAAGAAAGGAAGGAAAACAAAAAGAAAATGTGACAACAGTCCACTACTCAAAAGAATTAACAAATGAGAAATGTAATAGCTCCTTTTCTCCTGCTCTTCGCTCTATACACAAGAATATTTTCAAGTAATAGAAATGTAGCTTCTTTGTTACAAATTTTTGTACTGCAAGGAAAAATATTCTTTGAGTAAGCATCTGAAAAGGTTGCACCAGCCATCTGGGAGTTACAAAATTTTACTCTGGAATGGGATACACCATTTCCATCTCAGCTTGCAATTATTGTACCTACCAAGTTTTAGCAATTTTTAAGTTTATATTCTGCATTTTGGGGAGTTATTCTGGATGTTTGATTATGACCAATTTTTATTCTATGCACCAAGCTGTCTCCTCTGAAATTATTTTAAACTCAAAGGAAAAGGTTCCGGTATTGGCATACTCCTTGACCCAGAGCTTGTATTCTATGTGTACAAGACTGCACTTGTGTACATGCACCCCATTCCCCCACTCCACGCCAGCATCCTCTGGATCTGTTTCCTGAGAGCTGATATGAATATTTGATGGGATTTTGCAAACTAAAGGATAAACATAGTTACTATTAACATTTATATATACTTAACAACTAAATTATATTAACTGCTAATATAATACAATCTCAAAATGTATTACTTCCTAATTATTTATTCCTACCGTATCTGCATGATGGCAATACTATATAACGTGGTGTGCTGCTATGCATTTCTTCCCAACTCTGTATTCAGTGAATTCATGTTGGTAGTTTGAAACTGGCTGTGGTACAAGTATTTACATCCTAGAGACAGGCAAGCACAACAGGCCTTTTATTTCTCAGAGTTGGTTGTTAAACATTTACCAGCATACAGCTGCTCACACTCACACACACAGACACACCCCGATGTAGACCTTGTGTACATTTTTTAACATAGATATTTCCACTTTTACTGTTGTCTCAGCACTAAATATCACCTTGTCATTCACCAAAGTATTATAGTACTGCCCAAGCTCCATTCATAAATAGTGTTTCTTATCAAAGATCCTCATCTGCCTGCTTTATGTGGTAAGTAGAGTAACATCACTACACATCACAACATTTAAATTTCTTTCTGATTTCACCTTAAGGAATTTCATATGGTGTGAGGACTTACCCAAATAAGAAATCTTCTGCATCTACCTTCTTTGGTGTGGTTTTTTTTTTTTTCTTTTCTCCTATTTTGAGACCATATTTAAGAATACTCCTGGCAAAAGATCACAAGTAATGCCAATTTCTTGAGTCCTCGAAAGATCACTTGGGAGCCAATGATGGATTTACATTTGTATTTGTGAATTTGCTTTCACTTTAGAATCATTACTTTGTTTCATATAATTAAGCCAAGCATAAGCTCCAAATAGAAGCAAAAGCTAAATACTGTTTTAAAACTATTGTAATTTCTTACTTTTTGTAAGCTGCAATTGAGCATGCATACCTAAGGGACCAGCGGTACAGGGGGCCAGCCAGGATGTTAGATTTTTAATCGGTTTAATGGGATAAAGGTTAAACATAATTAAATATCTTTGAGTTTGAATCTTTGGTGCAATAAGTAAGTGACTTTGAATTAAATGCATCCAGGGCATAAAATAAAAGAATTTGTTAAAGTAGCAATTTTAAAGGAGTAACTCTCCTTCTAGTCAAGCTCAACATGGAATTCCCAGTGCTGGTGAGAACCAGGGCCACTTGCTGCTCTGCTTGAGAAGACTGTGGTCTGAAAAGCTACCTTTGCAAATGCAGCTCTGCATCTAGGTTCAGCACTGTTCTGTCTTCCCTATTGAACAGAAAATAATTCACCTTCCTGCTGGCTACTGCAACAAACCAAGTGGACCAGATTCCTTGCAGGAAATTCCATAAGATGGTCCACACCACCTCTGCAGAGAGCCTGGCCCTGCTGTGGGCAGGGGGCAGGAGGCTAGATGAAGGGAATGAAGGATGGGGAAGGAGAGGAAGAGGCAGTGTCTCTTGTTTGCATAAAAGCAATTCACATGGTGTCCTATGAAAGTCCCAGGAATTCCCTGTAGCTGCTCTGATGCCCAAGTATCTTATGTCCCTGGATGTTTCCTCTGGCCTAAAATTTTAATATTGGTCATTCATTTGCTTCTTAGAATGAAGAAATGGAGAGAATAGTGGCCAGGAGATAGTTCCTTACCTCTACTTCTCTTCATGCATATATATGTGCATGCACATAAAAATAGAAATGCACATGCACATACAAAACTATACTTGTGTATATATGTGCATATATATATATATATATATATATATATATATATACCAGTGTGTTTATGTATCTATCTATCTATCTTCTATCTATCATCTATCTATATCTATCTACCCTGGTATCAGAGCTTGTTTTTGTTTTGTATTTTAACAGATATTTTTCTGGATATCTGCTTTAAATAACATTGTATTGTTCTTTCTCATTATGACTTATGTTCTGTGATTTTTATATTTGTTTTGGGACACTAATCCTTAGCACTAGGTTTCTGACCCTCCACATTTTAAATTCTATCAGTGTTCTGCATGGAACAGAACTTGTTTGATTTCAATAACATAAAAAGAGTGTTTGCTTAGCAACAGAGTAGAGTCTGTTTCCTTGTTGACTCATTTCAAGCCCTGATAAGTGAAATTCCTTGGGCTAATAAGCTACCTGACAACCGTCAAGTTGCCTTACTTGACTGGGGACAAAACAAAAATATGATGTTTAAGCCTCAGTGATGAAGTTAAGTCCATTCTTCAGTTCAAACTATGTGAGAGACAACTAGCCTGGAGGAAGTGCAAGCATACAAGTTTTCCCTGAAATCCAGAAGGAGAGAGAAGTCCATGAATGACAGAGGCCAGGGAGAGGTAGACTGAACCCCAGGGAGGAGGAGTTTACCCAAGGCCCAAGCTCCCCTCCCCAGGAATCCTCAGGTGGGAGCCAGCAGGAGGCTGTAGCGCTCACCTGGGAGGGAGCTTAGCGACTACTTTCTGCCCACCTCTGGGTAAGTACTTCCTATGGCCTCCTGCCGTGGCACCATCTTTGCATCCCTGGACATCCTACCTCTGTGTGGTCAGCTTGGGCATTTCCCTAGCTATGCTGAAGCAGTAACGCAGTCCAGTCATCTTTTCCGCATTGTTTCTGACCCAGGAAGCTGAAACTAGGAAATGTGTGTGGCTGATATGTTGTCTCAGGGTCTCCATGACCGTGAGTGCCTTTGTCTAAACTATAGGCTTCTGTATCTTCTTCCCTGAGGCCTAAGACACTCTGAAGGTCCTCATGGGTGGAGCCCCTAAGAGACAAGCCAAGTGTCTGAGCTGTTATAAGAAGGTACAAGGACAAACCTCAAATTTGTTAAAACCTTTGAGAGGTTGTTCATATCCTGCTGTAATTTTCACACATTGATTTGTTCTTTAAAAGTGGTAGACCAAGCTAACGCAGGAAATGAGGGCATGGCCAGTGGCTGAGCGAGTGAGCATGACCCGTCAATCGTGGAAATCTAGAACACACGCAAAACAGTTGTTAAACCGTGTACCTGGGACTAACGTGCTATCTTGAATTCTGCTGGCATGGAATCAAGCAGGATTTTGACAGGACAGCCTAGATCTGATGTCAGCGTAAAGAGAGAGGGATGCAGAAGCATCTTCACAATTAACCCTGTGACCCCCGCGAACGTCCTCAGTGGCAGCTCTCACTCGGCAGAGGTGCTTCTTTTCCTGTCTTTAACAAAGAGTAACATTTCAGCCATTCTTTTCAGATCATGATGTACAGTGTAGTAACTATTGTTCTCTAAGGACTTCTATGAACTTTGGTTTGTTTTTTTTTTAATAGAAGAGTGCTTTTTATGTTTTCTGTATTAATATCTACTTGTATATTACATTAAAACTTGTAAAATCTTGCTACCTTTTCCTCGTGTCTTGCCCAATTCTTTGTTCAGGACACTAAAGACCTGGAAGGAGTCTACAGAACCCCAGAACCAGTAACAAAGCCAGGCACACGATGTGCTTCTAATGCCAGCTACTTGGGAAGCTGAGGCAGGAGGATAACGTGTTCGAGGGAGCCCAGGAAACTTAGCAAGACTCTGTCATGAAGTAAAACTTTAAAAGGCCAGGCATGTAGCTCAGTAGTAGAAGGCTTGCCTAACACCTAGGTTCATTCAGCTCCCAGTACCACATGCATACACAGAAGTAGACAACATGCGCACATCTGGGCCACTTCATGCCAAAATTCCCCAAACTCATGAAACTGTGTGTGCAGCTTTTCTTTCTGGCAGGACTTTGCACTTAAAGGTGATGCCTCTGAATTTGTGTTCTCCGCAGTTGCTATTTAAAGGCAAACCCAGACATAGAAATATTTGCCATATGCCACTAAGGTCACACTGCCATCGGCCTCCCACTTCCTCCCCAGCTGCTTGTTCATTGCACAAGGTTTCCTCAACCTCGGCAAATCTTGTGGTGCGGAACCGCCTGCCAGTTCTTTATCACTAGTGACAAGGAGAATTACATCTCATCTCCACTCAGTGATCTGGGGCTTGGAAAACTTTCAAACTCCCTGGGCCCCTCTGCCTGGCCAGGGCATCTTTTCTTTTCTTAGTGGGACTACCGGTGCTCAGATGCAGGGCTCTCCCACTGTGCAGGAGCTTGTAGGTCACTGCAACGTCCAGCAGATTCATTAGCATAGTAATCAATGAAAGAAAAGAAGCTGAATCTGACCCTTGTTCTAAATCCTCATACAGAATCCTAGTAGACCAAGAGGAAGGGAGGGATTTGTGGCAGTGTTTTGCAAAGCAATTTCAGAGAGCCTGCAAGCATGGGAATGGAGCCATCAGAATAGAAAACCCTGTCTTGCAAAACCCTACTGCAGACAAGCTCAGCTCTGGGGAGAGATCTTAACTAACATAACAGCACGCCCTGGTCAACAAGCTTCCCAGCTTCCAGCCTCATTGACACAGGTGAAGATATTTTAGTGTTTTGGCCAGATGTGATGGTACACACCTATAACATCAGTGCTCTCAATGCTGAAGCACGAGGATCACTGTGAGTTCAAGGCCAGTTTGAACTACATAGTGAGACACTATCTCACCCCGCTCAAAAAAAAATTAACAAACCATCTGTATGTTAGTTGGGGCAGGGTGGCAACAAGATAAAGCCAAGAATTCTCTTCCTCCCTTGTCAGTGGTCTACCTGTTACATATTTTTTTAGAAGAGACTGCCTTTCCTCCAGCCTTGTCTTTTAGAACCAGGGATCTTCCTTCAACCTATGGACATTTCTGTACATTTTGATGGACCCACCTTGGCTTGGGTGTGGGGGAATAGCAGGTTGTGTCAGACTCACTCTCTAGGCCCTCTTCAAGAAGCAGGCAGGTCTCAGTGGGCCTGTCTCCATCTGTGGGTTTTTCTTTGGAAGTGTCCTGCCTGAATGACCTTCCGATTCCTATTCGTAGCTGAATTTCACAGTAACCTGTGGGGGTTTTGCCTGCAGGACCAGGCTTGGTATGGTTTACAGGCAACAGAGAGTCTCCACACATAGGCTCTGAACAATGAGTCACCTTGAGTGCATAACCACATTTTCAGAACAAAAGTTGTGCATAGATATTTATGAACCTGTGTGAGGGGGAGCTGCATTTTATCCCATCTACTTTTTTTGTTACGAATTCCAGAAAATTTATAGAATTGCTTATTCTAGATTGCTAACTGGAAGAGAAGTCCAAAACATTTCCCCAATATTATGCACCTTGGCAACTACTGTCAACTAAAAGAGTACACATTACAAATACCAGATTTGGAACTTGAAAAAAATTACCTTCCATACTTCATGACTATAACTGAACAAACTAGAAGGTTGCATGTTTGTTTTTCAAGTTACTCTACTTTTTTTTCTTTACTGTTTTCTTGTAATGATAGATGTGGCTTGCTTTGGTCTGGTCTTTCTTCCTTCCTTAGTACCCTCTCCTGCTTCATTTGATCAAAGAACCATCCAAATCCTACAGGAGCTGGGATAGGTGCTGCTGATCTCCCCCTGAGAGTTCTTTAATCAGAAGGAACAAGAGTCACCATTTGTTAGTGGTTAAAAGTCATGACCCCCACATGTTATTGATGTGGGTCCTGTTTATGTCACAGCAAAAGGAGCCAGTGTGGGAAAGGAATGGGGAGATGGACTGAGCACAGCGGGACTAGTGTTTGAAAAGTGATCATATTGGGGACACTTTTCAGGAGCACAGCAAGGCTAACACAAGATGAGAGGTATCCAAGGACTGGGTAGTGGCAGACTCTGGATCTGTGGCTGTTGGAGGAACCAGTCTTTCCCCATTGTGTCTGCTAAAGGACCACCAGGTGAGTTGCCATATTGTACAACTCCTGGGCCCTATTAGCCTTAGAAATTGTGCACTGCTGGGGTACTGGGTCTATGGATCCCAGTCTTAACCCCCAAAGAAAAGACTTGAAAAACCTTGTGACTCTTCCCCAGCCTACCAGCTTGTCTCAGTCTGCCTGACTGACAGTTACAGTGGGGCCAAGTAGTCAGTCCTTGAGGGCTAACATGTGCTCCATGCAGAAGGGAACCTTTCTATGATTGTGCCACATATTAAACATCTGGCAGATTATTCTAGTCTTATGAGGGCTGATGATCAAAGAATAAATAAATGAGTTTTTGAAAGTTTGCTTTCTAAATCATATCACATGTCCTTGAGATTTCCCATCAGATCTTTTTTCCTGTTCTTGGCACTCCCCTATGTGGCCCAGGCCCATTGATGTAATGTTTGCAGTTTGGGCTTTGGGGTAGTTTGGTTTATCAGCTTTGAGGACCTGGAGATTCTCTCAGGCAGAGTCAAGTAATGAATGACACATGTCATAGCAAAGATAGGGCGATGCTGGAGATGGATACCACAAGAGCCCAGAATGGAGAACATAGGGTCAAAGCAGAAGAGGGAATAGAACACAGGAATTGGAAAAATCTAAAATTTTTCCTTAGTTTATATTTTGCTCCTTTAGAGGGACAGTTTTGTTGCTGTATCATTATGGTGACCGAGCCCTTCTTTTCTTTCCCTGGCTTTCCTCAGCATCTTCCACCACCTGCATAAGCTTTCATCTCATGTGTCTTGTGTCTGGGAGTTCCACCAGACCATAGCTCAGGGACGCTGGCCTTCTGCTTGCTCGTAACTTTGGTTGATTTGTGAACTCCTTACCGATCAGTCCTCTTCTAGCTTACATGCAAACTCTATGAGATGCGGAGAATGACTGACCCAATTCTGGTATCAGCAGTCTTTCCGATTTCACGCAGTGCCCCTCACCAGTTTGGAGAGTCCTGCTAAGATGTGTACCTTAACAGGAGTCTGGGGGACTTTCCCTTAGAAGAGGGCTGGAGGCTTGCAGCTCTTGATGGCTCCCCTCAGCACACAAGACAAAGTGTGAAAAATGAAATGTTCTACTCTTCCACAATCTGAAAGCACCAGCTGCATCTTGTAGGCATCTTGGCAGCCTACTCTTAAGAGAGGTCCCTACCCAGAGCAGGGCCTGCAAGTTGTTGGCCTGAAAGCAGCAGCCAGCCTTTATCTGCCTGCCACTCTTTAAATAAATAAGTGAGCCCTTTCGTTTGAATGCTAAAATTTGCTGAAGGAAGTAGTGGGAGCTGCGCTACTTAAATCCTTTCAAATTTGCCTGAATAAAGCACTTCACTGAGACACACAGAGAATAGGCTGGCGCTGACCCTGCAGGGCATCCATGAGGTGACTCAGAGCTTTTCTCCTGTGTCTGGTTTCTATGAAGAGGAGAAAAGCTGAAGCTAAACCAATGAAACAAAGAAGTAAGTTCACACCCCCTCCTGCTCCCAGCCCTTTAATCTTTACTTGGGTTCTGGTTCCAGATCATTTCCACCAGAGAAGTTTTTAAAAGCATCTGCACACTGTGTCACTCCAAAATATTGTAAGATCATTTGCTCACTTTAAAGAGAGAACTCATTTCAAAAAGCATTTCGTGTTTCCATTTCTTCATCCCTAATTACTGCACATATCATCAAGAATAGACTCTGAACAATTTTCTCAATTCCTTCTGGTGTTTCAAAATGCCCTCTTCCTTCAAATAGCCGGCAGATAGAGTGAAATGTTCCCTTGAACGATTCTGGAAGCGCCAGTGATGGAGTGAGGGTTGTTTGCTCTTTGAATTCCAAATTGTTACCTGACAGCTTCTCAGGCAATCACTAAAATCCAGAAAAATAATGGCAGAATGAAATGGGCATCTTTTTTTGCACAAGTCGTAGCTTTGTTTTCTTCATTTATTCATTCTTCTCCAAGAAATCAGATGAGGCAATAGTTATGGAGAATTAAGTAGGTGCAATAGTGACCACAGTAACTTCTGTTACTGTTGGCACTGTCCTGAACAATTAAGTTCCTTTCATAAGACTCATGTTCCTTCTCTGGCTTGAGAAAGCCACTCAAGTCAGAGACAGATACGTATCTTTTTGTTTATTTGTTTGTTTTAACGCTCATTCTGGATATGGATAGATACATATCTTACATGCGCTAAGCATCAGGCTTCACACGTCCCTCTGCTGACTTTCCTGGAGATCTTACTGTGTACATGGCATTGCATTTACTCCCAGGACTCTGGGAGAACCCTGGGTGCTGGCCAGTGGATAGGTCTGGAGAGATTTTCTTTAGCAGAGGTCAGCCTCGCCACTGAACCCTTCGGCCTCTGCTTCCTATTTTCTCTGTAGTTTTGCTCTGTGCTTCCTTTGCTCAGTTCTGTGGCTATCTCACGTCTCAAGGCTCCTTGTTCTGGACTGTATCCCCAGGTGCCATATTTCTTTGGTACTGTAACTGCTTGTGTATGAGATCTATGTATCTACCCATTCATCTATCATCCATTTATTACCTATAGCATGCCAGGTGCTGTCTAAGATTCAGCAAGACTGAGTTGAGTAGGACATGGTTTCTATCCTTAACCAATGTACAATTTAATGGGTATGACAGTCAAGAAAAGGGCAGGGATTTTATATACAGATGTATAAAGTTCATGTGAAGTGAAAGATTCACCGTGAAGCAATTCCCTCACACTTCTGCTGTATAGACCTCCAGTTTCCCTCCCCACTAACATAAATAAATTGATTGAAATTCCCTGAGGGATATGTGTATACGCCTGTCCCACATGTCTGGGATGGGATGGGCTTGCAGTGGGTGTCATATAAACCTAGAGACTCTGCCCAGATGGTGAGTATAGACTCACTTAGAGGGACCCTGTGGAGCTATGCACCAGTGCAGGCACACTAGAAAATATGCTTTCATTTTTTCTAGCTCCATTTATGTAGCTGTGGGTTAATGCTCCTAGGTCACTGTGATGTGTGATATGTATCCATCCCTAATTGTCTACTCTTCTTGTATTTAACTGTTTCCTGGGCCACTTCCTTGGAAGTGACATAAAATTTGCTTTCCAAAACATACATGAGTAATTTCCATTGCTTCTTTGGGTGACTCCCACCCTGTTACTTCACACTTTATCAGCTGTGATGAGGTTGGTCATAATTTAAAATAAAAACCACATTAGCTTAAAAATGTGGTTGTCTGACCCAGGGAAATGTGGCTGAGTGTTAATGGCTCATAGCACAAAGAAGATACACACTAGTAGAGGATTTGCAGTGGATAAAAGTTAGTAATGCCCCATGCTTATAGTCCTCCCATATGCTCTGAGTCAGCTGCACTAGTCATTAATAGCTGGGTTATTTCTGATTATTCAATGTCGGTTTCATCAGACTGGGAACCTCTTCAGTGGTTAATAGGGTTACTACAAATAAGTACTTCACGGGACAAATTTAAATGAACAATGCTTGTATTTTATGTATAATCAAACCTACAATTTTAAAACCATTCTCCCAATCCCCTTGACATTTCCTTGGGTGTGTCTTAGTGGTGACTTCCTTGGGTAGACAGTACGGCCAGGCAAGGAGAGCCCTGATTTCTCCCTTTGCCTACCTCCCCTTCTTCAAAGGACCTGCTCTTTTGCATTGGGTTCTAAGTAAGACTTCTTTTAAAGAGAGTGCTCCATTGATTAGAAAGAAGGCGGGAACCCTGTTTGGGTTTCCTATGAGGAAGCAAGACAGTAGTCTGGTGATGTACCTGTAGAGTTATAAGGATGCATGGGGAAGGGCATCTAATCCATTCTTGAGAGTGTGGCGTGGCTCAGGAAAGGCTTTCCATACACACACACACACACACACATTCTTTAGTAAGTACAGGGTGGGTTGGGGTGACTGTATACCTTCCAGGCAGAGTTAATAGCCTATGAAAAACCCCATAACCAGGACAAAAAAGTTTATCTCCTTCAGAAAAGTTGCAAGTCATTCAATATGGCGGGAGAGTTGAGCATAAGACAAAACTGATGAGGTTAACTGGGTTAAATCTGTTTTTCTACTCACACCTCTTTGTCACTTTCATACCCTTTGAACAATGCCCCATGTCTGACTGGCACTTCCTAAACTCTTAAACATCAAATCAGCACTCTTGAACATTGACCCTTGCCACTTTCTCAGAACGTGCTTCCTGCAGGGCCTGGCCTGAGCGATGACACTGAATTCAGGCAGCTCATCCACCATGCTGTATTGCAGTCTGCATTTACTCATTAACTTTCCACTTTCCCAAACCTCACCAACCCTAAGACTTCATTTATCTAAACCAAGGCTGAACTTCTACCAGCCGGAAATGCCAGAAACTTCCTCCCCTCGAATGCTGTTGGGGCATCATGATGGCCGATAGCAAGAGGACATAGGACCATAACAAAGAGCTCGCCTCAGGCATAAGGAGCCATCTTTCTGGGGAACCAGCCATCAAGTGCTATACAGCTTACTGTGGTCTCCAAATTGTTGATTGTGACAAAGTAAGTTTTGTGTACAGGAAACAAGCACTTCCCTTCTCCTTTAAAGGACAAAAAAAGTTTGATCTTAGATAAGAGGCCCAAAATAATTACATAAACAATTACTCAGTCTTTGCCTTTTCTTTTAATCCTGTAATGGTACTCTAGCTATAACATCAACACTACTATTTCCCTTCAGTTTTCATAACTGAGTAAACTATAGGAAGAAAAAAATTTTTTTTAATTTATACTTCTTTTTTTGTTCTTGATTCATGGTTGGTTTCTAATTTGCTACCAATGCGTGATTATACAACTGCAAATTTCTCTCTACAAGCAGAGATGACCCTCTTATAATGTGTCGCTGGGGACATAAGTTTCCCAGCTCTATGAAGTACTTAGATTACAACTGTGCTTTCAGATGTAAACTGTAGTCTGAGGTTTAGTTTTGGGTGTTTAAACTTTAACTTATCCCAGCCATATAGAAGTTAAACTCTTGATCACTCTCTATGCAAGAGATTGAACTCTCTAATATACTGCTAAGTTTTCTGGAATAAAATTGATTGCAATGCTCCATAAATTTTAAGCTAATTTATCCTATATAAGCTTGTCTGAGAAGCTGGAAATAAAAATATGACCCATCAGTGTGAGTAATAAATATCGGCCACATTGGTAGTGCTAGATCTAATGTTTCAAAATGGTCTGGAGGGAAATGGATGGAGTCATTTTACTGTGGAGAATAAGAATCACTAACATGAAAAAATAATTTACTGGATTTGAACTGACTCAAATAGTTGATTTAATATTTAGCATTAGTATTATATGCAATTGTAATTTTTTACATGCTACAGCAATACATGCTTATAATTTGATTTTTTCCAATTTTTTGAGACAGGATCTTGCTATGTAGTTCAGGCTGACCTTGAACTCACCATGTAGTCCAGGCTAGCCTCTAATTCACAGCCACCCTCCTGCCTCAGTCACCCAGATGCTGGTATTACAGGCACGCACCAACACACCCAGCAATAATTTGAATACTATAGTGCTATATATAATATGTTATAGATAGTAACAGATATGTTACAAAAATTATCAAGATGGAAACTTCATATAATGTAAAGTCATTGTATAATTGTACTTACTTAATTTAGGTCTGTTTGTTTAGTAGTATTGGATTTGGTAGCATAAATACCATCTCTATGCTTCAGTAGGACACTTTTGTCATTTATTAATCACTCATGCATTCTACTTAACAGTTGTTGAGCACCCACAAAGCAACTGTATGAAGCATGAAGAATTCAAGATGAGTAGGGGGAAAAAAACCTAGTGGAAAAAAATGTTTGACATAAGTCCTGTGACCTAAGTGTGAACAGAGTTCAGAGGAGGAACAAGGTAGCGAGGGGGTGGGTGGGTGTAGACCTGGTCCACCAGGTCTTCTACAGTGCAAGACTGACAAGTGAAAGCTGAGGTGTTCGAAGGGAGCCCAGTGCAAATGGAGCATCACAAGGCTCGAATGTGGCTCATTGTCTAGCTACTACCAGATTTATAACCTGGGCAATTCACTGCAACACTTTCTCATTTTAAAAACAGAAGTAATAGTAGATATTCAACCATTTTACAGAATGGGCTAGGCCATATGACACATTTTTTAAAAAAAGATTATGGGCATTGTGTCCCATTCCAAGCATTGTGGCTACTTCAGGACTCCATAAAGGAAGAGGATGCTAAAATGTTGAGAGAGGACCCAGATGAGATGGATGAGATGCTAAGGAAAGAATGAAACGGAGCACCAGAGACACCGTGTGAGTAAACACAGGAAGGGCTCCAGGTGTTTCCTATCTTTACCAAGACAAGAAGGAATGATTTAAATCTCAGCACAAGGAAGTTAGGTTAGGACAAAGGACAATTTTCTTTTTTTCTAAAGAGTTGTTAAGATACTAAAATGGCCAGTAAAGGAAAATTCTGGTTCTCTCTCTTCTCCTCCTCTGGGAACCTTTAAAAACAGGGAAAACAGAGATATCATATGATGGGTCACTGTTCAGTGCAGAATGTATAAAATGTAGTCTAATTATAAGGAATGCAGACAGTTGGTGGTGTGTTGCAACATGTAATCCCAGCACTGAAGGAGGCTGAGGCAGGGGGATTGAGAGTTTGAATTTAGTCTGAGCAATTTAGCAATTTGGCAGGACCCTGTTTCAAAATAAAGCAAAAGGGCTGAGTATGTAACTCAGTGCAAAGGCACTGGGTTCAGTCCCCAGCAACACACACACACACACACACACACACACACACACACACACATGCATGCACACACACACACACACACAGACAAACAAAGCACCGCTGATGTGATATAAATTTTAAATTACTTCTTCAGGAGAGAACTAAAATCCTGAGAATCACTTCAGGGCCCCAATTTCCCTTCTGAATACATTTATGGAAGATATGTTGTCTTAGTTACTTTTCTCTTGTTGCTGGTACAAAACACCCAACACTCAAAATGAAAGAAAGAAATGTTTGTTTCTTACAGTTCTGAAGGTTTCAGTCCATACTCAGCTGGCTCCAAATGGCAAGATGGCATGGTGGGCCACCATTCATGACCAGCTGCAAACAGCAAGGTACAAACCAGCAAAAGAGAGAGACACACCTTTTTCCAAATACATCGTATCCTGGCTCCATTCCTGGGTGGGTGAAACACTCCCAGTGCTAGACAACAAACTAATCACAAACACTAGATTTGGTCGAGTCCATAATTGCATGAGGCTTGGGGGTCACTTACATAAACCATGACAAGCTCTTCTGTAGACCTCCACTGTTCTTTGCTTCGTTTAAATTCAGATGTTTTATTGCATATTGTATAACCTGAGAATTCCAAGTTATTTTCTTCAGGGTCAATCACTTTCTCTTAAGAACTTGGGCTGATCCCCATTCATGGCATGATTGCGTCGTTGCATCCCTGTCGCTTATATAGTGCAGTTCTGTCCTGGAGGACCCTGGACTTACTCAAGCCTATAAATTTCAGTTCTGACTTCAGTGGGTATGGCTCGGGGATTTATGGTATGTGGCTGGCAGGAAACCCGGAATACTGGGACCTAACGAAACACTTAACTGGGTGTTTTTTTCTGGGCTCTAAAAAGTGAGTAAAGTGAACCAGTGTTTTCAAAGTGGCCAGGTATAGACTTTGTCCAGGGAAAAGACAAGGGGTAGTCTGTACAAGAAACCTCACCTATTAGGTGTTCTGGAAAATGCTTGAACAGACACCATGATCAAGCCTGATCCAACCCCTGAAGATCCAACCCCTGAAGAGACGAGAGCCTGCAAAGGAGCAGAGGCCTAGGGTGGGTTTGCCAACCTGGCTGTGAACTCTATCTTCCATTACTGCTGCCTCTGCCTTTCTTTGGCTGTGAGAAGACAAATTCAAGCCCAAGGATGCACTGATGGGGCTTCTCCTTTCCAGTTGTGATATTCGGGTCAAACCCATCCCTGAAATGGCACTGACCTTTCTTACCCTTATTTCCTGTCTGATTACACAGCTTGGAATCTACGATGCCTCTTTCCACACTTCATTGCCGAGACGTCTGCCACTGTATCAGCATAGCCAGCAAAGAAAATGGCAGCGGAGGGAGGCAGTTTCTGTTGTAACTGTCTATTTTTAGTGGCTCATAAACTCAGTATTCCCTGGCCTGAAGCTGCACATGCTTGGGCTCAGCCCAAGGGGAGGTTACTTTGGAAAGTCTGAGTAAAATTCTCTCCATGGCTCTTGGGTTGAGAAAAAGAGACAGAAATAAATGGACATTTGGAAAAACGAGTCTGTACCTGGGGCTGGTATAGAACTAACTGGCTGTTAGAATCCTACCTGGAGCAACCTCTTCTAGAACACTGCTCCAGAGACTATGGAACTGAACACAAAAGATGCCCTTTAAGAGGCAGACTTGTGGTCCCAGGAATGTGGCAGTGTCATAGCTTCTGAGGTGAGGGATGCTAACAGAGCAGCTAGCAGGCTGCACTGGAGTAAGGAAGGAGAAATTCTGGAAACTATGGTCTAGTCAGACCACTGCCTCTTCCTAACTGTGTGGCCGAGGGCACAGCTACACTGTTCCCTGGGTGTGTTGCCTTCTCCATCAAAGGAAGCAGTTAGGCCAGACCTCCAGTGGTGTTTTATTAAGCTCTAATTCTGATCTGGCTCATGGGAATAGAGTAAAAGTACTTGTGCTGAGGAGACTCAGGAATTGTATTTTGTAGACGCTGCTGATAGAAAGTCATTGAGATCAAAAGGCAGGCTTTCTTGAAGTCCATATAAGGAAGAATTTAAAAAATAGGGTTCTAGAGTACGAATACCAACATCCCCTAGAGAGGGCTTCTTGTTTGTGGAGGGTGGAGGTGCAGGAGAAATCTAAACAAAAACGATGACTTTTATAGGGAAATCTCACATTGTTTCCCAGAAGCGAAGCTGTTTATCCATCAAAGCAAAGGAAAACCAAACTCAACTCATTCTTCCAAAAAATGAAAAACAAGTTCATTCATTTATTTATTTATTCAACTACTATTTATCGTTTTCTGCAAATTTATAACTTTTTGCCTTGGGATGAGAAAGGAAATAGAGAAGGAAGAGGTAAGTGACGAAAACTGGTTGACGTTTTGATGCTAGGAACGAGGGGAGCACAGTAGACTTGAAAATGATATCCTCCAGGAAGGACCCAGAGCACCACTGAGCAAACAGGGGGACCAGACGCCTCTCTGATGTGTTTGTGTTCCCCACATGCTTCCAGGTTTTAGAAGCGAATCCCCCTGCCCAAATGACGTGAGACTCTGAGGCTCGGTGCTGAAATGATTGACATCCTACCTACTCCAACCTGCTTGTTGCCTTTTGCGTCACCACTTCCCATGGGAAGTCCTGAGTTCCCACAAGTTCTCAGCCAGGAAGGTCAACGTGGACACAGCTGTGTGTGGCAGGGCATGGCTGATAAGCCCCAGCTGCTGGACCTTATTGGCCTGGAGTACCACATCCTCTACACTGGCTCCTACAGCCACAGTCCCAGACCCATCCCACTAGGCTGATCAGAGTCAGATTTTTGGGGAGGAGGAGAAAGAAGAATAGTGTAGAGAGTTTAATTGGATTTTTTGCCAACTAGGCTCAGTAGACCTGGGTTGGGACTGGCGGTCAGAGGCAGTGGAGGAAGCATGGTGGTGTCCTTCTGAGGCTTTGCCGTGAAACCAAATAAAAAGAATACACTTATATTTTCAACAACTGGAAAAAACACTAGCAGAGCTATTTAAAACTAAGTATTTTAATTGGTATATTAAAATGAAGAATTTCCATGTTTAACATGGTCCTTGTTTGTCCATGAGCCACACTTTGGATAACAAGATCTTTATTCTCCCCAGTTCCCCCTTCTCGGGGTAGAAACATATTCATGAAGGAGGCTGGGCCGAAGATTCCTCTGCATGGCTGAAGGGTGGTCCCATGTCCCTGGGAAGGCCAAACAGAGATTCTGCCTCTTTCCCATGGAGCAGGGAGAACTCTCTGGTTGCTAATGTGTGAGCCAGACCCGCTATCAGTAATGAGCCCTCACGGAGGGACTGGTGAGAGAAGATGCAGCAGGCATGAAGGAACTGGAACAGAGAGACAGAGACCATGGTGACTGGGTTCAACCCCCTGGTTCCAGTTGACCCTCGCAGCTGCTCCCCCTCCCTTCCGGTGCTTTCCCTCAGCAAGTATGCAAAACCTCCTTTACCGCTTACTCTAGGGGTTCCCAACCTCATCACCCTTCAGAATCTGACATCTCACCTGGGGACTCTGATTTGATTGACCCAGGACAGACATAAGTGTCAACTGGTTCTAAAGGTCCCCCAGTGATTCTAGAGTACTGCCAGGATGCAGACCTGCTGAATTAAACATGTTTAAGTTGTGTGTCCATCACAAGGGGCCTAAAGTGGGCTCTCAGCAACCACTCATGGAGGAGAAAAGATAGACTCAGTTGGAAGGCTGGGCAGACTTCTAAGAGGACACCACTGCCCAGGGCCTAAGAAGGGAGGCGGTGACAATGTTCTTCTGTCTATGCAGTATTCAGTGCTCCAAGAGACCATATCTGGATCATCTTTGGTCTTGGTCTTTTTTGGTCTTTAATTGTTCCCTTAAACGTAAGTATGATATCTGATGTCTCTTTCTACCAAAGCGCCCGCCACTGGACAGGCCTCTGCTGGCCTTCCCAGGCACGGGTGACTAGTGCGTATCCAAACACATGCACAAGTGCTTGGTCTCATCCTTCAAACCTGTCATTTCAGCCTCCTCCTTGGCTTGTGCTAAGTTCTCAGCACTCAGCATATGTTTTGGAGGGGTGAAGGGAAGCACTTATCAAGTGCCTGTTTCGTAGTTCAGATCTACTTCTTAGTCGAGTGGATGGAACATGCCTAAAGTGGGGATCAAGGAGTTCATGAACTCTCTTGCCACTTCAGGTCTAACAGCTTTTTCTCTTGAAACAGAAATAGCTGCTAGTATTTTTCCCCCCGAGTTCAAGCCCCTGTCTCAGAAATGTACTTGCCTGTGGAAAACTGACACTCCCTCAAAAGGCTGTAGCAGCTGTCAGCCCCAGAGCAAAAGTAATTAGTCTGCAGACTTTCTTGCTAAATTCCAGCGATAGTCTCTGCTGGGGCCTGGAACAGTTGCACACTGGAGTTGGTGGAGCCTCCTGGAGCTCTCTGGGTGGTTTCTTCAACCTTCCCTCAGGAAGGTGCACCCTGGGTGGCACCCAGGGGACCTTCCTCAGTGATGATGTGGGGAGTCCTCAGGAGTAGTAGGCACAGAGGATCAGGGCAGCTCTCCAGACCGCAAAGAATCTTACACACACTAAGGGGCTGAGCTGATGTTCAGATACACAAAAAGTATACCTGAAAGTTCAATTGGAAAGATAGAAAATCTTGCACGAATATAAACACTCTTGTACTTCTTCATGTATTTCGCACAGATGAGAGCTGGGTGTCTATAACCTGCTTTCAGAAGCTTGGCTATGGTCATGAGACTTTATTCTGCTATTAACTTGCTGTGTTACCGGAGACATTTCAGTTCAATAGTCTGTGCCCCTGATTTCCCATGGATAGGTTTCTGCCATTCATTTCATACAACTCTGTAAATTATTCATCAACTAAGGTCAGTAACCTTTAAATAACATATGTCGAAACTAATTACAAGAGTGGGAGCAAGAGATTTCCAAGTGATTCGAATCTGTATGGATGCCAATTTTTTTTTTAAATTTCATGGGGATCTGAGAAAACTAAAAGGTTAATTGGGAAGAAATTGTTGCTTCCTAGGTGTAGGCTTCATACATTAAATGGAACACTTTTAGCTCGGTAGGCTAAAGAATTGGTTTTTCGAGCTCATTTGAGAATTTGTGCTGTGTGCTGCTCCTTCCAAGCTCAGGCTCAGTGTAACCCAGCGGTGGTTTCTCCCAGAGCACCTGGGAAAGGCATGGGAGTGGGGCGGGCCAGTGCCATCAGCAGCTGCTGCTCCCTGCACAGACTCTAAGGGCAACTGGCAAATAGTAAGGGTTGATGCACTGAGAGCTGCCCTTCCCAGCCATTCCACAGAGGTGGAATCCAGCCAGCGCTTCCCAGCTGGCTCTGAAATCCAATGCCTTCCTGACTGATTTTACCATCTGACTCCAAAGGACTCGAATGCCAAGGGTAGGAGGGACAGCTCTCAAGAGTGTGATAATCCATGCTTCTTGAGAAGGTTTCCAACTTCCCAGTTTCTTCCTCATTTACTTCCAGATCTTTCTACTGAGAAGCGAAAATCACCTTTCAGTGTTCCAGTGAGGTGGAGTTATACTTTTTCTTTCCTAGAATGTGAAGGGTCCAGAAACTATGGTTTGCGTACTGCATATTTCTACAATAATTGTATATATCTCTATGTTGTCCATGTAATCCATTTAATGTATGAAGCCTACACCTAGGAAGGGGCCATCTGTAAAACATACCATGACATGGGGTATGGGGTATGTGACATGTTGTCACATGGTGTGCTTTACAGATGGCTCCTTATTCACCATGATTCTACTTATGACCTTAAATGCTATGATGGTATAAAAACATACCCATCCCACCACCCTGTTTTTCACTTGTTGTGGTATTCACATTGCATGAAATGTTTAATACTTCATTATAAAATAGCTTTATGTTAGATGATCCTGATCATATTAAGCCAGAATAAACAAAGCTAAAATTTCTAGTAGGTTAAGGGTATTCAGTGCATTTGACATAATAATTCAATTTACAATGAGTTCACCAGGACATAACCCTATTCGTAAATTGAGGAACATCTGGATTTGGACGCTTTTCCCTAATAATCATCTGAAGACTAAGAACTTTGCCTTCTTTACTCCAGTACACTCAGAAACTAATAGCACAAAGTTCCTAGAACATTGTAGGTGTTAATTAAACTTTATTTGAATGACTGCTTTACATGGATTATATCCCAAACTTTAGGTGATTTTCCTGAACAAGCAAGAAGATCAAGAGTCAAAACAAACAGAACTGCGTAGGACTGAGATATCTATAGGGGAAATACAATTGACTATTCAGAGTCAGAGTTAACTTTTGCTGTCCATATAATCAAATTAATTGTTAAATCAGTTTTCTGTCTTTTAAATAGAACTCTAAAGTCTCATAAGATGAAACAAATTCTGTGAAAAAGCCTGTATGTTCATTACACACCCTCAACATTTGTTCAGTGAATGAAAGTGGGTGTCTGAATAAGTATATACATAAATGCCCTTTCACTTTCTTTGAACTCTTACTTAAAACAAAACCGTGTCTTTGAATGCGAGAACGCACTTACCAGGCATGGTGTGTAGCACAAGGATGTTAGTTATTTTTAAAGGTTTCATGTAGATAAGGAAGTGGCATTCAGTGCATGTCTCAGTCAATGCCAAGAACTCCCTCATCCTTTTGTTAAATCAAAAGTAAATTTAAAAATAACTTGTGGAAAAATTCTTTAGCTAAATATACAGAATAGTTTCTAGTATCTGCAGCGCATTTTGTTTTGTAATCTTTATTCTTTGTCAATTGCTTAATATAGCAGGGACAAAAAGAGTAGCTTCAATTTATATATGGAAAAAAATGGATGGCTTAGGAGTGGAATGAGGTGCTCCTTTGGCCCAGTCTCTCTTCAGGACCTAGTTGAGTTTGGTGGCCCACTGCATGCCCTCTGCCTCATTTTCCCTGCTTTGTACAAAGCTTGACTGTAGGATGACTGTGCTGAGCCCCAAATGTCGACTAAAGTGGATCCAGGTTCAGGGCTGAGACAAGGAGATTGCCACAGACTGGGCGACTGTGAGTGGACACAAGGCTATTGGCTCACAGTGCTGCATCCAAGATCGAGGGCCTTCTAGACATGCTTAAGAGCACGGTAGGAGGGCAAAAAGAGGATGAGAGGGTGACAGAGAAGAAAACCTGCTCCCACAATAACAGCAGTTTACAAGGAGCCCACTCCCATGGTAACAAGATTAATCCAGTCATGAGGCAGAGCCCTCGAGGTCTAATCTCTCTAGGTCGGTACCACTGCAGCAGCAATTAAATTTCACAGCGTGTTTGAGGAGTGACAAACCTTCAAAACGCAGGGAAAGGAGTAGCAGAGAGGATAAGTTGAATTTCAAGACTGAGGGCTTCAAAAACTTCTGAGGGGATTTGGCTAATTCCCCTAGGGATCAAGAGAGTCTGGTGTTGTCCTTAATTACCTGGGTGACGGAGGAATTGTGGCAGGCCAGGCACTCCGTTTGCTGGACACCCACCTCGTCTCCCACCTCCACAGTGAGGACGGGGTCCTGTCACCCACACTGCCTCCCCACGTCTCTCCAAGTCTTGGCTGGGTGTAGGTGAGTATTTCTGCTGATCCTTTACAATTTGACTGAGTTGGCAGGGTTTGAGTAGCTGTCCAGCTGTCCTCTGAATGGTCCCAAAGCAGATGGAAGAGTAAGTATCCGGGTCTCCTCTGCGTCAACACAGGCAAAGTGACGGTGCCTGCACAGGTCAGATCTCAACAGGACAAGGTTCCTTTCTTCCCCTTTGGTTACTAGGGACTGAACTAAGGACTTCCACATACTAGGAAAGCACTCTACCATTGACCTTCATTATTTTACATTTTGAGACAAGGTTCTCACTAGGCTGCCCAGGCTGACCTTGAACTTGTAATCATCCTGCCTCAGCCTCCTGGGTAGCTGCAGTTACAGATGTATACCACCGCGCTTGGCCTTTATTTCACCAGTGAGTGCAGAAACATCTTGAGACATCTCTACCGTAATGAATATCCTTAAACCGAATGTGGAAGGCGAGCGTGTTTCTGACTTTCCTCTCCCCCAGTGTGGAAGGATTGTTTTTACTCTGCTGCTAGCCTGCCTGTGGGCTCCCTCGGTGCCTTGTTCCTCTGGGTTTCAGTGTGGACCACTAGGGGTTCTGCAGCCTTCCATCTCCCCCAGTTGTGAGGAGTTCTGGGACACACCTTATTATAGCGCTTTTTGTTGGCATGAACTTTTTGTACAAGGAATTCTTTAAAAAGCCAAAGCCAAGAGCTTTTTGTGGATGCGAGTTAGCTATGTCTTCCAATATTTCTGCCTGGGAGAGTTCAGTCTACACTGGGTCCAGCCATTTAGGAAACTCCTTAGTAACTGGGTATAGCCTGTCACTTCAAACTATTCGTTTAGTGATTGAAAAGTTCTAGAGATGTTGGGGTGTCATGATAAAATCCAACTCGAATTAGTTAAGAGAAAAATGGGAATTATCTCAAATGATAGAGCAGATCGGGGATGAAAAATGACTTCAGGAACTGAAATGACCCAAGAAAATGTTGCAGCTCACATTGGAGAGAATGGTTTCCAGCGTCTGGGCTCAGCAGCTCTGAGTGAGGGAGAGTCTTCATCATAACTCTCCTGGGAAAGTTCTGAACACTTGTGGAGTCCAAACTCTGGGCTCAGCTGTGAACACATCACTGGGGCCAGAAGGAGTGGCAGAAGGGCCTGGGTCATCTTCCCACACTTGGGCAGAGGAGGGAGGAGGAAGGGTCAGGTCCCTGCACTGTTTGGTCCCAGGGTCCTCGCAGGGAAGGGAGGCTCCTCGAGGAGGAACGGGGGCAGCGCTGGGCAAGCGGACCTGTCGGGTGCCCAGCACCTCATTACTCGCTTTGGCTTAGCTTTTCATTTAATTTTTTCACATTAGCATTCAGTCCTTCACTCGTCTCTCATTGGACCATTATCAGAACAATTTTATGGTTCTGAACTGTATGTGCTTCCACTCCATTTTTGGCAATTCTTTTCAGGTCTTTTTTTAAGGCGACCTATTTTTAAATTTTCCTACCTTTTACCCTTGCTTACTTTTATTTACCAGTTGCTCTCTTTTCATTCTTAGGCCTATAGTTGGTCTTCATCCAAGATGTATGTTCTCTTCTGGTTATTAACAGCAGTATATGTAGTATATATATATACACACACAACACTGTATTATATATAGAGGGGAGGGAGTGTGTGTGTATTTGCTGTTTGGAGTCTTGACTGTCTTCACATGTCACTTCTGATGGTTTCTAGCTGGTTTCAACAACCAGCTGCCTCATTCCACACAGCCCACTTCTGATACCCCCCCTGGTACACATGGCTTGGGGCTCATGGTGTTATTTGGTGAAGGAATGCCAAGTCGTTGGGGCATGCGCTCAGCTCTCACACCACAAAGCCTTTGACTGTTCTGTTATCTCTGTCTGAAATTCCTCTGCCCCGTCGGTTTCCACTTGCCCTCCTCCTGTCTAAACAGGCCTTACTTCCTCCAGGGAAGCTCCTGGGTCATTTAGACCAGGCCAGGGAGAGGGTACTTTCGCAGTTAGCCAGTACAGTCTTTTATGCAGCCTTGCATATAGCAGGAGTCAGGTCCAATTGGGTAGTTAACTACCACCTGGGCTTAGAGCCCTTCTCTGAGTCCGCTGTACCCACAGATGCCTGTATTCACCCACATCACATTATTTGACTTGTACTTGATTGCTCCTCTGGGGTCTGAGTAACTGAGGTCCTGCCTGAACACAGAAACTGTTGTTAACAACCCAGTGTCTGAGACATGCGAGTCTCTGACACATGTTAGGGGGATGACCCACCGCTCCACTCAGCATCTCTTCTCATCTACTGCTGGTCCCTGCTCTTCCCAGTACACACATCAACTAGGGCACCACTGCCATTTGTATATGTGTCTCATTGCATGTATTTTATTGTAAAATTCCTTGCGGTAACCAAATATGCTGTCAGTCATTTCTATTATCTGGTACATTGTCCAAATACCTGGCACGTGCACAAGGTGCTAAATAAGTGTAGAAAATATTTGTAAATTTACATCTCTTTAACTAATTTAGGAGGCAGATTATTACACACACCTTTGTACTCCCTGAAGTGCTTGGCTAGTTTCATATGAATTAAAGCCCATGTGATTTTTGTCAACCTTTGGTTTAGACATTCCTGAAATGTCCTTGGGTATCAGATAACTAAGTCTTACAGCTGGCCCTTCATTATTCTTGATATTAGAAGGAGAATAAACTCGAAGGCCATCAGTACATTCCAGGCATCCTGTGTATCTCAAAGTCCTGTTGTGTCCTGGTCTGTGTCGTAGGAGACACATGTGCAGGTGTCCCAAGACTGACAGAGCTGGGATTCCTAGGATAACCTCAGACTGGTCAGGCAAGCGAAAGGGGCTGGAGTTTGGGTCTGAAAATGAGGACAGAGCTGCATCGAGTCCACATTGGTAGGTGGAAAGCCAGAACTGCATTCCAAGAGGAGAATCTAGCAGGAAGGAGAAACTAAAGAGAGCCCTGAAAGGGGACAGTAGAAAGATTTCTAAGAGGCACTGGGTACGGGAAGGAGCCTGTCACTGCAAACCTACAGTTGAGACTATGCACAGAGAGTGATGGTTTGGGGTGGAAAGTAGCTGGCTTGCATCCAGTGACGATGAGGGTCACCACAAACACTCCGCCTATGTCAGACCATATGATGTATAACAACTGCCCTAACCAGGTCTTAGCTGAGCTGTCTTTGTTGCCTGAAGGTGGAAGCCACGTCCACAAACATAGGCTGCAGGATGGGGTAGCTGTGTCTCGGCAGCCCGAATTTCTGGGAGCAGTGCTCCTCCTTGTCCAAAAACAAGGCAGAGTCAGCTTCAATGACTGTGGTTACTTTTGTGTCAGACACAGTGCAGACGAAGGAAGAGGACCAAGCCTGGTTTCCTGGCATGGAATTTACCTTGCCAAGTGATGATACCCACAAAACCTGTGCTGGATACACCAGGGGAGGCTAGGACGAGCTTTAGAGAGGAGAAAAGGCGAACACATCCCTTTACTTTTTTTATGGTTCCAACCAAGCTTAGCAGGGTTTTAAGACTAAAGAAAACAGACTCAAACGCCACTTGCCTCTAGGAAGGAGGCACTTGCGTTCCCAAGCAGCTTACGTCAGAGCAGAAGATGAGGCTTTGATAAAACAATGTCTTTATTTCCTATGTATATTTCTTTGTTCTGAAAAGAGTACTAATGTGTTTTCATGTTGGGTTCAAAGAAGAAATTGTCCTGGAAAAACTGTAGCTCCTTTGGAAGGGCAAGCAGGACATGAACTCCTTTTTACTAAATCTTCACACGACTAAACTAAAAAGCAAATTTCCTGAGCCCGGGAGCAATCTATGGCTCAGATGGTTTTTAATTAGAGCAATTTATATTCAAAGAATGTGCAGGCTCACACAAAATCAATGAAGTCAAGAGAGGAAACAGAAAAAAACAAATGTAACCAAGAAGCACTTATGCTAAAGGCAATGCAGTTTTCAAAATTTAATGTTTGTTTAGGGTATTTGTGCAGATAGCTTAGTTTCAGTCAAAATTTGAAATGTGTGTACATTATTTACTACTGCCTCCCTCTCTCTGCTCTACCCCTCCAAAGTAAGGCTGAGTTTTATCGTAGATAGGCACTGCTCCTTATTTTTAAACAAAAATGCACTGTGAGCGCCTGGCTGAACGCATGGAATAATCACTACCATTTCCCTTCGGGCAGCTCAGTGGGACTGGAGTATTCATAAGAGTGTCTCCTGGAACAAGTCCTGCCATTTTTGTCATTTCTATGAAGTTTGCTGGCATATAAATATAACCTCACATTCTTTTATGAAATACATAGATGCAATAAAATAGTTGCTTTGGTTCTTTTCTGGAGGCAGAAGGAGAAAAATGTCAAACTCTCATTGTTCAGTGTTCCTAACAGACCTCTTTTGTATAACTGGTATGACTTTCCAGCGCAAAGTTCTGAACTGCAGATAATAGCTTAAAAGGCTATCTGAACTCATTCTGTTATGTAGATGAAAGAGAGTCTTTAAAATTAATCTATGGCATCTCTGAAGGAAAAAAAGAGGGGCACTTATCTAACTCATTTCCTTAGGCCAAGGCGATGAACAAGCAGAACAAAAATGCCAAAATTCTGCTACTCGAAAGCCAGAATTTGACACAGCATAAGCACAGCAGCTTAGCAACCAGATTTTTGCTTCCGACCTGTCATTGTTTGGATATATGAAACAGTATGCTATTATTCAGTGTAATCACTAAATTAAAAGTGAATGGAAGGCATCTGATTAAATAAAGAGCAGTGTAAAGATTAAAGACCTGTTGCATTGCTGTTTTGTAACAAAATGTTATTTCATGAAATGCAAATATTTAAAAGACATAAAATAATCCTTATTGAACAACTGGAAGACTATTAGAAGACAGTTTAGGGGCTGGCGGTTTAGCTCAGTGGTGTGAAGTGCTTGCCTAGCATGTGTGAGGCCCTAAGTTTGATCCTAGCAACACACACACACACACACACACACACACACACACACCAAAAACAATGAGAAACCAATATGTCTAAACCAAAGGAAGCCACTGAGAAATTATAGTCTTCAAATTAGGACGAACATACTGAGAAATATGTATGGCATATCACCCTTGAGTATCAATTTTCTTAATAAAATTTTGTCTTCAAATTTATTTGTTATAATGCTACATTAAGAAACTGAATGCAGGTATCACCAAAATAAGAAAACTAAATTTTTTTTCAAGTTAATAACATCATTTAAAATTCCATCTGTCATATGCTTGTTCTAGAAGTATTCAGTTTGAATTTCTAGTAGGGTAAATATTGATATTAAAATTTATATAAATAAAACTTCGTTGGTCCTCAATAACTTTTAAGAATGTAAAGGAGTTCTGACTTCAAGAAGTTTGAGAATTACTATTTTTCAGCTGTTCATGCTGCTTAAAGAAATTTTCATGATATAACAGTTTATAGTATGGAATAAAATATTTTATAAACATTTTTGGCAACAGCAATAATTTATCACATGCTATTCTATTATTTTTTTGTAAAATTTATGGTTTAGCTTCTCATTCAAGTATTACTTTCAGAATTAGATTGATAATAAGTTGAAATTCATGAAAGCTAAGGACTATAATCATTCAAGACAGGTTAATTTGGTTTGACTGTTAACAGAACACAAATTAATGCAAAAATCTTGATTATAATCATATGATTGGTGACTTTGTTATGACAAAAGCAGAAAAAACAAATTTTACTGAATAGGCAAATACGTAACACTTTGTGAAAAAAAAGCCACTGTCTCAAAAAAATAAAATGACATCTGCCATTAGTGATATTCAGGTGAAAAGAATCAACAGTGACATTTTATCAGAACTAATAAAGCATTCAGAGTTACCAAATAATTGTACAAATCAATACTGTGCCCTTATGCAAGCAATATACAAAATATAAAGCCCACGCATAGTAACACACACACACCATAAAATACACTGCTGTAATCTGAATAGGTCCCCTCAAGATTCATAGGTCTGAAATGAACCCTCAATCTGATAGTGCTGGAAGGGGAGAGATGTGTGACACCAGGGTCTGCGTTCACGAATAGAATTAGCAACCCCACAAAAGGGACCCCAAGGAGCTGGTCAGCTCCCTCTCTCCTGTAGGGACACAGCAAGAGGATGGCTGGTGAGGAACAGCTCTTCACCAGACCCTGAATCTGCTAATGCCTTGAGTTCGGGTTTCCCAGCTACAAGGAAAAAAAAATTCTGTAAGAAAGAAAAAAAAATCTGTTTTTAGCTTCTATAACTATGGGAAATACCTTTCTGTTATTTACAAGCCACCTGATGTATAGTATTTTTGTTGCAGCAGTCCAAACAGACTAACACACATGGGAATATAAATATGCTGAATCTACAAAAGTGTAAAACCCAATATTTTGTTAACCTATTTTGCTTTATTCTTGAGAAATGGAAGAGGATTTCAGCTCACACAGTGACACATGCCTATAATTCCAGCTACTATGGAGGCTGAGGCAGGAAGATCACAAATTCAAGGTCTGCCTGGGGAAATCAGGGAGACCCTATTCCAAAATAAAAAATAAAAGTTCTAGGAATTAGGTCAGTGGTGAGGCACCTGCTTGCATGTATGAGATCTGGTTTGATCCCCAGTAACACACACACAAAAGTGTCCAAATAAAACAGATACTATATTTTAGCAGTAATGATGCAATGTAGTTCTCATTTGTTATACTTTGCTAATAGACATACAAACAAAATTTTAGAAAAAAACTTTAAAAAATATTATAATGTGCATTTGAAAAATGTCAAGATAGGATGATGATGACTTTCTGAGATTTTAAAATGCATCATAATGCTATTTTGATTAAAATAGTGTGATATTAGGGCCAGGGGTTTAGCTCGGTGGTGTAGGCACCCACCTGGAAAGTGCAAGGTCATGAGTTCGATCCTTGGTACCAAAAAAAAAGTGTGATATTATTGCAGAACTAGACTAATAGGATGCTATCCCTAATACCTGCACCATGAGTAGAAAATAATAGGTATTCGATGTTTGATGAATGAGTAAATGAATATAAGTATACATGTTCATTGAAAAAGACTTTGAAGAGAATTAGGAAGATCTGTCAATTTGAAATCTCTGCTTGAAAGTCACTGAGGAGCTGGGGAGAGTGGCAAGCAGCTCTAGCTCCTAGTCCCAACTGTTTTAGAAGTTAAGGCAGGAGAATCTCCTGATCCCAGGAGTTCAGGGTTAGGAGCCCAGGAGCCTGGACAACACAACAAGATCTCATCTCTTGGGGAGAGAGAGATGGAAAAGGGGCGGGAGGAGACAGAGACAGAAAAACAGAGTCAGAGACAGAGGCAGAATCAAACTGAAAGAGAGAAAGAAATAAGGGAAGGAAGAAAGGAAGAAAAGAAGGAAAGACCAGAAAGAAAAGTTACTGACATTCTTATATAGTGGCTAATATAAAAATAAAACTTTTATTTAAGAAGACTAAATTTTAGCTAATGGTAGTGCTTCTCAAGTCTGATCAGTGTATAGACTGCTTTAATTGAAAAAATTCTGATCATCAGTTATTTTTAAAAGCAACAATATTTGATTTAAACATAAAACGACATATATACTTTTGTGATTTTTTTGGTACCGGGGATTGAACTCAGGATCTCATGCTTGCCAGGCAGGTGCTTATCGCACTGAGCTATATCCCTGGCCCCAATCTATATACTTTTTACATTTTTGCCCCTTTACCAAATATAGAACCAAAATATTTCCTCAATTATCCATAATTCTAAAATCAGTAAAATTCAACACTGTTAAAAGTTTTAGATAGCAGTCGATGGAAAGTGAATTGCTGATGTTGGGTTTTATAACAGGAAGTTGTGTTTGGTTGTTTTTATTTCACTGGAGGCTTGATTCTTTTGATTTGAATATGATGGGCCTTTACTTGAGCTTTCATTGTTGTTATTTTTAGTTCTTATATTTCTGTTTTATCTATTGATTGACTGTGTCAATTGATATTTAGCCTTCTATCTTGTATCCAATCTTGTGTATAGTGTGGCATTAGAGGTTAGTACCAGTTTTGTTTGAAACATAAATGCAATTAACAAACTCAAGGCAGTACTGTATTTGATTACAAGATGGTCTCCAGATGGCCTGGAACACTCTTCTTAGGTAATAATCCAAAGGAAAGTCCCAACGTTAAAAAAACTTGTTTCAGAAGTTGGAAATCTCAGTTTGAGAAACATTGTCCTACTTATTTCAAGCAACAATTAATTTTTGAAAATTCTAGGACAGCAGAAGAAATTGGGAAGTATTTTGTGATTGTTACAAATGCAATTTTGTGGTTTTGATTTATATTTCAGCGCCAATCTTGGGCATTAAACAATTGATTCTCCCCTGGAGATGTGTACTGCCCACCTTGTGCTATAGATGCAGGCACTGAGGCAGACGCAGTGCTCCTGGGACCCAGAGAATGTGGCAGTGACATTTAGAATAAAGGTTCCAGTTGTCCCTGACTAAGAGATAGAGTTAAGGGTAATCACCCAAACTGCCCAATCTTGGGCTTTCTGGCAGTCATTTAAGGGTTAGCTCTCTCCCAGCTAACCAGGTATCACTGGTGTCTTAGGCCACAGTCAGGGAGATCTGGGACCTGTGCTAATGACACCCTCCTGTACTTCACCACTGCCTGTCCTATTTGGCTTTAGGGGAACTAAACAGCTCGAGACAAGGAAAGCCAGCTGCCAGCAGGCAAGCTGTTACCCCTTCTGATTTCAGGCTGTGAGGCTCAGAGCTTGTCAGGGGAGCACTGTGTGCTCTCAAGTGCTGGCTTTCCTCCCTAGACAGTGGCCTTGGGAGCCCCTCAGACGAACAGCACCTGAGATTACATTGCATCTGTGCAGCCTGTGGAGACTCGTCTGCAGCTATCTGAGTGTGAATTTGCCTGACTCATAGGCATAGGACAGAACATTCCTTCAGATCAAACCAAGTTATAACCACCTCTCTGCAGATCAAGAAATCAGCACCCTGCCCATTGTAACAAAGTAACCAAGAGAAATTACCAGAGAACACAGAGCACCAAGATTGTACCAGGTAGACTCCCCATCAGGTAAGACAGAAGTTCACCTGAAATACTACTTTCCTATGCTTGAGGCTTTTCTACAACTCAGCAGAATAGCATTAACAAATAATCTTAAGTCCCATAGGTCTTATTAGTAATTATGCTATCAGCTAGATTTCTATTTTTAAATGACAATAACGGATTTTACTTGTTTGAGTGTTTGGAGTCACCTGCCAAAACCAAACCAGATAGTTGTCATCCTGTACTTACATTATTGTTTTTATTTTTAGAATCCCCAAAGGAATTTACTACATTATTAAGAGAGGAGTTAGCCACGCACGGTGATGCAGATACTCTAGAGGCTGAGGCAGGAGAATCACAGCTTGAACAACTTGGCAAAATACTGTTTCAAAATTATTTTTAATTTTTTTTTTTAAAGAATTGGGGATGTAGGCAATGGTGGAGCATCCCTGTGTTCCCTAGCACAGAAAAAAGGAGGGGAGGTTTGGTTTATGATCTTTAATAAGCAGTTTTTAAAAGCCAGTACTTATAAACATGTTCCAACATGCACGAAAGGGAGGATGTAGACCAAGATGTTAACAATGATTATCTCAAGGGAGTGGTATTAGACAGGGTGGAAAAATGTCACTTTCTGTTTTATACATTTCTATTGTCTAAATGTCTTTGTCGAATCATGAGCATGTGACTCATACTTTAACTTCCTAAAAACAACTTTTATTTAGAATAATTTCATTCACTTGTAAAAATTAGAGTAGACTCAGACGCATGGCATAAATAAATATGATTCAAGGCATATTAAAATAAGTTGATTGACTTTGGGAGGAAATCATGGAGAAAGTCCAGTGCAATCCAGGGGTGAGCTTGTGTCTAGAAGCAGGAGGGATGCTTTCACTGTTTCTTCTCGTGCAAACCTCTGGATTGGGAAGTAGTACACAACCAAGCAGATTGCCACACCTTGCATGGAACCTGGGTGGCACTGACTGGTGGTGACCTCTGTGACTATCTAAGAAGATCAGGTCTCAGAGGAATGTTGGCACCAGGACACCAGCGATGGCGAGCCTCCCTTGTGCCAAGTGTTTGCTCTGCTACTTTATGTTCCTGGAAGAATACATCCATGGTCAAGTGACACTGGAGAACTCTATGAATTCTAGTGTATGAGTTGTCATTAGTGCATGAGTTGTCGTTAGATGATGTCATTAGAATGCCACTGCCATTTTAATCTGGCTTTCTGGGGGAAATACTTGATAGAGAGAGAAGATGGATACTCAGTCTGGTCCTGGGGTCTACTCCTTCTCTTTTATGGAGCTCAGTTTCCTCAACCATGCACACCAGGTAGAATTTTTATGATCTCTAACCTCTCTGAGAGCACTCTCTCATGACCACCTCTAAAGTGGTTCCTTAGAAGATTTTGAGTAGTGAATAGTTCCTTTTTCATCCTTTTAAAAATAGCCTAACCAATTAAACAGAACACATGTGTGTCTAGGTCATATGACAAAGTCAGTCTAAGCTACTGTACAAAGACAGAAGTGGAAAAGTTGAGACACATGGTGACCTCAAGATTTCTCCTGAAACCAGTGTGGACTTGAGATTCTGATTCATCCTGCATGCACCCACATGGAGTCAAGGCTGCCTTCAAGTCTCTCTTTATTGGTACATTACCTCAGAAATAAGAACCGTGTTACTCTTTTTCCTTCAAGTTACAGCCCCGAAGCTCAGGGGCACAGCTGTATACGGCATAGGTGGCACAGGGTGACACCATAACTGATATTCTTCCAGCCAAGCCATTCCCATCTTTGTGGGAGCCACTTTGGAGTTACTAGGCAGCTTCCTGAAGTGAGCCAACGAGTCCATTGTGACTCTACTCCCTTGGGTGTTTAGGATGTCCCCAAGGTGGTCTGGTGGGAAAGGGGGAAAGGAGATGGCTCATGAAGTGCTTCAGCTCTTGGCCATTTCATTTATCTATTTGTCATGATCGATTTGAGAAACTTTTACTTTTTGCAGTATGGGAGATAGAACCCAGGGACTCACACATGCTAGGCAAGAGCTGCACCACTAAGCTACACCCCAGCCTCTTGGGTTTCTTATAAGCAGGAATGTGTTTCAGTGATGATCTGATGACCTCACTATTACGTACTATATTATGCAAAATAAGGGAGCTTAAATCAACCTTCAGACATCATCTGGAAATTAATCTTGACCACTTCCTCTAATGTGTTTTCCTGCTTTACTGGTATCTTCTTCCTCTCTTTTTCTTCTCCTCTTCTATTTCTTCCTTCCAATCTTACTCCTGGCTCCCTGAGGCACTTATGAATCTATCTTCAGCTCATATCTACAGATGGCCCTAGTCATACTGGTCAAACATCCAGGACTTCTAGAAATTTCTAAAGTTCTACTAGAAGATTTCGAGGACTAGAGAGTTTTTTGCCTTTCTATGGAATTCAGCAGATTCTTCCTTATGTATGACAGGAAAGCCTGGATCAAAGCTCATTCATACTTCTATTAATTTCTATGAATACAAGAGATAGTTGTGATTTAAAATTTGCCATGTTCTTCAGGACAATGAAGAAGTCACATCTGACTTTTCTTCTCTCTCTATAACGTGGCACCAGTTCCTTGTAAGTCATACTTTAGTAATTTTGATGCTTCTTAGAACCCTTACCAGGAGCTCTATATCTTTTTTAAAAGGTAACTAAAATGGCAGTGTGGTAAGAAAGATCTGATTGAAAATAAAACAGAATAACCCTTCCAGCTCTTTAAAAACCAAGTTCTATAATACATCATTTTCACTTAAGGCAATATTGTATTTTTTAAACAGTGGCTTCATGTAAGTAAATGAATGTTTATTCTAGGTGATTTTTCTCTTTCTTTTAGTATGTCAATATTTCCCTAACTTATTTTTGAGCAGAAAGATTCTATCCAAAAGTGAACATTTTCTTCATTCATCTGAATTTTGCATGAAGATTTTCTTTTTGCAAGGATCAAAGATGCTACCTAAAGCCCAAAGATGCTACCTAAAGTCCAAAGATGCTACCTAAAGCCCAAAGATGCTACCTAAAGCCATGAGATTTTTGTAGAAGAATATCTTGGACCAGTTCAACATTTTACTCCAGCCTATGGAGTAACTGTGACCTGAGAATGACCCAACACCCTTAGTCCAGGTGTTCGCCTATGTCCACTCATCTGTTTTGGACCTGTGAGGTCATCAGAGGTGCAGCGGGGAGTATCTGATTAGGCACTGTGATTAATGAACACCTCTGGCACTTATTAAGTGAATTAAATGGCTTTCACAGACTGTTTTTGGCATTTTCTAAAGAGTGAATTTCTATTATCTTTCAGAATATTAACAATTCACTAAATTTATTATCACATAAAGTTGGGGGCATATATTCTAAGATGTTTTCCCATCTAATACTGATATTAAATAGGAAAGATTATAAACATGGGACCCCTTGAGACTTCCTTTAGAGCATCCCAAGTGGACGCTGCTGGCTGAACATTATTTCTTTCTGCATTCAGTCTATAAGCTGTGGCTCTAACTCATACAAATGGAACCCAAAGGCAATACTGTCTTGATTTATAACGTAAAGAGTCAGATGTTCTGGAGAGGAGCTGGACATTAGGGCCATGTAAACAGGCTCTGGAGCCAGCCTGCCTGGGATCAGGTCCTGGTTCCAGTATTTCTGGGCTGTGTGACCTTGGGGGACTTACATGTCCCTGCTGTTCCTCACTTTTCTCATGTATAAGATGGGACCAGTGCAAGTATTATGAACATTCTGTTACTATTAAAAGGCTTTCGTGTATATTAAAATAATGAATCAATGCAAAATGTTTTGAACAATATCTACTTATGAGGTAAATACACCACAAATGCTATTTTTTATTGTCATAATTGATTGCATAGCTTTCTGTTAAAATTTAGAGTTTAAGCTAATTTTGAGTTAGACTGTGAGTTATAGTCATAGTAGTCTGTATTAAGAAAATATAGATATATTTCCTGTGTTACTTTCTACAAATATATATGGCCATAATTTTATTATAAAGAGAAGTTATTATGCTGAGTTTTCTGTAGGATCACATTAGTAATTTTCTTTGATATTATGTGTTTTCATAAAACTTTTGATATGAATATTTTGAACTTTGGAAAAATTGAGATCAATTGCATAGTTTTTGTTGTCTTTCTGAATATTACAGATTTAATTTAATTTATTGCAATTACATTTTCTTCACTTCAGTATGAAATATTTTACACAGATAACTCTTTGAATCTCACAGTGATGGTTCTTTGCATGCACGTGCACACACACACGCACATACACACACACCACACACAACATGAACACTGCCCATGCTACTTTAGGATATAGTGACTTGAAGCTAACGGTGTACTGGTGGGGGACTCTGCACTGAAAAAGATACAATACCAACTCTTGAGTCCAAATTAATGGACCGCTCAAATCCTACTAAACAATGAAATGTCATGTTGCCAGTGGTCATCTTGAATTAAGCTGAAAAAGTTCTGCTGCTTGATTCTGTCACCCTAAGTATATTTGTCTCACTAGATAGACATATCAGGTTCACTGCCTCTACACAGGCAGCCTCTCATACTAGTGGTAAACATTTTGATTAGCAAGAAGTGTTCTCACATCTGCTTATTTCAAACATAAGTGCTTTTCCCCTTCTCATAGAAAAACTGAGATAAGGAAATATCATCAGCCCCATTCATTTCCACTTGCAGTTTCAGCTAGTATGTAAATACAGGGCCCATAAGACCTGAAAATGTTTTAAATTAACACAGTATTATAACTTCCCAGTGCCAAGGAGTGATGGGAAATTGGCATTCCTACTGGAGTTGTAGTGAATATTCATTTTTCCATCTGGAAACTAAAGCAATTTAAGAGGTTGAAAACTGGTGTAACTTCAGCTTCAGCTAACTAAACTTTATAATCTTGAGAGTAAAATTTACATTTAGAAGCAAATATGTTCTCTAAAAGTATATCCGTAAGAAACAGAATGAAGCTAAGTCTGATTTTTCAGAGGTGATCTGTAGCACACCTATACATTTTTTGAAATCATAGGTAGACAGTCCAGAACCTCCTTGATCACTATTACAAGAGACATATGAATTTGAAGACACTCTTTCCTCATTTCTTCACAGGATTCCAATTTCAAAAAAGAGTTTCCAGGATCTCCTTAGAAATACAGACTATTGGAGAAATGAAAAGAAATTGAGTAACTTGAAGACACATCATACGCCATAAATAAAATCCTGTAGTTAGAGCCTAGATTGAAAACCCCCTGGGGATGAACAGCTCGTTTCTCTGTTCCAATTGCTCTTTGGAAATTAATGGGCTTGGCTTTGTATCTCCAACTGTTCTGCACAAATGAACCAAACGGGGAATCAGTTGGAGTCACTGAAGCTTAACACAACTCCAGCTATTGTTTACATGGCTCCCATGAAACCCCTGTGCCAAACTGATTAGATTTACAGTTCATTCGATAAGCTTGTCTGCTCATGGCACATAAGGCAGTGAACCTTTTCACAAAATGAAACCAGAGCTCGAGAGGGAGAAAAACACACAAAACCTTTTATGAACATGGAAGCTGAGAGACTTTGGAGGGGATCACTTAAGTTTTTAGAAAGCCTCCCTTGTTTGGGGGATCCCTGGGCTAAGAGTCTAAAGGACATTTTGAGATTTGCCCATGGGCTTGTCAGAAAATTCTTTGTGATAAAGGATATATTTAACACTGACACAACCAAACGCTAGAAAAACCTCTTTAAAATAAAGATGAAGTGGGTCAGGGAGCACTATGTGGATCTGTGGACATCACCACCCCACAATGAAAGAGTTGCTTTTGTGTCTGGGTCCTTCCCACTCCCACTCCAAGACAGAGGCTGGGAGAAAGTAGATAAAACTCATGTCATTGGCTCATGCTTTGGCTCTACTATTAAGTGGTTGGGAATTAGTCATGGAGCCATGAAATCATTGCCCCCAAAACCTTTCCTAGCCACCATTCAGCCAATCTAACCAATCTCATTTCTCAAACAGCATGACTCAGCATTTTTGCCAACTCTGCCCTAGTACTACGGACTTCTCCATCTGTGACTATACAAAGGAGGTGACTAGCCGAGCAAAACTGATACCCACCCCTAGCAGAGTCCCTCATGGAAGGTTTATTCTGCATCTCTTTTGGTTATCTACCACGTCATCACAAACTGTCCTGAAATTTGGTGGCTTGAAACAGCAATTGTTTTACTAATATTGCATAGTTCTGTGAGCCTGGGATTCAGGTAGGGCTGGACTGGATTATTCTTCTGATCCACTTAGCATCAGTTGGGGGTTACTTGGCGGTATCTAACTCATGCATTGGTAGGTTTGCGGTGGCAGCATAACTTCACCCCTGTAATTTGGTATGAACTGCTACGTGGACTGAGGTGGGCCTCTTCTTCCTCATATGACCTCCCATGCACTCCAGTGTGGAATTTGGACTTCGTACATGGTGGTTCAGTGTCCGTAAATGAGTATCACAACAGTTCTAGGAACAATCTTTAAGGATTCCTATAAGTTTTAGCATTGAAAATCTCAGAATATCATATTTGCTAATTTCTCTTGATCAAGTTGCTAAGCCCAGATCAAATTCAAGGAAAAGGAAAGAGTCCCCCATCTCTCAACAAAAGAAATGGCAAACATCTAGTCATCCTGAATCTACTTTAGATTCTTTCTTGTGACCTGAAAAAAAGAATTTACTATTATAAGTCATTTTTCAAATCTCTTATCAAACATGGAAAGAAGAATGAGGAGGAAGACAGAGAGGAGGAGAAGGCGAAAGAGGAGGAGGAAAATCTCGTGAAAATTTTATGCAAGTCTTAACTAAAAAGGCATATGTATTACTCAAAATACGTTATGCTTCTTGCCAGGCTAGATTTTGATTTCTCTTAGAATGTAAGCTCTAAATTTGGTTTCATTTGTGTCCCTCTCTCTCCATTGTGGCTTTTAATCCTGCCACGTGCTGAGTAGTTAATATTTAGAAACATTTGAGAGATCCATTAAAGAGAATGTATAACTAAGAGTAGTTACACAGCTTTCAAGTAATAATAACTCTTGGCTAGAGATTTTACTATAAACCTTGACTAAATCACAAAGAAAATTGCTGTTTATGTAATACAGTTGAAGCTGAAATTTTAAACTCTGGGATTCACATATTGGGTGCCTAATTCCATTCCGCGCCTCATGATCTGCCATATTAGTATGGTAACCACATTACCTGGCTCACTGCACAGGTCTCCAGAATTCTATGTAAATTACAGTTGTGGCTTTGAAATACATCAGATCATCACTGCAGAGCCAGTTTTTCACCAGTCTTTTCATTTGTATTGCACTAAAAAAAGTCATATTTCTAGTATTTTTCAACTTCACAAGTCTTAGCCAAAGAGCTGTGATACTTAGTGTGTGCCATCTCTCAGGAATCTTTCCTGAGAAAGCTTCAAGGGTGCTGAGCTTTCACCATGTAGGCAGGCAGTGGTGAATGGGAAGAGGACACAGTGCAGAGATGGACCCAGTTATTTATTGTTGGGTGGGAGAAGCAGACAGGGGGATGATTGGGGGGGGGGGTTATCCACATCTGAGGATATTTAAACTTTGGCTTTTTTTTTTTTTTTTTTTTGTCCCAAGATGAGGTCTCACTACGTTGCCCAGCATACTCTTTGAACCATTTCCTTCCTACTGAAGGAGAAATTCTGTGAGGTCTTTGGACAGTAGACCAAAGAGTAAAGCATTTCCAGTTTAGGAAATCTAGTCCTCCCAGAACCCTGCTGCTTTGTTAAAAAGAACCCCACAATTTGCAGCCACGTGGCTCTACACCTTCTCTCTAATCTCCCCCAAATCCTGTACTAAGAATTTCCACTCCAAATTAGGCAATCCACTTTCAGTTTGTCTCTACATCTTTGAATTATTGTTAGCATTGTGGCATTAGATACCTAAGTCCCAAATAATACTAATACAGAAGTGTCCATTTCTGTGAGAAATACTGATTTGGAGACGGGCAATGTGACCTTAGGCTATAGTGTACTGTTGGATATGGTCCATTTCAAGCTTGCAACATAAAACCCTCCCACTTCAAAGAAGTCACTGATCTAATGATGATTGGTGAGAACTCTTAGATTCCGCGACCATTTTTTTTCAATTGCTTCCATGTCCCAGGTCCAGTGTTTGGCACTGGATATACAAAACTGACTGAAGCATGAACTTACCCTGAAGGAGCTGAGAGTTAAGCAGCAGACAGCCATGTGAGCTGGTGAATCACAGCATCCCTCAACATGAGGGAGAAAAGAGGTATACAGAGTGTTGACTCCTCTAGGAAACAAGAGCTTGTGCTGATTGGTAATTTGTTTGAATATTTGTCCTACGTGGCAAATGACTAGAACATACACATGCGTGTGTGCACATGGGTATGTGTCCTTATTCATCCACATCTGAGGATATTTAAACTTTGGCTTTTTTTTGTTTGTCCCGAGATGAGGTCTCACTACGTTGCACAGTGTACTCTTGAACTTGTATGCTCAAGTGATCCCCTTGCCACGGCCTCCTGAGGGACTACCCACAGACTCATGTCCCCATGCCTGGCTAATATTTGAACTTGGGAATCTATTTTAAACATATGTAAAACTCTCAAATTATTTTTCCCTGCATATGAATTATTAAAAACATACAGCTTGAAACGGTGTATAACCACTAAAGGCATCATTAGCTGACTGTAGCCAGCACATAAAGTCTCAGAGAAATAGATGGGTTTTTTTGTTGTTGTTGTTATTTACTGAATGTTAAGTAAGAAATTATAAAACTCCTTCAAAATCAAAGAGGCAACTGTCTCCCACACCTCTTTTTCAATCATGTGGTAACAAACTGTTTCTGTAACCAGTGGCAACCTGGGGTGGGTTGGCTCCTTGGGGCCATTTAACTTCTGGAGTAGCAGAGGCTGTGTTTTCTAGGAGGGTCCACAGTGAGAGGCTTCCTCTGGCTCTCCCCCTTGTTGGGCTTTCCAGCCGTCTCTGAGCAGGAAGGGAAGTAGCATGTGTTTATGCACAAATATCCCAACCTAACCCACAAGTTGTTGCTGATGGCTTTTTCCTGCCAGAAAACACATTGGATCAAGATCATGCTTGGTGAATGGCTCCAATTCCTTGCTTGGGAAGCAGGAAGCTTAGTCTCAGTGGACTATTTGTCTGCCACAGCTGAAGAGGGGTCTGAAGGAGTGGTCAGGGTTGAGAAGTCAGAAGTCAGGAAATCCTGAGTCTTAATTTGGTCAAATGCCTTTCTGTCTTACAGAAAAGATGCTGCTTTTGGTGTAATATGGTTTTTGTTGTTTTGTTTTGCTTTGTTTTTTGGTACTGGGGATAGAACCCAGGGCCCTTGCACTAAGCTATATCCCCAGCCCTTTCTTATTTTGAGACAGTGTCTAAGTCATCAAGTTTGTCTTGAACTTGCATCCTCCAACTTCATCCTCTCAAGTGCTAGGATTACAGACATGTGTCACCATGACAGCTACAATGGCTTTTGCATCAGCTTTAGGGTTTCTGTAGATTTTTGCAACTGAATGCCCAGAAAAACATTGTATAATATAAGGACATTTGGCCCTCCACTTTTGGTCCCGTGGTCTGGGCCAACAGAGTTATTATTAAAAGAACATTCTCAGCTATTTGGTGATCCAAATTGCTGCAGCTTTTTGCTCTCTTCTAGTTGTGCATTCTGCATAGTCCACAGTGCAGAATATGCTGTATTGCCTTTAAATGTTTTGTTAACATGCCAGTGGAGGTCTTTTAAAAACCTATAGTAAATATGTAATTATTTGAGCGCAAAATAAGTTGCTTTCCAGATTTAAATATCTTGAAGAAACTGAAAACTCAAAGTCTGATTTCCCTAGGCAGTAGCATGTTCTTATAACTATCTTGTCCATTTATTTTGAGTAGTATAAGCTGCTTCAATATTAGCAGCAAGATGTGGTCAATAGGATCAAGCTCCAAACAAAATAGTAATGAGCTTTAAGTTGGCTGTCATTTTGGACAATTCGTAGCATGAATTCTCCCGACTAAACAGACTGCGAAAAGGGGAAGACTGGGAAGTCCCTCTGCTCTCATCTTTCTCCTACCAAGCCTCCTGGCGGGCTTGATCTTTGAACTGCTCTTTTCTTTTGAGTGTGGGAATTCTTGTTGCTAACATGGGCATGAAACAGAAGCTGTCCTGAGCCAGAGCAAAGCACACACTTGCCATGACCCAAACCTTAAACACCTAGAATCTATGACACAACAGGGACCAGCTGGCACGCTATAACTAGAAGATATGGTGTGTCCTGACCACTTAGACTAAGTGAATGTGGGGTACAAATGGGTACAATTTACTATTTTCCTCCTTCTCCTGCATGCTTAGTGCCTGAACCTGTCTCTTTTTATTTTCTAGCATGTTTTCTGGTCCTTCATTTTCAAAGATACTATTTTATTCAGCACCCACTTAATAATAGATACTGTGCTACATAGCTCACATTTTTCAACTCATTTAATCCTTATTAACAACCTAGTGAGGTTGGGGATTCTGGCCATTTTACAGGTTAGAAAACTGAGTTCCAGAGAAGGAAATGGCTCCAGGTCCTCAGATGGTAGATGAGCGAGGCTGAGCTGCCATCCTTTAGAGCTTATATGAACTGATACATACTCAAGGTTAAGACAACTCAAAATCAACTTGTCAGTTACTGTATCCCCCCCCACAGAAAATATTTTTACTGAAAGCAAGTCAGATTTCTCAAATAAATTAATTTTAGAATGTCAACCTCATGTTTGTCCTTTCAAAGAATATAGCTTCATATTTGTTTCCAATGATGACTGCGGTGAAAAATATTTACCAAGTGCGGATTTCAGCCCAACCTGGGGAGCCTAGTTTTAAATTTAACTTCATTCATTTAAGGCGTCAATTTATTTCTGGATGGCGGAATATGGCTTAGAAAAACTCCCTCAAAACAAACTGGAAAAAAGAAACCCACCTAAAATAGCAACACAAAATACTCTCCAACATTTTAATGAGCTCAATTTTAGTGAAAATGAAACTTTCAAATTGCAACTTATTTGAAAATAGATCTGGTGTTAAAATAAGGGACAGCTATCAGTTTTGACTCTTCTGATCTCTACCTAAACAAGGTTTTACCCCTGTAAAATGTGTTGTGACTTAGAGAAAACAAACATCACTTTAAAAAAAAAGGCATCAAGGTTCTATGTTAAAGACTGGACACATACATAAAAAGACAAATGTTAAAAAGCAATATGAGAAAACTTTTTTCTGAAACTGAAAAATAGTCTGCCATTGAAAACTATTTGAAATACTTTACTGTCTATATCTAGTTCACAAAATTAAAAGTATAGTATGGTCAAATTATATAGCTTGTAAAAGCTGTTTTTTGAAAGATGGTACCCAGGGGCTGGGGATTTAGCTCAGCAGCATAAGTGCCTGCCTTGCAAGCAGGCAGTCGTGAGCTCGATCCCTAGTACCGATAAAAAGGAAAAAGACAGGGGGAAAAAAAAAAAAAAAAGATGGTACCTAGACAGGAGTCCTGTGTTTTTGTTTTTGTTTTGAGTCTTGTGGAATGAACCAGGGCCTTTCTATCAAGCCACAAGCCCAGCCCCTGCCTTCTTTTTCACTTTTTAGACACCATCTCACTAAGTCACAAAGTTGCCTGGTTGAGCTAGAATGTGCTGTCCTCCTAACTCAGCCCCCAGAGCGCTAGAATTCCAGGTGTGTACCGCCAGCCAACTGGAAATTTTGATTGTGATGTAATGTTCTAAGTGCTGGATATCACACTATTAGTCCTTAAAGCAAGGCAACCCTGAGACCACATCATTCCCACTTTATACTTGAAAGAACTAAGTTGTGGAGAGGTTAAGTCAATGATGGCAAACCTTTCAGAGCTTTCAATGATGGAAACAGCCCACTATGGCATGCATGCCATAGATTTGCCATCACTAGGTTAAATGGTCACAGGGCTCATGTAGAGTCAAGGCAGGATCTGAAGCAAAGAAACTCTAGTTCCACTGACTGTGTGATCTGAAGCAAAGAAACTCTAGTCCCACTGACATACAGCCTCTCACTGGAGGGCTCTAGGCATATGTACAACTGTATGTAACTCTAGAAGGAGAATAGGAGAGGTTCACAGAAACTAGTGTTTCCATGTTGCATAAAAAAAAACAGCAAATGTGACATTTTCTGCTGCTGGTGATGAATCCATTTAATAGTGGTTTTGACATCAAAATGATTTAAGTTGGTCCTAGGAAATGGAAAATATACCATCTATGACACAGATTCCTCAAACTTCTGCACAGATAGCCAATGCTTTTACATTATTTGAAAGCTCCACTACCATAGAAGAGATTAAAAAAAGATATACAATCTTCTTTTGAAACATACTGGTGAAACATAGAATTCCAGAGCTCTTATCTGAGCAAATACCTCTACTTAGATTTTCCTGCCCTACTATTTAAAATTTTCAGTTTATGAAAGTTTGCGATATTATAATGGTGTTCTCAGATTTCTTTTTATATTTTCTAATTGGCCTTTTTTTGTTACTAAGAAAAAGATTTCCATGTAACTGGATTTGAAGAGCCCTTTCTTGCAATGTGCACATCTTGCTTTCTATAGGCATTTGTGTATACACACACACCCGCACATATGCCTTTATGGTTTCAATAAAGAATGACCTCCAAAACTCTCAAGTACTAAGGGCAGGGTTTTTGGAAGATGATTGGATAATGAGGGAGCTATCGATGAATGTGCTGTTTGGAAGTGGATACAGTAGAAGAGGGACTGCTGAGAATGTGACCTGGAAGAGTGTATCCCACTCCCCTTCTCCAGTTCCTGGCCACCGTTATGTGAGCAGCTTTTCTCTCCCAACCCTGCCACCATGTTGTTATGACTATGGATCATAACCATGAAACAAAATGAAGCCCTCCCCTCTAAATTGTGGGTGTTGATGTACACCCTTATTACCAATTTCTGTCTCTCTGTTTCTGTATTTCTTTTTCTGTGTCTCTGTCTCTCTCTCTCTCTCTCTGGTTGCAGACAAGTACCTTCCTGTTGCAGTTTTTTTTTTCCCATTAAAACCATGTGCCTCCCTCCCAAGATTTACATCTAATACATTTTAGGGCTTTCAATTATTGCATTCCTTTGGTCCCACAGACTGATGTGCCCTCAGTGGATCCTGAATGATCCTGCCTTTTATAATATTCATAAAGTACCCAACTCTGAATCAGCAATGGCAACTCAGTCACAAAATCAAGAAAAGATAACAGTCTTCTAAGATTATTTTCGGAGTCTAACGGGCTGATCCAATTTCAAGTATGTCTGGCATCCTAGGCTGGAGATAGGTGAAAGGCTGGTGCGTGACTGGTAATGTTTTCATCTGTGATGGGCCCTAGACATACTCTAAAGTTAATCCCTTACCATGATTTTCTTAATTTCCTTTTTCCTCACATGCATTGTTCAATTCAATAGTGCTACATGCTTTTTAAAATTGTGTTCAACATAAATATATATGACAGCTAACATAATCATATTACTAATTTCTTTTAGTTCATTGAAAAGATCAATTTGCGCTTATATTGGTTGATTAATTTTGCATACCTATGTCTTGTAATCTGAGAAACTACTTTGAAGACAATACACAATATGTTAACCATTGTTAATTTATTATCCTGTTTTGAAATTCTGTATTATTGTTTTTGTTTATTTACTTTTCTCTCTTTAAAATAAAATGATAAAAAAAATCAGTGTTATGTAAAATTTCAATTTGAGTGGAACCAATGCTTGAGAGCAAGGAGACGATACTGATCATTCATACGTTGTTTACAAGCACATCTTAGGATGGAAGCAATGAGAGCTTCACGGAATTACTCTTAAAAGAAAGGGGCACTGTTCAGGATAATCAACCACTGGGAAGACATGTTTATAGCCACTCAGACAGACCCCTCAAAGCTCCAAGGAAAATAGATGACTGCTAGGAAGAGACGGAGTGAGGAATGTTGCAGTTGGAGGAACTGAGGGCAATGGATTTTATCAATTAGGTCAGAAGTATTTCTGCAACCATTGCACCATATTACTGGATTCTGGTTGTGTACACTCTGCAATGAGACTCATGATGCTCTACCATAATATATTACTTACATCCTGTCTCTCTCGAACGATACATGTTTACCATGGAGAAGAAAGGCCAACTTGCATGAAAAATCATATTGCAGATATTTCCAGGTATACTAAATGTTGTTTCCCATAGTTTCTCAACCTTCTCAAATGCATTTGTTAAAGCATTGTGTTAAAGCATTGTTAAAGCATTCCAAGATCATCCACTGTAAATTCACTGCACCCCACTTTGGACTACCTTGAGTTATTGACTAGCAAGGAAGTGGCACAGAGCCCTGACATACTGAGATCCTTGCATGGGCAGATGCATTGCCTGTGGTGACCACTGGTGATGTTCACACCAGTTATACCAAGACAGGCTGCTGTCTTGGTATAACTGCTCTTTGCAGTAAAGAATTGCACCACCTCGTGTGTGTATACACAGTTCCAGCTCTTCCCTGGGATGGCACCTGGTTTTATTTCCAAAGCAGCTGTTATGGTTTATACTTAAATGTCCCCCAAGAGGCTCATGCACTCATATATGTAACTTTTTGAAGCTGATAGGGTTACGTGGAGTAATAGCCGACTTGTTGTCAGGAGGTAGGATCTGGTCAGAAGAGGTAAATCACTGAGAATGTGATCTGGGAGGGTCTGTCTCCCTTCCTAGCTCTTCCTTTTATGCTCTGCTTCCAGATCACCATTATATGAGAAGCTTTTCTTCTTCTATGCCCCTCTCCAATGCTGTCCTGCTTTGGAACTTCCAACTATGAACTGAAATGTGAGGCAAAATAAACCTGTTCTCCTTTAAGTTGCACAGGTCAGGTATTTAGTTCCAGTAACGGGGAAAGTAAGGCAGATTTTGGTACTAAGAGTGGGGCCATTACTGTGACTGTTACCTGACTATGTGGTTCAGGGGGCTTTAGAACTTATTTGTTAGAGAAGTTTGGAAAGATTTGGAGACACCAGATAATGGAGCCCAAGAATGCTGTAAACAAGCCTGATGGGAGTGAGAGCTCAGATCATGATGCCAACAGAAAGGCAAACTATAAAGACTAAGCCCAGGAGGTTTCTGTTGGGAACAAGAACTGCTTTAGCAATTGGACTCCAGACCATGTGTGCTATAATAAACTTGTCTACATTTTGCTTCTGTTCTGAGAATTTGTAGGAGACTGAGATTAAGGGTGGCAGATTAATTAATTTGGCAGAGCCAATGCCAAGGAAGTTCAATGTTGAAGTTGAGTTATGGGTACTGTTGGGGGCATTTAGCAAGCTCTACATTGAGAATCAAAGAAAATAGCACAGCTGATTGATTTTAACTTTTGAGTTGCACCAAAAAGGAAGCTCTCACAAAGTTGGAGCAAAGAAGAATTTGGTTTCTGAAAAATTTAGCAATAAAAGAAAACAAGTTTTACATTAGGACAATACAAAAGATCCCTTGCGGGTATGTCAGGAATCCAAAAGATTCCATATTTTGCAGGTTTGAATGTGTAAAAGTAAAATACTTGCTTTGAGAAGACAGCCTCAGAGCACATTGCCAGAGAAATACCACCTAGGAAATTGGTTCTCCCAAATTTGATTCACAGTGCTCAGCTACCCATGCACTCAGAGGCCCCTACAGCCACGCTCCAAGGGGGCGTGATTAGTGCTCAGGTTGGCAGTAGATCTTAATGTCATCAAGGTAGAGCTGGTTTTACAGGGACCACAGAATGTAAGAGTTATAGGGTCAAGGTGTCTGCCACTCAAATTTCAGAAGAAAGCCTGGGAGGCCTGGCAGTGTGCCTCTGAAAGGGTGGTTCATGAAGCTGTGAGAGTAAAGACAAAGTTCAGGAGACCCCAGGAAGTTGGAGAAGCTAGAAACATGGGATGTCTGAGGAAAGCTATAAGCTGTAAGCAAAAATAGCCCAAGAAAGAAGTCAGAGGGCTACAACCACCAGAAATGCTGTAAGAGAGAGAAGTGCCCAAGCCCTTTAGAATTCACATCTTGCCATAATAGCCCTGGATGCTGGACAGGGAGCTACAGGATTTAACATTTGCCCTGCTAGATTTTAGGCTTGCTTTTGTTCCATTAGTTTCCACTGCCTTGATCCTTCTTTTTGGAATGGGAATATTTATTTACATGTGCTATTGTATGTTTGCAGTGTTGAACTTTCTTTTGATCTTTACAGGGGCTTGCAGGTAAGAGCCTTGAGTCTCAGAGGAGACTTCGAACTTGAACTTTTAGAGATGCTGAAACTGTTAAGGCTTGAGGATTCTTAGAAATGAACTAAATGCATTTTGTATAAAGACATGTGCAAGAATTTGGCAGGGGGCTAGAGCAGAAAGTTATGGCTTATATTAGACGTCTCCCAACAGTCTTACATGTTCATGGCGGGAGGGGGGTACCTTTTGGAGGTGATTGAATTATGGAGGTATTTTGGCTGACTTGCTGTCAGGAGGTGGGGTCTGGTCAGAAGAGGTAGATTACTGGAGGTGTAAATGGGGAAGGTATATCTCTTTTCCCGGTTCTTCCTTTCACATTCGGCTTCCCTGCCACCATTGGGTGAGCAGCATTTCCTCTGCCATGACCCTCTGCTATGCTGTCTGCCTTGGAGCCCAGTGACTATGGACTGAAACATGAGCCAAAATAAACCTCTTCTTCTTTAAGTTGAAGGTGTGGAGCATCAACAAAGAGGAAAGTAAAAACAATAAGGATACAAGATTTCAAAGAGGGTATCCCATTGCATTCCAGGATCCTTCAGGTCAACATTTCTTAAATTTTTCCTGTCATTGGGGGCTCTTTGGCTGGCTGCTGAAAACCATGAACCTCTTCTTGGAATAAGTTTTTTAGATTTACAAAATAAAATATATCAGTTTTTAAAAAGGAAACCAATTACAGTGGTACCTTGGTTCACAAACTCAATTGTCTCCATAATTCTGCACTGGATGAGAACTGAATCAAATTTCCTAAGGTCACCATTGAACCTAGCCATTGAATTTGATTTATTTCTCATGCAATTTGGTTTGCAACCAGAATCATGGAAAGAATCAAGTTCATGAGCTGAGGTACCACTGCATATATTAAAATGTAGTAGGGAGATATTTTTAAAAATTGTACTATCATAACATATAAACTTTCCTATTGATATACAAGATCTAGCTGAGGGTTCTGTCTAGCAGCTGCTATAATTTGAGATACTTGTAACAAGTGTAATATTATATAAAAACCTTAAAGTTTCTATATGTGATCAGATATTAAATCAACCAGCATCATGCATCATCTCCACAAGATTATAGGAATTAGCTTGTTAATGTAGTTGTTAGTAGGGTCTGTATTTAATTCACTTGTTAGGATTCTAGGTCTTTTACTACAAGTCTACCTAGTTTGTACCATAAACCACGCGGTAAGGCACAGCCTCAGTGGTAGCATCTCTGCCTAAACCTCACTTGCTGTGATGTTCCTGGCAAGCACAGGCCAGCCTAAAACCTTCACCACATCAGGCAACGATACTTGAGGGCCCTGTCCAGTGTGAGTTGGGCCATCCCTTCCTCACTCTGTCCTCTCCTGTCCTAGTCCTGCTGCCCAATGCCATGTCTAATGCCTTGCTACTTTGTAACCTGGAAACTTAGAAAAGCATTACCTTCTGAAATCTTAAGGGTTGTAAGGCAAACTGTCTCCTTGCTAAACCTCTTCCCCAAGGATAGGCACGAGAAACTCTGAAACCTGGGCAGAGTTGGCTGTCCTTTCCAAAGTGCAGGTAACTCCCCAAGAACAAGTTGGGTGTAACTGAAAGCTATGGGGTCTAAAGAGGTTGGAAAGTTGAATAGTCTCAAGGGCCTGCATGAAAGAGAGCATCATCCAGCAATACTTGGAATATTCTAGAAACCACAGACTGCTGGTGGAGGCCAAAGTTACTACTCTGGGATCTGGGGTGGAAGCAGGTTCTATAGGACATACTTTCCTTTTAAGAATGATGAAAAATTCCTCCATTTTTGAGCCGTTCTCTTGACAATTCTACAAAATTGCATGTAAATTTATGTATGTATTTTAATGTTATAGTTTTGCAAATAATATTCTGCAAATTTGGTTTTGAATTGTAAATGTCATATATTCTTTTTGAGGAGTTTAATGTTTTAGTATATTTTGTTAAGAAGGAAAATGTACATTTTAGAATGTTTTCATGAATAGACTTAATGCTCTGAAAATTAAAAACAAAAAAAAACTTATAATTTTTGACACTCATCCCGTCACTATGATTTGCTTACACTCAATGGAGGGAAATGCTAATGTCAGAGGTTGGTAAAAATAAAAATGTAAAATTTTTATCATTCAAATTCAGGACACCTTCGATTTCAATCTCTCGAGTTGATTCTTGAACCCAGTTTTTGCAATTTTTCTAAGTAGACCTGGAAATTTGGAGCTAGGAAAGAACAGCAAAAGTCTGATCTGAGCATCACTTGTAAGACATCTATTCTTTACTGCTGAGGGTTTTCTCTCAGCATCAGAACACCTGGAAAGCAAGTTTAAAATTTCCAGCATGGCTTCTCCTACCTTGTCATTCTGGGGAAGAAAAAAAGAGAAACAAAATTCCAAGCGAAAAAAAAAAAGACATATCTAATGTTATGGAATTGTTACGATCCACTGAGGCAATGGTTGTTTTGTAATTTGCAGAGCACTATCAAAGTGTGTGCTACCAGGTCTTTGAGGATCCAGAAAGCATGCCGTTCCAGTCTCCAGGAGTTGGGCACGCGGTAGGGACTCCATAAACCCTTGCACAATGAATGAAGTGTGCATTTGCACAGGGACCCACAGCTTGGCAAGAACAGATTACCTCAGGCAATGAGTCAGTGCACAAGCTGCACCTTTCTTCGCCTACAGGTAACAGCAATAGCCCTTCTCGCTCCTCGCAGCGCGACGACCACAGATGAAGCGCCTCTCCTCTGCAGCCCGGCCCGGAGCTACTCCGCGCCTCCGGGGTCTCGCTTCCAGGTAGGTGAAGGCTGCGGCGCGGCCGGGTCTGGCCGGGCGGAGGAAGCACAGGACGCACAGCGGTGGGGAAGGTGCAGGCGGCGGGCGCGCAAGGAGGGGCGAGGGGTGGGGAGGGGCGGGGCCGGCGTCCTCGTCACCCGATAAAAGCCTGCGAGTCTCCAGAGAACAACGGGCTCATTCAGCGCTCGGGAGCTGCCGGCGAGGGGGAGCGGCGTGGAGGAGAGCGCGACCGGTCCCGGGGGTGGGGCCGCGCGCAGTGGCGAGGGGAGGCGAAGGTGGCCGCGGCCGCAGCAGCGCGGCCAGCAGTCTCGGACCAGACCGGGGCCGGGACGGGCACTGGGACTCGGCTCGGAGCGCAGGGCGGCCGCCACAGGGCCCATGGCGGCCTCGGGGCAGTTGTTCCTGCTCTACCTGTCGGCGGTGCTTTTGCCTCGGCTCGGGGCAGCCTTCAACTTGGACACCCGTGAGGACAATGTGATCCGGAAATCTGGGGACCCTGGCAGCCTCTTCGGCTTCTCGCTGGCCATGCACTGGCAGCTGCACCCCGAGGACAAGCGGCTGTGAGTTCCCCGAGTCTTCCTGCGCCCACCGCGCTCTCCCCCGGACGAGGGCGCGCTTTGCTCCAGATCGCGCGTTCAGAGCCCTCTGACCCAGTCCCCTGTCCCCTGCCGCCTGCCCCCTGCCCTCTATCCCGCCTGAGCTCCGCGGATCCTGGGAAGAGCGGCGCCCACAGCCTGCGCTTTGCACATACCGCGCGCAAACCTCCCCCGCAGAGCCCCGAAACCGCAGCCCCAGGGCTTACCCGGGGAGAGTTTACTTTTTTTTTTTTTTTTTTTTAAATGACATGCCTTCCACCAGCTCTTCCCTCCGGGCATGTTTGCCGGGACCCCAGCAGGTGGCATGCTTTGCCTCTAGACCTTCACCTATGTTTGGAGCGGGGGGTGGGGTGGGGTGTGGGATGTAGGGTCGCCGCTGCGCTGCGGTAAGGTTGCTGGGAGAGTTCCAGGAAGATCCAGACTTGCCCTAAAGTCGCGGACTCGCGCACTCTGCGAAAGTTAGAAAATCACTTTTTGTTGTGTCCTGCGTGACTTTTCCTACAGGGCGGGTGCTCCCATAGGAAATACTTTTACATGCTTTTTTCCCTTCTCCTTTAAATGCAATTCAGCAAGCACCTGTTTTTGCAGGATCAGATCAGCTGAGAAAGCATGTCTGAGTAGAGTGCCTGGTCCCCTGCCCAGCCCCCTAGTCCCTTGGCGGCACCGGAGAACCGCCGGGCGCCTGCTTTGGGCGGGCTCAGCCAAGGGGTTAAGGCAAAATGTCCGATCTGAGGCTGGGACTTGACAAACAAGGTTCGGAAGTGACAACCCCCCACCAGCGCGGTGCTCCTCCCAGGAGAAAGTGGAGACTGGTGGCGCGCAGTGCCTCTGCCTTGCTTTTTAAACAGTGTTTGGTTCCCACATACTCGAACTCTTCAGATTGGAGAGAGTATTCTGAAGCTTAGTCGTTTTAATCGCCATGGGGGCTGCAATTTTGACCTGTGCTACCGAAAAACGCTAACAACAAAAGATCCCAGGCCTTTAGTTGAACTCAAGTCCTTCCAGGACCAATAGACCGGAGAAAGCAAAGTGCACAGTAGAGAGGAGACTTTGTGTGAAGAAGCCTGAGAGATTTTGAAGCTAGACGATACTGTAAATTGAGCGATTAGTAGCTTTGGAATTTGTGAACATTGCAGGACCCTGGGTGTAAGATTCACCCGTCAGGTTTGTCTAATAACACTAGCTAGGTGAAGCACAGAAATTAGCTTGGGGGCGGGGTGGAGGGCTGGGGAGGCAGGTGGTCTGAGTTTGCCGGCCTGGCCAGCCTGCTTACTCATTCTTTATCTCTGAAATAATCGTTATGCCATAAATCTGAAATGAAAGGTGGTTTCGCTAACTCAGTTAATGGACGATGTTTAGTGTCTCGAAATACAGCAGTGTGTAGATGCATTTCCACCCACACAGAGAATCTTCATTTATTGGTACAGAAGTGATTGTGAGCCCACAGAGGGAATGCGTTCCCCTCTGCATTTTCTCTGCACCAGAGGCCACCCAGACCTTAGCTGCCTTGTATGTGTAGATTTCCAAACAGACTTGTGAAGGGGGCAAGAAATATCCAGGGGATGGGGCTTTGCTATATTCCTTCAGCCAGGAATCTGACTCGAAGGTGAGCAGTATGCCTGCTAAAACTTGTTGCCACTGCTGGGCTGATCCGGTATGGGAGTCCCAAGGGTATGAAAAGGCCTGTGCTTGGAACCTGATGCCTTCTAGAAAGGACTTAAGGGACAGACTGTGCGGAAAATTGATCAGACCCTGGGATGGGGGAAAGCCCACCTTAAAGGGTCATGGGTCTTTCCCTAGAGCCCGGAGGTGGTAGCCACACTGGTGGGGGAGGGGCTGGTTTCCAGTCCAGTGCTACCCCCGACCCTCTCATAAGATACATTAGCTTCAGAAGTATTCCTGGCTCTCTTCCGGGAATCAGCACTCCTAGTCCATAGCATACCATACACTATCACCTTTGAAAAGGACCTTGGTGTAAATGATAGAGCCAGTAAGATTACAACTTCTGTGGGAACCAAACTCAGGAACAGCTAAATTGGAAATGTTCAGCAAACTGTTGGTAGAGAGATCGTGACTCAAATCTTTCTCAGCCACTGAGTCCAATTTATTTACTTTGAGCTTTAGTTTCTTTACCTGTAAAGTGGAACTACTGCTGCTTAATAGGGTTGTTGAGAGGGTTTAGAGCTAATCTACAGAATGCTCAATGCCTACCTCCCACAGGTACTTACTAAGAAGTAGATGCTACCATAGTGATAATAAATTTAAAAGCAGTAACTGTTCCTATTGTGTGTTGAGTTCTGCACAAGGTGTTTCAAACCTTCTGTAATTCTAAAATGGCTAAGAGTACAGCCAAAGCTTCTTCGTATTTGCATAATTAATATTACAGCCAAAGGTTCTTGATGTTTGTGGTAATTAATATTTTAAACGGTCAAATTTATGAAACCCCAAGCACCTTAATTTTAAGTTGTGTTGATTAGACCTATGAGAAAAGTAAGGAGGTTACTAAGCAAGTTACTTTGAGGCTGGAGTAAAATCTCAGATGTACAGAAATATCAGATAAATGCACTATTAGAACCCACCATAGATTTTTGTAGTTTGAATTTCTGCAATGCCATCTAATAACGTTTTAAATTCCAGTTCAGATTTTGTAGCAGAATAATACTACATCTGAGAACCCCTCAAAACACACTGAGTGTTCTAAAGTTTTTGGAGACTATCAAATTGAAGTAGTTACTGCAAAACTATCCAGGTTTTTAGGCTGTATGTTAAAGTTTCATACTCCAAGAGATGAGTAAGTTGTTAGCTAAGTGGTTGAGATCAGAAACTGAGCACCTTGAGGTCTTTAATTTCTCCTCAGTAGGTAAGAGTGAGTCATTCCCAAAGGTGGAAGGTCTATTGGTGATGACTGGATGTTTGCATCCTGTGAATCATCCCTCACTTCTGGGAAGAAGTGGATAGGTATATGACCACAGGGCAGAACCTGGCAGGAGTAGGAGTCTAGTGGTGGTATTCCCTAGAGTCATTCTGGATCCCTCCAAGCCCTCATTTTCTTGGGAGACTCTCTCTCTCTCTCTCTCTGTCTCTCTCTGATCACCATAGTCTTCCAGAAGATTTCCAGATCCACTGTCACTACAGCTTTTAAGTCACATTTTTTGAATTAGAGATATCGCGCCCAACTGACTCCCAACTGAAGCTGAAAGTTGTGAAATGTCTTATTCAAAGTCTCTTAGGCAGAATCTTAACAGAATCTAGATTTGAAGTTGGTATTTCTGGCTCACACTTATGCCATCTCCAAAAGGAAAAGTCCAAAATCTCCTTCAGACCCGGAGAAATTGGCAAGGATTTGAGTTTTGGAAATGTACTATGTCGTGTTGATTTATTAAACTGCTTCCCATATGGGTCAGGGCTATCTATATAAATAGTGGTGCCTGAGCTCTTTTCCTTATTGACTCTTATTCCAACTGGCAGTAGATCAGACCTGGGTCTGTCCTTCTGAAAAGATCTGTTGAAGTGTGACTCATTAGCCAGGGATCAGAGCTGGGTCCAGGATGTGTGCCTAAGCACTCGCTTCCTTGCATTCATTCACTCAGGGCCATCTTCCAGGAATTGCTGGGTCACCTTGGGTCCCAGGAATAGAGAAAAAACCAAAATAGGCAAGGTGGAAAAAGTCAAAGATTTTGCAAGGAAGAAGACATGGACAACTTTAACACAGGCTGATGTGAGACTATCCAAGTAATGACAGGATTGGAAGAAAAAGATTAAAGTATTTTTAAAGTACAAATAATTTGTCAAGAAAGGTTAAATGTTCATAGGATAGAATTTCATATACAACTAAGAATTATTCTGTATTCTTAGTTGCATAGATTATTTTATGGTTATGTACAAACAGTATATTAAGATTTCATATAAATGTTCATTTTCTAGAGAGAACTGGAACGATGGCACGTGGTTCTCCAAGGACCTTGGCTTAGCATGTTACTATGGCTACTATGGCCAAATAATTCTTTGCATTTCCAAAAGGAACATGAGAAACAAAACAGAAAATACTATTACAGCCTTAGATGACAGGTATATAGGACATAGGGCAGAACTTTTTGCCCTTGGCCAGTTGTATCTGAAATACTGATTAGTGCTAATTTAACCAAATTAAGAAAATACAATCAGCTCTCAAGACTCTATCCTATCCACAGCAGTTTATTCTTCCTTTAAATGTTGATAGCACCTGTGTATGATATTTAACTAGTCTCTGTCATCTTCAGGGGATAATCCAGTGTGTCTCAGGTTGATTAGAGGTTATGTGAGGGCGAGAGTCTTACACTCACTTTTTTGCCTAATAGCACCTAGCATGTGTCTTGCAAATACAATGGAGTCGTATCATACACTCAATTTAACTTGTGAAATCAACTCTTCCTGCTAAGGATAGAGGAGGGAGAAATCCCTGTATTTAACCCTTTGCCCTTGGCCCTGTTCCGGAATTGGTGTCTACTGTCCCCAGGGAAAGGGGAGTTTTAGCTGTAATGCAGAGAACCATACAAAAAGCTCATTCTTGGTTTTTGATTTTAAGGAGTCAGGTCCTAGCTAAGGAATTTTCTTGAGTGATTTTTAAAATTACACTTGACTTTTGCCCAAAAGGCAGGCTTTAGAATTTAACCCCAGAAATACAAGTTGACCTGAATACTCAGGATTTATTGAGCTGGTTGGTTGTCACAGCCAGCTAGAAAAGCATGATTGTAGAATAGAGGTCCCGAAAGTGGCTCCATAAGGGGATGGGAGTCACTTGGAAGTAATCATGTGAAGACATTTGTGGATTGATTATGGAAAGTCTAGTTATTCAAAGATAGTAAAGGAATCTTGGATACAGTTGACTCGAAGTAGAATGATGGGGAGGTTGCTCATCCTTCTCAGCAGACATCCAGAGATCTGAAGAGTCATAGAATGAGGATCTTTTGTTGCCTACCTCCCTGATCTGGATTTGGGTACAACTCAAATCCCCATCAGATAATTAGATCTGCCGTGAACCTGTAGGTTGTGAATATCTGATTATCAGGGTGACTATTTGGGGACTTCGATGAAAAGTAAATTCTTGGCTCAGCACAGACCTATTGCATCAGTGTCCAGAAGTGTGATCCAAGATGCTGTTCTCAGGTTTGAGCTAGGCACACTTTCTTTAACACAGAAGGCAGTACATGTTGTAATGGAAAAGAACAGTAGACCTACACTCATCTGATTAAATCCAGGTTTGCCATTTGCTAGCCTTGGCTCTGCAAGACATGTAACCTTTCTATGCCTCTTTGCCCATCTGTGAAGCAAGGATAACCATGCCTTAGACTAGCTTGGCCTGGAATTAAGTGCTTTGGTCTTTAAAATAGATGTGGAAACTCAGGCTGTAAGAAGTGAAGTGGTCATGGTGTGTTGATGAGAATTGGTCTTTAATCCATATCTTCTGTGCTTCCCAGTTGTGCAGTATGTGTGCTTCCTCCTTTTGGGTTTGACTGTGATAATATTTAAGTGTATACTTTTCTTGGACTCAACAATTACTATGTTAGAAAATACATCTCAGAATCATATATTGCAGCCTTTTTCAGCAGTAAGTAAATCCAGTGAGGTTTTATTCAGAGGTGAATGGGCGGATGGGTGCACAGGTGTGATGAGGTTCCCCGATGGCTAGTTACTGGATTGGGATACCCTTAGAGGTGGGCTAGCCAGCTACAGGGTGGGCTAATTGGTAAGCAAAACCAGTTGTCTGGTTCCAGGACTTCCCTGACCTCTGGCTCTGAAAGTATGCCACATCCCCATTTCTGGGAGGCTGGGTCATTCACACTTAGAGCACAATTGATGATATATTTTTCTTATCCTTTGTTGGGCCTTAATCTATAGTAAGAAGGAGCTTGGCTAGTGATGGGTCTGATTGTTGACTACAAAGCTGCCTGAAGTTGGCAGATACATGGTCGAAGGGTGCAAGTAGTGTTTCCTTAGCAGGTTTGCTTTTTAAACTGATATTTAGAATTGTTAATTGGTCTCCAAGTAGGCCAGGTAGATAGGCAGTTTACCAGATTTGAACCTACCATTTTTCAGCCTAATAACAATGTGGAATGGCCATGATCTAATCTGCTGGTTGGCTTTTCTTTTTAGATAAACAAGGCAATGCAACTCCAAATCAGCATGCAATTCTGAGGTTGGTGTATTTGTAGAATATTACTTTTCCTGGGCCAGGGTGCAGGTAGACTTCTTCCCCTCACCCTCACACTGGATCCTAGAGTTGGCTACGGCTGTCCTTCATTGAGCTGCAAATCAGCAAAAGACTATTTAGAAAAACTAAGTCTCTAAAATGATCAATTAAATGAAAAAGAAGATTGTTTTGAATTGGGGTGGGAATGCTGGACACGTTTGACTAAAAGCAAGTGTGCAAGAGCAAAATGTGACAAAGAGCCGTGTGTACCTAGGATATTTGCCTCACAGCTAAATAATGTTTTGTACATTGTACATTCTGAAGCTCAGTTTCTGGGGAAAGCTGTGTCCAGTATACTATAGGAAAAACCTTTTAGAGAAACATGCTTTCTAAACCTGGAAGTACAGAAATAAAAATAAACCTTGGAATAATTTGAAAGAGGCTCATTTGGTAAGTGCTACAAAGACTAAACAAAGCACAGTGTAGTGCTTATTCACCCAAGATGTATTCACTCAGTGATAGCCTTTTTAAAAGCACTTTTATTTGCATAGTACTGAGGTTGTTTTATTTGTTTGTGTGTCGGGGTGTCATACACAAATGATAAACTTTATAGATCCAGAAGATGCCCCTGAGTGGTAAATCTCCTGAACCAAATACATACTTTGTCCTTGCTGCCCAGAGTCCCTTTGCTTCAGGCTACTCTGCTCCTTATCAGGGAGCTAGTTTTCTGTGTTCCTGCTGAAGCACTGTGATATAAGTTGAGGATGCTAACTGCATGAATTACAGACAGGTGTGGAGTGGTTGTTGCAGGTATGGGATGCCATCAGCAGCTTCAGAGTGTGGGGCGATTCTTCTCTTCCTTCTTTTGGAGGAGTGTGAGAAGTCCTTGCTTGGCCCATTTTCTGCTGATGTGCCAGATGATGTGTTACTCCTACTGGCAGTATGGTTTTTTGTTTCTGTGGAATGAAGGTACAGCATAAGATTCACTTTGTGGGGTTTAAAAACAAACATAACTACAAACATTCTCTTAGAATGGAATGTGTTTGGAAGTTGGACACTTACTATATTGAAACAATAAAAGTATTTCTAGATTGTCTTAGTTACTTTTCTCTTGTTGCTGAGACAAAATACCCAAAGTTAAGAGGAGAAAAGGCTTATTTCTTACAGCTTTTTGGAAGTTTCAGTCCATACTCAGCTGGCTGCAAGGCAGGGTGGTGTGGCTGAGGGGCAACCATTCATGGCAGCTGCAAATAGAAAAAGCCAACAGAGCAAGAGGAGAAAACATGCCTTCTTCCCTCTCTTATATGGTATGCTGGTTCTACCCCTGGGTGGGTGCAGCACTCACACTGCCAATGCCAGTGCTAGACTATGAACCAATCACAAATGCTGGATTCAGATGCTTCCGTGACTGCATGAGGCTTGGGGGGGGGGGCACCTAGACACAAACCATAACATACATTTTGCACATCATACAATCTGAAGCTCAGTTTTTACAAAAGCCACATCCAGTATAGTAAAAGAAAAATCTTTTAGGGAAATATGCTTTCTAAGTCTGGGAGAATAGAAATAAAAAATCAACCCTGGGGTAATTTGAAAGCCTTTTTGGACTTAAAGGTGTGGAGTTGGATCTGGATCCTGCTGAGCTCATCCTGCCAAAGTAGATGAACCGAAGGTCAGGAGTGGATGTTAAGGTCAGAAAGGTGTTTTAGTGCCCAGAATATGGTATGACCATTTCAGATAATCCATACAATTGATCACTGTATCAAGTCAATGTTGGAAGGAAAGTACTTTCTAATGCTTGCATTGGATTGGCAAAGCCCCAGGGCTGCTGCTGAGAAAGATATTCATATGGGTATGGAGAAGCAACCTGACCCTCCCTCAGGATGATTCCTTGAGGTGAACTCTGAAATAGGGGTCCCCTCCACCAGAGTTAGCAATGGCCAGAAACAGAAGACTTTTAATATCTGAGGAGAAGAAATTGGTGTCTGTAAGCTCATATTTCTCTATTATGCATATGTATTGATTTATATTTTTCTACTAAAATCTAAAGATATAGGAAATGTTATCCTTGTTTGAACATGGAAGGAATAAAAGTGAAGGCTGAAAGAATGGACCCCAGAAACCACAGCCAGCTTTTTTGGGTTTTCCTACAGATGAACTGAATGAGGGATGTAGGAGTTAGGGAGACAGAGGAATGACCAATAAGGCCATAAGAGGACCAGGAGTGGTACGGTTCTGGAATGCACCGCGTGAAAATGTTGCAAAGAAAGTGCTGGGGCTGTCAAATCAGAGGACATTTTGAGACATAATCACTGGGTTAATGAGGTGGAGGCCCTTTGCAACTTTCCAGAGTGCTTATGCAGGTGGAATGGGGGAAGTGGCTGACTGGCGTGAGTTTGGGAGAAGTGAGGAGAAGAATTGGATTCTTGGGTTTTGCAGTGGAGGTGTGCAGAACTAAGAGGCTGGGGCTGGGGGGGGGATCAAGAGGATTTTTTTAAGATGGAAAAAACTACAGTGAGCTGGTTTGTGGTGGGTGATTCAGAAGAAAAGGAAAAAATTACTACAGGGAGGGCAGGATTACAGATGTGATGTCGCTGGTTGCTGAGAGGACTTGCAGGTAGGAGTAGTGGCATCATTAGTGGCTGAGCAGTCAGGAGAGAGGAAGGCAGAGCACAGGAGCAGACAAGGGCAGGTGTCCTGGTGAAAGGGGTGAATGTCTTTCATTGCTGCTAATTTCTCAGTGAGTAATTGTAGATTATTGGTCCCAAGTTATTCAATACCAGTGTGGAAGTTTGCCCGGAGGGAGTTAGACCTTCATTCTAAAGGCTGATGGATATGGATTTGAATGCCAGCTCCTTCACCTTCTATTGACTTGACATTCCCTTGATCATCCTCATCAGTAAAATGGAGAGGGTCGTAGTCACCCTTCCTCAAGGACTGTGAAGATTGTGTTGAGTAGAAAGCACTTAGCGTAGTGTCTGGCACATCCAGTAAGCATCAGTCTTTATTGTTGTGGGTCCTTAAAGGTAAAAGATGGTGTAACTCCCTCACATCAGGGAGGGTTTGTAGCTCTCTCATCTTTATGGTCTAGTGGCCAGCAGAGTTATCCTTTGGGGATCTGGTCAAACATGGTGGAGGACTACTGCCAGAGCTGGGGCCAGTTCACAGGCAAATGGGAGCCATAGCATTGTCTGCCTGAAGAGAGGAAGGGGAATGCAGGACCTGGAAAGGAGAACATAGCAGCACTGTAAAACTGTTTGACACTCCCCATTTCCTTAGGCTATATGGGAGCTACAGAGAGCCACACCTCTGTGTCCTTCTGGACTCTTACAAGGCTCTTTGAGTCAAGAGAGCTTTTTTGGTGCAGCTCCAAGATATGGTACTGTTTTGGGTGGTGCTGTCTCTTCATATCCTCAGGCAGAGCAGAGCAGGTTGCTGAATGGGTGAAGTGAGTGAGCTTGGGGACTCTGAGGGGAGGAGAGGCCTTGCTTAGTCCTCCCTGTGACAGGTTGATTGACTTTCCATTTACATCATTTATTGAATAAATAGGACTGGTGGCCTTGTCAGGGGTGTGGCAGTGAGGCTAAATCAGCATTTTAGGTTCTAAGGTATTATGAGTTTTCAGTCTCTTCATTCAGAATAGGAAAGGTAGGCCTTGTGGTGAATCTGAAAGGAAATATGTTTTGAAGAAATGCTAGAGTATAGAAAACCAGGAGGTAGATAACATCCACCCCATGGAGCATGCCACACAGATCCAACACCCGGCCATATTCCTGAGATGCATGGTGGTATAGTGTTTTTTTTTTTTTTTTTGTGTGTGTGTGTGTGTGTGTGTTTTAAAGACTTCACATTATAGTACTAGTTAATGTATCTAAGTTTTTAATATGAGACACGGGGTTTTAAACACATTTCAAGCTCTTACTGGTGGATTTGTACTGTGCCTCCATACACGTTCACTTGCTTCCATTAATTGCTTTTGTGAAAATGTCCAAGAAACACTGATCAACCCCACTTTACTTCCATAGAAGGGAGACCCAGAATTGTCAGTCAAGTAACCAAGTTAGTGCCAGTGCGGACCAAGCTTACCTAATGCTCCACCATATACATCTACCTTTTTGTGAAGTTCCCCATTCTTGGAATTAAGCTACAGCCTCCTTATCTTGCCTTTAATATAATGTGATCTTGGTATTTAAATATTGCCCACATAATAGCCTAGGATAGAGAGTAAATATATAGGCACTGTGGTCCTTTCTCTGCCAGTTGAGACCCTTTAAATGACCATGGTGCTTTTTTTCAAATGAGTTCTTTGAATTCCCTGAGTCTACCTATCTTGGATATTTGCTTGTAAAACAGGAACTGTGGCCTAGGTGAATCCCTTGTATAGGGAATAAATGTTATAATAAATGTTTGCTTGATGGGATTATTCACTATTTATGACCTTAGGAGCTGGTCTGACTTCTTCCTCTTTTGGTTCAAATCTAACACGTAGAAATGAATTCTCAAGTTATGGAGCTCTTTGCGTTGAGTTACTCAGATACATTAGAGACTTCTAGAGAATTAGAACAAGGTTGACTTTTTTTTTTTTTTTTTTTTTTGGTACTGGGGTTCGAACTCATGGCCTTGTGCTTACCAGGCAAGCACTTGAGCCACTGAGCTAAATCCCCAGCCCTAAAGGTTGACCATTTTTAAAGAGTAAACCTTTACACCGTCTTACTTTAAAAAAACACAATGTAGTAAAATTCACCTAACATAAAGTTATCATCTTAACCTCTTCTAAGTGTGCAGATCAGTAGTTTTTAGTAAAGTCACATTGTTGTGGACACCTCAGTGCTTAAGCTTGTTCTGTAATGCTCTGGAATAATGACATCCATAAGGCATGAATGAGCTGAACTTTAACTCATTACAGAATCGTGCTAGCACATCTGGTACTATATTCTAATGCAGACACTGGCCACACAGCTAAGTTTAACAAACTTAGGCACACATTATAATTTAGGCTCCTAAGTGAGTATGTGCTTTTCCTACTGATTAAGGACAGCTATTAGTTGAATTCAGCCCTTGTGTACCTGTGGGTTCTTCACGAGCATCCTTGGAGAAGCTAAAGTAGTTTGTCTTAACAAGTTTTTAATTATGTTAAAGAGAAATCGGTGGTGGATAAAAAGCCTGGCCATTTTACCTTGGTTCTTTCTCTACTTCTCCTTAACTCTCCGTAGCTTTAAAGTGAAACCACGAATGACTGTGGTCACTTGCTGAGGAATGATGACACATTCAGGGGTTGAAGTTCAAAAGGAAGTCCCTGTTTGCTCAGATAGCACCTGTTACACACACAGCTGTCCCCTTAGTGAGGCCATCTGAGCTCCTCTGCCTAACACTCCTTGTTCATTAGCCCCACACCCTCCCTGCTTCTGTAGGGCTGTGTTAATCTGTTACCTGGGAGTGGTTTTATATCTCTCTATTTTTTTCCTGTCTCTCATATCTCTGATCCTCCAGGACTACTTTCATGACTGCCCAGGTATTATTGGGCTGAGTTTAATTAAATCTTTTTTGTTCTTTCTTGTGTTTTCACAAGGAAACTTCTAATAAGCTGCCTGGTAGCTGTCAGAATAGAAGCTTATTGAGGGCTCGGAATTATGAAGGTCCCTGAAGGCAGGATGCTGGTTCTGATCTATCTGTGCTCACTTAGGATCTTAAAGTGGAGCCTGACACTTGTCACTCCTCAAGGCAAAAAGTATGCTTTGGAAGAACTATGAACCCAAGGGGTAAGGCATAGGTGTTCTCTTGTCCACAGAGTATACACATATTAGAGTACTAATACCCTATGAGGTACTTGAAACCATTTACCGTCTGCAGAAGTGAGAGGGAAGCCATGGAATAGCCTAGAAAGGTGAACCACTGTCCCCTCTTATAGTTCAGAACATGAAGGCCCAGGATTTGTTACAATTCCATGGCCAACTCCTGACAGATGTCCACAATCTCCTTTGTGTCTAGAGTTGTTACTACTTTGTCACCCATTTGGGCCCCAGTCGTACCTTCATACCTCAAGTGAAGGGCCACTTAGCCACCAAATCTGCTTTTTATGAACTGTCACTAGGAACTTAAACATCTGCCCAAATTCCACCAAACCTGTCTCTCTCCTCCGAGAGTTGCAGAGACAATAAGCACTTCTGAGCTGGAACCTAGGCCTAACTAGGCCAGCTACAAATCCAGATGCACCCGAGCCCTCCCCTGTTGGTCACCACACAGCCATTCTGTTTCTTTTCTGAACCAGGAGTCCCTGCTGTCTGCACAGCTCTCATTCATTGCTTTAGATCAGATCAAAGGTGAGGCTGCTGACTCAGGCTTTGACTCACTCTGTGCTGGATCAGCTCCTCCCTGACCAGAAGTGGTAGCTGCAGGGAAGTTCTGCAGTGTTCACCACATCTAAGACGGAGGCATGGAGGCCCAGAGGCTGTCTGTAAGCAGGGCTTTGCTTTAGCCTGACCTAGACTGATTCAGACCCTTCTTAAAAGGAGGCTATGAGGGATGAGGAATTCAAATTGGGTATTTTTCCATAGCTGAGGACATTGTTAGTGCCATGGATTTTTCATAGAGTTCCGTTCATCAATGCCATTGCATTTTGACTTCATTTGACCGTGATACTCTGTTGGAAAATTTGTCTTGTTTTTTCCTGCTTTTAATGTTTTTCAACCTCTGTGTTATACCACACTTTATTGTCCTGCTCATATTATCAGAACAAGTGCCTTGTGCACAGTAAGTATGGGTTTATGTGTTTTGGGTGGGTTGTCATGCCTCTGAAAGGCTTATAAAAATCAGTCTGACTTGTTTGCCTGCAACTGTCTGTATAACGATAGCGTGTGTGAACTTGTTTTATGCAATTACAAGGTTTACTTCCTGACTGCTGGCCGCTGACGTTTACCTCCATGGCTTTGCAAGACTTTGAGTGACTCTGTAGTGTCTACTGACTGACACCAATTTTTTAAATAGATAATGCTGTCGTGTGGTACAAATAGGAAAACTGCAGAGTTGTGGAGTAAATGTCACACTCTCACACTTGGCCTCTGGAGTCAGCTTGTTTTTCCTGGAGGCAATCAGTGCTTCACCAGTTTCCTTTCTGGGGTATCTCTATGGTTTAGAGGTGGTTTGTCCTTGAGCAGTTCATATGTTGAAGGGTGCTGGTAATCTTGAGAGATGGTGGGACCATAAGTGGTTTAATGGGAAGTCATTAGGTCATTGGGAGCACATCCTTGGAAGGGTTCAGTGGAATACTTAAGAGACCCCAGTTAGTTCCCTTGAAAGTGAGTTGTCACAAAAACAGTAAGCCTGACTCCTGAGCCTGTCTGGCTTCCTTTCTCACAAACTGATTTCTGTGTGCGCTGTGGCAGTTATACTGCCATTAGAAGTCTCTCCTCAGAGCTGAAATGATTAGGAATCCCAATCGTGGTGTTCCAGCCTCCAAATCGATGAGTCAAATCCTTTTTCTTTATAAATACCTAGCTTCAAGTATTTTGTTGTAGCAACAGCAAATGGACTAATAGAGTCCCTCTGTATTTATAAGCAAATATATATACATTTTTACATGTATGATACCATGCCAGGTATGTTCTGTATCTTGTCTTTTTTTTTCCTCTTGACACATTTAAGAACTTGTTCCATACTTTAGTAGCCTTAGTTTCTTAATGTCTACATAGTATTCCCTTTTAAAGATGAACCGTGATTTATTTAGTCTTGATCGATGTACAGGTGAGTTCTAATTCTTGACTACTAAAAGAACATTGTACCTCTCTTGTTTCATCATAAGTGGACAACCCTTCCTTGTGCAGGGTCACAGGGGTTGTTTTAATGAGGAAGACTGATTCTATAGGCATGGTTGCCTTCAGTCCTCCCTATCCCAGACCATGTCCTATTAAGCTGATATTACCATAGGCTACCAGGTGGGTCGGTAGACTCTTTGAGCAACCAGAACTGAGAGCCTTGTATGCTCAAGCTGTTGGATTCCTGATGTCTGACAGAGTTTGTGCGCTGTTGAATTTTGAGCGGCTGTGGAATGTGTAAGGTCATGGTTAGTGCTTCATCACCGTGTTTGCATTTGGGGGTTCTCTGACATTATTTCATTTGGTTCTTATAATACCCCATGAGAAAATTTAGATAGAATCATTTCTGGAAACTCATGTTGATACTTAGCTAATGGGTAACAGCTACAACTCAAGTCCGTCAAGACTTGTAGCCCTTTTGGTATTTCTGATTAGGGTTTTGACCTACCAGTCTGCTATGGGGCCAAGAAAAAGGTATAAGCTCTCTGGTGATAGTAGCTGCCATAAATATGTACCGTTTTATCCCAGTAAATAACAGTAATAACAGACCCAAAGAGAACTAAACCAAAGTATACCAGAAAAGTCATACTACTACCTAAAATGGAAATACATCTATTCTGGATAGTGAGTAGCTTTGCCTCAAACTTCTTGAGTGTCCCTTCCTCACGGCCATGGCCACCCTTCCTATAGGAACTCCTGTCTTCTGCCACATACCAACAAGCCAGCAACTAAAGAGGAAATGTCGTATGACAGGAAGGACCCTCTGGTACAGCCTCAGTGCTATAACACCATCTCTGCTGAGTAATTGGTTTATAAACCATGCTGGTCCCTAAGTATTTTTCAAATAGTAAAGTGCAGGAATAGGGTAGGAAGCAATAAATGTTTAGCTATATAACTTGATTTCTATGAATATTTATATACAATTTTAAAAATTGCATTCCTTTTGTAGTTCACAGTACCCTATTTATAAATCTAGCTTTAAAAACAAAACGTGAAAGACCACTTTAAGAGGCTTTACTTTTTGCTGTTTTTGCCTTTCTGATTTATAAAAGTCTGAGGGTTGGAGACCCAAGATTCACTCTTGTTGCTCCACCATTGCAGACTAGAGCCTCAGCCCCTGGTCCAAGATGACAGCATCTACATTCTACGCAGGTTGATGAAAGGAACAAAGAATAATCGAGCCAAAGGCACATGCACACTCCATTTAAGGAAGAGACTTAGAAGCTGAGATGTGATTCTTCGTGTGTCCTGTTCAGCATGGGTTGTGTGGTGCATCCAGCTGGAAAGGGAGACTGCTGTGAGCAATCCTTATTCAGGGTGGCCCTATGCCCAGCTGAAAAATCTTTTACTGTAGAAAAAGGAGAGAACTGATACTGGGCAACAGTCAGCAGTACTGGCACAGCTACTAAGTCTGTTGTTGGAGTTACCTCATTTAGAAAATAAACTATGTGATCGTATTAATTTCCTTTTCAAAACACTGAAAAATTTGGATTTCCTAAGCTATTGGAATAGTAGAATGGATGTGGCAACCAACCAGGTGTAAGCTCGTTAAATATCTTTTGTCTTCCTGGTTTTCATTAAAAATGTTTTAATGGAAAACAATGAAAACTCTAAAAGTTACTTTTTCCTCTATAAAGAAGCTGTGAGGTACCTCACAATAGCTATTAAGAAATAAGAATATTTTCTTAATCACTAATAATATTGATGCTTAATACTTGGCATATTACAACGTACTTGATCACTACATATTTGAATAGTTATTATAAATGAGAATTACCAAGCAAGATGTGCAGATCAAGGGTGGGCCAGTGGGCTCCTCCTAGTCCAGTGTATACAGCTTCTTAAAACTTGGTTCCTGGAAAGCATTGGACTTTTACGAAGGACAAATGTAAATTAGCACCTCAGAAGCCAGGCATTTGATAATTGAGACGCACCAGAAATGACAATATGCCACATTGATAAGACCTGGCAACTACTTTTAAAACTGAACAAACAGCGTCACTTGGATCTAGTGATCATGATATGGGACTTTCCTTTTTTCTTTTCTTACAGCAGTAACCAGGTGAGTTTTTATTGGACTGCTTTGAGTGAGGTCTTAGCAATATGGGTTGATTGGTCAGCTGAAAAACCCTTTATAGCTAATAATTTTGTTTTTTAAATAAACTGGTTATAGATTTATACCTGTACTTTATGAATTTTTATTGAAGTGGAATTCTTGGCTATTTTAAATATAGACCAACAGCTATTGTGATTCTTTTTTTCTAATTGGTGGTGCTAAAAGAATTGAGATGAAATTCTTATTGTTGAGAGATAAGCAAGGGCTGGTGAACTAAGCCCACACCAAACATCAATTCTAGGACCAGACTTCCTCCCCCATCTCCTCTGACCGCTCACGTTGGCGTTCCATTTGAGTAGCTGAAACTGATGGTTTTGATTTCATTTATTTCCCCTGGAGTGAGTACGTGGTAAAGCGTTCTGAGGTGCAGTTTTTGAATGCTGCAGATAATAAAAACAGGTTCTACCCTGGATGTTCCTTTACTCAAGAGCTCTGTTCTTACTCAGAGGCACACCTATGGGGAGGAACACTGGTCAGGTAAGAACTCAAACCCTGAGGCGAAAACACCCCACGCCTTGCCTAGTCACTGGAACCTGGGTTTAGTTCCAGCATGCTTTCTCAAAAGGAGACTGGGGGAAAAAGCTCTTGTGAAACTTGGGGAAGGCAGGGAAAAATTACTGGTCTTGTGATCCAGTTATAGGCAACAAATAATTCTTTGGGCTCCTGTGGCACAGATCATAAAGTGCTTAATAGACCTTAATTATAACTGATTTCTTGTAAATAATTTTTAAGGTGGTTAATCCAGATGTTTTAGTGATTTTTATTAAGCCAGGCAGAAAGTAGACTGGGGAGTGTAGTGGTTCATAGTAAAATCTGGGAGCCCCAGGGAGTGTTGGGTGTGTTGCTGTGTTGTAACTTTGTCAGCTTTGGGATCTTGGGCAAGTTACTTGTCCTCTGAACTCTAGTCTACATTTGCAGTAATAGGTGGTGGCAGTAGTGTCTAGTTAATGGACTGGTAGCCCAGTGTCTTGTATATGATGAGCATGGAAGATGATAGCTGTCAGTGGATTATTAATAGTTTATTTGTCCTAATTTTCAGGTAAGGTGTTTTTCTTAGTGATTTCTTGGAAACTTAACCAGAAATCTAGTTTTTGTGAGATTGGGGTTCATAGAATGAAAGCCTCAGACTTGTAATCAGCTTTCTATGCAAACATGAAAACTCTATGCCAGAAGGTGAACATTTTTGTTCCACTGTGAGTTTTAGCTTGTTCTTGCCCAACTGGATCAACCAGTTAGTGTAGTTAGATAGGGTTTTGGTTTTTCTTGGCCAAACACTCTTGAGATTAGGGCTCGATTCTTACCCTCAAGGTGTTTGTGGCCTAATTGAGTGGAGGTGGGAGAAATTCTTGCCATGGAAGTTTTCCCTGGAGAGGATGGAATGGATTTGGGGTTCTTGATCAATTGCAGATTTATAGGTAAAACCAGAGCTGGAGCCAAGAAGGGTTGGTAAGAAAGCTTTTGTGGGATGGGTTGGGATGAACAGAAGCCCCGTTGCTGAGGTGCACTTGGAAAGTAAGGGGCAAGATGACTTGGGGTGGGTGGGTGGTTCCCAGGGGTTTTGGGGAGAGCACCATACAATGGGAAAGGTGTGGGGCTGGAAGAGCGGGCAATGTCTGGGCCTCAGGGCCTTCTTGAAGATAGAATTACCCTGCCTCCAGCTGCTGAGACAGATTCAAATAAAGTATACGTGAAGGGCTTTGTAATTATAGATGTCCTACGAATGTGAGTAATTGGTACACTATGTTTGCTACCTTCTTCTCCAAGAATGATACTGGGATGCATGAGAACTATCTACCCGGGGTTGCAGTCATCCCATTTACTAAACGTCAAGCAGGTGCTAGATGCCACACTAGATGCTATATTCAGGGGACAGGAGTCTCTGTACTTATGGAGCTACAGGGGATGAGCAACATCTTTGGTATAGAGATAGTTATATAGAATGGATATGGGAGAGTTTTTAGCTTGGGTCCTCACAGAAAGGCCTCTCTGAAAAGGGGACAGTTAAGTTCCTGAGGGAGATGAAGGATACAGCCCATGTGGAACCAAGCCAAGAGTGCTTTGAGCCAAGGAAGCAATTGCAAAGGCTCCAGTGGAAGCGAGGTTGGTGTATCACAAGGACAGAAAAAAGGTCCCCATGGCAAGTGTGCATACCTGAGGCTGTGAGGCTAGAGTGGCAGGTGCAAAGGGCATTGTCATCTCAGGGGCTGTGGAGAGCCACAGGAGTGTTGTGAGCAGAGCAGGGTTGTGATGGGACTTTAGATGTAGGAAGAGCACAGCTGCTCCATGGAAGCTGGGCTGGTCTCAGGGATAAGGTGGAAGTGGATAAATTAGACAATTCTACGGCTGTCCAGTATCACCCGATGGTGACTGATGCTTGGTTCAGCAAAGGAGTCACTGTGCAGTGGTTGGATCCAGAGTAAAATGTTCAGGTAGAGCCTATGGGATACATTGATACAGATGCAACAAAAGGAATTTGATGTTCTGGGGATATCTAGAGAGATAATGTACATTTGTCATGACAGGAAAGCCAACAGGGTTCTGGCCATGGAGAAGCTGAGCTCTGTCCTGAACACATTAGCAATGCTAATTAGGAATGCTAAATGAAGATGTGTGGCAGGCTATTGGGTGTCTGAGATTGGAGTTGAGGGGAGAGTTACGGGCTGAAAAGAGGTGTATTAAGGATCATCCGAGAGTAGCTAACCCCTGCCACAGAAGGAGACTAGGAAGAGATCTAGGATTTTTTTTTTTTTTTTTTTTTTTTGGTCTTTTTCGTTTTTATCGGTACTAGGGATTGAACTCATGACTGTCTGCTTGCAAGGCAGGCGCTTATGCCACTGAGCTAAATCCCCAGCCCCAAGATCTAGAATTTAATGCAGAGCCAGCCTGGGTGTAGATCTGGCATGTGTTAGTCTTGCCGTCCTTCCTGCAGCCAGTCTAGTTCCTAACTGAATGGGATTAGAAGGTCAAAACTGAACCAGATGCAGGCAGTCACAGAGACAGACGCCTTTAGATCCCTCTCTCTTAGAGACGGGAAGCGAGTCCATGGAGTACATCTGTTCTTGTGGGGCATGCTAGGAATGATTAGAGTGGCAGGTCTAACTTGGAATAGTGTACAGGTAATGGGACTTTAGAGAGGAGGAGGACATCGAGGCAGGGCGTTGTCTGTTTTGTGCCTTTCCTAGTGTAATCACAGCAAAACAGTGCCCACTGCTCGTTCTCACTACTCACCTCAACAGGTTTGTGACTGACTGGTTATATTTTGTGTTTTACCCTCCAAGCGGCCCCCTCTGCTGCTCTGAGCTGTAGCAGACTGCTACAGTCTAACATTTTCTAACCCTAAAATTAGATACCCGAACAGTGATCCCCCCCACCCCCCCCACACCCCGCCATCCCTCATAGTTTTGAAATCACATGGTGTTTAAAGATGTACGTGTTATCTTGTCTGTTGTTTTCCTTCCTGCATTTTTACCTAGCGATTTATGCCTGAAGATCACAGAGGAATTAGACTCCAAGGGATTCTGCTTCAACGCAGTTTTGGAATTTGATGCAGAAAGAGGTAGAACGAAGTCAGTTTTTGGTCCAGCTTTCCTTGACCTTTCAGGTCTTCCATTCAGGTGGTTTAATTGGTAAGATTAACAGAGGTCTCGAGGTCCAAAGTCAGGCTCCTCGTTGACCGTGCAAACCTGTGCAGATCCTGTCTGAGTCTTCATTCCTGTTCCTATGAAATTTGGGAGCTGTGCTGTGCTCCCAGAGCTCTCAGTGTAAGGACCGAGTAGGGTTTGATGGGCAGCAATCTGCCAGAGGTGCCAGGCTGGCTCACAGCAACAGGTGTGGTTTGCGCTGATTGGGGGAGGCTCACATCGAGGGAGGATTGGGTACTAGGCAAGTGTTCTTTGAGAACTGTTGCAATGAGAAGTGCGGACAAACTGCTGGTGGAGTTTAGGTAGGCCACAGAGGCGGTAGTGTAGTGGTGGCTGCAAGGATGTAGTGTTGCATGGTGGCTTCTGGTGGCATTCCTGTTGTATTTCCTTGTCTGTAAGTAAGTAGCCATGTGAAAAACATTAGTACTATTAGTGCTGCCAGTGTATAACCAGAATCAAAGTGGATGTGGTGGTGTATTCCTGTATCAGTACACTCTGGGAGACTGAGGCAGGAGGATTGCAAGCTTGAGCCCTTCTTGGGAAAATTAGTGATTCAACAAGACCTTGTCTCAAAATAAATAAAAGGGAGGGAGGTCCTGGAGGAGGATCTATGTTCAATCCTAGCGCCTTTAAAAAAACAAAAAATCAGAATCAAAGTTCAAGATTCATTCAACAAGTTTGCATTTCTTAAACCCCTTCTCATGAGCTCATTTCGGTGTTTGTTACAGGTAAGGGCGTCTACCTTTGGAAACGTCTCTGCCTTTCTTTGGGGCTAATTGCTGCCAGGCAAGAGGCCTGCTCCTTTGTGTCCCTTTCAGATGCATTAACACATTCATGATGGGGCCATAATTCCGCATGCCTCACTGCCAGGCAGCTTGAACTGTAGGTGGTACATGCATGACTATCTCATTGGGTGGCTTTTTGTTAATTTTGTTAGTAAAAAGAACAATGAAAGGGGCTAGGGATTTATAAAGCTCAGGGGCATAAGTGCCTGCCTTGCAAGCAGGCAGTCGTGAGTTCAATCCCTGGTACCGATAAAAAATAAAAATAAAAAATAAATAAAAAGACCAATGAAAGTGATTGGATTCATTTGTACTGCCACTGGTTCAAGCCCTGCAACGGGACAGTCATGCCACCAGTGGTTGAAGGTGGTAGGACCATGTTAAGCAGCAGGAATTGCTGGAGGTTAGAACCTGGGCTTCTCTGATAAATCCAGTTAAACCTGGGAAGTAGATCCAGGGACAGGTAAGTGAGAGTAGGCATTTAGCAAGGAGCTCAGAAAACACTCCTGAATGAATAGCACCACAGAGCACGCAAAGGTGTAAGGTGTTGTCAGACTGGCAGCTCACGCCTTGGGTCACTTTTACTTAAAGATTTGCAGCCAGAACGTTTTGTTTAAAATAGTGCATGTTAATTATAACATTTTTATATGAATTTAAAAACAGTCACAGGGCTTTTTTTAAAGGACATACTGGAGTCTTCAAAGCAACCTCTAGTTCAGTGTTATCAGGCCCACGGACCAGGGACAGAAACTTGGTGGGACATCTCCCCATTTTCTTCTGTGTTTAGACAGCTACCTTTAGAAAAGAGAAAGTTTTTCTCAAAGCTTATAAATCTCTTATGTTGAATTATTAATCCTGGACTTTCTTTCAGTGACATAACTTCCTTGGCTCATGACTCATTAAGTGTCCTTTAAATGCTGGGCACCAGGCTAGGAGCCAGGGCAGGGCAGTGAAGAGATGTGGCCCTGGCCGGGGAGCTGACCTGGTGAAAGAGGACTGTGAGCAAGAGTTACACAGTCACTGACTGTGGTCATTGCAGTGAGGGAAAACTTGACCTGGAGAGTGGGGGAACAGGAGGATCCTAGGAGACAGAAAGGGCTTGGGTCAGGAGAGAGCAGGTGGCGGGGAGGAGTATGAAACAAGCCCAGGGAGGGGGGAGGGTTACCCTAGAATGTGCTTCTAGAAGTACTTACTGCAGAATGTTTGTACTAAAGCCATCGTGAAAACTCAGGTGCTTCACATCCGAACCGAATTTAATGTAAGAAAGACAGTGTGGGTTTCTTGCTGTTGTAGGCACAGTGATGCCCACAGTGAAGTCTGTGTCTGACTAACAGATCCTTGGCTGTGTTAAGTTGGATGGGAGAATGGAATTCAGTCTGTTGATCTTGTTGAGGGAAATGATTTTAGATTATCCAGTGGGCCCAGAGCAGTCACAATGATCTGTGTAATACAGGAGAGGGAGGCAAAAGGGATTTGAAAATGCTGTGCAGATGGAAGGGACCACGGGCCAGGAAAGCAGGCAGCAGAGAAGCTGGAAGGGACTGGGAAAGAAGTTGTTTTTGAGAACCTTCAGAAAGGAGCGCAGCTCTGCTGGTACCTTGGTTTTATCCCCAGAGGCCTGAGTTGGATCTTTGACATAAGCAACTGTAAGGAAGTAGGTGTTTGAAGCCACAAAATTCAGGGCAACTTGCTATAGCAGCTGTAGAAAACCAGCCCTCCTGCCCAGCTCAGTGTCTCATGGTCTGGACAGCTGTGACACCCGAGTCCCTTGGTCCCTGCTGTTCACAAAGCAGCAGAGTGGCTCTGAGCCTTGGGCCTCTGCAAATCACATGCTCCAGGTGGCTGAGCTGTGATCATTCTTTAGTAAATATTTGTTGAAGACCTGCCATGTGCCCAACCTTGCTCTTGGAGCTTGGGGTTAAGGCTCCTCAGGGGCCTCGGCCCTGATCCCAGCAGAGGCCACTGAGTTGGGGACACCATGGGCAGACACCATAACAGGCAGTAGGACATTGCTGCAGAGTTGGGAATGGCAGTGTCTTTTCCCTGAAAAAGAGGTCAGTCTTAACTGCTCGTCAGGTTTTGTCTAACATGTTTCTACGTCAGTACCTTCCTTTTAGATTGTTTGGAAAATTTCATTTAGAACCAATAAAATAGGGCAGGCTAAGTTCAATAATGTTAATAATGTTTGTTAAAGCATAGCCTACAACTGTTTGTAACTTTTTGTGTTCTCAGGTGTACTTTTAGGTCACCAAATAAGGAAAATAATTCCTATAACTCCATCATAATAAGGAAAATAGTCATTCCTATAATTCCATTAATAATGGTTAAATAATAGTCACTCCTATTATTCCAATAATAGTGGTTAAAAAGCCTTTTAAAAAAGCCTAGCGTAGAACATTGGTCTGATGGATGGACAGAGGCAGAGGAGCTAGGCTTAGATAAAAGCATGAGCAAAGTTTTTTCTTCTGCAGCACTGGGGATGGAACCCAGGGCTTTGTGCATGCTAAGGCACTCTGTCATTGAGCAGTCATGCTGGCTGGCCTGTGACTAGCAGCCCTTTGGCCTCAGCCTCCCAAGTAGCTTGAGCAAGCTTTAATGCTGTCTCTGAATCTCACCAGGTGGGGAGGGAAGAAGAAGGGGGATCTTAATTTGGGAGAAAGACGTTTGACAGCAACCCAGGAGGTGGAAGCGTGGGGCATTTTCCTCTAGCCACTGGGTCTTTGAAGTACAGGCTGTCTTCTGTCTACTAGAGGAAGGATAGTACTTCTCTCTGATTCGTAGACACCTGGAGAGTCAACTTGGAGGTGGAAGGCGATGAAATGTAGACCTCCTCTAGAATTCAAGCTGCAGCTCTGGTGACATTGTAGAGGCTGCTTTGTATCTCAGGCTGGCGTGACCCTAATCATTTGTCCTACAACTTAGGATACTTTGGAATAAAAGGGGGAGAGTGAGCATCAGGCTCTCTGATAGTAGATGTGGCATATGGTCAGCCCAGCTCTGGCCTGGAACAGTCTAATGACCAAGCATGACCTTTGCAGGGATGGGCCCAGGCCCCCAGAAAGAGGGGCTTGAGCCAGTCAAGTTCTCTACATGTATGGCTGGGAGAGGTCTGGTGTAGGGGTCCAGAAAAGATGTTTTCTTTATACTACAGTACAAAGCAAGATTCTAACCCCCAAATTATTACTTATGTTTGAACCCTAACATAGTCTTCCTCTTAGAAAAGCAGCCTCTTGATGACTGTATTTTGAGTGAGTTTTGTTAGCAACACATTAGCCTAAAAGCTCCTCAGCCAGTTTTGATTGTGGAAGCCTATAAAGGTTGAATTTGGTTTTAAAATATCTTAAATAAATGTAAATACATTAAAATTAACTTAAAGAAGGAGGTGCTCATTCAAGTTTAGTTTACATTCAATACTAATTCCTGGGAATTCAACACCATAATTGTAAATCTCGAACATTATAAACTTTAAAGCATTTTGGCAAACCAGAGTATACACTGATCTCTGACAAAGTGATATCAAAGAAACATATGGAGTTGGAATAACATTGGTTTATGAGAGACAAAACATTTCAAGTACACATTTAGTGGAACATAGAATTTTAAATGTATACATTAAATGATGCAGTGTTGTCCACTGACCGTTCCATCTGCATACATACAGTGTTAGCACACAAGTCGGCCAAAGACCACTGCGGAGTCTCCTCCGCACCCCGCTCATCTAGGCACATGCAGTGTCTGTAGTATGTGGAGTAACAACAAGAGCTGCTGTAATAAAGGTTGGGAGACCTTGACCTTCAAACTGTGGGAAATGAGGCTGGGGTGGAAATTTAATCTCGTAAGAAATGATTAGGTTTTTACTTGTGGTTCCAGATGTCAGACTGGGTACCTGGATTTGCTTCCATGCCCCTCAAGGTTCTTTAGTGGCTAACAGAGATTATGAAAAGGCAGAAGGCAGATGGGATCTGGCATCTGGCATCTGACTTCGACAGGGAAGGAACCACAGTTGAGCCATCATTCGGAGGCTGAAGAGAGTCATCTCTGTGGCTCACTCATCATCCTGTAGGGCAGGGAGTGTGGGTCTGGAAGGCACAAACACCAGGTGACACTGCCATCCTGTACCGCTGTGCTGAGCAGAAGCTGCTGGTTATTAACTCCTGGCCAAAGCCAAACAAAGGCCCTTAGCAATTGTGTATATGGGTGGGTGGGTGCTAATGTGTACATTATTCTATAAAGCCAAAGTTGATTATAATGCGCAGAAATAAGAGAACAGATTTTCATAGAGGTAGAAAAGGCCATACCATGATTCCCCGCCCCCCCCCCAAAAAAAAAGTCCACTCTGAAAAATCACCCAACATTAAGGCTTCTAGCTTCAGTGCTGGCACTCAGAATTAAGCCCCTCTCCTCTGGCATTTGAAGGATGGCTCAGTCTGCCACCTCGCTGCCAGCAATGAATTCAGGAGTCTGCAGGCCTGGTCCATGACTCCCTTTCAGAATTCCTGCCAGGGCGTTTCAACCACTGCTGACCTATTTTTGTTTGCTGTTATAGGAAAATCATAATTGTCCTGATGACAGAGACACAGGGTATGTGGAGCCCCAAGCACAAAGTCATCACAAGCAGAACTGAAGGGAAAACAAGGATTTGAAATACAGACTACATGTGAGAGCCGAAAGGGACAAAATGATCATTTTCAGGCTGGGGAGGTAGCTGCAGGGTAGAGTGCACGAGGATTCTTTACCAGCAGGCACAAGGCTGTGGGTCAGACCCCATCGCCGCGAGCAGATAGTGGAGACAGGCTTATGTAGTGACGCCGTCTACTTGTCATTTACTTATACTGTTAAGATGATGTTTAACAAACCTCCAACAAGAGGAAGCATGGCTCCCAAGTCAAGGCAAACCCAGCCTAGCAGGGAAGGGGAGTCTAGCCTGGCTATGTTTACAGCTGGTGAGAGGAGTAGCGGGAAGTCCAGGGCTCCAAGAGGGACGTCTGAGCAGTCAGGGTCTTCGTTTAATACAAGGCATGATAGAGCACTGAGTAGTTCAAGTCTCCAATAAGGGCACAGGAGAAGGAAGGCAGTGAGAAAAGCCAAGAAAAGTGGGAGTCACGGTCCAGCTGTAAAGCACACCAAGTGACTGGTGGAATGGAAGAAAACCAAGTGTGTTTGGTTGACACTAGAAACAATTTTCTTAGTCAAAAGCATCTTATACCATTTGGTGCAACATTGAATATTTATTTATCTGACTCTAAAAATAGAGGATAAGTTATAAAACAAAATATAAGTGATAATATCTAACAGTAAAAAGGGAGCCGACACGCGGTATGGTAGCACTTGGAGAAATTGAGAAAAGTGTAGGAGAGAAGGTCAAAATGTTGACAGTTTTATCTCATCAACCGAAGAACTGACCTTTCGTCCAGTGTCAAAGGGGAAATAAGATACTCAGTTATTTAAAACTTAAAGTGGCAAATAGAACAAAGGAAAACATAGTTATTAAGTGTAGATTGGAAAGTGACAAATAGTTCTTCCTTTTCCATATTATGGGGCCAGCAGTTATTGCCTAAAGATGATAGAACAAGAAATAAACAGTGTAGAGCTAAGGAGAAGTAACTGAGAGAAAAAAAGAGATTTGCCTAAAGAGTGGTGGTTGGGATATGTTTGGAATCTGTTGCTTTCCATGTTAGTTCCTTATTTTTGTGTCATTGGTATTTATTACTTTACCGAGAATTAGGATGAATTTAAAATAGGAATGACAGTTTCCACAATAATGCAGTCCCCTAATTTTTCAGATCTTAATTAGGACAAACTATGACAGCTGTGTTTTAAATTAAACAATAATCATGTCCTTGTTCTAATGAAGTGATATTTCATATTTCCTGGGACAAAGTTGCACAGCTAGAGGCAGAATCTTTAATCCTTAAGGAAGTGAATTACTGCCAAAGACAATGAAGCAAAGCTGCTATTGTCTGGAAAGTTCTAAAAGCGCTCCAGTGTTTAGAACTTTTGATTGAAGTTGTTATGCAAAGGTAATCCTGCTCTCCATGGGGGAGGAGCTGAATGCACCAATAGGAATAGGAAAAGGTTTACTGGAAAAACCCTGAAATAACCTACAGTTAATAGCGTGGTTGTGGGCCGTGCTGTTTTGTGCCAATCTCATCTGGACCCTGAAAACTGAATTGATACCATACCCTCAGTTGCTGTTATACTTGTGTAGTTAGGCTCTCACATTGGCTTTTGCTGTTTCAGAGTTTCTTACCCTTTAAGAAGATATATTTTTGCAAGTTTTATGTTTTGTTCCGTATAGCTTAGTGGAGGTGACTGTCCGCCAGCTCTGTGAAAAGCAATTTGTAAAGTGATTTTTGCCTATTTCCTTTGGTGTCTGAGGCAGTCCCAGTTCAGTCCCAGCCTCTTGCCCTGCGTCTGTCATTTTTCTTCTTTTGACTGATACAGGAATATTATAGCTGTGGCTCTGTGACTTTCCACCACTGCCGTACCAAGGCATGACTCGTTGCGGATATAGAGCTGTTCCTGTAGCTCTGGCTTCCTGTGTCAGGCTGGACTGCTTCTGAGAATGATCTGGGGCAGTGTGGCATCTGCAGCCCTGGTCCTAAGAGTTGCCATGGGCATTCTGGTGGTGCCCAGAGAGCACCTGGTTCTCAAACTGAGTCATTTGGGTGTCCTGGGACCCAGCTCTCAGCCTCAAAGGACTCTGGGAAGAAGACAGCTGGGGTTTGAGCAGCAGAGGTTTGGGCATGGGCTGAGCCTGCACCCACTCTGCCAACTCAGGAGCACCTCGACCAGCACCCAGGTCCTAAATTACTTAGATTAGGAAGCAGGTGGCTTGTTCCCTAGTGTCACTGTTTGGACACAGCTCTGCTTTTGCTTATTTGTTCCTGCCAGAGATAACCTTGGCTAATGGACTTTGTGACCAGCATTTAAGGTCAGTTCCAAGAAAAATTGAGAGCTTTTGCTTCTCAAATCAGAGGACAGCTTTGAGAATTTAGGCGCTGCCTGTGGCTGAATATGACTGAGTTTACCTCCTTACTGTGACTGAGATTCTACCGATTTGTCCGTGCCCCCACTCCACGGGGCGAGGATGGGCAGGCACCTTCTGCTGGCTGGGTCTGCACTTTCTCCAGCCTCCAGGCAGTTTACTTGGGATAGGGCACCTTCTTCAACCCTCCTGGGAGGGACATCAAGGTGGTGGAACGTTCAAGGGAACCCTGTGCAGGCTGAGCCCGAGAGGTAACATGATAGCTAAATTATTCTCCATGGGTTCGTTTTCCTTAGATTGTGGGGTCCTCTTTTTGAATATGTTGTCTTTATCCCTCAGACATCCCTACAGTTTCCTTCTGTGGGATCCATTTTAACAGCAGTAGTCACCACATGTAAATGAGAAAAAGGCCTTGTATGCAAGAGTTTGGCATTGACCATGGGAAAACCTGTGACCACATTCCCTGTAACCAGCCAGCAAGTTAAATGCCTGCTCTTTGTGTGTATCAGCTCCAGGGTCGGGATCGGGGGAACACAATGCTGGGCAGAGGTACCACAAAGAAAAGGGATGTGGGAAGTGGACCCACTGGAAGCACTATCCATGTCAGTGGAGCAACATCCACAGCTTTCTAAGTTGCAGGAAACCTAGGAGCCCCTGTCCTGTCCGGGGCAAGAGAGGGAAAAAGATCCTGGGGCTCCCAAGTGCTCTTTAGCCCTTCTCACAGCTAGAACTTTTCCAGCTCTTTCTTTTGCAGCCTTAGCACTTGCTGTGCCCCTCACCTGGCCATCTTCAGCTCTGCTGACATTTCTTGGTGACACTGTTCCTCCCAGGCAGGTGTTGGTAAGGGCCTCCCATGGCCCTATCTCCCCATGATTTAGTAGCCAGCTTCCCTAGGCTAGAGTTTGAGAGTGGGGACAATTTTTCACCCAACCCAGAGGGCTGTTCCTTTTGGGTCCTGATAAATGTTGAGCGGATAATTGAAAAAAACAAGCCAATAGGGTAAACAGGAAGTAAGCCTCCTGCAGCCTTAGGTAGCTTAGCATCCCCTGGGGTGTGAGTAGAGGAGGAAGTGGTAGAGGAGACACTGTAACAACCAACTCCCCTGGCAGCTCACTACCTTTACACACCCAGTTGCAGCAATGCTCTGATTTTTCCTTTACTTAGCTTCTGTGGATTTCCTCTTAAATCTGTCATCATAGAGCACAGTTGTTTCAATGTCTCATCAGTGTAAGTTTTGCCCTTTCAACTAGGTTGTAACTGCCTTAATAAAATCCTGAGTATTGTTTCCTAGGAAACATCCTAAAGAATGGAAACATTGCCCAAGATCATTTATTTTTCATGGCCACCAACTAGCTGAGACTTCAAGGCCGTCCTTAACTCACTTTCAGGCCTCTTCTCTCCTCTGTAAAATCCGAAGGCTGGACTGCATGTTTCTTTACAGGAGCCACCATGCTCTTGATTCTCCATTGCTGGTCCAGCCCCTTGTACATCTCTTCCAGTAGCCAGCAGGATCCATCCTGCATGTGCCAAATAACTCACCTTGCTCACTTCCCAGGCTGGACACCTCGCCTACAGGAACCTGGAGCTCTTGGGGTCAGGTACAGCATGTCTGGAGTAAGCATGGGATGATCTACGCAGAGCCCTCTGCCCAGCCTTTGCTCTGCCTCTGCTGAGAAGCTGCAGCACCAGTGGCACTGCCTGGTTCCCGAGTCTCACTCACTTTTGAGCCCGGCATGTGCTGTTTTCTTCCTTCAGATGTTTATGGACTTGGAGGGGGAGGCTGGCTGCCCTCCGTGTTCTCCAAGTGTCCTTGCCTCCCAATATACCCGCTGCAACAGGATATAACTGGTTTCAAAAGTACATTGACTCCTTTACTGGTGTGATTTTTTGTTTGGGTTCACAGACTATTCAGATCATTTGTTTCGTTTTCCTTTTGTGCCTGAATTTCGGGCTTCTTGAAGACCAGGAGTGGCCTGCGTTCCATCGTGACATTTTGTTGTTTGTACCTTTCTGGTTTCCAGTCCTTTTCCCAGATCCAGCCTTATTTCCTACCCTTCCCACCCTCTCTGCATCTCTCTGTTCAGGCAGGTGTGGGTTTTCTCTGTCCTGTTAGTCAGGCAGACCCCAAAGAGTGTAACTGTGACATGCGAAAGAGCCCTTCTGGCTGTGAAATGATGGCATTTCAAGGATTATGAGTTTGGATTCCAGGCTCCCCTGAACAGTAGCACTGGGTGGGAGGGAGAAGGACAATTACTCTGCCTGACACTGCCTAAATCAGGCAGGATGATAGTGCAGGAGCTCCACTGTGATGACCAGAGTGCCAAGAAGGCAGTGACTCGGGAGACGTCAAGTTTTGCAATCTCCATGTGCATTAAAGCTGGAAGGAAAAAAAAGTTGGCTTAGAAAGAGGCCAAAGCTGAAAAAGGGAGTAATTCAGTTGACTTCCATCTTTGCAAAGGCAAGGTTCTGAATCAGTAGATAAACTAAAGATCTAGGGTGCTGTCAGAATTACCTTTAACAAACACCCAAGAAAGTCCCGTGTTAGCAGTAGACACCACACTGCTTGCTAAATGTGAGCATTTTTCCATGTAGCGTCCTTGGCTTATGGGAGGGGTTGTGTGCTACAAAAAGTGTCTTTTAAACACCAGTCCCGCCCAGCGAGGGTGCTGAGCCAGTGTCGGGCTCGCTTTCCCTTTGTTTCAGTACTCCCTCCCCTGCCCCTCCGAGCCAGTGAGCCCCAGGCCTCCCCTCCACCTAAGCTGCTAAAGAATTGGCCGCCACCTTGACAGAGTAAGATCCTGCTGCATTTAAATGTTGAATATGAATTAACCTCAAATCTCTGAATTCTCTGCTTTATCACCAGGTTGCTTGTAGGAGCCCCTCGGGCAAAAGCCCTCCCGCGCCAGAGGGCCAACAGGACTGGGGGCCTGTACAGCTGCGACATCACCTCCCGGGGACCTTGCACACGGATAGAGTTTGATAACGATGGTGCGTTGCTCTGCCCTCACTGCCTTTTCAGCCCACGTGGACCTTACCTGCCCTTTCCAAGAGGAAGGAAACGGGGTGCAAACATTTATTCTTGCAGAGAAGGACCTCTTTTAATAGCATCAGTCTTGATTCCTTTTTGTTTGCCCTGGATGTATTCATCTTCTATATCAGGCTAGCAGGAGATGTTATGCCCCCTCTCCTAATCCTGGTTTCTTAACAAATATGATATATTGATGTTGCCACCTAGTGGTACTTTGAGGTTGGTTAAGAGGCAGTTGAAAATTTATAGCAGTAAAGAAATAAAGTTAATAAAGCTGAAAATTCATAGCAGTAAAGAGAGTAAGACCAGATCTTACACCCAAGCAGACAAAAATTATCTCTTGCTGTTAAAATATTTGGGGGAAAGATTAGATGTAGATTTGTATTTATGGTCTTTTGTTTGCTTCTTTATCTTTTAGGTATAACATTTCTTTTTACTAGTTAGAAAGCAATACGTGTGATTTGTAGGATACAAAAGCCCACTGGTAATCTCCATATGTAGACATACCCTGTGTTCAACATTTTGACATTATTCCTGATGTCTGCTAAAAGCGTTCGGTTTCCATGTTTATGTAATGATTCAAGTTTGAAATTTATGTCTTTTCATTGAGGAAGCAAAAATTTGGATATACGATCATCTAGTGGGTTTATAGGTTTAAGTTGATGCTGACACGATAGTATTTGTGGTTTCTTTCTCCTTTGTTCCCTGGCTAACATTAAGTACATCATTCTCTTTTGACAGTGATAAAATATGCCACATGTCAGCTTTGAGTAAATCTGAGTCCTTATCTCCCCCTGTCTAGTAAACACAATGAAAGCTCTATTCTATAACAAATTGGGGAGTACATAGAGAAGCACCTACTTTTTGTTAGTGTGGGTCATAATGGACCTTTGCAGACTGGACTTTACATGGTTACCATGTAGAGCTCTGTCTTTTCTGTGTATACTTTTTTCTTTTCCTTTTGTAGTGCTGAGGATTAAACCAGGGCCTCATTCTATGCCCCTGGCCTGCAGGAATAGAACTTTATGAAAGATTAATAGTATCCATTGCTCTGGCTTCTTGAGAGGAGAGGTCATTTTTGGATTGAATTCCTGAAGGCATTCAAGGCAATTTGGAAACAGTTTCCTATGTTTTTGTTTACCTATTCATATCCTGTGGGGTATTTTTTCATATCCTGTGAAAAATTTGGTAGTGCTAATTGTGTCTGTGTAACCTGTGTTGTTTTCCACAGCCGACCCTGCATCAGAAAGCAAAGAAGACCAGTGGATGGGGGTCACAGTCCAGAGCCAAGGTCCAGGGGGCAAAGTAGTGGTAAGTGTAGAGGAATCATCCCAACACTCACAATGTCATTATGTGCCATAGCAGTGAACAAAACATTCCCCTCCCTGCACCCCTGCACCCCCGCGGAGGGGGGCAGGGTAAACATTCTAGTGAACTTCCTGCTTTACAATAGCAACTAATGTCAAAAGAAGCCATTGAGAGGTATTATTTTTCCTGTGCATATTGTTACATTATGAGGTAATAGATCCAAAGACTTCATTGTAAATACCCCTAAAATTCCAGGTGGTCTTAAAAAGGCAAAACAAAACTAGACATCCTTTCTGTCCTGAGTATTTTCTAATTTTGAATAAAGCAAAGGGGATTTGTTAGGTGGATTGTGTTAGATGCTTTTGCAAGTGCTTCGAGGTTGGAGTATATTGAGCTTTCACACTTTCAAAATCTGGTTGCTGTAACAATTTTTATAGAAATTTGAGAAAAATGAGTTTTAGTGAAAGGTGAATTTTTATACTTAAGGGGTACATTGTAGGAAGTTGACTTGGATGTTACAAATTTATCTTAAGACACCCAGGGTGTGTTACATGGAAGGTGGACCATAAATAACCCCTGTAGAAAGTATAGAGATTATTTCATCTTTTTTATCAGGGCAATTCTTTCTGCCGTTTTTAAAAAAGATAGATTCAGACAATTGATCTGAGCTCAGAGAACTCGGGACTTGGGACTTACTACACGAAAAACTGGGTGAAAAGAAAATGCCTTTGTTTTAAATGTATTTACCTAACCCCTATGAAAAGAGGACCATGATTTCTGTCCTTCAGACCATAGTTATTGTCACACTGATGAGGTTTCACTGCTAATTAAAAAAAGGAAATAAGAAGGTATTTCACTTTGTTTCTATGACAGATTGCCTGTGAGCACAGATTGGCACTCCGTGTTTGGATAGAAGACTGCAGAAGTCCTAGTTGCCTTGTGCTTGTTAATGAGCCAAGTGGCGGCAGAGTTGATTGTTTGGGGATTAGATCCCAGGATGATGATGACTGCTTAATCATCCTCCTTAGAATTAACCTCTCTATTATCAACAGTTGTATCAGTTAGGAGCCTTTTAAAAAATGGTTTCTAGACATGAATGACTGTTTTATTCTGTTTGCAGACATGTGCTCATCGATATGAAAAAAGGCAGCATGTCAATACAAAGCAAGAATCTCGAGACATCTTTGGGAGGTGTTACGTACTGAGTCAGAATCTTAGGATTGAAGATGACATGGATGGAGGAGACTGGAGTTTTTGTGATGGCCGATTAAGAGGCCATGAAAAATTTGGTTCTTGCCAGCAGGGTGTAGCAGCTACTTTTACTAAAGACTTTCACTATATAGTGTTTGGAGCTCCGGGTACTTATAACTGGAAAGGTATGACATTTGTATTCACAGATATTTGAATGTCTTTAAAATTTCCATACTATGTATGGTGGTTCAGTACATTTTAAATTCGAATGTGTTATCAGGCATTTGTATAGTGCAAAAGTGGAGATGTTAAAATTGCAAACATGATGAGGGGAACAAATAATCCATTATAGTATTGATTGTCTATTAGTACTTTAGGTTACTAAAAGTGGTTATCTTTTTTTTCTGTAGTAATATAACAGTTATTCCTTACGTTTTATATTTGTTATGTGGAGCTAAAAATCTTTTAAGTTTGCAATCTGAGAACTGAAGATTAAGTGGTGTGTACAAATAACTGTAAATATGGACATTTCTTGAATTGTACATTACCTTAGAATACCATGTTTTAATAGAAATCCAAGGCAGAAGGACAAGTGACTATCAGGGAAATTTGGAGGTGATATTTCAGGCATTTAGAGGAAACATTGCTTCATAATACTGTGGGAACATTGTGGTGCGTGAAAGGAGACGCTAGAGGGAGAGAGGAGGACAGTGACCCTCATCTGCTGTCCAGGGAAATCTGTCCATTCCTAGAGTAAAGTTTAACTTTTCTCAAGTAATTCAGATGTAGAAAACTGCTGTAAGACAAATAACCAAACTTATCCACAATGAAGACAAATGCATATGATTTGAAGGTAAAAAACTTTTTGAGAAATTTATGAAAATCATACATTTTCATGAGTCAGAGAAAGTTGTCCCTTTTCTATTGAAAGTTCTCCACATTTTAATGGCTACTAGAAATTATTGTTGAGAACTTGCCGCCCTCTGTATGTCATCTATTATTGTAATGTTGGGGGCTCATTTCCTCTGCTCCTTTGCCGCTCCCAATGGAGTTTTTCATGAAACAAAATTTGTGAAGTTATAGAAGCTTCTGCTGAAGCTATTATATATGATCTATTTTGATACGTTAAATTTAGAAGTCTTATTTTAGCAAAGATAGATGCTATAGTAAAATGAAACAAAGCACCCAGCAGTTATGTGTATTTTAATTCATAGGGAATATGCCTTGGGGCTGGAGATTTAGCTCAGCGGCATAAGCACCTGTCTTGCAAGCATGTGGTCATGAATTTGATCCCCGGTACCAAAAAAAAAAAAGGAATATGTCTTTATCTGCTTTATTAAGTTTTACTTAAATGTTACCATTTTTAAAAAGTCCTATTGTGATTTGTGCTTACTGTATGAAGTCTTTAATTGTAAAAGTATTTAATAGTTGTAAGACTTTTTAAAAGAATGTTTTATAACCAAAGAGAAAAATCAGTAAATTTAACTTTTATAATGTAGAAAAGAAGCAAGATTTGGTAGTACATGCCTGTAATCTCAGTACTTGGGAGGCTGAGGCAGGAGAATTGCTTTGAGTCCACGGGTTACTTAAATTACACAGTGAGATGTTGCCTCAAAAAAAAAAAAAATGAGGATTGCAGAGAGCATAAAACATATCATTGATATCAAGTTCATGTCATTTAAAAAATTAGTTTCTCTGGCATATGTTTAAGCAAACATTCCATTTTCCATCTAGTCTCATGATATTATAAAGATAGTTCATGAAGACATTACTAGAACAAATTTCTTTCATGTAAAAATTTACATAAACATGTTTAATAACCTCAAAGCTCACCTCTCCCTCTGCCTTTTCTTTCACCAACCTCTCCTCCCTGTCTTCCCTGATAATGTTTTTAGTAGCCATTTATTTTAGTTTGTTTCATCTTCATTTTTTTGTTGTTGTTTTTGCCATTTCATTCCTTTAGGGATTGTTCGAGTAGAACAAAAGAATAATACTTTTTTTGACATGAACATCTTTGAAGATGGGCCTTATGAAGTCGGTGGAGAGACTGACCATGATGAAAGTCTCGTCCCTGTTCCTGCTAACAGTTACTTAGGTAGGAATGAGAGTGGGTGGGATGCCCGCCCTTTCAGAAGCCCACAGGCTCCTGGACTTGTGGGCTGACAGTAAGCCAGGTGGAGCCAGGGGCCTTGGCTACAGTGATCTGGGGGTAACCGGACTTCTTCTCTTCCTGAAGATTTTCTTTTCCTTAAGGGGAAGGAAGCACATTACCACCTAAAATTGTCTGCCTCCTGAGATAACTAGCAGGCCTTGGAAACCTGAAGCAGGCTGTTCTTGTAGCCTTGAGAAAATGGCTGTTCCCAGTGGAGCCACCTGCCTTCTTCTCCCTTCAGGCCTCTCTCTCTGAGACCCTTTTAAGAGCTACACTTACAAAGTCCCTCTGAAGTCAAGGCCTCCAGGCCCTTGCCCTGTGATTGCCTTTCTCTGAGGGTTGGCCCGGTGTCTGGAGTGGGGCTCTCATGTCACAGGGCCCTGCAAGTGGCGCAGGAGCTTCCCAGCTGAGGCTAGGCAGGACTGCTAAAGTGGCTGCAAAGACACCCAGATTGTGTCTAAGTGCCAATTCCTTAACTCATTACTAATGGTGTCCTAAATTACTCCTGTGCATTATGGTAATTACACAAAGGCTTTTAAAAGCTTTAATTCTGGTATGAGTTGACATAAAGAATAATTACTGTGCATTTCTTGGAAAAAAATGTAAAAAATCTTCAGAACTTAAATAGTAACCTATTTTTTAAAAAGTGGTAGAGGGGGGCAGAAGTACCCATATGCTAGTGATATAACTGGAACAATAAAAGGTAAGAAAATGGGGGGAAAAAGGTATAGATGTATAAATAATTCTAAACAGTGTGCTCATAGAAACACCCTGTTTTTCTAATTGTATGCATGAATGATACTGTTAATTAAAAAAACACTTTTCAATTCACATATCCTTAATCGCCCAATAAAAACCATATAAGATTATATGAGGAAAGCAAAACTTACTATTCATTCAGCACCTCTTGTGTGTTGTGTCAAGTACTAAACTCAGTACTTTGCAGATCTACAATACTATAAAATAATTATCACTTATACTCCCTGCTCTATTTTTTAAACCAATGCGTAAAACTGTGGCCCAAGAAGCTCAATTTCCTAGCCAAGGTCACATCATTAATAATCCCCAAACCAAGAAAGAAATGTGTGTGAAAAAGAGAAGCCAGGAAGCAGCTGGGTGTATGACTGCTGTGTTAGTGGCCAAGAGGGACAGCAGGGGACTCTGGAGAGAGGGATTCACAGTCTCTAGTAGTAAATGTGGGGTTTCCAGGTGTAGATATCAACAAACCAATTTTATTTGAACCAGTATTCACCAGCAACCTCTCTTTCTTCAAATGTACTATTTAGGGATATTTTTTATTATTATGGGAAGCATTTAATTTTAATTCCCTGGCAAGAAGTCAACATTTTGATCTTTAAGATAGAAAACTGGGAGTTTTATAAACATAGTTGCTGTTAGAACATACAAAAATGTAAGGCTTTTTTTTATTATAATGGCCACTTTTAGAGTGGATTTTCTCAAAGGTGGATGTCTAAGAAAGGAATCAAGTTTATACTGCTACATTTTGTTCATCTGTGCTGCAAATGAAGCTGTCATTTCAAAAGATCAGTGGGTTTTGGGAAATAAAATGATCTGCCTGAGGTTTTGGAAGCTGGTGAGGAGAGCAGCTTGCCAGATACAGTGGTGGCCTCATCACCTGGCAAGAACCGCAGCGGCGCTCCTGTCTCCTACCAAGCATAATTATTTTTTCTTCAATCTCTTCTGTTCCATGCACACGGACAGGCCTGCTGTTTTTGACCAGCATTTCCTATACAGATCCCGATCAGTTTGTTTATAAAACACGGCCTCCCAGGGAGCAGCCTGACACATCCCCTGATGTGATGATGAATAGCTACCTAGGTTTGTGACCTCTGAGATGACAAATTGTCTTGGTCATGGTCATTCAGAAATTTTTTTATCCATACAGAGTGTAAATTTTTTTATTTTCTATTTCATTTCAAGTGAAACACATACAAAAAGCATGCCATGGTTTTCAGAGCTGGATTCAATGATATCACCCTCTTCTAAACTTGTGGTTCATCGTATTTTCAACTCACTTCATAATTTGAGAACTGCAACAGTAGTGGTGAAGCTTTTCACAAATACAAGCCATTAAACAGGCAAGCTTACATTGTTCATTGCAACTGCCTCATCTTTCTATAGAAAGATATGCTTAATTTGGAGAGTTTTGCTATATTTTCTGCCTTGCAAATCTCAGTATTTATAATCTGACATCCTACCTAATGCTTTATAATTGGGTAAAAAGCCCTTTGGACAAGTACGTAACTTTCACCAGCAATAATTCACTCACTCTTGTTGTACTAGGTTCTCAGATGCTGTATCATCAGTCACGGTTTTGTTTGCATGCTGTCTGAGAATTAAATTGACCCAAAACAGTGAAATGCCATCTATGGTATATTAACGATGTTAGCATTTGTTCTTCACTGATTACCAAGGAATAAATGAATGTGGATTTTGTTCATGTAAAAATAGGGGTCACTGTGTTACAACCCAGCTTCATAACATGTATTCACTAATGTTGGAGTCAGTTATATTCTTTGGGAATGATGTAACATCAATGATGATAGGTCAATATCTAGTTTTAGTAGTATCTTTCCTTTTACTGCAGCCTTAAAATTAAAATAGGATTCAAATTGATTCTTAAGATGCATAAAGACTTCATAATTCAAGTTATACAAATGCTAAATAGCATAGATATTTTCCTTTAAAAGTCTGACTATCCATGGAAAGTGTAACAAGTCTTAGCTCTATAACTCATAGGTAGCTGGAGAAAGAGGTAAGAGGAGATCAAGGTGGAAAGCCAGAAGAAAAGGTAGTGATGGAATTACTAGTGCCATGTTCTTGCTGAAATACAGGATGGATGTGAGAGGTTATATTTGTTTTTCTAGGCTTTTCCTTGGACTCAGGGAAAGGTATTGTTTCTAAAGATGAAATCACTTTTGTGTCTGGCGCTCCAAGAGCCAATCACAGTGGCGCTGTGGTTTTGTTAAAAAGAGAACTGAAATCTGCACATCTTCTCCCTGAGCACATATTTGATGGGGAAGGTCTTGCTTCTTCATTTGGCTATGATGTGGCTGTAGTGGACCTCAACAAGGATGGGTAAGAGTTGTCATGGGTTATTTTACTCAGTTAATCATTGTTACTTTCACTGGCTTCTTTCACTTTGAGAATATGTTTTTCTAGAGTAATTGATCCAAAGAATATATTTTCTGCCAGATTCTTAACAATTCCCATCCCACCTTCATCCTCTGTATGGCAGTAGACATTCATTATCCTCCCCAGGGTGGAAGATGACATTTTTTATGTTCGATTTTCCGTCATGTCTTGAGATGATGAGCCCATGAGAATTTTGAAAAAAATTAACTCAGAAAATGACACCTACATAACCCTTTTCTGTGATTTCTTGAGAGACTGTTGGAGCATCCAGTATGTCTTATTGAAAGGAAGAATTGTTGATAAAGTCAGTTCATGGATGATTTGTGGCTTTTGGTACCAGGTGGGAGTGGAGGAGTGGGATCTTTGCTGGACCAAGTCCTGCTGCACTGTGGCTCTAACTTTTGAGAAATTGGTTGAGTATTTCCCCCCAGTATTTTTCTCAGCGTATTTTTATAGGCTACTTTGATTTTTTTCAAATGTTTTAATTGATGAGATGTAAATTTTTGTGGTCTTTTCTTACCTCTGTGTATGTCTTTAGTGCCTAGCTGTTGATATTCTCCCAAAGCTTGCTGGTATTTTAATTCACTGTTCTTCATTATGTTTTTAGGTGGCAAGATATAGTTATTGGAGCCCCACAATATTTTGACAGGGATGGAGAAATTGGAGGGGCAGCGTATGTCTACATTAACCAGCAAGGAAGATGGAATAATGTCAAGCCAATTCGTCTTAATGGAACGAAGGATTCTATGTTTGGCATTGCTGTCAAAAATATTGGTGATATCAACCAAGATGGCTACCCAGGTAGATGACAGATTGTGAGATGGTTTAAATAATGAGTGCTCATGAGATCCAATTTTAAAGCATTATATTGGAGTATTGTTAAAATGTAACACCCTTTAAAATGATCTTGTCAACAGATATTGCAGTTGGAGCTCCCTATGATGATATGGGAAAGGTTTTTATATATCATGGATCTGCAAATGGAATAAATACCAAACCAACACAGGTAACCAGACAACCTGTATTTCTATACACAGAGCCTCATCTTTTAGCCTTATAATATAATATTTGGGTTTAAGGAAGTTTTCATGCTAGTCTTGTTTTCTTTATGAGCTACAATATAAATTATTTTTTTCAAAGAATATATTACTAGAAAATAGCTTTAAAGTAGACATAGATGCAACAATCTACTCATTTTAATTATAAAATTTCTTAGATAAGTTAGAAAGTCAAAGTAATTCAAAGCAAGAGTGCTCAATCCTGATAGTTTAAGAGCTAGAACAGTGATATACAGCACTTCTTTTAACAGGGTATGTCATAGAGCTGAAACTGGACAAACAATAGAAATTTATAGTTACATTGAAAAATTCAAACACCAAACATTGAAAATTGCTTTTGATCAGTGGCATAAGCGCCTGCCTTGCAAGCAGGCAGTCGTGAGTTTGATCCCTGGTACCGATAAAAAGGAAAAAGACAAAAAAAAACTGCTTTTGAAAATAAAAGGGATCGTTTGGAGAGTGTGTAGGAAAATGGATTGATTCAAAGTACCCTAATTGATTTACTGTAGCAAATAGACATGAAAAGTTGCTGATGTAAATCAGATGAGTTTTATGAAATTTTTGCAGTGTTTGATATATTTGTAATTTAGAACTCTGCTTACACATAAACTCAGACTTCAGTTCCAAAGAAACTTGTGTCTCTTTTTCAATGTACAGATAAACAGCTCATGTTTGTGGCCCACTGTCTATTCTGATGCCCTGTTCATTTTAGGTTCTCGAGGGTACAACACCTTCTTTCGGTTACTCAATTGCTGGAAATATGGACCTTGACAGAAATTCCTATCCTGATGTTGCTGTTGGTTCCCTCTCAGATTCAGTAACCATTTTCAGGTGTGTTATCTTTGACTTTAGTTAAGCATGTTCCATAATCAGTTATTCTAACATTTTGAACTTTGGATTGAAATTGATAATACTTGTACTTCAAAAGCAAAGACTTGTATGAATTTTGATCTTTTTCTCTTGAGATGAGTATAACGTAACAAGAGCACATTGTAAAATCCTGCTAGTTTTGAACTAATTATTGAGATGTTAGGTCAGAATGAATGAATGAATGGAAATTATACTTCACAAATTTCCCCCTTTTCAGGGGGTGGTGGTGCTGCTGAGGATTAAACCCAGGGCTTTAGGTATTGTAGGCAAGTGCTGTGTCACTGAGCTACACCCCCAACCTTACTTTTAAAGCTTTTCTTTTGGTGAAAAAAATCAAATACATACAAAATCTGACAGGCGAAAAGCATAAAGAAGGAAATCTCTTACCGTTCATTCTTGACCTCCAAAATACTGACCTGTATTCTAGTTTTTCATTTGCTGTGATTGCACATGTATGTTAAGCTGAGATTTAAATTGGGATCAGAATGTACATATTATTTGTAACCTGCTTTTGTCTATGATGCACAGCGGACTTCTCCACACCATTGAGTACTTTTCTAAAATGAAATCAACAGCTGTCTAGGAGGCATCATGTGACTGGTCCAGGTTTATTTAACCAACTGCCACACTGTGACTGGTCGTGTGCATTGCTCCCTAGCTTCCCCACCTGCAGACTACAGAAAACTGTGGTGAACATCCTTACATTTGTCTACACTTACATTTGATGGTCCCTCATGATGCCTTCCTCAAAGTGAGATTGTTACACACACTTCGTGACTGATCCAGGTTCACCGAGGCGACCTCCAGAGAGGCTCCAACAGTGTGGCTCTCAGCTGCATTTGAGTCTCCTTTTCTCATTATTTCTATCACTGCTGGAAGTCACCATTAAAAATTATTTTTCTTCAACTTTTTTTGTTTTAAAAGTAGCAGGTTTTTGTTTTTTGAAAAAGTTAAAATAGCATTATGCAAAGTACAAGTTCCTAAATATTTCTGTCTTCCATAAAACAACTTTCAAGTTTTTAGTATCCTTTTACTTTGAGAAGATCAGTAGAAGACCATACAGTGCCTGCTTTCTTTAATCTGGCTTTTTGGGGGGGGGGGGGACTGCTTGTCAGCACAGAAATACATACAGACACATAATAGGAGTTAATATCAGTCCCTTATAGGCATTGAGTTTGCCTTCAGTTGGTAAGAATTTTAGTCTGTGATCTTTATTATAGTGTGCTGTAATACACCATATATATCTCTATGTGATTTCTTTAAAAAAAAAAAAACAACTCGTAGAGGGCGAGGGATTTAGCTTAGTGACTCAAAGCTCTTGCTTGGTAAACTCAAGGTTGTGAATTTAATCCTCGGTATGCCCCTCCCTCAAAAAAACAAAAAAAAAAAAAAGGGAAAGAAAAGAAAAACTCCTAGAAATAAAATGCCGGGGATACATGTTAGCACACTTTTTTACATTAGTACATATACTCTCAGGTAAGTTATAAAAATTTATATTTATGGGCAGCAACCAATGAGAGGGCCAGTTTTCTCACAGCCTTACCAATCTTAAATGTGATTAATGTTTATTAATGTGATGTATGACCTCACTTTTTGATTTAATTTGCATTTCTTTGGTTGCTAATAAAAATGAACTATTTGTTTTTTTCTTAACTGTTTACAGTCATTTCGATATCTTAAAGTCTTTACTATCTTTAGGGAAATGGGCCATAGGGCATAGTGAAACTCTAAGGTAGAAATGCTGTGTTCTTTGGGAGACTGGTTCCTTTGTGATCCTGTAGACTTTTAGAAGAATGCCAGGTGTAGATGCAGCCTGCATGACTAAAATATAATCCTCCTAAATTCACCTGAGAATTAGAAATCATCCCCAGGACCCCCTTTGGGGGATGGGATCTCTTCATTGTCTGCCCAGGACTGTTTTAAATTCCTGAGCTCAAGTGATCTTCCTGCCTCAGCCTCTGGAGTAGCTGGGATTACATGCACAAGTCACCATATCAGGGTTCCAGGACAGAGCCAAAGAGAATATTTACTATAGTGAAAGAAAAGTCATTTTCTGGGTAAACAGCAAGATCTTTAAAAGCCATCTTATGTAAAAAAAGAACTATAGGAAAAGTCGATTATAGATAACAAACCCAGGAGGTATGAAAACCATTGGAGAAGAGTATCTGAGCTGTTAATGAGGTCAAAGGAAGAAACCAAACAAAAAAGGAAATTAATCAAATAAAAGGATGTGTGGATATGATTTGGAAAAGAAAGATCTCAGGCAGGTGTAGCTACATCATTCACAGTTTGTGTTCTTGGCAATAAGCAACAGTCTTAAGCCTGGAGACATTCTGACCCACCAATCTGGGGAGGGGTATGGCTCTGTGTCTCTTTTAACACATTCAAAAGGTCTGCTATTTAATGTTTCTCAGCACTGCCTTTATATGCATGTTTCTCTCTGCTCATACTGGTATTTGAACATTTTTTAAAGGCCGAAGAGTGTATGACATTCAACCACTTTAACAAGCTTTGCATTACAAACCCAAAGGAAGTGCTAGAGTCACATAGCCTTCAACTATGAAGAAAACTTTTACTTCTCCTACCAAAATCTGGTTACCACATATCTTAGTTACTTTTCTTGTTGCTGAGACAAAATACTGAACACCCAAAGTTAAAGGAGGGAACGTTTCTTTGACTCACAGTTTGTAGACGTTTCAGTCCATAATCAGCTGACTTGCAAGGCAGGGTGGCATGACAGGAGGGCAACCCTGCATGACTGGTGGAAATCAGCAAAAGCAACAAGGGATTGGGTGTGGGAAGGGCGAAGGGAGGGAGGGAAGGAGAAAGAAAACCTCTTTCCATTGTTTATGTTGTGTCCTGTCTAACAGGATTAGGGTGGTGCTAATCTAATCAGTGAACTGATACAACAATCACCCACCCTTAATCCCAGCACTTTGATTTTCAGCACTGCACCACCAATCAATTACATACTCTAGATTCGGCCTCTGATCACATGAGGGTTTTTTTTTGGGGGGCGGACATCTAGACACAAACCATGGCACCAAGGTTTTCCAACAGGTGACTGAACTTTAGATGAACATTTGCCTCAGTTACTTTCCTGTTCTCATAGGTAGGATGGTAATGAACACTAACCTTGTTCCTTCTTTCTTCATAGTTTGCAAGCAGGTTTCAAAATCCTTTAATAAGAGAAGAACCAATCTCTTTATTTAACAAGTGAGGAAAGTGAGTCCTAGGTTTGCTTGAGCATTTAAGGGTAGGCTCTGAGAGAACAGGGTATAATATCTGAATTTTTCCACCCTCAATATTGGGCATATCCCCTCTCAACTGTACTAATACTTCAGGGTAATTGATGAATACACCTCAATTACACATGAGCAGCCCAGCCAGTAAGATTTGCTTGATACATTAAGACACATTTTTCATCATTTATACAACTGTGCCCTCAAAATTCTGTGTGTACGAACATGTACTAAGAAATGCTAAAATAAAATTTAAAATACTATGTTTAAAAATAAAGTAGGTCTCAGGCAGGAATGTACATTAAAATATTTTGGAATTTATACCAGAGTAATATATTAATAGTGTGATACATAAAGCATTCTACATCTGTGGGAACTGATTTTAAAATATGTGAATAAATACTGTAAAAAATGTCAGTTTTTGCCTTTTAAGTGTTCTCAAACTTAAATGTACCTACTTAGTGTTTTAGAAACTTGTAGTTGTCTAAATATAAGAGAAAGATAAAACAGAGGCAGGGAAGATGGGCAGTATTTGTCCCTTTATTGGCCTCTGCCTTCACCATGCATGGATTCATACCCTTCCCAGCCCACCAGAAGGTTTCAGAAGGTTGAGTTCACTGTTTCAATTAATCACTCATTTTCCTGGGCCAGGGATTTAGCTCAGCAGCATATGTGCCTGCCTGGCAAGCACGTGAGTTGGATCCCTGGTACCAAAAAAAAAAAAACAAAACAAAATGAAAAACAACTCATTCTCCTATTAAAAACACTGCTCTTTGGGTGGCAGAGTTTCTACAAGCCCACCTAAGTCAGGCCTCTGCACCCTTGTGGTAGTGAAACCTGGCTAGGAAGAGATGGAGATGAGGCTCTTCCCATCCCAGCAACCCCCCTCCAACCATCCTGTGACTTCTTTGGCTACACAAGCAGGGTTAGCATGGAACAGACAAAAGAAAGGTTTTCCTGTGGCGATCAGGAGGAAGGGGTGGATTCCAGAACACACAGGGCACTGGTGGGCAGCGCCACAGTTGGGAGGACGAGGAGGAGCTTCCAGTTCCTACTGAGAGATTCTGGGAGCTAGGGAAAGTGTAGTCAGATCTCACGGTTGGGATGGGAGGTTCTGGCGGAGGATAAAGAAGGAAGGTGTTTAAAAAACACTGTCTTAAAAGTTTTAAAAGTTTAGGATTGGCTTTGTTGCTGAAGTTGACATACGTATAAATACCTTGATAGTGAGCAGCCTGAGTTTTAGAGCTATCATGGTGGCAATCTTTTTGAAAGATATTTTTGTAAGATTACTCACAAGTGCACATATCTCATCCTGGTAAGAATGACTTTAAAAAGATGACAGGTAATAAGTACTGACAAGAGTGTTAGGGAAATAGGAATCCTGGTGCACTGTTGGTAGAAATGTAAAGTAGTACAGCCATTATGGAAAACAGTATGAAAGTTTCTTTAAAAAGTAAAAGAAGAACTGTATGATCCAGCAGTCCCATCCTGGAGTATATATTCAAAGAAAAGGAAATCAATATTTCAAAGCAAGATCTGCATTCGCACATTTATTGCAGCACTGCTCACAGTAGCCATGAAAAGGAAACAACCAAAGTGTCTGTCAACTGATGAATGACCAAAAAAAAAAATAAGTACATATACACGTGGAATACCATCTATCCATAAAGAAGAATGGAATCGCTTATTTGCAACAGAATGACTAAAACTAGAGATCATTGTTAAGTGAAATAAAGCAGGCACAAAAGACAGATGCTGCATGATCTCAGGTGGAATCTATAGAAAAGGTTGTTTCATAAAATTTGAGAAGAAAAGTGGTAGTCAGAATCTGAAGAAAATTGAGGGAGTAGAATAAGTTGATCAGTAGGTACTAAGTTATAGTTAGCTAGAAGCAGAGTATTCTGGTGTGCTATTATAGCTAGAAAGAATTTTTAATGTTTTTATCATAAATGATAAATACTTGATAGGTACGTTTAGCATTTTACAATCCACATATGTATCAACATCACATGGTGCTCCATAAATGCTTAGGTTTTATGTGTCAATATACTTAAATACAGTAATTTTTAAAAATGAATGTATTCTTTGACTTAGCAGTTCCACTGCTAGGAATTTATCCTAGAGATAAAGTGAAGATGCAGAAGTGTATACACAGAGGAGAAACTCTTCCAGCTCCAAAAATGTCTATAGATTGGGATTGATCAGGTCATGGATGTCCTAGAGATAAAGTACAACCACTAGCTGGGGAAAAATAATGAATTAGATCTGTGTATAGGCAAGCGAAAGCCTTCAAAATGTTAATGAAGAAGGTGGATCAAAATACAGAACATAAAGAGCTCCCATTTAGTTGAAACCATGTAGTTTCTATATTTAGATGATGTTTGTAACAGAAACACACAGACTGATAGGTGTCTGAAAGAACATGAAGACTGCTTGGGCGTTGGGCATATTAAATGGAAACTTACCTATTCATATCAGGTACATCCATTTATAAGATTGTAAATTTTAAAGCTGGTCATGATTGTGCACACCTCTAAACCCAGCACTCTGGCAGGAAGTTCAGGCCCACTGGGGGCTTAGACAGACCTATCTTAGAAAGTGAAGCACTGGGGAATGTAGCTCAGTGCAAAGGCCCTGAGTTCAATTCCCAGTACCAGACCACAAATAACAAGTTCGTAAATTTTTAAGTACAGTATAATTTTAAATATTATTTGTTTATATCCTGGAGGAAAAGTCACGTGCAGCCATTTTCCTGTGGTTGAGATCTAGCGGGCAGCTGAAAATGCCAGTTAGTATGTGAATGAATCTCACGTTCAAGGTAACAAGAGGCTGAGCTTATTTTTCACTCCTTCCTCATCAGATCCCGGCCCGTGATCAACATTCAGAAAACCATCACAGTGACTCCTAGCAGAATTGACCTCCGCCAGAAAACATGCGCAGCACCTAGCGGGATATGGTGAGAGTTGCTGTGTCCTGGGAGCTCTGTCAAATGATTATTTGCTATTTTACTTGTCAGTGGGGGGTTGGAGAGCTGGGAAATATGTTGGGTTCTTTCCACTGCAATAATGCATTTTTTAATAAGTATGTGTTTGATTTTTTATACAGCCTCAAGGTTAAAGCCTGTTTTGAATATACTGCTAAACCCACTGGTTACAATCCTCCAATAAGTAAGTACCTACCTAGTACATTACAAAGAATTTTTTTTCTCTGCCAGGTTGAAAGTTCTGTATAAATCACAGAAAAACAAAACTATGGTGGTCAAGTGGGCCCATAAATTCTTGTCTAAAGAGTTAAGTTTATATGTGGTCTTCCCTTTAATCAGGAGGGCTCAGCTCAGGGAGGGAGGAAAAACTCCATTTGGTCTACATTTGAATTTTCCAGAGCAGATGGTTTGGGAGAGAATGCCTTGGAAAAGTACTTATTTGCTGCCACAATGGTTTCCTCCATTTCTACCCTTGAAAATCAGTGTGGAAAATTGGTTTTGTGGTGGTGAAGTAGTGGGTGGCGGCTGTAGACGGGCAGCTGAGGAGCCTGAGCACAGACTGAATCAGTGCCAGGCTATTCAGTCTTCTCCACAGTCTCCTCCAGAGGGTCTGAGCCCGGAACACCCAAGCAGCATCCCCAAGGCCAGGCCTCAGGCCTTGGGGCTGGCCCAGGCACCAGAGCCTGAGGCTTCGCTCCAGTTCAACCTTGACTCCCGCCGACCCCACAGCACAGGGCAAGTCTCTTACTTACCCTTTGAGCTTTCATTTTCCCTTCACCCCTGGGATCATGGTGGTGACCGAGTGAGGAAATATGATGGAAAGGCAGTTTATCATTTATGCTGCTTTTTATAATTGAAAACAGAATTTTTGTCACAAATTTTGCCAATGATACTAAGGTCTTCACTGATACATTTTAGTAGCAAACATACCTTTTCAGGTGTGAGCCACCTGACCCAGCTGCAGGCAAGGCAGGAATATGAGAATTGAGAAAGTCTTTCTTGCTTGGTGAATTCCTCCCTAGCTAGTTGGGAGGCTGAGACTGGAAGATCTAAAGTTTGAAACCAGCGTGCACTACTCAGGGAGACCCTGTATAAAGATAAAAGGGCTAGGGGTGTAACTCAGGCAAGAAAGAAAGAAAGAATTAAAAATAATCTATGATAACATTCAATGAGTTATGAAGAGCAGCAGTTTAAGCAAACACACTGTTTAAAATTCCAACCATCAGGCCAGGGATTTAGCTCAGTGACATAAGTGCCTGCCTTGCAAGCATGTGGTCATGAGTTCAATCCCTGGTACAAAAAAAAAAAATTCCAGCCATCATCTTTGTGGGCCCATTTAGCTTTCATCTCTTCAGATTGGAAGCTGTCCCCATGTGGCTGCTGCCGCTCCTTTCTGCTGGGTTATCTCCTGTCATGCAGTCTGCACAGTGGGCCCTGCAGACCTGGCATGAAGCATATGTGGTATGGATGTACTGTGACATTGTGCATAGCTGCTGTGGCCTTTTGCTCTGATGTTTAAGACAGCTCTCATTTTGTTACTTGGCTTGTAATAATGATAAAATGTACACCGTGCTCCTCTGATCTCTCACCCTTTTAGGGTATTGGTATTATTTTACCCAAATGTCACACCTTGCTCTTATCCACTTGGATGACAGGCCTGTTACCCTTGTTTGAAATGGATTGGAAAGACATGACGCAGCAGTGATTTTTGGGCAGGAGAGGAAATGGGGGAAGCATTGTATCTGTTATTCTGATTGCCATTTTTTTCAAACCATTGTGTAGATTATAGATGTGATATCTCATTGGCATGTTCCTCTCAAACTCCTTATTTATATAAGAGAAATTACAAACTTTTCTCTACGTTTAGTGTAACATGTGATGCCATTTGTGTTGCTTTTATATTCTATAACTACTCCAATTAACCAAGTGTTGACTAATGACCTATTGGGTTGGATCTTTTTTCTTTGAAGACGAGCACTTACTTTGTTTTTGTTTTTTGTTTTTTTTTTTTTTTTTTTTGTCTTTTTCCTTTTTTATCGGTACCAGGGATCGAACTCACGACTGCCTGCTTGCAAGGCAGGTGCTTATGCCGCTGAGCTAAATCCCCAGACCCACGAGCACTTACTCTGCCTGTACTTCCCCACGATTGGGAACTTATGAAGGAAATAGAACAGAACTTTTACAAAGCTGCATCAGTTACTGCATCTAGAATCTTCCCCCAATATCCCAAAATGAGAGCTTATTGTTTGACCAGGATACTTGAACTTGGCAGTCCTCAGATGTAGTGTTCCATACATTCTGATATTTATAATTGAGCTTTAATGAGTATCTACTTGGCTTACCCCTCAACGGGTCAGCAGAGGCGGTCTGCAAAGATTTTAAGATGGCATGAACTGTCTGGAGGGTGAGGGAAGGTTACTGTGGGTTGGTGGATAAAGGGTTTTAATGCATCCACACCCTCTGCAGCACTTTTGTGATGCGGGGCACTCAGCGTGGGAGCCTTTATCTGGTTCATTGTAAAGTTAGCAGGTCACTGATAAATGGAAGATGTCAAGGCTACAGAGGGCCTGCAGTGGGGGAGCATTCCATTTGGTGGCTGTGACATTTAAGAATTCTTCAGATGAACACAGAAATTATTATTAAAACTGTCCATATTTCTAAATTTTGGGCTTACCTGTCTAAGTATCATTTTAGCATAAGAATAGTGTTGTAGTCTCTGTGCGTGTGTGTGCACGCCCAGGCATCAGTGTGCATGCTGGTGTGGATGAGTTACTCCCACTCCTGTTCATCTGCTCTACAAATCATGTTTTCTGTTGGGTGTTAAGGTAGAGTTGCTGGGAATATGTTGGTGATCTGGATTGTGTGGTCCCTGTCCTCAGTTTAGCCCCACTGCAGGAGACAGTTAAGTGGTCACAGCACAGTGGGCCAGGAGGGGCTGGGGACATAGAGTGCTTTAAGGTGTCACCAGAGTTGCCAGGATTGGCTTTCTAGAGGAAATGGTGTCCAGCAAGAGCTGTAAAGGAGAAATAGGGTCCTCTAAGCAGGCCAGTAGAGGTGGATAAGGACAGATGGAAGGACCCATGCATGCACATAGAGGGCTAGATGCCACTGAGACCTGGGTGCCTTCCTGGACTGCCATCTTAGCATTGGGAATGGAGATTCAATATAGGTGATTGCTCATCCTGCACCATATGGCCCCAGCCCTCCCTTTCTTCATCAGCAAACATAGGGTATTGAAACAGATGCTGTCAAAAAGGTTTCTTCCAGCCTAAGGGTAAATATTAGAATGTGGGCTGTTCATAGTTTCCAATTTCTACAGCACATTTTTTCCTCAGAGTTGCTGTCTCTGTGCTGTGTGTGTTGGCTTGCTTTCTTTTCCAGTGGTTAGTGAGTGTGTAATGAATGTAAGTAATTTAAGTAATAGCCCATGAAAAACATGGTTAGCAGCTACATGCAGTGACCCAGCAAAGAATGCATTCTGAAATCAAGAATTGAGATTTCGATAATCCAGATCCTGGCTTGCATCTAAGCTCCATTAGTAGAATAATCAGAGCAGCAAGCTGTCCTTGTAGAGTAGAGTGGAAATTTGGGTGGTAGGAGTTGTATTATGCTGATAGACAGCCTTCCGACACTATGCAGAATATCATTTGCCATTAAATGCTTTTTTTTAAAGACCAAAAGGTCTATTCCTCCTCTCAGAAGACTTCTTCATATTCCTCTGCTCAAACAAATGCCCTTTATCATCTGGGGATGTTGTTAAACTGCAGATTAGGCTTCAGCTGGCAGGAGATACCACCATTTCCAGAGACTTTTTCTTGAATAGCAATGGCCCAGGGTCAGTGAAGCAAGATTTCATGGAGAGTCATCAGTTGGGGCACTGAGGGAATGTTGGATATTTCTAGTTCTCTTCAGTATTCTGTGTGTTCCTGAAATTCAGCCAGAAACTCATTGATTCTTTCATAGCTGCTGTGGGAAGGTTTTGACTTATTCTCGAGCTCCCCCAGGTGGCCCAGTGAAAATTTAAGATATTATTAATAGCAGACAGGGGAAAGGACAGTTTGGAAGCATCACAAATCACCAACATACAAAGAGAAACAAGTGGTGGTGGTAGGGGGAATGTTGTTCTATGAAAAATTAAAATATTCTAAAAGTACCTTGCCAAACTTAAAGTTGGATGGCACATGAACACAGTGTAAATTAACACAATTTTAATTTTATCTAGCAATTGTGGGCACACTCGAAGCTGAAAAGCAAAGAAGAAAGTCTGGGCTGTCATCAAGAGTTCAGTTTCGAAACCAAGCATCTGAGCCCAGATATACTCAGGAACTCACTCTGCAGAGGCAGAAGCAGCGACTGTGCATGGAGGAGACACTCTGGCTGCAGGTGAGCGCTGTGGCAGGAGTGAGGTCTTATGGCCTCCTACCTAGATTCCTGAAGTGGGTCCCAGCAATGTGATAATCAATTCACAGTCATCGCTTGGGGCTCCCCAGTGGCACTGCAGTATAACTGTGACCACTTACTTTGCAGGAAAACATCAGAGACAAACTGCGTCCCATCCCCATAACCGCTTCTGTGGAGATCCAGGAGCCCAGCTCTCGGAGGCGAGTAAACTCACTTCCAGAAATTCTTCCAATTCTGAATTCAAACGAACCCACGACAGTCCAGACTGATGTAAGTCTTCCTGACTTTTGTGTTGCCAAAATTGTTGGCATGTTGTGATGCTAAATCAACTCTCAAGGCAGTAGAACCAGTGATGTGCTTTAAAGCTGCTCCTTTATTATTAATGTGCCTTTTAATAATGCACTGTTTGAGAAGACTTGTTTCCCAAATTAGCAGTGAATACGGAAATCTGATGTACAATGTGGAGCTTGGCAGTATTTTGTCTTTACCATTTTTGGCCACTGTAATTAAGACTATAATTGGCAGAGTTTGTATTCCCATATTGTTTTCTCCCATAGCTGTGTGTAGAAAAAAAAATGGTATTTTATCATTGAGAACAGTAAAATGCAGAAAACAAATCAAGAAAGATTGAAATTCAGTGAGTAATCGTTTACAATTACTACAGTTACAATGTAGTAATTGTTTAGTGCCTAATGTAGCTTAGGTTATTTTAGAAAGAAATGTGGCTTGCTGGACACCTCTATGAGATTTAGAGGGGCATCTGTTAACTAGTGCTTGGAATGGTTGAAATCAAGAGTAACTTGGGGAAACATGACTTCTTGATTTGGCATTCTATACTTTCTGTGAAAGTTCATTTGGTATAGCTGGACTTGCCGGTAGTCCTGAGGAGGTTGGAGCAGGAGGATTGCTTAAGCTCAGGAGTTTGCAGTCAGCCTGAGTAACAACATTGTGAGATGTTGTCTTGCTCAGAAAAAAAAAAAAATCCACTTGATACTGGACTGAGGTTGCAAGGCTCCTGATACTGGTGGCTTACTGACATAGCTTTTCTGAACAGGGGAATACTCATTGCTTTCAGTCCAAAAGCCTAAATGCCTAACTCTCTACTTTGTCAGTTGTTTTTTATTCCCTAAATGGAGTTCCCTGAACTTTGGACATGTTCCCTGACTTGTTCCCTAAACAATGTGCTTTGATATTATTAGCTGTTACCATGTTAATATTTCTTTGGTATTTTTCCAGGTTCATAATCAAGTTAACAGTAACATAACAGTAAAAGAGTCAGTTTTCCTAATTATTGCACCATGTGATTATTGAGTATATAATCTAACATTATGCTACCCTGTGAAATGAATTATATGGAAGCTTCTTTAGATGCCTTTATGGTTTTGTTTTCCCACAGGTGCACTTTTTAAAGGAGGGATGTGGAGACGACAATGTATGTAACAGCAACCTGAAACTGGAATATAAATTTTGTACCCGAGAAGGAAATCAAGACAAATTTTCTTATCTTCCAATGTAAGACTCACTTTGCAGCACTAACAGAAACAACTCTGACTTCTACGTGGCTTTTTGTTAAGAAAAGATTCCTAAAAAATACTGAGTCGGACTTTCTCTTCTCTTGTCTGTTTGTTTTTCAATAGCCAAAAAGGTGTTCCAGAACTAGTTCTAAAAGACCAGAAGGATATTGCTTTGGAAATAACAGTGACAAACATTCCCTCTGATCCAAGAAATCCCAAAAAAGATGGCGATGATGCCCATGAAGCCAAACTCATAGCAACATTTCCTGACACTCTGACATACTCAGCCTACCGAGAACTGAGGGCTTTCCCTGTAAGTGTTTTCAGGGTCCGTGTGGGTGAGGGCCAGCACCACATAGCACACCGTCATGACTGTGCTACAGTGTGTTACCTTTCTCTGTTACAGGAGAAACAGCTGAGTTGTGTGGCCAACCAGAATGGCTCCCAGGCAGACTGTGAACTTGGAAATCCTTTTAAAAGAAATTCCAGTGTTAGTGATACCTTCATGTACTGTATTTTACTGTTCTAAATATCATTACCATATACATATACTTGACCTGTGTTAACAGCTATTTATATTTTTTAGGTTACTTTTTATTTGATCTTAAGTACAACTGAGCTCACCTTTGACACCACTGATCTGGACATTAACCTAAAGTTGGAAACGTAAGCTTCCTTCCCATCTAGAATTATTTCATGAAAACCCTGGCAGTCAATGAATTGGCACTGATCTAATGCATAAAAGAAGTGTAATTGTGATGAGAAAACTGACTGTACCCTATTGTTTCCTTTTCATTTTCAGAACAAGCAATCAAGATAATTTGGCTTCAATTACAGCTAAAGCAAAAGTGGTTATTGAACTGCTTTTATCGGTCTCTGGGTAAGTGTTTGTGTTTAGCATAACAAATCAATGTTTGAAAGAACCATTTACAATCCTCACTAAAACTGGTGTTTTTTAATTTAACAGAGTCGCTAAACCTTCCCAGGTGTATTTTGGTGGTACAGTGGTTGGTGAACAAGCTATGAAATCTGAGGATGAAGTAGGAAGCTTAATAGAATATGAATTCAAGGTGAGTTGGAGCAGTTGATCTTTTTCTTATACTGGAAACTGCCATATCTGAGATACCATCTTGAATATGTCATTTTAGTAAGTAGCTAATATTACTAAAAAGCATTATAAACAAATATTCAGTTAAATGCAAGCTTGCCAATTTTTAAACAATGTGCTGGTTTATAATAAAAGCTTTATCCTCAAGAGTGGGAAACAACTGTCAGCCTAGGCCTTTGATTCAGAATCAAGTTTACTGTAGTCTGTTTCTTACTAGAATTTTAATGTATATGTAGTATAGAAATAAAGAAATATTTGATCCTCATTTTACCAGGATCTATAAAACAAAGAAAAATCTCAAAGTAATTTCTATTGGGCTTCAGAATGTATGGTTGATTTCTTCCTTTGTAATAAGGCCATCTTTCTTGTTGCTTGAGTTTGAAAGACAGTTCATGTCTTAGTCACCTTCTCGTGACTGGGACACAGTACCCGACATACACAGTGTAAAGAAGGAGAGGCTTATTTTGGCTGCTGCTTTAGTTTACTCGTGGCTGGCTAGCTCCAGGCAGAAGCAACATGGAGGAAAGACTCATATCACAGTACCCCAAAACCAGAGAGAATAAAGGGAAGAACTGGAAAGGGAAATAAACTCTTCTGGGTTGCCCATTGATCCACCTCTTCCAATCAAGCCCCACCCCTTATATTACATTTATATCATATTTCCCCCATAATTCAATCAACTTTCAAAAGCTCCATCTTCAAGTGCATGAGGCATTGAGGGGGCATCCAGATAGAAACCACAGCAATTAATGTTCACCTCCCTTTCCCCAGAATTTTGCGGTGATGATACATATTTAGTATGTGCCAGGAAGGAAGGTAATGATTGGGTCTCCTTAAATAGGAATAGCTATTTAATTTCACATTAAAAGGAATATGTTGAGATAATATTTATTACTTTCTAACAGGTGATTAATTTAGGTAAACCACTTAAAAACCTTGGCTCAGCAACCTTGAATATTCAGTGGCCAAAAGAAATTAGCAATGGCAAATGGTTGCTATATTTGGTGAAAGTGGAATCCAAAGGACTGGAAAAGATAGTTTGTGAGCCGCCAGATGAAATCAACCCACTGAAACTAAAGGTATGTTGGTGAATTTATCTAACATCTCTTTAAATAAGAGAAGCTGACTTTCAAGAGGCTCATGACTCTTTAGGAGACTGGCCCTTTGACATGTTGACTTTTCTTGATTGCCACAATTTCTCTTATTTAGTTTGTTGCAGAAAAACCAGCATCAAACCAAATGGAAGACTCTTTGCACTGAGGAGTTAGAAGACAACTTTTATTATGCCGTCAGACTGGTGGGAATCAGTTCCAAATCACCAGCCACCAGTCAGCTTAGAGTTCAAATACAATTTGCAAGCAGGAAGTACAAGGCTGATGGCAGGTTATTACATAATTATTTATGAATTAAGGCATAGATTGTCAAGCAAGCTAGTTCTAAGTAGGTTCCTGGGAAGGAGGGAAGCAGATTTGAGTGGAACAAGTAGAGTTAAATGTGTCCTTGACGGGACCAGTCTACAGGAAGTCATTGAAGCAAGTTGGAAACTATATATTTTTCTAAGTAGAGAAGAACACAAGCAGCTGGATATAGACAAATTGATCTAGCATGTGATCTAGAAGGAACAGCTAGATGCAGTCAAAGCTAACTGACCCCAGCAGACTATGTGACGGGCAGCATGAGCATAGTCACAGGCCACTAATTGATTTTTAACTTTTTTTTTTAATTTTATTTTAAAAGTAGTAAAAATGCAACAGCACAAGACAGAACAAAGCCAATCAAGACAATGCAGTGAAATTGGTACAGGATTTCACAGTAGGATACTGGAGTAGTAGTAATAGGTACTATGGTATATCTCCTTAACTTCACAATAGTTGGCCAATTAGGTATAGAAAAATCAAACCAAAAATAGAACATTATAAAACCAATTGAGAGTACTGAATAGAGCAAAAGAAACATAACAAAACAAAACAAAACAGTGAAAACCACCTATGCCTTTGAACAGAAGATAGAAGGAAATCCTCAGTTTTGCTATACTGCATACGGTCATCCTCCCAAGAGATGTTGAGACATCTATCCCCAGTAGCTATGCGGGGCGGGGGGGGGGGGGCTTGATTTTCAGCCCGTGTGGCAGTAGGCTCACAGGTAATGGTTCTCTTCCTGGCCCATGCCATGGGTGCTTACCAAGAGGTACTTACTAAGAGGGCGGTGAATAAGCTGCCTGAGTCCCACCATGGCCGGATCTCGGGAGTTCTGGTTCTCTTCCTGGCCCACACTGCGGGCCTTTACCAGGAGGGCAGGTGAATAAGCTGCCTGAGTCCCACCATGGCCGGATCTTGGGAGCACTGGTTCTCCTGGTGCATGCCGCAGGCAGTTATCTGATTTTTATCTTTTGCTGTAAAATGTCTATAAGTTTGCTATTCTATAACTGTGCCCGTATATTACCCCCTGTTTTTATTATGGGGAAGTTTCTTCTTCAGTTTCCTCAGTACTAAGGCACTGGTAAGGGGTAGTAAGAGCTGGTGGTACATAGCTTCAAAGCATTCATTCAGGAAGCATGTCAGAAGGCAGATCACACAAGTACCAGAAGAAAAACTGCCAGGAGGGCCATTAAAAGTCCAAGCAGAGCTGCTGTCCCTGAGGGGAGAAAATCTATAGAGATCCTACCATAAGATTTGGGACCCTATGCTTGAGGCATTCCTGTAGCTGATTCATTAGCATAGTAGCGGCAGTCTTCCTCTAGGAAAAGGCTAGTACCTCCATACTGGACTGTCAGATGATCTAGGGCTGTTTGATTCTGGAGAGTGACTATAGCTAAAGAATCTGTTTGATCTTACAGCATGTCTGTTGAGGTTTGTGTGTTAGTAAAAATCTCCTGCAGTCTGAGCACTTAACTATGAGTATTGTGGTTGGCTCCCAGCCATAGATGTAGCACTGAGTATCAAGCTGCCTGTTAATTGCTATTCTGGCTAATACGGGCAGGATCATGTTTTTGATATGACCAAAAGCATGTACAGAATCTTGTTGCCCTGAATAAACAGAGAAGTCAGGTACAAGAAAAGCAAGTGCACAAAAACTCATTTTGGTGCTATCAAATACTTGATGCACTCGGTCAGAGCAAACAAAGAAAGTCCCAAGGGGAACTGCCAGAGAAACTGAAGTGACAGTGAACATATCTGTTCAGTCAGCAGAGATATTTTGGCACTTAGTGGAACCCAGGAAGCGGGAAGTACTTGCCCATACTATCATAAGAGAGGACCGAAGCAAGCAATCAGGAGCATTAGTTGAATTGAGTTCAGAATTTTTACAGGGCTAACCCCTTCATAATTCCCAGTGTTCTGAATTTCCATATATTCCATGTACTCCTAGGAGGATTAGACATATCCATGGGCGGGTTATTTTTAATTTAGGTGTAGGCAGCTAAGCAACCTAAGAATTATATGTATGTAGCAGAAAACAAAAACAGCCTTTTAATGGGCTTTCAGTCTGTCGGAGTTGTGACCCAGAGAATGATAGCAAACACTGAGATTACAGGAGATATGGAGGGGCTGGAGATTTAGCTCAGTGGCATAAGCGCCTGCCTTGTAAGCAGGCAGTCGTAAGTTCGATCCCTGGTACCGACAAAAAAGGAAAAAGACAAAAAAAAAAAAAAAAAAAAAGCAAGTACAGGAGATATGGAACAAGAAACCAGAGAGTAACAATACATTGAATTTGTAACTTGACAAAACAGATCAAGGTGTCTACTGTGATAGTTACACCAATATAGAAGTTACACCAATATATTTTGTGGGGTACCTTTGGGTGCATTGTTTCTTCATGGTAGTCTTTAAGAGGATTGGATTCATCAGGGTAGGCTTTCTAATAATTATCAGGATGAACACACTTGATTCTGGAGTAGTGAATCCAAAGCTGGATCTCTGTCATTTTTGGGTGCCCTGTCTGTCACTTGTGAGCTGCCCAAGCCAGCAACCATAGTATCAACTCCCTGGAGACCACTTAGCTGTCCGTGTACACATGTAGGAGCCTTTCTTCATTCATCACACGCAATCACACTGTATACAAATCTGCCTGTTAGCTTAACCTCACTGTTCCTGTTTTAAATCAGAGTACTTTTGTACTGGGCTGCCCACTGTGAGACTGGGTCACAGCTAGACCCATTATTACATCCAGCATCAGTTGGAGATCCCTCTTTCCTTCATGCATGGGGACTAGGAGTCAAGTCCTGTAGTTTGTCCTCCTGGATGGATTCTTGGGCTGTGTACATCGTGGGTCCCAAAACCATTGCCAGTTTGATTGCCAAATGGCTAGCGGAGAAAGAGGCCAACTGTTGGAGGTATGTCCTCCAACCTGAGAGAGTGGGGGCCTGTACTATTTCATTCCTGGGGCAGGCTTTGGACATATCCTATGATTCCTCACAGGTGTGTGGAGTGGCAAAGACCATTGCTGGGGTTTTGTTTGTTTGTTTGTTTGTTTGTTTTTGGTGACCATTATGATACCTAAGGCACAGTCACTCAGTGCTTGTTGATACAAGTGACCCAGTATACCCTTTAAAGAGGATTGAGACATGTTCCCAGGAGTGAGGCAGTTCATTGCAAGCAGGATCACTAACACTTACTACAAAAGATACTGGCTGTTTGGCAAATGACCTTAAAAACTTTCATTCTTATTTCTTAAAATAGTAAGTATTCACTGAGTACTTACTGTCTTAGGCACTGTACTAACCATTTTGTTTGTGTTTCTAATTTTTATTTATTTATTTTAAGACAGGTTTTTACTATGTAGTCCAAGCTGGCCTTGAACTCACTATGTAGCCCACCCTGACCTCTGACTTGCTGTGATCCTCCTACCTCAGTCTCCTGAGTACTGGGATTACAGGCATGTGCCATCATGCCCACCATGTGTTTCTCCTTTTAATCTTTAGGCAGTCCTAGGAGGGAGATATCCTTGTTACCCTCATGCCTACAGATTGGGTAACTGTCTCAGAGTCTCTCATTGTTAAGAGGCAAACTCTGCATTCAAGCTCCTTCTGATTTCAAAACCTGCCACTCTTTACCTACCCTCTACTGCCCATACTTAGGTATCTGTTTATGCTCCAGTTTGATGAAGGTTTGGGTTGTCAACACAAGTCAGGTTCTTTTATTTTAAATACTTGCTGGTGGCAGGCTCTGTAGTAGGACCCTGCTTCTATACTCATCAACGCTTAAGAATCGAGGTGGCCTCTCAATCTTAAACTCCTAATCTTAAATACAGACTGAACAGCTCCAATCCAAAGATCCAAATCCCACAATTCTCTGAAATCTGATTCCTTATTTTCAAATTAGGGGTGTTGAACCAGTAAGTAAACTCAATGCAGATATTCCAAAATATGAAAAACTCCACAATCTGAAACACTTGTGGTCCCAAGCATTTCAGATGAGGGAGATCCAGCTTGCATAGGAAAATGCAGTTTTAAAAGTACTTACATGACTGAGTTGTCAGTGCTTGTCTCAACTTAGTCACGTAGTGGGTTTGTTTTTGTTTTTGTTTTTGTTTTTTTTTTTTTGGTCTTTTTCTTTTACTTTTTTACCGGTACCAGGGATCGAACTCACGACTGCCTGCTTGCAAGGCAGGCGCTTATGCCGCTGAGCTAAATCCCCAGCCCCTGTAGTGGGTCTTTTTGCTTCTTTTGCTGCTCTTCAGTTCACTAGACCATTCTGCATATGCTGTCTACCATGTTAGGTACTGAGCTGGGTATGAGGGATTCAGGAATAAGAACTGGTCCTTGACCTCAGTGGGCTCATGGTTTGGTGCCATTTTTTCACAGTTCAGTAGGGGCACAAAGGAAGGAAGGAGCATCTTTCTCTTTCCCTGAGTTTAAAGGTCACAGTAGGAATAAACTACTTAACCAGTCCTAGAAATTAGTCCATAAACTTGGTGCTAGAGTGGTCATATAACATTTGCTGGTTTTACAATGAAGTTACTTGTGTGCTTTACTTGTGAAGTTACTGATGGTTGGTTATGTAAGTTTGACATTGCTTACTAGGAAAGTTTGTATGATATTGACAAAGAGTTACATAAAGTGGAACTATTGTGCATAAACTTTTTTTTTAGGAGTCCCACAAGTCAAGAATGAAACGGGAAATTGCTGAAAAACAGATAGACGATAGGAGAAAATTTTCTTTGTTTACTGAAAGAAAATACCAGACCCTTGTGAGTATTTGTCCAGAACTGGGAACATGGAACAGGATGGGGAAGGCTTTGCACATAGCAGATCCTGACGGCCAGTCTCCCTCTCTCTCCAGAACTGCAGCGTGAATGTGAAGTGTGTGAACATCCGGTGCCCGCTGCAGGGGCTGGACAGCAAGGCTGCCCTTGTTCTGCGGTCAAGGTTATGGAATGGCACGTTTCTAGAGGTGTGGCCCTGCCATGAGGCTATCCCCTGGAAGTCATTTGCCACCACCTGGGACATTTGTTACTATGTAACGCATCCACTATCTCCCAACAGGAATATTCCAAGATGAACTACTTGGACATTCTCGTGCGAGCTTACATTGAAGTGACTGCTGCTGCTGGGAATATCAAGCTGCCACATGCAGGCACTCAGGTGAGAGGTTCCCAGCTTTGCCTTGGCTCAGGGCCAGTTCGTCTTCCTCTCCCTGTGCCCACAGCCTGGAATTATGCTCTTCAGTGTTCATGTCCTCGAAGTCCTCTTCTCCCAGTTAGAAGGAAGCAGATAAAATCTTAAGGCTCTGCAACCCCAACCTGTGTTTTAATAGAATCATTGAAAAAAGGAAGTAAGTCTGGGGTCTTTCATTCAGCAGGAAGGTGCAGGGGTGAGGGCTGTTGGCTCAGTGGAAGCAGGTGCACCTTACAGCCCTTAGAATGCCCATGTCGGGGTGACCAGCTGCAGTTCCTTAAAAAGATCTCTCCCAGCCAAACACAGTGGCATGCTCCTAGAATACACTGTGGGAGACTGAGACAGGAGGACTGTGAGCTCAAGTCCAGCCTGGGCAACTTTTAGCAACTTAACAAGACCTGACTCAAAAACTAGAAATAGAAAGAGCTGGTGTTATAGCTCAGTTCAAAGGACCTGGTCTAATTCTTGGTACAATTTTTTTTTAAAAATGTTCTCACTGAATGTAGTAGTATATGCCTGTAATTCAAGCTTCAGAAGGATCATAAGTTCAAAGCCAATCTGAGCAGCTTAGTGAGATCTTACCTCAAGATAAAAAGGGTTAGGGATATAACTCAGTGGAAAAGCCCTGTACCACCACCAAAAAAAGGGAAAAAAAGATTCTAGAATTGAGTCTTGTAAAATATGTTCCTGCTATGTCCCTTAAAACAAACTTATAATAAATTTGCTCTCTTGGCCTTGAAGTAAGCTGTTCTGCCTTGAGTATTCTTCTCTTGCTGTGTTCAGAGAGAATTACCTAGTTGTCAAGTTCTGCATCATCCAGGCCCAGCCCGATGGGTCCCAGCCTCTCCCCTTCCTGACCTGCTTTCTTTCTGGGTGGTGTGATCCCACATGGACCAGGTGACTGAGGTGTGCTCTTCTCAGTTCACCTTATGCTGAGCCTTTACTCTCACCATATCAGCACTCCCCCAGCCTGAAATGAGGCTTTCAAACATGAAACAGTATGTTTCAATTTCTTTCTGTTGTGATCTACTGAAACTTATTGGGTGGTTTCACCAGAATCCATTGTTGAGCTGTGTTTCCTGTATCTTGTTTTTGAGCAGTTTGAAAAAATCTAAATGTATGTCTTTAAATGTATCTTCACATTGTATGTGATTTGCTTCTGGCCCATTGTTTCATATTGTAAAGTAATTTTGAGTCTTTGAGCATCTGCTGTCTCAACTTTCTATCTGTGCAGAATTTCTTTTTCAAAACCAAGAAGTATACCTTCTGTGTCTCCATTCAGTAATTAACAAAAATATGGGACAGACCAAGGAGCGGGACTTTGTAGTGATCCACTAGTAAGCTGTTCCTTTTGGTGGCCCCCAGAGATTTGCATTAGGCTCTTGTGGTAGAAGGATCTGGTTGTAGTAGGAATTGCAAATGGGAACATTTTGCCAAGTAGACTGCTGCTCCTCCACTCATCAGCTGATTTACTTATGAAAATGTTCTGACTTTGATGAGTTCAGTAGCTGAAAACTCACCGAACCTCCCTAATCAGTCTGGCTTCTGAAATACAGTGCTGTTTAGAATGACCTTGGATTTATCATCCAAACTAGAATATATTTGTTGAGATGGATGGCTTGAATAAAGGCTATCCCAGGCTCACTGGGACACACGGTCACCTTGGCTTTCAGTTATCTCTGCAAGTTGCTTCCGCCCATCCCTCATCTATTAGGCATCCTAAGGGACTGTCAAGTAAACCACACCTCCATAGACTCCTTTCTCCCCATTTCTGGCCATGGACAGTTGCTACAGTTTCTAATGACTACAAGGAGGCAACTCTGAGAATCACAGAGTTTTTAGAGCTGCAAAAAGTTCAACACTTTAGAAAGAAGGCACTAACATTAATAGAATGTCCACAATTTCCTAAATACTTTGTTTGTTTAACATCACATGTTCTCCTAACATCAAGGTAGGCATCATATTCATTTTACAAACAAAGAAATAGACTCAGGATAGGATATGAGGTCCTGGATTAAAACTCATATTTTTCTAACTTCAGGGATGTTGTTCCTCTACTCTGTGACACGTGATCCCAAGTCACAAATTCAGAGACAGCAACCCCCATGACCAGCAAGTGGAGCTGATAGCAGATCGCAGGTCTCCAGAGTCCTCAGATGCTCTTTCTTGTGGAACATGATTGAACAGAGGTCCCAGTATCCTTCCTGGTTGCTGAGTCACAAGTGGGAATAAGGTTGTCTTGGGCATTTTATAATATTAGGGCTAAGAAAACTCCAGACTTCTCATGGGAAGCCACATTTTAGCATGATCCTACTTTGTTTAATAATTGGCGGATCTGTGACTGGATTACTAGTCTTATATCTAGGACTTATTTCTGAGGAAAATTGAAACACTTTATCTGTAGTCTTCTGATACTTCCTCTATTTTCTGTGATTTCTGAGATAGAATAGCTCAGGGATCGTGCCTGTACTTTTCTTTGGTATTTTAAGGTGCAGTTTTTCTGGGCCTGAAGATTTGAGCTTAATTCAGGTATCAGGGAGCCTTTCTTTTTTATGTCTTCACTTATTACAGGTTATAGTTTCATCTTCATCTTGGTTTTCCTTGTCCTTTCCAGTCTGAAGACCATTTTCTTGGAAGATAGAAGCAAAGTATCAAAGTATCATTCAGTCTTTCTTTTTGGTCTTAACATCAAAACAATTTCTCATTGCCTTTACTCTAATCCTGCTTTTTAAAAAAACATTGTTTCTTCATTACCCAATTTCAAGAGTAATTGAAATCCCCACCCAGTAAAACACTTCTTAAGATACTGTCAAAGTTAGTAGTCTTTGAATTAACAAGGCCAGAAGTCACACAGTTAAAGCAGGTTAAATGACCATATTTTAAGATCAGTTATTAAATTAAATCCAGACAGTTACCAAGTACCTGTTAAAAACACATGAAATCCTTCCCTTTACTGGATGCTAGAAGCAAAACTGAATGAGATATTTTGTTAAGAATTTTGTATTCCAGGAGAGAAATGTTGAATGGTACCAAGAAAGTGGGGATTGTTAATTGTGTGTGTGTCCCCACTTCGTTCATAGGAAGCGAGTTTCCTGGCTGTGGAAGATAAAACATAATAGGTAAAAATAAGTACTCTATTACTTAGAGAAATGAGATTTTCTTTTTTGTTTCTAAATTCAGGAAAGAATTTAAGATGTTTCCTTTTATAAGACTTTTTAATATGAGAAGTAAAAGATAGTAAAATCCCGTCAGGTGAGTTTTTGTATCCTGATGTTCAGTAAGAGTAGAGGGCATCCTAGACTAATCAGCAAAAGTATTCTGGCAGCTGGCAAGCTAATATGGTCTCGGCAGTACTGGTTGGCGATGGAATTAAATGCATCGGTAGAGTTTGAGCCCTTTTCTCTCATGGGCACACAGTGGCTAAGGTCTGCATGCATAGGTCATCTCCATGGAGATGCCTAAATGTTACTAAAATCAAAGGAAAAAGTATTTTGGGAATTGTAAAGGTCTGCACCATTTCTACTCACCTAAAGCTGTTATCATTCATTTAGTAAAAGTAAAAGCTGTTAACCATTGGTCAAAGTGTCCCTTTATCTGGTCCAAAGGCCAGCTTCCCGCTTCCTTTCACCTTAGCTGGAGAATGATTGTCATATAAAAATATTAATAATAATACTAATACTATTATTACAATTTAAGCAAACACTACAGTCTTGCTGACTGGCCTCTCATCTTTTAGACCCCAGAATTCTCTCCTCCATAAATGTGTAGACAGCCCTGCCTCTGACTCAGTCCTTAGTCTTTGATGCACAGTGAGTTGTTTTACCATATTGGTTTGGGAGATGGCAAGACCTGGGATTGTAGAGATTCTACTGGATTCCCACTTATCTAGCTGCCCAGGCTGCAAAATCAGAAATTACCTTGGTCATCCCTTGGGTTTTTAGATAACAGACGTTTATAGGAGTGGTTTCTCCCGTTACCTATCATTTTAAAGCACTGATGTATGGTGATTATAACAAGGCAGATTCCCTGCAGAGATCAGCCTCTGCAACTGTAGTCTGTGCTGCAGGATACACTATGTGCTACATTCTAGGGGAAAAAATTTAAACAAGATACAGCTTTGGCAAAGGGGAGTCATTTGTTTTATTATAATCAGATTATCAGCTGCATAAGTATATTATTTCTATTTTCACTATTTCTTCCTTTTTCCTCCTGTCTGGTTGCCCTGCATAGGACTCAGCAATCTCAAGAAAGGGTTGTCTCACCTTAGAGCTAAGATATCTGTTGGGGGAAATGAAGAGATAGAGAATAAGCCTGGTGGCCACCTGGGGCTGGGACTGGGGTCCGGGGGAACCTAATTTACAGCGTAACAGGGCACAGGTTGCTGATAAAAGGTGATGGTTTTGTGCTGGCTACCTGAGACACTGTAGCTCGCTGCAAACTCCATATGTAAACTCCTAGCTACCTATTAAATGTCTAGAGAAAAGCAATTCTGCTGCTTGTAAGTATTTTCTGAAAGTCCAATAAGGTGATGCACTATTTTTCTAGAAGTAGGAAGGGATGTACTTGAATGAGATTTTTTAAAAAAGAATTCTAGAAGTATTGAAGCCCCAGTGTAGATATAGAAGCATGTTTAGACAGCATCCTGGGTTCAATCTTAATATAAAATAAAATAATTAAAACCATTGCTTATAAATTAATGACTGTCTTATGAGTTTTATTTGCCCTTTGCTTAATGTCTGTCAATTCAGAAGTACCAGAAACTGCAACTAGTAAATCTTGACTCAGTGTAGTTTACAAAATCATCATTCGTTGCAATCACTAAGTCTTTGCATGCTTTGGTAAACAGCTCCTATCTTTACAAAGTCCATTTAAAATTCTAATAGACTTCATTAGTGAATGTATGAGAAGGGACATAACTGAGTTGTTGCATTGCCAGAAGCAACTTTTTAGGTTTCTAGGTAAACACTATATTTAATTGCTATTTGCCAACTATCAACTCTTTGGTATTTTAAGTTTTTCATCAGCTACAGATTAAGTGCTGTATTCCCTCAGAATGAAACCAGGGTCTAGTTTATCCTCACACATTTTTTGTGGAAGATGGCAGGCATCCAGCCATCTCAGGAATCATATTTATGAAGCTCTTTAGTTTGATATCCTAAGAAGTTAGTCATTCAGCTCATCCCTATTTTTATATCTCACAACATCTTTAAAATCTGAGTTGTAGTCTAATTGTACACAAGCTGACCCTTTCTTCCAACTGCCAAAAATGAACATATAGCCATTTTCCAAAGGAATATCAGTTTAAGGGCCAGGGCTATAGCTTAGTAGTAGTATGCCTGCTTTGGCTGTGCTAAGCTCTGAGTTTGACCCCAAGCACCATGAATATAGTTGAAACAGGACTGACTTATTAATTGATAATTGTTGAAAGAAGTAAATTGGCCAAAAAAGATAGCAAAGAAATGACACTTTGTCAGAACACACTAGCTTTTTCTAGATGCTGGTTTAAGATCTTAATGAGATGTCTCTTGAGTCCTGTACCGTAATAAGAGAAAGGATCTTCCGCTGGAAAGTCAACTCATCATTGTTGTCCAAGATGTGTTCAGAAGCAGAATGAGAATTACGGACTCCGCGTATTACTTGAACCCCAGTTTATGGTGATGTGCTTTCTTCCTTGCTTATAGGTTCGTGTGACTGTGTTTCCCTCAAAGACTGTGGCTCAGTATTCAGGAATCCCTTGGTGGGTCATCCTCGTGTCTATTCTTGCTGGGATACTGATGCTTGCTTTGTTAGTGATTGTCCTCTGGAAGGTAAGTCATACCTAGCATTTCATTTCATGTTTTTAAAAATGTGAGTTAACACTAATAGTATAACTTTCTTTCTCATTGCCTTCTTTTTCTAACATTTTATCATGAAACTTTTCTAATGTACAGTAGAGAATTTTACAATGAACACCTGTATATCTAATAATTTCTATTTAAAAATGTTTTAATTGTACATACATTTTTGCTTTTTTTAAATTTTGAAGAGAATAAAACCAAATGAAATAAAACAGAATAGAGTCAATCAAAACAAAAGGTGTACATAAATTTCTAAAGTTCATACTTTTTGGTATCTCTTGCATATAGTTCAGGATGTTTGACAAATGACACATTTAAATTTTACGACTTTAGTATTTTTGTAAAATAAGGTCAAAGTCTGGATCTAAATCCAGGCATAGTGCCCCATGCCTGTAACCTTAGCACTCTAGAGGCTGAGGCACGAGAATTGCAAGTTTGAGGTTAGCATGAACTACATAAAGAGACGCTGTCTTAAAATAAAATAAAAGGGGCTGGGGATTTAGCTCAGCGGCATAAGCACCTGCCTTGCAAGTAGGTAGTCGTGAGTTCGATCCCTGGTACTGATAAAAATGGAAAAAAAAAAAAAAAGCCTGAATGTAAGCCAAATTATTGAGTGTCAGACTAATCTGAATCTGTATTCCTGCTAATTTCAACTTCAGTAATGAACATTCACAACAGCCATTGGGGTTTGTTATACTTTCAGCTAGATTAGGAATAGAAAAAATGAACGAAATGAATTACTCCATCTTGAGGCAACTGTCTTAGCCCGTATCAAATGTTGAGTGTGGTCTGCACACAATATGTGCTCATAAGAATTTGGTCTTTTGATTATACATAAAATACATCTCCCCTATTTATCTGTAGATAGTCTATTTTATGGAAAAAGTACATATGAGATGCATAAAATTTTATTTGCCAAGATTTATAAACTATAAATTTCACATCATTCCAAGAGAATAAGGAAGGTCCGTCATACCCTATCTACAATTCCAGATTCCAAAAAGTTCTGAAAACAGTTTGTGATGAACTATTTGGTGGCAAGACCTGACATAATATTAAGGAAAGATATTTATAGTTTTTGTTTTTTATTTGTTAGTTTCACTGCAGAAATATTAGCACTTTTTAATTTGGTGACATTATGTGTGTAGCATAGCATTTTTCAAAAATTTCAAGAATTCTGGGCTGCCCAACATCTGGTCCAGAGGCTTTTGGCTGAACCAACAACCTTCTAGAATCAAACAATCTTTTTCCTGTTGTTGGATCCAAGGGTATAATAGACAAGGCTTCAAGGAAGTTCTTACTTCAAATATTAGGCAATTTTTTGTGGTTTTTGTTTTTTTCCATCTCTTCAAAGTAACTTCTCTTTGTTGATCTGAGATAATTTTCTGGTATCCTCCAAACATGTGATTGAAGCCTGGTATTTCTGCTCACAGCAAGGCTTCTCCTGGCATGGAGTGTTAGCCAGATTTAACCTCGATGTGTGTTACCTCAGGCAGCACACTTCTGACAAGCTAGCTAGTTGATATAGGAGTTTCCCTGATTAATTATTTTGATATCAAAAACTAAATGCAGAGGACTAAGGATATGGCTCAGTGGTAGAGTACTTGCCTAGCATACACATGGCCTTAGGCTCAGTACTCATGACCACCAAAAAAAGACAAAACTAAAAAACTCTGAATGTGGTGTTTGGTATTAAAGATGGTCTTGTGTTCTCTGGAAGAGGTCACAAAGACAATCTTCAGAATAAATCTGATTGGCAATCTTAATTCCTCATTGAGACATAGGGCGGTGGGTTGAGAATTAAGAAACCCAACCCTGCTTATAATCTTGTGCAAATCAGAGCCCTTCCTGGGGCTCTGATTTACCTTAGCTGTTTAATAACTGGATTGGACTAGATGCTGTCACTGGATTTTGGAAGTGCTAAGTATCCAGACTCACAAGGGGACCTAAAATATCCCGATAAGTTCTATAACCCTCACATAAAAGTCATTTTTATATTTTATACTCTTCTAAAACTGAATTATAATGAAATTTTAGGATCAGAAAGGATTTTAGGAGTTAGCAATATCGCACTGGCCTAGCATGGGACCCTGAATTCAATCCCAAGCACAGGGGGTGGAAAAGGAATTCTATTCTTCTGTTCAGTGGCCTTGAAACTGGATTTTGGGTATCCTCATAGGTGGCAAAACTAAGGAATCTCCAATTTAACTAGAGAAGTTCTGATGTTATCTGCTTTAAATACTGGCTTTTGAACAGGATTTTTGTTGGTTTTTTTGGTTGGTTGTTTTGTTTGGTTGATTTTTTTGAGATAAAAGAGGAAAATCTTTTGTACTAATCCAATCACCTCTGTTTTACTGATGAAGACATTCATGCCTAAGAATATTAAAAATGTTGTCAAGCTGGGCAACAGGCCAAGACAATAGTTCCTGGTTCTTCCTCCTTTTTATTTTATTTATTTATTAACACATTATTGAAAGCAAGTGTGTTCACTGTTAATGCTGCCCCAAAAACTTTATCATATTGGAAATGTTCTGGAGCAAAAATATTCTATTTGATGGCCACCCATCATGTGTGGCTATTGAAGACGTGGACTACAGCTTAGTGCAGTGGAGTTACTGAACTTGTAAATTTTAGCTTAAATTAAATTTGAATATCATATGTAGCTCGTAGCTGCCATGCTATACAAAGTAGATCTGGAAGTGTGCCCTTACTGATTGCTACACTGGGAGGTGGAATTTTCTGGGGGAGATTTTATTTGACCAGGTTATTTCGAAAGACAGTTTAATGGCCTTATGATTTAGGTAAAAGTAAATAGAAAAAGGTCTCCATTGTTGAATGAAGGAAATCATAGTCAGAAGTAGAATATTACTTTTATACTTACTTAGAGTGACCTAACCCGAGGAACATGAGTTCCTACCATCTAAGAGTTACATAGTGCTTCTGAATTTGGAAAAATGAGAGCAATCATTCTTTCATGACAGTGTACTTGAATTTGTGTTGTGACTCACCCTAAAGATTCAAAGGTCTCAAGTAGATGGCATTGAACAAATTTGCTGTAAAAGGTTGAAAAATACTCATGGTCTCTCTATATTTTATTAGGAATTGTGGTAAACTTTACTTAAGAGAATTTTCTAACCTTTGTCTTACTAGCCTGTGGAAGTCAATCTTTTCCTTTTTGGAGCTTGTATTCTTCAGGAAGAAACCATCCAAAGCTACAGCCTGATGTACATACATTTTCCCTTTATAAGTTGATTTTCATCCTTAGGATTTCTATTATAAATAGAAAAGTCAATTAGGTGACCAATGTTGACCGTGCATACCAATGTTTGACCAGAGACAACACCAGGAGAATGTGTGGAGTGCTGGCTGTCACAATGTAATATAATGAATTGGCTGCTCGTTTCTGATTGGTCAGAAGTGGTCTCTTTGTAAATGAGGTGTAATAGAAAACAGGTTAAGATCTGAGGTGTTCTATTGTTTAGCACTTATCTACAAAACTGTAAAATTGACTAAATACCTTGCTTCTTTGTAGTGTGGTTTCTTCAAAAGAAATAAGAAAGATCATTATGATGCCACATATCACAAGGCTGAGATCCATGCTCAGCCATCTGATAAAGAGAGGCTTACTTCTGATGCATAGTATTGATCTACTTCTGTAATTGGTAATTGATCAATGTTTTTTAATTGCTAGCTGTGGGACCTGCTATGGTTGTGGTGGCTAACGTAAAGAGCAACAGCTTGCTGTGTGTGTCCCATTAACAGATGTTGCCAAATGTCCATACTGGCTTGCCTTGCTTTGGTTTTATTTTATTTATTTCACTTGAAAATACATAGTTGTTTTGTTTAATGCACAGAGGATCTTTTGTTGCAGGTGAGTTCTTTTGTATTCTTGTTAAATCACACCCATAGCAATGAAGAAAATAATAATACACATAAAAGGGGGCTATAGACCTCCAGTAGTATCGCAGTTTGTTGTTAATCTAGCATATAGCATCCCAGTTGGAATTTCAAGGATGCATAAGAAATCGTCCCAGATTTCTTGTCCATTTTGGAATTTCTCAGGGATAGAAGCTTGTGTTGACTGCCTGATTAACCTGTTGCATGTTGGAAATGTGTTCTCTTGATAAAGAGGCTACCTCACTGTAATCTTTTTGTTCTTGCTCTAAAATGATGGTGCAGGCATGGAATGCTTTCTACTGTTGCTCAGAGATTGTTTTATGCTAGCTTAGCATGCAGCTTCCTTTTCCTACATATCTCCTTCAGGCCAAAGACCATTACAACGGAAAATGATTAGCTTTATGCCCAACTTCAGGAGTTGGTCATCTACCAAAGTAACCTTCAGTATGTAAATTTCTAGTACAAAAACTGAACATTTTTTGTTTGAATATGTTGTAATGGAGTTTGACCATGTTTCATGTTCCTAGAGATTTTATTCCACCTTGGGTCTCAGTTGATTTTAAATTCACATTTTGCTTTTCCATGATGATAGTAATGGTTGGTGGTTCCTTTTTCCATTTCTGTGAGCATAAAGGGAGGGAGTTTACTCCTATAATCCCGTTCCTTGGTACTGTCATGATGAATCTCAGTATTGCCATTTTTAATTTCCTTCTTTTTATAAATGGGGCAGACAGCAGTCATTTTTGTAATAATTATAAGTACACTGGGGTGTTTGCATAGAATAACAAATGAGTACAACAAATGCCCTAAAACAAAACTTGGTTCATTTGGCCTGCTGACAGTAATAAGTAGATACATGATTTTTGTCTTGCCCCCTGGCATTTCAACATATGTGTTCTATTCCTGACTGTCAAAAATAAACTATTAATTGACTGTTCTAAGTATCGTCCTTTCTTCCAACCTGAATCTTTAACTTGATAATATTTTTGTCTCAATAGCATTTTTTTTATTCCTTGAAAAAATTCAATTTGATTCAAATTTTTCAGGTTTACTCTCAACATATACTTTGGATCAGATTGAATAATTTTTTAAAGGTGAATAAAATATATATACGTTAACAATTTGAATGTAAATGTTACCTTTCTTTTTACAAAAAAAAAGAAATTAAAGTGCCTCAGAATTCAGTGTAGCATACTTTCCTCAAGGCCTGTGCAATACATGATTGATTTAATTGCAGGACGCAATTACTTTGTGATATATTAATGAAACAGTTTAATTAAAAGCACAGTGGCAGATCCAGGCAATGTAAATTACCTTCTAGCTAAAGAGACATGCGATGTGTGTACCGAAGCCTGGGAAGACAGAAGACTCTTATTAAATTGACCCATTGAAAGGTGGCTTATTTGTGTAGTAACTTGTCACATAGCTGTGGACCAATTTCACTTTATTAGCGGGCAAGGAACAAGAAATAATTTTTATTTATGCCTTTAAAAATTGTTCTTAAAGCAATCTAGTAATCTGAAAGTTACACCTTTTATATATAATACGATTTTTTTAAATGGAAGTATTCAGATTCTTGCCAGTCAAAGAGTACTTTACATTGATATGAAATGTAAAGACAAGGTGAAAATGAACTTTTCTTCCACTTTTACAACTGTTCTTTAACACTTCTTCTGCCTGTTCTTTTCAATCTGTCAGCGCTTTCTTAAAATCGTACCTCTTTCTCCTCGGTCCGAAGGTAGACGTGGCTGAACAGAAAGCTTAGGTATTTCACTTACTGCACTTGGTTTCCTTGAGATGAACTAATCTGTGTCTGTCTCTGTCTTCCCTCTTCTCTAGTGTGGATTCTTTAATCGCGCTAGGTACGATGATAGCGTTCCCCGATACTATGCCGTAAGGATCCGGAAAGAAGAACGAGAGATTAAAGATGAAAAATATAACGATAACTTGGAAAAAAAACAGTGGATCACAAAATGGAATGAAAATGAAAGTTACTCTTAGGGGGGTCAGTACCCCAAATGCTTTTTTTCCCCAACTCAGACGTGCAAATGGATTTAAAAGCCTGTTCGATATGAAGCTTGATTTCAGACCAACAAGACACACAGTACGAAGCTACCATTGAAACTGTGGATATTGTTACGCAGCTGAAGGCGGCTCCTGTTTTGCACAGCCAAATTGAAGACTATGGGAGCGGATTTTTCTTTAACTGCCTTAATTTAACTTTCTGGGTTGCCTTTGTTTTTGGCGTGGCTGACTTAACACATGCTGGGGAAGGGCCTGCCAGTTGCACACAGGTGACATCCTCGTGGTGGTGTAGCTGTAGGAGGGAATCACGATCACCACACTAACCGAGTGGCCGACCCTGTCTGCCACTGCAAGCGTCATTCCTATAAGGGCCAGAGGACCTGCAGATTAACTGTCCTGCAGCTGAGGACTCTGCTGTCAGGGCAGTCCTGTCTCCGTTTAAAGTGCTGTCTTATTAAATGTGCAATAGGTGACATTGTTTATCCTGCCCTCTTCCTGTTTCCTAGATGTGTGAATCCTTGTACACGCCAAATGCACACAGGTTTCCTTCTCTTTTTCACTAAAACACAGGTGCAGCAGACTTGAATGCTAATTATATTTGTTTGTATATGATATTTATTTTTTCTTTAAACCATTTTGTTATTGACTAACAGGCCAAAGATCCTTAATGTTGGTTGAAGCAATCAGAATTAGAATATGGAGGTCACTAGTTTGACCTAAATTATTTACTGCCAAAAGATAGTAATTCTTTGTAAATGTATCCAAGAGTTTTTTAAATAACTTATCTGTAAATTATAACATTTCCTTCTTGGCATCCCTTCCCCCCAACCCAAAAGGTTTAAGAAAGAGGATTTAACTTTAATTCTTATCAGACATCTGATAATAGCCTTTTAGCTTAGAGACCTGTGTGATATTTCTGAATTTCATGTTATAACTTTCAGGAACTTTTAGAGAAAATGACTTGTTCCTTGAACTCTGGAACATGTTTACTCACTGCTGCAAATATATTATATATTCAGGGCTTAACAGAAACTGGTGAGTGCCGATGGTGAGTCCTGACGCCTCCACTGTAAGACTACTGAGTATCTGTTACCAAAACCGTAGTTCTGGTCAGGCAGAACATCATAGCTCTTAACTTTTAGATGTCATTGGAGCCATTCAGTGAGTCAGTGTTCTGTTTCTGTTTTGTTTCTTCGCCTATACAAATTCCCCAAATAACTTTGGGGACAACTTTCACAAGATCTTTTAAATTGTTTTAATTGTAAAGCTATTTGGATGGGAGGAGAAAGATGATTGTCACTATACATTCAATAGAGACTGAGTAGCTAGAAAAGTTGAATTTTACAACTTACTGTGCTTTGATATATTAAGTTATTTGGGGAGCAACATCAAACAGGTGCTAATTTGAATGTAGTATAAGCAGTGTATCTTTTAAAAGAACAAGACAGCTGTATGTGTCATTGTTGCCTTGGAGTTTCAAAAAAATATTTCTTTCTTTTCACAAATCTTACACTTTCAGGATACTAAGAACTTATTCTGGCTATACTTTGGAAGTTTTATTCACAAAAATAATTGTGCAAATGGCATTTTGTTTACAAAAATTTCTTTAAAACAGGTCATAACAGTGTTCAAAGTCTCAGTTTCTTCCTTGAGTGAATTGAAGCCTAACACACTGGCTTTGTTATAGGACACACTAAGAAGCTGGTATTTTGACAGTGTTTGTAGACCTTTGTTATAAAAATGAATGTCCTGAAAAGAGGGGTGGGAGGGGTAGTTTTAACAGCAAAGAAACAAGAATGTTATGATAATTTAAATTTATAGTTGTTAAAAATGTCATCTCAAGTCAAGTCACTGGTCTGTTTGCATTTGATACATTTTTATACTAACTAGCATTGTAAAAATTATTTCATGATTAGAAGATACCTGTGGATATTTGTATAAAAGTGTGAAATAAATTTTTTATGAAAGTGTTCATTGCTTGGTAGCACAGCTTTGTTACATGTGGAATGTATTCTAAAAGTATGACAACCTGAATTGTATTTATTTCATCAAGCAAAACAAAAGTTTTCAATATTTTTGTGTATTTTCTATGTCCCATATAAACTTACATCAACCAACGATACAAGGACCCAAAAGGAATGGTGTGAACCTCTTTTGAATTTCTTGTTTTGTTAATGCTTAAGTCTTTAAAATTTCCTTTTTTTATAACAACAGAAAACGATCTTACAGGTTGTCTATTCAAGATATTAAGAAAGGCTGGGGCAGTAGCTCAGTGGTAGAGTGTTTGCCAGGGAGCATAAGACCATAGGTTCAGTCCCCAGTACCACAAAAACACACAAATTAAAAGCTGTCTCTTTGCATTGATTCATCCGTTTCAAAGGTTTATACCAGTTGAGGATAAAGTATTCAGCAAGAGTACCATGCCATAAAAATTAAAAATTCCTATGACTCAGTTACTTCCTTCTTAGAACGTATGTCAGATGTCAGAGCAGGGCTGATTTGATAGAATCATCCAGTCAGAACTTTCCCCACTAAAGCATTTCATGTAGATTTAAGCAGTTTTGTAAAACTTCTCTAGCTGGACTATCATAGCTTACTGAGAAAGTAACGCATGTATGGTGCTTAGACAATCTAGCATGACCTGGGCTGAGTAAATTTCCAATCTAAAATATGTTGTCTGTAAAGCATTCTGAGAAATAATCTTTCTTATACTTGGTAATAAGTCTTAACCTTCTTGGTTCTTCAAAAACAGGTGTTGTTATCCAAAAAAGTGAGCCAGTGGGTTTGAACCCTCTTTTCACCTGTTTGTATATCCACTTTGATTATTTCACCCAGATAATCACCATAACCATTTCTGTTAGTAGCTGTGGTTTCACTAGCACTATGGCATAAATAACATTGACCCACGGTCATGGCAGTGCTTTATGTGACACCTGTGGTTCCACCCACTCTTCCCTGTCTCCCCCTGCAAAAAAAACTCATATAGGAAATGATGATATTATGTTCTCTCTATAGTCGAGGAAGTGTTAGAAATACTGACATTTTATTATTAGTTCCAAATTAGTTGCCCAAATCTCACAGCAGATCACACACAGTTGTGGTTTGTCTGTCTTCGTGGCTGAGAATATTCTAGGATATAGGAGGGTATAGATGGGGAATGCTTTTAATTATCCAAACCAGGGAAATAGGGATAAGACCAAGGCTTCTCCTTTAAGTGAAAACATCTTACCAAGATACAAAGTTACAGAAGGACATTGTGGGAGGACAAATGGCTTGAAACTTCAGTTTTAAAAAAAGAAAAGGGAAATGCTGTAGGACCTACAGTGTAGGTGGTTAGATTCCACATTAGCATATTCCAGGGCTAAGAAAACATGCAGAGGTTTGATCAGTTTGAGTAGCTTAAAGGGAATGATTAAGGCCGTTCTTCAAGACCAGAAGATTAGGTCCAACTACTTGCCCTGGGGAGAAGGTGATGTAACATCAAAGAGTGGGAAAACTGACTTTCAGAAGGATTTTGAAAGAGCAGCTGTCGCAAGCCAGTAGTCTTTTTTTTTTTTTTTTTTTTTTTTTTTTTTTCCTGCATAGCCTGATTCTGGTGAGTAACAAGTGTGATCTTTCCTTCTCTCATACCTTAAAAAACAGGTTTTGCCAGCCTGAGGAAGGCATCTCCTCCCACTGGTAAAATGTGGGAGTTCTTTACACAGAGCAGAGGCCCTGTCTTGCTGATGCATACTCAGCACACATCATCCAGGGAGAAAGTCAAAGGGATGCAGGCCTAATCCTCTAAAAACTAACGAGGTGTGAAACAAATCAGTAAAAATCAGCCCAGCCCAACGTGAGGGTGGGCCAGGTGTCACAAAGGGCAAAAATGACCAGATAATGGTTGATTAAGCTGGAGTGAGGGAGTGAAGTGCAATTTTTGTAGCAGCCAGCAAATGTTTCAATGTTCTTTGTCCTTTCTCTGGGCCCTCTCAGCTCTGTTGCCTGCGCCGGGGCAGGAGACAGACCCATGTTGGGAGAAGTCAGACAAAATATCCCACTATTCATCCTTCTAGAACATCTGCCCAGAATCTCACACTGCAGGGTCAGGGTGGACTGCTTTAGTTATCACAAAGTCTAGCAGGTGAGAGTCAATTTACCAATAACCAGTAGGTTTAAGTGAGCATTCTGTTGAGAACCTGACATTGAGGGATATGTGGCTTAATTGTATTCCAATTGGGAGTTTTTTTTTTTTTAAAGGCTAACGAATTAAATTAATACACATCAGCGATGTAAGTCTGATGTGTATCAGACTATACACATCATTAAGATACTGGTTCTGATCTTAAAAATGTTTTTTGAGGTTTTAGGGAATTGAACCCAAAGTCTTTGCACTGAGCTATATCCCCATCCCTTTTTAAAATGTGTCATTTTGAGAACGGTCTCACTTAGCTGAGGGTGGAAGCCAGGCTGCAGTGTCATTTAAAGTTCCCCAGGTGATGGCTCCAGTGCAGCCACTGTTAGAAACTGCTTTAGAGACCATTGGATGTCCTGTGTATCAAAAGAGCCCTGCCCACTGTGCGGAAACTTCATTTATTTCTGTGGCACCCTCACTGCACCAGTTGTGAGCTGAGTGTCCAAACGTTCGTTCAAGGTCAACAGTAAAGCAGTTATCCAGGGATGGTGATGCATGCCTATAATCCCAGCACTCTGGGAGGCTGAGGTAGGAGGAATGCAAATTCAAGTCCAGCCTGAGCAACTTAGACCTTGTCTCAAAAAAGTAAATAAAAAGGGAGAGGGAACTGAAACCAGGCACAGTGATATGCAGTATTAATCCCAGCTACTTAGAGAGGCTAAGGCAGAAGGATCTCAAGTTTGAGGCCAGTGTGGAAAGTATAGTTTCAAAACATTGTGCTGAGGATGTAGCTCAGTGGTAGAGTACTTGAGAAGCATGGGTAGGACCTTGGGTTCAATCCCAAACACTGCCCCCAAGATAAAAATGCATTCGAGTACTACATAAGAGCATGCATCTCAACATGTCCATGTGTACTTGGACAATGACTTAGTTTTGCCTGTTAGCAATAAGCTAGGGGAGTTACTCAGGTCTTTGAGCTCCAGTTTCCTAATTTTAAAATACAAGTAATAATATCCCTTTCATAGGCATTTATAGGGAGATGACCTGGAATAGATGTTACCACTTTTTTATTATGTAAAATCATAAAATAGAAAAAAAGCACAGAAATCTTGTTAGCTGCTTCTTATTTCACAGATAGGAATTTTTGTTGAAACTAGAACCCTTTGTCTCCTAAATCTTTGATGACTATCAGCTAGTGGCTGTTGTAACTGCAGTCTACCAGCGTCAGTAACCTCTGCTAGCCACAAAAAAAAGTACTGTGGTTCCCACACAGTGGTGTGTGCCTGTGGTCTCAGTTATTTGGAGGGCTGAGGCAAGAGGGTCACTTGAACCCATGACTTTGAGACCACCCTGGGAAATACATCGACATTTCATCTCAAAATGCTGTGAATCCATTCCCTAATTATAAGCTCTTATCAACATTGGTCGGTTTGAACAAGATTGACTTGATTTCTATCTTTACTTTTTTGAAGCACGTAAGACCAGGAGAGGGTTTAGATTGGGTTCAGGAATGTACAGAAAGTGAGTGTAATTAATCAACTACCCATCTTGAAGTTGCTATATTCATTCTTGACTTTTTCTCCCTCCAGAAGCAGCAGAGTATAGAAAAAAGCGGAATCTTTTTGAAAAGAACCTGTTCTTGGAATTCTTAACGTGTTATCAATTCTTTGGTTTCCTTTAATAGGAAAGCAGGCTGCAATTTCCTTGTTACCTTTTCTGGGTATGTGGAAGAGGAAATGCTCATAGCCAGTCTTATACCGGAGGTACATAATGTATGTTAGGTCAGACATGAAAACTCACATGTCTGCCTTCCCATGTCACAATAATGCACGGACTGAAGCAACTGTTACATGCAAAATAACACGTCTTCCCTCCGGAACACCAGAGTGTTAGGTTCCAAGGTATCTTCAAATTGCTGACAGAACTGAAGTGCATGGTTTGCACCTAAGGAAGCTACCGATGGTTAGAAAGTCTCTATCAACAGAGTAAATAAGGACAGTCTTGTGCTTGCAATCCCAGCTACTCAGGAGCCTGAAGGAAAAGGATCACAAGTTCCAAGCCAGCCTGGATGTTAGATTTGTGACCTTCCGTGCTCAAGATTTTTTCAGAGGTGGCTGAATCTAGAATGTATGGTTGATTTGTAGTGCAATGGTGGGATTAAGGGTGCTGAAGTTAAGGGTGGGTGATTGCTGGATCAGTTCATTGATTGGATTGGCACTGCCTTACTCCCGTAGAGTGGATACACTATAGATGAGAAAGAAGCTGGTCTTTCTCTTCCTTGTTGCTTTTGCTGCCTTATGCCACCTGAATTGTTGCCCCTCTGCCATGTGCCACCCTGCCTTGGAGCCAACCCATTATGGACTGAAACCTTCACAAACTGGGAGCTAAATAAACCTTTCCTCTCTTAACTTGTGGGTATTGGATATTTTGTCTCAGCAATGAGAGAAAAGTAACTAAGACACTGGGCAACTTAGCAAGACCTTGTCTCAAATAAAAAATGGAAAGGGCTGTGGGTAGCTCCATGATGGAGTGCCCCATGAGTTCTATCTTCAAAACAAAACAAAAATTAGTTTGAAGATGTAACATGCTAAAAATGCTAAAAGTTCCTCAGTGCCACTTTTTATGTGATTTGACAAGTTTAAGTAGATGATGCCTTAATATCCTCATCTGTAAAATGGTATATGAAATAGGATTTTTCCCAGTACTACTGGAATAATCACACCATCCTACCTACCTCCATACAATTGCTTATCCCCTAATGTCTTCAAATGTGCAAATAAAGGGCTCCTGAGTCACACTACAGTCTTTGTTGAATCTGAGTATGGAGCGATTACTAGCTACAAATGACATTTGTCTTAGATGACTTATATGGGCCATATTTTCAAGATATCTGCCCCATGAGAAGCAGAAAACTGTGTCTTAGTTCTAATAATGGAGCCACAGAAGCTGTCACCTGTTGATCTGGACATGGTGACCTCTCTAAGTAATAAAAAAGATTGAATTACAGTACTGAATTAAAGAGGTAAGCTCCCCCACCACCACCACTCTGCCTCCAAAAGAATCTCTACACTGGGGATTGAACCCAGGGCCTTCACACTGAGCTGTATCCACAGCCACTTTTTGAGACATGGTCTCATTGAACTGTTAACTGCCTAGGCTGGACTTGAACTTGGATTCCTCCTGCCTCAGCCTCCCAGCGTTCTGCCACAATACCTAGTTTCAAGAATTAAGCTTTTGCAATTTGATATTTCCTTTCTCAAGTAGCTTCAGTTTTTCTTTCTACTTTCCCTCTATTAATAACTCAACCACTCTGTGTCCTTATCTATAGAATTTAACGCTTTCTAAGTATATATATTTGTTATCCGTCTTTTTCCCCTTAAAAGTCCCCTGACAGAAAGAATCTTGAGGCCTTGTTCACTGCTGGACCCCAATACCTACTATGGGCCCTACCCATCCATAGTATTAAGGCATTTATTGAATGAATGAATGCCAGAAACAGGCAGCTAAGAACTGAAGAAATGGAATCAAGGGAAACGTGTGTGAAAGTAGTCACCAGATTACCCCAACAAAATCTGGAAAGGGAACAGCTTGAACTTTGATAGCATGCTTAGGGGAAAAATAACTCTCGTGGGTTCTTAGAATGGACTTGTGTTACAAAGGACAGATTAAGGAGGAAAACCAAAATGATTGACATGTGGATTTCACATGGGTGCGAGAGAAACCAGGAGAATGACCACAGTAGTTCTTAGAGGTGCCTGTGTGGTCCTTTTTCCCTCTCAGAATTGTGGGACCAATAACAAGACCAAGCATCAACTGAGTTCTGAAGGAGATTTTTATTCTTGGCCAAGAATAGAAGTGGGAGGAAAAAACCCAACTTGTTAATCCATTGAGGGTGGGTAGGTAATAGATACTGGGAAAAAGAATTGAGGGGGAAAAAGAAGGTAATGAAGGGGAGGATTAGATTAGTTCTGTCTTTTCAGAGAATTTGGGTTCCAACTTTTTGTGTTCTTTTTTGGTTCTCTCTGGTCTTCGTCATGGTGCTGGGCATTGTGGCATTTAGCAAGCAGGTGGGATTATAATGAAGCAAGGAGCTGTCTGGTAGTCACTCTGGAAGCCATCTCAAGTCCAGCTAGTACTGGCCAGTCCTCCTGAAGCGGGACTTCTGGTCTACAGACACCCTGTCCTCAAAGATAAAATTAGGATGGGGTGGGAATTCAGCTCATCAAGTCGGCAGGACAAGATGGTGAGGAGGGGGTAGCACCATCTCCAGGCCTATAAGGGTTTTACTTAATTTTAATGCTTAATCTTGGCTCTTCCTGGGAGAAGGTGTAAGAAATTTCATTTTCTAAACCTATGTCCTGTTTTAGGGAAGGCAGAGAGAATCCCTTTCATCTTGTTTTTAGTGCCATGGTCATTCACGTTTTGGGCAGGTGTATTTGTCAGCTTTTCCGGTGCTGGGACAAAATAATTGTTCTTCCTTTTTGGCTTATGGTTTCAGTCCTTGGCAACTGGCTTAAAAGTACAAACATCATGGCAGAGGAAAGACCTCCAACTCATGGTACCCAGGAGGCTGTTCAACTCATGACAGCCAGGAATCAGGAAGCAGAAGAGCTAGAGAGAGATACACCCTTCAAAGTGCCTTCTCAGTGACCTGTCTCTTTCAACCATGTCCCCACAGCCTAATAGCACATTCAGCTAAAAGCTTATCAATGCATTAATCCATTAAATGAGATTAGCACCCTCAATGTGTGTGTGTGTGTGTGTGTGTGTGTGTGTGTGAGAGAGAGAGAGAGAGAGAGAGAGAGAGAGAGAGACAGAGACAGAGACAGAAACAGAGAGACAGAGACAGAGAGAGACAGACAGAGAGAGAGAGAGATTAAGATTTGGTTTTGCTAAGTTGCCCAAGCTGGCCTCAAACTTGGGATCCTCCTGCCTCAGCCTCCTGAATAACTAGAATCACAGGCATGCATTAATATGCCAAATCAATATGTGAGTCTTTGGGGGACACAATATTAAACCATACCCACAAAAACATTTTTGTCTCTCATGTATAATTCAGACCTAACTAGGAGATTTCTTAGCCATCAGAGATGTTGGCTCAAATTGTTATTAAAATAATACATTATGAAACCATTATACTGAGGGAGCTCCAGGGTCCTGGATTCCAAAATAAACCAAAACCCCACTGCCAACCTATCACTACCTAGGCTTCTTCTCTGGAATAATCCAAATAAGTATCACTCCACTTTAACCAATCAAGTATTTTCTTCATCTTGCCTTTTCTTTGTGTCCCTTTGTTGGAGCCTGGAATTCTATGCAAACTGGAGCTGCCCAGTTCATGAACTGAATGATGTGTGTTCAAACAGTCTTTAAATTTTTATGTGCCTAAATTTCTCTTTCACCATTGCCGCTTCCGGTTTATCCAAGTCTGGAGCTCTCCTTGTCCATGTTGGTAAGTTGTTAGGGCTTTACTACTCCAGGGTCCCCATCACGTCCCTGCCTAGACTTGTTGGATACTAATGTCTCCATTGACTTCAATTCTCATGGGAAAAAAAAAAATCATCTTTTCCTCCAATTCGCACAAAGGCGCAAAAGATCCAGTCTCAGCAACCTCCCCCCATTTTTAAAAATAAATGTGGGCCATACAGTGAGCGTGAACCAGCCTTTGCAATCTCCTCTCTCCTCCTCTTCACCTCTCAACAAAGGTTCCAGGCTTCCTGCAGAGCTTTGTGTGAACCTTCTTAGGGGATCTCTCCCAGTAATCTTGCAGCAGATCAAAGTAGTTACTTCAAGTAAAACTAGGTTTCCCCTAAAAAAATATCCTGGTGAACAGGATGGCGTGGACACTACAGCACAATCTGGGTGAGATCCTCCAAGGAAGAAGACAAACGTGGGGGGTGGTGTGGGATGTCAGACATTGTTTAAAGTTAAAACTTTCCAGGGCATGTGATTGCCCCCGAGCTGTTTTACAACTCTGAAAATTGCAAATAACTCAGAAACAACACACATAAATCTGTCAGGGAGAGAGATCACCCTCCCTGATCCCAAGGAAAATCCAGTTTTGTAGCTTTTGCAAATTCTTCCCTATATTCCTGTTCGATTTCTCCTTTGGATATGTAACATTTTTCCCCTCATTTAATTAATGTGTTAAATATAATTTTGGGCTTGTGTTCATTTTACAGCTACATGGAGTCTTGATTTTACCTTTTTTGAAAATTACCTAGCGTGGTGGATTAACGAATGGTCAGCTTGTAACACTCAGCTGACCTGACTCAGTGTGGTGCTGGGTGTGGAGGGCCTACTTGAAGATTGTTGCCAACAGCATAAAAGGAGACCTGGAGGGGAAAATGGTGTTGTTGATTCTCCTGGAGAAGCTTGTCACATTGGCTTTCCTGATACGAACTCAGCTGTTATCCTCAGAGGAGCTCGGGTCCTCACTGTCTCTGAGGACGGCTGTGATTCTCTTTGGGGGAGTTCTGATCATCACCTTGAATGCCTTTTCCTGGATCCAGTGCAGATCCCTCAGCCTGCTGGCACAGATCCTTCATCCCACTCACATAGACCTTCTAGTTTCTACCGCTGACCTTTGGGCCATCATGGTGCAGATCCTTGATATAGTCTTGCATGAGACACTGTCGTGGACCTTAGACTTCCAGCTGGACTCATACAAGACATTGCCATGGGATCCAGGTCCTCAACTGGATTCTTTGGGTCTCTACTGCATGGACAGTGGAAAGTTCTGCACTCTTCTACATTTGACTTTTGGGTGAATATTATAAAATAATCTTAGAAATTATGTGTCTTGTATGAAATCTTTTTCACTGTAAACCCTGACTACAACAGTGTATTAAAGAGAAGCTGGAGGCAGGAAATGACAGCACACTCAAAACAGCAACTGGAGATTGATCAAGGGAACATTTATATGGATGTGGACTAAGTTGAGCATCTAGGAACGGTGAAGAACCTTACTGCTAACAGCGGGAACGTGGTACCACCTCTAGGCTCACTGGCATGAGGAGAGAGCTGTGAGTAAGTGGAACACACCTGGGCCTGCCAGGAACAGATTAGGGCAGAAGAGAAGGACTGAGGCAGAGGGCACAACCAGCTGGGTAAACGTGTCAGAGGTCATAAAACACAACTGCTAGCAAGTTGTTTCAGAGGCTTTCCTTAAAAAGAAGACATACTCAAGAACTGGGCCCAAAATCACTTGATGTTTAGGGCTACAGTGCACTGTACACAGAAACAATCAGAAAGTGATATTCACAATCCTTCACTTCCACATGGGCACACCCAATCAAAAGACGCTGTTTCAGGGTGTGGTGGTGCAATCCTGTAATCCCAACAGTCGGGAGGCCGAGGCAGGTTGATTGTTGCAAATTTGAGACCAGGCTGGACTACAAAGTGAGTCCAAGGGCAGCCTGAACCATGTAGTGAGGCCCTGTCTCAAAACAAAAAAAAAAAAAACGAACAAACAAACAAACAAAAAACACAGAAAGAAAGAAGAAAAAAGAGCACCCCGGGGGATATAGCTCAGTGGCACAGCACCTGCCTGGCAAGTACAAGGTCATGAGTTGGATTCCTGGTACAAAAGAAAAAAAAAAAAAATGAAAGACACTGTTTCAAATCTCCCCTTTACATCTGGAGAGAGGCCAAGCAAATTTTTCTGTGTGACAACTTACATTTGGGCTTGGGTTGTGACCCAAGTGAGTTTTTGATAGAACAAATGTCCCACTGCCTATTGCATGAGAGTGAGGCCAATTTAGGTATTTTTGATACTAAAGAGCACTTTCCTTTTATTCCCTGAGGCTTCTGTAACCCTTTTCACCCGGCTTGTAAAGTGTACTTCTTTTCCACTTTCAACAAATGAACACTGTTGGTGACTTTTCTGTGGGAACTGTCCAATTCTTTGGGACACCAAGAACCAGGAAAGGACCCCACCTCACCCCCAAATCTAGTAAAAGGAGGAGAGGAATAAGTATAACTTTCTCTCTTTCTGTTCTTTGAACTCCATGAAGCCAGGGGTAACGGTGACAGATGATCTAGTCTAGCTTGTTTTCCATTGCTTTCTCCATTATTTTCAGTCAAACAAGTCCAACACAGATCATAAATTCTTAGCAAATTTAGTCTGGCCCATATCAATGTATATGCAATTAGTCCCCCTCAAAATATTCAGTCCTCCCACCCTGCTTCAAAGACACTTACCTGTCATTCTTAATGTGTGTTTTCCATAAATATCTTTTAAAATTAAGCATTCACTGTAGTTTTTATGGAGGCTAAGAGGACAATTATACTTTTTGGCTTTATAATGAACTAATTAGTAACATCCTGTAATGTCCTGTCCAGTTTCTAGGCCTCAGGCCTTTGACTCAAGGCAAAAAGTTAAATGAAAAGAAAGCAAAGAAGAAAGAGAGAGACAGCAATAAAGGAAGAAAAAAGAAAGTTGACACACATTCTTTTTGTATACAGAGTGGAAGCTTAGAGAATGTATTTTGTTGAATAAAAGAAAAAAACATTTTATAAAATAAGTGATTGGTTTCTGGAAGAGCAAACTTTGCTAAAATAAATCTCAGTGGTTCTGTGCTTTCACAAAGGTTTACCTTGATGTGCTGACGCGCTCAGGTGGAAGGCAGCAGCATTGCAAACAGTGCGGCATTCTTGAAGGAGCTCAAGAATGCTGTGCCTTGGCAACGTGAGAAGAATCTGGAGCTCAGAGAGGAATCCAGAAGGAAGGAGAAAAAGGAAGAAATTGACCCTGCAATTGCGTTGTGGAAAAGATTGAAGAACTGTTTTAAGGATGTCTAATATTCAACATTAAATTGTTTTGTCTCAAAACTCTGGTAAAGTCTGCTTTAGGCAAAACACACGTGAGTGGTTCTCATAAAGTCCCAGTGTTTGTGGAGTTTTGGAGCAAAAGCCCCAGCTCTGTACCTGTCTCAAAGTGCTAGATCTGGAGACCAGCAGTGATGCAAAACAGGAAATGAGCTTTGATCAGCATAACCATGCTGAGAAGCACAAGGAGTTTGAACTCTAGTTTTCAAGGAGTTGACAGAAGCTTGTGGTTTTATAGACAAGGGGAGCAAAGGCTAGGCCTCGGGGGGAGGGGGCTGCACAGTTGGCAGCATAGATAATCCTGGTCAAACTGTACTCTGGGTGATGGGTATCTCAGAGCTGGGTCTGGGAGGACCTGGGAGGGACAACACTGCTTGTGGGGCCAATTCAGTTCCAACCATGAGATGACAGCTCCTGCTTGGGGGAGCAGCCTCACCTCTAAACATGGGATAATTGTTCCTATCATAGTGTGGTGGGGTGGCCTCTGCTTTTCCTGGAATCTAAAGTGGCTGCAGGTTTAAGACAAGGACTGGAGATTTCTAGGCGTCTCTCCAGGAGATGTAGAACTGCATGCTGTATACATTACAGGATTGTCACTGACAATCCTGAAAATTAGTTATTCTTATCTTGGCGTCCTCAGTCTTGTGGGGAAAAAAATAGACTAGGTAAATTCAGGCCAGTAAACCTTGTAATACTTGTTAACTGATACTCATATTTAGGACTGAGTAGGGATCTGACCCAAACTTTAAGATAACAGCGAGATGTAAACAATGAAGGAAGAGATGCCAAGCTTTATCCTACTTTTAATTACCCATTAGGCATCTACAGGACTGAGCCCTAAATTATTATTACACTAACAAGGAAATAATAAAGACCAGTAATAAACACACAGAGGTATGATTTATTGAGTGTTTAGTATGTCCTGAAATTTTACCAACACAGATAGCTATGCTGTCTATGTCATAGTAGCCTGGTGAAATAGTTCTTACACTCATGTTTTAGGTGAGGAGACCCAGGCTCAGTGAGGATAAGAAGCTCATGCAAGGGCGCAGGGCCAGCACACCGCAGAACTAAGATTTCAAAACAAACCCTGGTCCTTCTCATTATGCGACACCATTCTATAAATGGTGCATCTTGCTGCATCTTCCTTATAAAGCCGATGTCCAGTCTCTTAACTAAAGATCATTGACAAGTACCCCCATCCCCTCTACGGCTGCTCATTTCACAGTGAAAGTGCTCCATGCCGAGTCAAATCTGTTTCCCTGGCTCCACTCACAAATCTCTCATCTGTTTTCTGGGCTACCCAGAATAAATCTAATCCTTCTTTCATGGACCAGGCTCAGAATTTGGTATCTCAGAATATTCCTTTTAGGCATTTGCATTATTTTGAGCTACAGGCTACTGAAAGAACAGGAAACTCAGGACCGGAAAAACTATAAAAAAAAAAGGACACGAGTAGTTCTTTTGTTAAGGAAATTTCTATTTATAAAAGAGATTTAAATCTTTCCTTTTGTCTTGACATTTCTCTAAAAATTTACTATTTTGTTGAAGCTATCATACACACACACATGCATGCACATTTCCAGATACAGACTGACTGATATGTATGAATTCAAGTTTACCTTTTGAAAATTATACTCTGGGTATCTCTCATGTATATGTGAAATATACGTTAATAAACATGTTTGTCTTTCTGTTGTGCATCCTTTTGTAATAGGTGTCAGTTGTAAGAACTTATGAGTCTTGAAGAAAAAGTTACTTTCCTTCTCTACAACTCTACCACCTACACATTTTCAGGTAGTCAATATTCCTTCATGCTAAACACAATTTGTTGGACTAATACAACCTAAAAAGCGGTACTCTCATCTTATTCTTCAGGGTTTTTTTGTTGTTGTTTTTGTTTTTACAACTCAAGATCTGATCACTGCAGAGAAATGAAGTGTTATTCTCCACCGGTTATTGTTTTGCTGCAGTAAACAGTAACAACTTCATTGCATCTATAACATACTATATGGTTATACAGAGAAGCAGCAGAGGAAACAAAAGTGAGTTATAATAGTACTTGCAGCAGGCCAGGAGTTTAGCTCAGGGGCATAAGTACCTGCCTGGTAAGCACACGGTCAAGAGTTCAATCCCCGGTACCACAAAAAGGCAAATGATAATAACAGTACCTGTGGCCTTTGCAGCTCTATGAGACTAAGTCAATATTAGAAAATGTCTAATCTTGTGTTCACTATTTATAGAAACTGGAAGGGTGAAGTAGTAAAAGGGTGACCTTAAGAGGTCAGTTAAAAGAAGCACTCGGGCACAGCAGAGGGATGCTTTAAACACACGGATGAACCTGCTAGAGATGCCTGCAAATAGCACTGCAAATTGGGCAGCCAATGCTCTGATGGGGCACCAGTTACAGTAATACTGTATTTATGTACCAGAGTTTGGCAAGAGAGGGCACTTTTAGCTCTCCAGGCCTGTTTTCTCACCTCCAAAATGTGGATGTAGCAAAGCCCTGAGATCGCCCTAGCACACCACACACACACACAAACACACACACACACACACACACACACATAAAATGTTAATGTGGGACTTGAACCACAGAAGGGCAGTTCAGGAACACACACACACACACACACACACACACACAAAATGTTAATGTGGGACTTGAACCACAGAAGGGCAGTTCAGGAACACGCCATTAGGGGAACCCAAGGGCACCTGCAAGGGGTGGTGGCCCTTCCTAAAGTCTGTGGACTGCTGAGGCTGGGAGGGAAGCCAAGGGAAAAGGAACAAAACAAAACAGAACAAAACGAAAAGAAAACCGATTAAAAAAGGATAAAGTGTAAACAAACTTTGTAAATAGGGAGAGAATGATGGGTTAAAGGGAGGAGAGGGGATTGGGGGAAAAAAGGAATCAAAATATATCAAGTACAGGTACAAATTCCCTACGATGAACATGATCATCATGTATATCTAAAATGTACAAAATTTTAAAAAAAGGTGGGATCTGTTACAAAAATGTGTGCAAAGGGGGTGTATCACACCGTGGATGGGCAAGAATGCCCGGGATGCCAACGGCCACCCACGGTTTCCCACTAGCTGCAGAGGCGCTTCCGCAGCTCTGTCCCACCTCCACAGGGCGGAGCTACACCGCGCGCGCCCTCCCGGCCTCCGTCCTTCTCCCGACTCCACCCAGGTACGGGGCGGGGCTCTGGGGAGGGGCGGGGCCGCGGCCCTGACAGCGCTTCTGGCCCCCGCGGCCAGCCACGTCCCTCACGTACCGCCGGCCACAGTGCCGAGCGGCGAGGGGGGCCGGAGACTCACCTCCTCCGGCCGGGCTCAGCATGAAGCTTACGCGTTTGCTGCGCGGGGCTGCCTCGGCCCGTCCGGGGCCTGGGCCGCGCGCCACCCACCCCAGCGCCAGCCGCAGCCTCGCCTCAGACTCGGGCACCGGGCCTGCGTCGGACCGAAGCGTACCGGGCCAGGTGGACTTCTACGCGCGCTTCTCGCCGTCGCCGCTCTCCATGAAGCAGTTCTTGGACTTCGGTGAGTGCTGCCCGGCTGCGGGCCTTTGTGCGCCGCCGGGAGCGCGGAACTGTGGCCCGCGCTCACCTCTTCTCTCTTTTCCTGACTGCTGCCCCGCACCCTCAGCGCTTTCTTCCTTCCTTGAGGGTGCTGGCGCGCAGGGCGGGCCAGTAACGGCACATGTGGCTTTTTACCCTGTGTTGTCGAAAAATAGACCCGGAGGGACGCAGGCAGAATGGACTCCCGCTTTGGCACACAAGTGTGCAGGTGCGCGTTCCGGACAGGCCCCTTCGGATAAGCTGGGCTCCGTCGAGAGTCTGGGTGTCACCTTCGGACTCTGCAGAGTGATGGTAAATGCAATCGTACGATAATTGTGTAGCAATGCTGCAAGGAAAAACAAGTTATCACTGGCCCAGTGTTTCTTCAGAATGTTTCCCTTGACAGTGCCATAAGAGCGTGTCCATCAGCAGCACTTTAGTTTCAGCAGCAGTACATACGTGTTGAGCATGTATAAAGCACACGAGTATAAGGGGCTGTGAAATTTACCACTTCTCACCTTGGTTTGTGTGGAGCAGATTGCAGAAGGCATTGCAGTTAGCCATTTGACTTTGACTTCTCATATGGGAGGAACAGGGACGTACTATTATCTACACTCAGTCTTTGAGTGCAATTTATCTTCTTCATGGTAAGTGCTATCAGGTCACTAACACTGCTAGTTGACTAAAAAGATAATGCCATGGCAGGCCGCTTTATTTTATTTTTATGATGTTTGTATTTTATGAAAAGGCAGCTTTATTTTAAAACTGGATTCTAGTGGCAGGGTTTAGAGATTTGTTTTTGTTTTTTGCTTTTGTTGTTTTCAGCTCAAAGTTCTTGATTTTGTTTTTACTTTAAAATGAGTACAGTGTAGTGAAGGACGGAATTTAACTTTGTTTATAACCATATTAATAAACTTTCTTAAGTGGATATTTTTCTTTATTGCCCTTACTCTAGTTTTTGCTAAGGTCTCTGGTAAAGCAACAAGAGTGAATTAGACGAAAAAGAGTTGGTGAAGTAATATGACTGGTTTAGCTCTAAGTGAAGTGGCCATGTGCAACTTATATCTGGCTGCTTAGCATCCTGATACATAGTAGGGAAAAGGCTGGGTACCCTTTCAGCACCCAGTTGAGCAGGTATTCCTTTGCAGGTGGTTGAAGAACAGGCATTGTTTGTTGGTTTTTTTGTGTGTATGGGGGGGGGATGGTTTTTGTTCTTTCTTTTGCTTAAAAGCTTTTCTCTGCACTTATGCTTTGTTTGTGGAAATCTGTACTAATGGTGCTATGTGGCGAATTTTCCTTTGCACAGGTCAAAGTGTCCCTGTGTCTTAGACAGGTGTTCACTTTTTATAAACCTAGTGTTAGGAAACAAACTTTTTCAGTGATAGTAGCAACAGGGTACATAGGATAGGCTTTTTCAGGTTCTGCTGTTGAGCCCCAAGTCTTATTCATACATGTTCAAGTCATCTTACTTTTAAGAAGTTGTAAGGATGGAAGGGAAATAGAAGAATCTGGAGTCTTTTTTATTTTTTCCTTGTAACATTGGGGATTGAACCCAAAACTTTTTGCACTGAGCTATATCCCTAGCCCACCATCTCTTAATTTTTTTCACTTTTTAACAGTTTCTTTCTGAGTTGCTCAAGCTGGGCTGAAATTTGTGATCCTTCTACCTCAACTTCACAGAGTATTGAGATTACAGGCATGTACCTATAACTGAGCTCACCATGCCCAACTGAGCATATCTTAATTGCAATGAAGAGGTTATCAGGAATTTGGTTATCAGGAAGAGGTTATCAGGAATTTGGAAGGTCATTGTGGATTTACATTAACTTTAAAGGTTCTCTTATCTCTTCTTCAGACCTAAATTTAGGGCTAGGATTAGTATCTTTGCCTTTTGGTCTCTTCTGGTCATTATGGTGGTCATATCACTCTGGGTTTGCCAGGTTAATCCCCCTCTTTCTTGGCTTCTGTTGCATTATTGCTTTTATTTAACTTCTATCACCACTGTTTGGGTTTCAGGATCAGTGAATGCTTGTGAAAAGACCTCATTTATGTTTCTTCGGCAAGAGTTGCCTGTTAGATTGGCAAATATAATGAAGGAAATAAGTCTCCTTCCAGATAATCTTCTCAGGACGCCATCTGTTCAACTGGTACAAAGCTGGTAAGATTCCCATATCTTGCTTACAGTTTTTATGGAACTGTGGACTTCACTCAAGGGTTAAAGCAAATGCTTCTTTTACTTTTCAATAGAAATCTTAAGATAATGGCATTAATCCTCTGCTGTGTGTATGTGGGTGTGTTTGTGTATTTGTGTGTGTATCTAGGCTTGACCTATGTGTTTGCTAGGATTATCTACTTCTTAGCTTTGAAAAAAGCAGTCAGACCTACATAAAAATATACATACAAAATTTAAGATTTGTAACTAAACCTGAAGGGATATTATATTTTGATAGAAGAAAAATATCTACCATTTGATGGTAGATATTTATACATATTACCTTTAATTGCTCGAGAACCCTGCTGAATAGGTTCTCTATTTTACAGATGAGAAAACTGAGGCACATAAAAGGTGAAGTCCTTTGCCTAAGCCAATATTGTGCATCACTGATATTGAAGCTAGGATTCAGACCAGACCCATATTTGTCTGTATCTGTTATATTGTCATGGGATTGGTAAAATATATTCAAGTCTATACATATTTTTTATAAAATGAATTTATTTTATTGGTGCATACCTTTTAGAAATCACAAAAGTTAAAACTTTTATTCCTCTGTTTTTCTAATATGTATTTATTTTACATTGTAATGGAGGTAATGCATTGTAATGCAGTATTTAAATATATGCACACACAGTGTGTACTGTGTTACAGGAATAATATCGAAACTAATTTCTCTTCCCACAGACTATAGGAAAGGTCTTAAAGGGTATGCATTTGTATCTGACAACCTATTTACAGTTGTTAATGCCATTGCATTAAAAAAGTATTGTTTTGAGCACTATAAATTAAAAGAAAAAAGCTGGTTGAAATTAAATTTTACATGGAAAAATTTTATTAGAAGACATTTCCTAATTATGATTCATGTGGAGATATAATTTTCCTTTTGTGGGCGATAGAGTTTGTGAGAGAAGCTGTTCTAACATTAAATTTTAAAAGGAGTAAAAGAAGTAGTATGACTGCTACATGTATAATAATGAGATGCTATCTAGTCCAAGTAGGTAACAATTATAAATGTGGTATAGGTGAGAGGCATTGTTTTGGAGATCTGTGGAATATGAAAAAGAAAATACAATTTTCTGAGGAAGCTTTTTCCAGTTTTTTAAAGTTATAAATAGCATATGCTGTTTTAAAAAATCTGGTCTTGCCTAGCACAGGATAAGTATTCAGAAATGTATCTTAATTAAAAAGCAGAGCATATTTATTCTTGCCTGTGAAGAGATTATTAAGAGTTAAGTAGAACCTCAGCTACTAGAGTCACTTGACTTGGAATGCAGGGAGACATGCTGCTAGTCAGAAATAGCTTTCCAAACCAACTTACAGCTTTACAGATTTTAAAATAACTTTCATTGGCTCTGGATGCCTAATAAATTAAGAAAGTGCTTATAGACAAGATAAAGTGCTTATAGACAAGCTGGGCACAACTTAAAACTGTTGAAGAAGGTAACTGAATGGCTGGGATTTTTAAACTCTGGCCTCTGTAGTAGCTGGATGACCTTGAGAAAGTCACTAGGCCTTTTGTTGTTTGTGTTACCTTGAACTGTTACATCACAATGTTACACATTTATTAGACTGTCTTAAAGGGAGTAGTAACAGTTCATTTTTTTAAAACATGATTTTGATGTAAAAATAGTGTATATTAAAAATTCTTTTGTTGTACTTTGCTATCTTGGATGGTAAGGTACACTGAACACCTATGTTTTCATAATTATTATATTTTTATTTAGTTCTGTTTAGAAGAACAAAGGGATACATTGCAGGATTTCAATAAATCTTCATTGACTAGACAAAAACATCTAAAACTATTGTTTTAACACACCCTCCCTTTAAAGTTTTTGAGACAGAGTCTTGCTGAATAACTGAGTTGCTGAGATATGGCCCAAACTCATGATCCTCCTGCCTTATCTCCCTTTCTGGTGGGAATATGGATATGAAAGATTCAAGTTATATTCTTAAAGCCAGGTGGATCAGCCTCTTCCTTTTACTGTGACTGAATAGGTCATTTGTCTAACATGGTGAAGCAGTAACAGATTCAGTTCTCATAATAATTGTTGTTTATACCATAAAATATAGTAGAGTTTCAAAGATTTAAAAACTAGGATAGAGCTTAAAACTCTGACATCAGCTTGATCAATATTTTTAAAGAAAAATACATACTTCTGCTTTGTGCCTAAGATTTGGCTTAACAATAAATGGGTGTAAAAATCCTACTTCACTCTCCAGAGGTTGAGGCAGGAAGGTGGCTGTGAGTTTGAGTCCAGCCTGTGTTACATAATGAGAACCTGTCTCAAAAAAAAAAAAAAAAAATCCTACTTCAACCATAATTTTATAGTAGTATTCTAAATTAAAATTATAAACTGTTTAAAATAGCTTTTGAGCTAATTTTCATGATATTAAACTTTTGGACTACAAAAGAACAAAGTAAACCTTTTGATTTGTACCTTAGGTATATCCAGAGCCTTCAAGAGCTTCTTGATTTTAAGGATAAAAGTGCTGAAGATGCTAAAGCTATTTACGAGTAAGTATGTTAGCTTATTATTCTGAACAGAATTACTGACTCTTTAAGCATTATATAAAAATGTAAGTGTATTAAGCTGAACAGGGTTACTATTCCAAACAGAATTTTTATACCTTTTAAGCATTGTAGAAGAATATAAATTTATTAAGCTTAAACCTGCTGATGGACCACATTAGAGAAATTGATTTGTTTTTTAAGCTTCCACTACTTCAAGCAAATGGCAACATATGCATTTATATAAATGATTCATTTTTTTACATTAAGGCAAAGTTCAATTGTGGTGATGCATGAGAATCTAAAGGTGACAAGAATACCACTTGAACTGTAAGCCTGAAGAGTATATGCCTCTTCCAATGGGCAGCCACCCTCAGCTCCTGTTAGTCATTTCCATATGGAAATACTGTGCACATCACCAGTTTTTCGGTTTTTAAAGAAAGCTACAAGTCTAGGTGTTTAATGTGAAAGTCCTGATTTTAAAAGATTGGCTACTAATTACAGTCCTTTTGTCACACTAAGGGCTCTGAAAACATGACAGTGAGTTTCTATGACCTGTGATCTGTAAGATAGTATATACATGTTTCATAATCAGCGTACTGGAGTTGGTAAGGCCAAGTGGTCACCTCAGGTGGTTGCCTACTTATTCTAATGAATGTTACTCACAGCAGAAAGACCTCGTCCTCAGAATGTTACACATCTATTGGACTGTCTTTAAAGAAAGTGATAACACTTCATTTTTTAAACATAGTTTAGGTTTGAAAATAGTGTATATCAAAAGTTTGTTCTGGGCTTACATGTGGAACAGACTATAGGAGTGATGTCAATTAGTGCTTAAAATAAGCACTAAAATAATGCATTTATGCACAAAGAAAGTAAGTGTGTTCAGGTCATATAGCTAGCAAGAGGTGGGACTAAGATTTGAACTGATGCAGCCTTACTTAAAATGGAAATATTAGAAGCCTGTGTAGAAGTGATACAACATTCTGAGAACAGTCACTCAAAGCTGAACCTAGAAAATAAACAGTCATGCAGAATAATCATTGTTTTTTTAAGAGATGAAATAAAGGGGGACTGGAATTAATTTGTTGTTTTTGAGGAATTTTGTTATTTGCATTTTGGTTTTGAAGATAATTACAAGGTAGGAATTCCAGAAATATTTTGAGTAGTGACAGTTTGGTTTTGAAGATAATTACAAAGTAGAAATTCCAGAAATGTTTTGAGTAGTAAGAACACTGGAATAAGTTAATATTCCTCAGGATACTGACTCTACCTGGGAAAGTACTCACTGGAAGTACAAATTTTGATTGGTAGGTGAGGAGACCAGTTTTCTTCATAATTAAAGCTTGTTTCCTTTTTTATTCGGTTTAAATTAATCATCCAGTGTTTTCCTAGTAACAAAGATGAGAAGGCAGTATGATTGGAAAATTTTTCTTTCAGTGAAGTGGATACTTTTCTTCTAGTTTGTAAACTTACAGGATGAATGAAATAGGATTCTTTTGTTACTTTTCTGTTTTAAGAGTGCCTTTTCTCTATCCCAGAGTTGACGGGCTTTATTGGCTCTCTCATTTTGATTCCTTAACAGAGCATGTCTTCCGGAGAAGCCCGTGTTCTGCCTTCCTTTATGCAGGATGTTCCTGGAATGCTATCCTTAGAGTCAATGCTCAAATGGTCTGGTTGAGAATGGCTAAAGAAAACTCTTAATGTATTTATGATTTTGTTGTATGGCTGCCTTACTGGTAGGAGTCTGAAACTTAAATTTTGAAAATTTTATTTCAGAGGTCCTTATACCTTCAAGGATTTGACATATTTTATGATATGAAATATATTTAAGTACACAGAAGACATGCACTAATGTTCTTTTTATTGAGCTAGGGACTTGTCTTCTAAGCTTGACTTAGCTTATATTTTAGTATTAAATTCTCTTGTCAAAATATTTGGCTCTTTGTACAAACAGGTTTGTTTAGCTTTACAGATACTGTGATACGAATCCGAAACCGACACAATGATGTCATTCCTACCATGGCCCAGGGTGTGATTGAATACAAGGAGAGCTTCGGGGTGGATCCTGTCACCAGCCAGAATGTTCAGTACTTTTTGGATCGATTCTATATGAGTCGCATTTCAATTAGAATGCTACTCAATCAGCATTGTAAGTGTCTTAAAGTCAAAGGAGAAAGATCTAAAGTGTTGATGTATTTTAAATTTATTTAGAAGATTTCCCTTTAAAAGGAACATTTAGTTTTACTTTTTTTATTAAGAAAAATAAGTAGACTGCCATGCAAAGGAGTATTTTTATTGATTGTAAAATGGCATATTTTTGCTTAAGGAAAACAATTGTTCTATTTGGCACCATTTGGATAAATAATCTATCTGGAGATGATAGGTAGATTCATTTTGTGTTTTTTATCCTTTACTAGCTTTATTGTTTGGGGGAAAAGGAAGTCCATCTCATCGAAAACACATTGGCAGCATAAATCCAAACTGTGATGTAGTTGAAGTTATTAAAGGTAACCACATTTTTCCTTTCTAAAAGGATGCAAAAATCAGAATTATTGAGTATTATTTCTTGTGATTAAAACAACTATTTGTATTACTATATGTGTAATGAGATAAAATATGAGGAACAAATATATGGGTTTGAAAAGCCCTTTATAACATGAATTGTACAGTATGTATAAGGTGAATGTTTTATGCATAAATTTTTTTATTAGGAAAAGTTTTGTGATACTGTTGGACTCTGTTCATTTAAAAAAATTCATCTCTATTCTCCAGTTTCAGTTTCTAATTCCTTACAGTAGTCTTTTGCTTATTTTTCTAAAACTGTAATTCATAACAGTTTGGTTTACATCTTTTCATATTTTTTTCTGTTTATACCACGTGTATATATACACATACAAATTGTTATTACATTTTTTGTTTTTAGAAGATGGGGTGTTTTATACAAGTTTGCAGACATCTTACAGTCTCAGTACATTTGAATATAACATCAAGTTTTTGAATGACTTTGTAGAGTGTATCAGTATGTATTAATCTGTTCTCTGCTGTTGTAGACTTATTTTTTTCCTGTTACCAATAATACTGTAGTGAAATTCTTTAAATATATGCTGTTATTGCTAGTGTTTAATAAGGTTAGATTCTTAGAATTAAAACATTCAAATGCATTGAAAATTTTGATACATCAAAAAAATTTCCATGTATTTCTCAGTATTTGATATATATATTGTTTGCTGTTTTTCTTTTGACATGTTTATGGTATTTTTTTCCCATATAATGTTTTTAATTTCTTTTTTTTTAAGAGCTTAAGACAAAAGAGGACATAACAAAGCAGATCAGATCAGAACAATGCAAGTAACACAGCATTTTACCACGAGACAACCCATAATTAACAGTAACTACCATAGTGTATCTTTCTTTTAACATAGTTCATATACAATAGTATCAAGCATAACAAAACAGTATAAAACTATTCAAGAGAATGAAAACATTACAGGGCTTTCAGAACCAAATAGCAGAGAATGAACAATGGCTACTATATTATCTCATTTTCCATAGAAAATTTGTTTATACTATCACACATAATAATATCCAATAACATATTACAGGATAGAACCAAAGGCAACAGAAAAACAAAAGCATAGTAGGTCTTCAGAGTAAGATGATACTAAATCAGCTCTGGCTATTCTAATGTCTTATTTTCTTTTAAATAGCTGTTTATACTATCACAGATAATAAAATCAAACTAGGGTAAAACCATTCCAACTGATGAATACAGACATTATAAGGCTTCAGAGCCTTATATGGGGAATCATGATTACCATAAACTTTTATGTACTCTTACCATTTCTTACACTCGGGAGACAATACGGTATTTATACATGTGAGTTTGATTTATTTCGCTTATGAGTATGGTCTCAAGTTATGTCCATTTATTTATAAATATCTCAATGTGATCATTCTTTAGCTGAGTAGTACTCCATTGTATAAAAATACCACAGTTTTTTATCCATTTCTCAGTTGATGGACACTTAGGTTGTTTCCAAGATCCAGATATTACAAATTGTGCTGCTATAAACATGGTGCACATATATCACTGTGGCATGATGTTTTCAGTTCTGGGATGTTTTTAATTTCTTATAGTTGTAATATATTTTGTTATTAGGCTGTTAGGCTTTATCTTGTTATTTTTATAAAGACCTTCCTCAAACTAAGATCACTGAAGTATATTTTCTTTTGTAGGAAGTTTTAATTTTTTATTGTTATTACTACCGCTATTTCAACACATTGAAGTGGAAGTACATCTATTTAATTTTTTGTTTGTTTGTTTTAATTCATACTAGATGGCTATGAAAATGCTAGGCGTCTGTGTGATTTGTATTATATTAACTCTCCTGAACTAGAACTTGAAGAACTAAATGGTAAGCTTGATGTCTTTTCCTCAGTGACTAGTGTAATGACTACCTGAAAAGAAATCATAAGTGAACTTAGATTTGTTTTGAGCGAAAAATGCATTTTCATCAACTTCTTCATAGGACTTGCATGCTAAAGAAGAGAAATCATGTTAAAAAAAATTACTCATATATATGTATATTTACTTGGACTCCTTATGAAAAACATTTTTTTCTGTTCCATTTTCCTTACTTTTCATTGGTAATATTTATTCTTTGCTTAATTGTAATTTTCTGGATAGTCACAGAAAAAAATGATGCTAAGAAAGATTGACCTTTTTTTTTTTTTTTTGAGACAGGGTCTCACTATGCTGCTCAGGCTGGTTTTTAATTCACTTTGTAGGCCAGGCTGGCCTCAAAATTCGCAGCAGTCCTCTTCAGCCTTCTGAGTGTGCACAGGAGTGTATTACAGGAGTGTGCATCCATGTCCAGTTAAAATTATGTGACTTTTATATATACTTCAGTAATGTAAGGCTTACCCTTTTTTCTGTTTCCTGAGTTGCAAGTCATTTTTCATTATTAAGGAAGTGAAAAGACTGAGATGTAAAAAAAAAAAGGAAAGAATAGATCCTCAAGTAGATGAAGATGAATTTCTCTGGTTGTCTTTTCACTCTGTCTAATGCCTTTTAAACAAGAAGAGTTTTAGAGATCTAGAAAGGAGATTGATGAATCTCACTGTTTTCCCTAGAGGTATGTTAAGGTTAAGATGATACTTTTCTAGGGGATGGGGTATGGTTGTGCCAGTGCTTGGAATTAAGCCCATCTCCAGCCCTTTTTTAATTTTAATTTTAATTTTTTTCATTTTGGGATGGGGTCTTACTGAATTGCTGAGAGACCCAGACGTGACTTAAATTTGCAGTTCTCTTGCCTCAGCCCCTTATAGTGCTTGGATTAGAGGTGTGTATCATCCTGTCTGGTTAATATGACATTTTAAGAAGGTGATGGAAAGATTAAATTATAAAGACGCTTTTACTAAGCTGTATTCTGGACTTCAGAGTGGGAGAGCAGTAGAAACTACCCAGTTGAAAATAGAATTGCTAAAAAGAATCACACAATACACAGTTGATAATTTGAGAACATGAACTGCTATGGCAGTTTGTAGTAGTTCCATTTGTGATCCCAGGAATTTATTCATAGGAGAGTCTTATTTATTGGTTGAATTTAGTATTGATTTATTGGTTAAATTATTCTAAAGTATGTTGAGTCTCATCCCTTTGCTATGTCATAGATCTGTTCTGTATATACACAGCCTACCCTTCCCCACTCCGATGGACTCTATTAAATATTTGAATGTAGAATTAGTATCCCTTGAGAAATTGATGCTAGTCTAAAAGTTTTTTTATTTTTTTGAGATAGGATCTTGCTATATCATTAGATTGGTGTTGAGTTTACATCAATCCTCTTGCATCCTCCTCTTGAGTGCTGGGATCACAAGGGTGTGCCACCACACCAGCTGAATTTTTTTTAACTGAAATAAAATGTACCACATTCTATTCAGAGGAAAGACACAGAAATGGACTTTTAAAAAAAATGTATTAATATGAATGAGATTGTATTTACAGACTTTAGTACTTAACTTTGGAAAGTAAGATTCCTAACTAAATGTTGAGTATCCTTTAAAAACACTTAACCATTATGGAGAAGGATGGGAGGATGTGTTGCTTAAATTGTTAACACCAGATTGTGAGAAATGACCACAGGCTCTGGTCTTTCTCAGTTATAAATGTTTGTGAGTTTGGGATTCAAACACTAATACAGTGAAGAAACGATGTGACAGTTTTTCCCAAATAATACTGTCCTCCATAGGTAATGTGTTCTTTTCATCACTACACAGTTTATTCTTAAAAATGCTTTACGCACATCTCTCTGTACTTTCATATTTTTCTCTTCTGCTCTGTAGCAAAATCACCAGGACAACCAATACAAGTGGTTTATGTACCATCCCATCTCTATCACAT